>NC_088834.1:21865693-22465693 GCF_904066995.2 Poecilia reticulata
TGCTCATCTCCAGTGAGCTCAACTATTTTTCTGCACATGCAATTCCTTTCTGAAACAAAAAAAGAAGGACCACTCAGGACATCCAGCAATTTAAACCAGAACCAGCAGGTTGATTGGCCTTTTTCGTCTCCCTTTTTAGCTGAACTGCTAAACTGGAAGGTTACAACTGTGTGAAATTAAAGTACAAGCTAAGCCCATGAGTGAGCCAAGAGTCTGGTTTTAGACTCGTGGTAAAAGTTGACATTCAATGCATCTTCCTATGGAAAAGTTGGCTGTTCAGTCGCTAGTGCACTGGTCTTAACACACAAAGTCCTACAAGGCCCTTTTTAAAGTGTAGTGTGCAACTTGGATGGCATTATAAAAGCTACAGATGTGCAAATGATATACAGATTGTTTTATTAATGAAATATTTGTTGTGAGTGACACAACTGTCCAGCAAAGAGACCAACAGTTTGCTCTCTCTCTCAGTGGACACGCTGCAGCCATGACTGATTCAATGCAAAAAAGAAAAACAAGGGATTGTTGAGCAGCAAAATGGTTTTCTAAAATAGTCCTAATAATGGTAACAAATTTTAACTCTTTTGTGCATTGTGGTCACTACAGTGGACAGATGTCTAAAAGCCATTTTCTTGTGCTTCTTGTGGATTTTTATGTCATAAATGCACACAGACCACTGAAGTGGACACTAATGCATCATAAAACACACTATCAACTACTGGCCATCAGCTGCAAATGCAAGAAATTATTTTTGTTAAATCCAATATGGCCGACAGACAAAAAAGCATGCCAACCGACCCGGTCCCTCCTTCTACTGTAGGACACTTGCAGGTAAAAAAAAAATATTGTGACATCAGATAACCCCTAAAGAACAATACTACTGATGTATTTTTCAAATAACAACTTTGTATTTGGAGAAAATTACAATTGATCACCTAAAAAATATAAAATAATAATAAAATGTTTTTGTTTTTTTTTAAATTTTTTGACTACCTCTTTTAGCCTTCATAAAATAAAAAAATAAAAATGGAAAAAAAAAATCCTGACACAAAGGATCATAATTCATGCATGAAAGTATCAAAATGCCTCTGAATGTGTTCAAAATCCTATTTCGAATAACTATAAACTACTTTAAGCATTAAAGATGCAAATATGTCAGAAAAACAATAAAAAGTGGAAAAAAAAACTGAGAAAGTTGCTGAGTCACACTATTTAATTATTTTGGAATGAACAAAGAAACATCTCAATCAATCATAAGTGGAAATGGATATGAATGATTTTGAGAGAGTCTGCATTCCTTCCCCCCTCATTTTGAGGAGTCGCAGGAAATGATCCCCACTTCTCCTCCGTCTCTGATTGAGCTGCCCGAGGTCAGAGCTCCACGGTTCAGTAGTTATAATGCTGGCAGGAGAGTCCCTGCTGTAATGCAGCCAGAGTGAAGTAGTGACTCAGGGACGCTGCGTTCCATTACCTTTATTGCACCGAGGCCCCCCAGAAATGTAGCAATTTTCCAAATGGGTAAATTAACTTGGAGGAAGTGGGACAACGAGCAACTCTACAGTCTTTCTACTAACCGAGGACTTTGTCCGGCTGTCATAGCTTTCCTACAAATGTAGCTTATACTTGGTGGGTTCTTTTTTTTCGTTTTGGAGGTTAAACTATCCCAATGCTTCACTGCTAATCCAATTTACCAGGATAGATTTGATTGTTCATCAATTCATATTCGATAGCGACGATGAACAATTCGCAGTAAATCTAAACGTAAACATGTGTAAAGATCGCATCCTGTTTGTTTCTCCGTGCAGGCCGAGCGCTTATGCAGAGCCGCATAATCGGCGGCCACGTCGCTGCACCGAACTCCATCAGATACATGGTGTCTCTTCAGAGATCAAGCCGCCAACACTTTTGTGGGGGATCGCTAGTTCACAGGTACTGGGTTCTGACTGCAGCGCACTGTAACATCGGGTAAGAGTGTCCAACAGCTGTAATCCTCTGTAACTATGAGCTTGAGGGATACCGCTATATATTCTCCCCAGTCCTTTCGACACTGTGAAAAACGTCCACACCGCTGACGTTGCTTTTCTGCCTCAGTTAAACACCCCCCAATCCTGTGTCGCATCGCTGTCACTGTCACATGTTCTTCCCTCCCCCTCCAAATGGCAAGCAAGACGGAAATAAACATCAGTTATTAATATCGCCCCAGTTTTACTATATAAAAAAAATTGACTGGTATCTGCCGATACCGATGTTAATGCAGATATATCGTGCGTTCCGAATAAAAACTACTCCGAAACATAATTTCTAATGTCTAAGAAGCAATTGCATTTTTCACATTCACTTTCATAACTTCGACAGATTTTGTAGGGATTTTATGTGATAGAAAAAAATGTACTGTGCATCTTTCATTAAGCCCCCTTTACTGTAAAACCCCTAAATGTAATCCACTCCATCCAATTGCTTACACTATTTAATTATGTAAATTTTAGTCAGTTTATTGTGTCACTCAGTATGATAGGAGCAGAAAAAAAAAACCCTTTCTGGTATAAACAGGTAATGTCACAGCAAACCTGTGCATTGGAGGTCAAACTGCACACAAACAGATACAGTTGAGTCAGCTGACCTTGGTGCAGCATCATTCCTGTGTGTGTACACGTGTCCGTGTGTGTGCGTGTGTGTGTGTGTTAAACACAGAAGTGTCATCTTGTCTAGTTCCTGGAAATCATCCATATCTCTGTAGCACTGCCCCAGTCCTGCCAGATCACAGTAAGCCATTGTTCCCGATCCATCCAGCTGCAGTCACAGTCAATCCTTTTCCACACCCTGAGCTGGTAAACTTCTACACTGCTGACACATTTTCCCATATGCCATTTACTTATTCATACAAGTGCAGAAATAAACTCTGCGCACAATTATTCAATAGGCTGTTCTCCTGAATATATTGTTTTGAACAACTTACACTGCTGGAAGTCAATCCAAAATGTTAGAAAATGTAAATTCTTAGGAAAGTAGAAGTGAGTTTTTGAGTTTTTGTTATGAGAACATCTATGTGTGTACAAGTACTGGACAACTAAGATGGTGCAGAATTATAATGTAACCGAATGAAATGTTTTTTTTTTTCTCACCACACTTGCTTATTTTTAATCTACTAAAGCGGTTCTAATAAATCAACATCTGCAGATAAAGATTTCTGACTTTGAAAAATAATCATCACTGCTGTGAGCCCTGATTTCATAGAGTCAGTTCCTTAATCTGTTGACAATCAACTTTTTGTGTAGCAGCAACCAAACCTTTTATTTCTGGAATCTCCTGTTAGGCCTCAGGAATTAGAATTAGACAACACCAAAGGAGAACGGGTTCCTGTTAGCTTCACATTTCATTCATCTCTCATTTTTTGGTCAAAAACTTGGGAGCCAAGTTAAATTTAGTCCACGTTTACAGTGTTTATACATGCTACTAAAGTTCTTTTTTTTTTTTATAAGTTGCTTAGAAAGTAAATACATAATTGAAAAATGAGGTAAAATATTTTTATTGCATTTGTACTGATCAGTGAAGTAATTCTGTGAATACGTTTGGTAGGGGGTAATTTTAGGATTTAAAAAGTCCATATTTTGGCTTAGTGAATAGCTAAAATATGGATTTAGCAGACACGAGTCACGTCAATACGGAAGACAGTGCTGCACATTTTTCCTAGTTTGCTTATTGTCGAATACAACTCAGGCCTCATCTGTCCTGGAAGAAGATTTAAAAAACTGTGTAATACATTTTTGTTTTGTACATTTTACATCCTGTTGCAGTTTATTTCCACTTCAAATGAGCATACTTGAGTGAAACATGGGGAAACTAGTTGTGACCAATTAACCTTCTTTCTCAATTGATGTTTCAAGAGTGCTGCATCCTTCTGAAAGATTTTTTTCCCATCATATTTTAATTTTTGGAGTAGTAATATATTGTGTTGCTCTCCCATCATTGCACAAACACACATCTTGAAGGTGGAAAAAAAAAAGCATGAAAATGATAATGTTTAAAAGTGACGTTCCATGCAATGCATGCATTTGTGTGTTTTAGGGCAGATCAGATGATGATAGTGGCAGGCGACTACAAAGTAAATATCTTCGAGGGTACTGAGCAATACGCTAAACCCCACAAGCTGGTCGTTCATCCCTCATACAACAGCAGCACCAACAACGCTGATATCATGCTCATCAAGGTACTGCAGAGATTCATCTTTTCAAAACTGCATGTGTGAACATTTTATAAGCTCCTTTTCCTTTTCTTTTACTCTCAGTTGCGTGCCCCTATGGTCCTGAACAAGTTTGTGTCGCTGGCGCCTCTCCCCAGACAGGGCACAGGCGTGGTCGAAGGCCACCTGTGTCAGGTGTCTGGATGGGGCCACGTCAGGGTGGGTGGAGGACAGGTCCCTGTTAAGCTCAGGACGGTCACAGTGCCCATTGTTTCAGCCGCGAGATGCAACGGCAGCGACTCCTTCAATGGCAACATCACGGCGAACATGATCTGCGCCGGCTTCCCGTCCGGAGGAAAGGATGCGTGCAAGGTTAACACGGGGACCGTAGGGTGGCACATGGCTCAACCTGTTTGGACACGCGGGAGTGTCTTGTCCTTGAAAACACATACATTTATTTCTCAGACAATACATTTTCCATCGCCCAGTAATGCCATAATGTATATCAGGTGGCACAAGCTGATCTGATTCTCATCTCACATCGGAGTATATCCGTAACACAGTTTTGGGGAAGTCCATCCCTTTGTCAGTAAGAGGACACAGCTTGTTATGTCAGTACATGATTAATTGTTAGGCTGACATGCCAGACTGTAGTTGCAGATGAAATGGGAAATCTCAAAGGATAAAATTTCACTGTGATTTAAAAAAAAAAAAAGAGCTAATCTGGTGGATGGCTGCAAAACAACAGCACACTTAAATGCTGGTGTATGTTATGGTGCATTCATTGTGCTTTTTCATGTGTGTTTCTTTTCTTTCTTAGCCTTTAATGTGAGAAGAAAATTACCTGAAATTCAATATGCGATGTACCAGTAGTCATTTGCCTTTGTGAAGAGAAACCTAATTACATTTAAAACTGATACATCTAACTCGGTACTGGGAGACTTTTCAAGCAGTTGCGCAATAAAATGGCAATGAAGGTATTCACACCCCTCAATCATTTTCACATTTGTCGACCTACAACGACAAACTTCATTGTATGTTAAACTTCAATGTGATTTTTCATGACTGATCAATATAAGCTAGTATCTATATTTGTGGGGTAAAACATTGTGCGTGTTTTGTTTTTGACTCATAAAAATCTGAATAGTGCATTCAGATTTGCTCTGTGACACAGAGACACACAATCGTACACACACACACCTAGGGACAATTTGGAGAGGCCAATTAACCTGACAGTCATGTTTTTGGACTGTGGGAGGAAACCGGAGTACCTGGAGAAAACCCACGCATGCACAGGGAGAACATGCAAACTCCATGCAGAAGGACCAGGGCCAGGAATTGAACCCAGAACCTTCTTGCTGCAAGGCAACAGCTCTATCAACTGCGACACTGTGCAGACCATAATTTAATCAGATTCAATTTTCAAATTTTGTTTTGCTGCAGATTCCCAATAGAATTTTGGTCTTTACTTTGACTTTGCCAATTTAATACAACTGTGCTTTGACTTGACCAAGAATGTTCGATGTTTAACAATATGTAGCAATCCATCAACTCTATACAGCTTTTCTGTCTCTGTAGAGAAGAAGCCTGCCCACAGCATGCTACGCCTACCACCATGTTTCATCACGTGGGTGGTGTTCACAGTGAAGTACAGCATTAGTGTTCTGTCACACAGTGTTTTGAATTCATGCCAGACAGTTTAGTTTTGTCCCATCTGATGAGAGTATCTTCTCGTGCATGTTTCCTCTAGATGCTTCAAAATAAACTGTAAATTTGACTTCTTATGGCTATCTTTCCAAGTTTACTTTGTTCTTGCCATTGTTCCGTAATGGCTGGATTTGTCCACAACCGGTAGCTGTGAGACTCTTGATTCCTTCTTTGCTTATCTAATCTTCTCCAACAAATCTCTGAGACCTTCATGGAATAAAATGTGTTTATTCTGAAAAAAAAAATACAGAGGATGATATCCTAAAAGGTAACTGTTTACGTTGTAATTCATCTAGAGATTTTAGAGGAAAATGAAAGATTGAAATTCACAGTTGAATTTGATGTTAAACCATGAATCATTTTCTTTCCACTATCAAAGTTACGCTCTAATTTGAGCTCATCAATCCTATTAAATCCTAGTAAAGTACTTTGAAGTTTACAGTTGTAAAATGACAAATAAAAATACGAAAAATTCTGCTTACGCTTCTACAAAGTGGGGTTTTTTTCTGTTTAATATTCTATCACAAACGTTGCATTGGTGGCACTGAAAAGCAGTTTGAAAAGGGGGAAAAAAATATATAATTACAAGTTTCAATATTTTCCAGAATATTTTGAGATGTTTTAGAAACAAGCTTTGAATTTAGATACGATTACCAAAAGCAACCATTTCTGAAATGCAATATTTCATATCTGCGAAGTGAGACTTTTTCACTGGACGTCATTTGTTCTATAAATGAATGACACATCAAATTATGTAACATTATATTAGTATGCTTGAAGACAGTACAATAAAAGTGACCTTAAATCCCTGAGACATTCAAGCCAAAGGATTAGCAAGCCCCAGCTGAAACGTTTTCCCACAGGCTCAGCTTCATGTGAAATCTGAAGGTGTAATCACCAAGGGGACATTGTGGCTCGGTAACTGATAGAGGGTGTGGTCTTGTCTTTGCAGGGAGACTCGGGCGGGCCGCTGGTGTGCAGGGGCCGGGTGTACGGCATGGTTTCATGGGGCAACGGCTGCGGCGATGCTCAGTTTCCAGGCGTGTACACCGCTGTGTCCAGATTCCGCCGCTGGATAGATCAAACCATCTACGGGCCACACCTGCGCTGTTTCGGATACAGATGAAGCTCCGAGAGTCATTCTGTCATTGTTGTCAGTGTAAAAAGAAATGCATCCTCTGCTCTAAACTATTAAAGCTTTAGTAAAAAGTCTGTGTCAACTAAAATCATTACTGGATCCCCTGCTGGGCTGTTTACATGCGTCCTACTGTAGTTCACAACCTGTAAGAAATTGCAGATTTATGACAATAAATACCGTCGCTTGGATAAGTGTGTGATATTTCTCAGTCCCTTCTTAGGGTGTGAGGGAAGCTTTTTTACATTTTGCCACGTTGCTTCCAGTGTTTCCTACTGGGATTTATTTTATAGACCAATGCAAAGCAGTTCCAGTCTGGGAGAAATTATCAAGTAGAAAAAAAATTTAAAACTTCAATAGATATAAGGTAGGTAATAGAGCAGTATCCTGAAAACCGACAGAAAACAGGAAAACTATGCAGACAAGTTTTGCATAAGTTAAGTTATATACATTTAGCAATATATTATTATTTGTATGTCTATTTTTTCCGGTTTTTAATTATTTGTTTATTTATTTTCTACCTGCACCAGTAACATTTTGATACATCATAGGCACATTTATAGTTACTCTATATTTTTTCTGTGAACTCCAGTAGCCAAGAAAAGAGATTATTTGGTGCCAAATTCACAGCTGCGTCTTTGTGCAAAAAAATTAATTAAAAAAAGCCTTTGTTGAGGTATTGGAAGAAGAAAGTAATTGCAGACAGAAAGCCACACACACACACATGCACACACACACACACACACACACACACACACACACACACACACACACACACACACACACACACACACACACACACACACACACAGAACAAACATTTTGTAGGTATACAGTCATTAACTGGAGGACAATGTTTTGGTGAAATGTGGCCAAAAATGTGACATAAAATCAACACTGAGCACGATCCTAAATGCAGCATCCACAGGGTGAAACGTGGTGGTGGCAGTTTAATGTTATATGGATGTTTTTCTGCATCAGAGACGGGGAATCTGGTGAGAGCTGGATGGGTGATGGATGGAGCTAAGCACGCCAGTCTGGGAGAAAACTTGCCAGTTGACACAGAAGACCAAAATCAGACTGAGAATCTGTGGCAAACAAAAACTAAAGTTCACTGATGTTTGTAGAGAAATTCACCTTTTATTGCCTCTGAAGTTGCAATAGAAGGTGAATTTTGATTTTTTTTGGAGCCTATAAACTATCACCCAGTTGAGTTGACAACACGGAAGCATTATATAAACCTGCAGGCCTGCTTTCCAGACTGTCTTGTTGTTAAGAATCTATTTTAAGTCTAAAGGGAGTAGGTGTGCCATAATTGCTCCTTTTTTATGAATAGACAACGTGTGGAAAGTCAGCTCGGCTGCAGGCTCATGTATCGTCTGTCCTTCCATTGTCTGCGTAATTATATTGGGTTTGGTTCTTCTGAGAAAAGACGATTTGCGTCCTTTATCGACTCAAAGAATCTGGGGAGGCCTCCTTTCATCTTGTTCCTTCTGCAGATGTTTGTGTTACCAGCAGGTGGAAACCTACTTTAAAAAAAAAAGTTCAGTAAGTGTGTAAATTTTAATCCTACCTGTTTCGTCTTGGTCTGGATGTTTTGTACCTGATGTGTCGGAATATAAATCTTTTAAAGTGGATTATCTCAGAAAAATAAATAACTGCTAACATCACCTATAAATGTTTTACTATTAAACACTCTATTGTTTTTTAATAGTGCTAAATAACTTTATCCATGTCACATCCACCCAAAAATCTGTAACTCAAATCTACTTTTGGTATATAAACCTAGATGATTATTACGCAGCATTCAAGCTGAATCATTCTCTCTCCTGCCACTCGGGCCGATTCCTCCAGGAGAATCCCAAGGCGTTCCCCAGAGCGTCCCAGAAACAAACTCCCTCCGACGTGACCTGGGTCTTTCTCTGGGTCTCCTCCCGGTGGGTGGTCCCTGCTAGCCTGAATCGTATTCATATATGTGTTTTTTTAAAATTCACTCCGTATGTTTCTGGGCATGAACTCATCATTTTTTTCCCTGCTTTATGTTTTCTAAAACAGAGCTCAGATCATAAGCTTTTCTTACTGTGTGTCTCTTTACTGGGAGGCACCGGCACCTCCCGACCCCACTAAGGGACAAAGGGTGTAAAAGAGGGTTATTGGACTGGTTTTAAAATATGCACTGGTGCATAAATGACACTTGCAACATCTCCAATGCAAGTCGGGTTAATTATATAACACTGATTCACATCAATCGTGTGAATCGGGACCTTTACGAAACAAAATTAAGTTAATACAAATATCTGACAGACTGGCGACCTGTCCAGGTGACCCCGCCTCTTGCCCGGAACGTTAGCTGGAGATAGGCACCAGCACCTCCCGACCCCACTAAGGGACAAAGGGTGTAAAGAAAATGGATGGATGGATGGATGGATGGATGGATGGATGGATGGATGGATGGATGGATGGATGGATGGATGGATGGATGGATGGATGGATGGATGGATGGATGGATGGATGGATGGATGGATGGATGGATGGATGGACAAATATCTGATGAATCTGAAAGGCATGTAATCAGTTTAGTCCAGTCAGACACAGATTTAAAGTCAATACTTTAAACTTAAATCCTGTTAATAGAACAAATCAGCCAAGCTCAGCTCGAGTTATCAGTTGGAAATATGTCTTCTCTCTCAGTGTCACTAACTTTGCTGAATTCCCTCCTCCAACATGTTAGATTTTGAAAGTAATAAAAAAAAACTTGTTTGCTCCTGATATCCTACCTTATGAATTAAGATTACATCATCCAAGAGAAAGTTGTGCAGAAATTAGGGTTTGTTAATCAAACAATATCCCAAGGTTTGAGCATCTCTCAGAGCACTGCTCTGTACATCATCCAAAAGTTGAACTGGTATTAACTTGCCAAGACACCTAAGCTCACAGTCCAGACAAGAAGAGCATTATTCAGAGAAGCAGACAATAAGCAATCCTTAAAGCTGGAGGAGCTGCAGAGATCCACAGCTCAGGTGGCAGAATCCTTCGACAGGCCAACTTTTATTGGAGCACTCACTGTAATGGTACAATTAATAAATGTTTGGTAACCGAGAGCATAATTGATCATTATCTTCTTAGGGTGAGGTGAAACTGTTCGTACTCTCAGCGGAAACTGTCTGTACCCGGATTTGATAATTTTTTGATAGCTTCATCTGGACTCGGGTTTTGATTTTTGCTCGCACACACGCTGCCACAACACACATATCCGCAACTGCTGCAGGTTTGGGCACACGTGATCATGAAAAACATTGACATACAAACAGGATAAGAACCCCAGAGTGGGTGTAGTTTAGCATAAATCCAGAGCTGTGTGTCTGATTCTTCACTTGGTTTCATCCTCAAATTGAAGCCCAGCGCTGAGTGGTGACTGACTCTCTCTGTTCTGTTCCACTTTGTGAATTATTTGGCATTAAAATTCCTTATGCACAACAAATAATATCCTTATTTCTTAAGGTTGGATTAATAAACTCTGGTCTGGTCTCACTGGGAATAAAAGATCCTGTGAATGCAGACTACGGAGCAATAGTGAAACATTTAAAATCTGGGCATTAGCTTGACAAGGGAGAAAAGTTATCGTAGAAAGAAAATGATGACATATTATATTTACAGCATGCAAATTAAATATTGAATTAAATAATTTTATCTACATGAAGCTCTCTTAAAAGACATCAAAGTTTGTGGGCCTTTTTTCTGTCATAAAGTGTGAACGTGTTTGAAAAAAAAATACTACTGTAAGCTATTCCATCATGTATATCATGTTTGACCAAAGACCTCTTTGGATTACTCATTTCTGACATTTGTTCATATCAAACAATGGAGGGAGATAAATTTGGAAAGTAACGAATGCAATATATATATATATATATATATATATATATATATATATATATATATATATATATATATATATATATAAAACGTGACAGCTGAGTTTGCATCAAGGGGCCAAATGTCACATCCCCAGCTTATGAAAATACTGCCATCCTCTGGCGAGCTTTACCCCCTGATGAACAAACGTCCTCCTCGAAAAGAAATCACGGCAAAAGAAACAGAGAAGGAAAATAAAATAAAATAAAAAAATGCGCAAAAATTCGTGAAATTGTGGAGCTCTAACAATTTGAGGTCTTTCAGAATCGTGCTGCTGCAGTAAATAAATAAATAAACAAACAAACAAACATATAGATTCGTCTCGTCTGGTACAGAATTTGGTGATGTCCTTGTTCAGAGTAGTTGATGCTTTGATTTCTTTTAGCAGAGAAGGAGCTTTCTGGTTGTGTCCAGCTGGACGCTTCTGGGTTGCACCAGAACCGCCCCCCCCCCCCCCCCACACCGCCCCCCCCCTCCCTGTACACAGCTCCCTCGTCAGGTCTCCCCGGGATCGGTGTTTTGCATCGCTCCTCGATTTGCATTTCTTCCTCAGATTTTCCGTGCGACGGGTTCAGCGGGCGCTTCTTCACGGCTCTTTTTTTTTTTAATATACTATATATATACACATACATATATACGCGCGCCTCCATTTCCACAGCAACATCCATACGCGCAAAGAGAGACAGAGAACTAGAGAGAAGGAAACAAAACATACAAACGAAAAACAAAACATCTGAATTTTTAAAATAATGTTGCCGAAGCTCAACGACTGGGGAAACTGAAGAGATTTTTTTCATTCCCTGCTTTATTTTCTCCTCTTTCTGGTGCGTACCAGCGGAGCTAGACACGTGTCCTCGGGGTAAACAGAAAGGGCTAGGTCGTGCCAGCGGATCGCGTTGTTTCTTTCCCTCTCTTGTTGTTTTTTTTTCCTCCCCTCTCTACTCTGTTTGTTACCGACACACCGGGCTTAAGCTTGGCTACCGCATATATTGCCCATTTCATCCGTCGCGCCTTGGTAAATAAGACGCCTTTTGGAGATGTCGGAAGTGCTGCCTTTCAACGAGGAGAAAATGAGTCATTATGGAAATGAGGGCGACGAGGGACACCTTTCCTTCACCTGTCGCCTTCAAGACACCAACAACTTCTTCAACGGCTCACAGAACAAGCGTCCGCCGAAACTCGGACAAATTGGCAGGAGCAAACGAGGTAATTATATAATTAAGACGGGTTCCCCCCCTCCACCCTCTCCCCCAACCTCTCCCCCCGTTTTCTCCCTATCTCCATTGGCTTACGTGGGGATGTGGTGAATGCGCACTTTTGGCTGATGTTTTGCAGCCATGGCTCAGGATGCAACGACCAGTTTTTTGTTGTTGTTGTTGTTGTTGTTTTGATTTATTTTTATTTTTTTTACCACATCGATTCAGCCCGGTGCACAAATCTACTGTTTGCATGCATGTGTGTTGCGTAGATTGTTAAATAATTCGCATTGCAACACAAGTTGGATGCGCACTGCGTTGCCACTTCAATGTTGCTCAACAGAGTTGATCTTAACGCAACCTCTCCCCTTGATGAAAGGTTGGCATCGTTGAGTTTTCTATAAGCTGAGTCTTTCCTGATTATTATTATTATTATTATTATTATTATTATTATTATTATTATTATTATTATCTTTTGTATGACCCTTTTTATTAACGAATTCTTTTTATTACAATGCATAAAAAGGAGGTTGCACATAAATGCATGAAGTTACAAGCAAAAACATGGCAGTCAGGAAGGAAGTACACCTGTAGGTCTGCAGTGGAGACACTCACGCATGCACATGTTCAGGAGTGCATCAGAAGCAGTTTGAGCGCTGCTGTGCACTAGGTTACTCTCACATGCATGCACATATCACGTCCTGCTCACACAGCGCTGGGCTTTTCATGCTCTCTTGTTAGTTGATGGTGAATTTTTCAAGACGCCACACCAAGACGACCCCCTCCCCCCCACACATCCCAACCCCACCATCCTCCTCATCCTCATTAACTTTCCCTCCCCTGTCATCCACAGTTGTGATCGAGGATGAGAATGGCGAAGAAGCGCTGAAAAACGGAACAGAGAAGACTTCAGGAGAGGCTTAAGGCATCCGAACCCACCGAAAGACAATCCAGTTTTTTTTTTGTTTTTTTTCTATGGCGATATTTACCAGTCCTAATCCAAAGACACTGTATATAAGCACTTTCTCTCATGTGGCAGCAAGCAAGCACTTCCACGCCCTCCTCCTCTTCCCAGTCTGTCATGACCAGCCGGATGGATGGATGCACAAGCGCTGGCCAGGGGTGGGAGGCGGCAGCAAAAAAAAAGAAAAAGGAAAAAAAAAAAAAAAAAGTGGAGACCTGCAGGTGGAACCCCCATAACACATTTTACACAAATGCACCCTTGATTACAGGGTTTCGCCATAAATCCAGTCACAGGAGACTGGGGGAGGAGACAAGCGGTAGGGAGCGAGGTGAAGGATGGAGGCGATGCTGTCGAAATGCAGAAATCAGGGACAGGATACAGAGGTAGATCTATTATAATAAACTAAAGCACACACTTCTCTTATATCTTATCAATCAAACCTTTCTGCTCTTCGTTTTTGTTTTGTTTTTTTTTTGACTGAGGGCAAACGAATACCAGAGTTTTGTAAATATGGAAAGGGTAGCCCATATTTTCTTGCATAAAGTGAGAACTGGTGAGCTGGTTTTGTTCCGTGTCGACGACTTTAATTTATTCTGGAAACCTTTGGGGAATATGTCTTTTTGAAGTGACGTAAAGCCCGAGGGAGGGTTTCGTTCTTCTGTTGTTGTTTTTTTTTTTCTTTTCTTTTCTTTTTGTATGTTGACAAAAACTGAGCAAATGAGAGTGATGTTGTTTTTCACTTATGGATTTTTGATGTTGCCTGAGTGTTTTTGTTACCATACTTTGCAGCTATAACGAGTCATTTCTAAACAGTGTACTTCCCACCTGTTTGTAAGCTTACCCAGGCTTTCACCTGGATCAATTGATACTGTAACTTGACTGTAAACACCCTATTGATAAAAAAACAACTATTTATATTGCATTGTGCATTATTGTGTGTGCCAAATCTCATGGGTTTACTGAATACCTTTTTTTTTGTTGTTGTAGGTGGGTTTTTTTTTGTGCTTAATACATTTACGGGTTGATTTCAGTCGTTTCCCTTGGGTTGCCATTTTTTTAGGGCTCTTTTTGGTAAAAAAACAAAACAAAACAAAAAAAACCACTTAAAAGTATCAACTCATGCATGGCGAATATGAATTCATGCATGCATGGCAGCAGTTCTGAAACTCTTGTGTAATCTTGAAGCACCTCGTATACAGCTTTGAATGACAAAGACCTCAAGAAACAGTCTTAATTCTTCGTTGTACTGTACGACTCTCACTGATTTGTACAGTGGCCTAATATCTTGTAATAAAGATTATGATAACGTACTATTTACTGTTAGTGTTGATTGTGGTTTACAATAAGGAATGATGTATTTGATGTTGCTTTTTGTTTAAAAAAAAAAAAGGAAGGAAAAAAAAACAAAAAAAACTTTGAAATCTGTAGCAAAAACATGAAAATATAGTTTTGTATCAGAGAGTTAAAGACAGTAGCAGGTAGCCCGGCTTAACTTTTTGGACATGTTGCTTGTACAGTTTCTCCTGTTTGTTATTGTATTGCCTATCTGGCTGCCAAGGAAAGGTGAAGTCAGCATTTTTTTCCACTGTGAGAAAAGTAGCATCCCACTCTTTGGAGGCCGATCGGACATGGAAGAGGCGCAGGATGATGACAGGATAATCCCACGGAGAATCTGAGATGCACACTTTGCCCTGCCGAGACAAAGGCGAGCTCAAACAGTTGCACAACAGACTATGATCTCATTAAGTGCTACAGTTCTGCGAAAAGATTTTTTCTTTTTTTTTTTTTGTGGGGATAATGTACAACACTGCTTCCCAATGCAATAAATGTCTGTTTGCATTAAAAAAAAAAAAAAAGCTCCGCTTTCTCTCTTTAATCGAGTCCTCCCTTTAAACCCCACCTCTGCCTGGGATGTCGAGGGCACCCGGGCGTGAGGAACGCTGATGAGACGTGACATTTCCAGCTCTGCCATGGTGACTGAATGATTCATGTTGTGTGACGAGCCTCTGTCAGCGCACGGCATCTTCAACCTGGGCTGCCTGGCTCTCCCGGGGACATGCATGCAAACACGCACCTCCCAGAACTTGCATGTCCATTTCCTTCCCCTCCATCTGCAGGCAAAAGAAACATGTTGTTAGTTCCCATAATCACCACTATCCCTTCTCCCTCCCATCTTGACAGACATGAAAGGGGCTGGCTGAGCCGGGTGCCATGGTAACAGATGCACCTTGCACTCTGTGGTGCAGCGGTGGGTTTCGAATAGTCTTCCCTGAGCCTCAGCTTGATATCATCGCTATCTTTAATGGAATGTTCTTCGCTCTCTTTATCTGTTCGCTAAGCGGCATGACTGCATTATCCCTCCAAAACAGTCCCTTCTTTCAAGATGGCAGTCGACCATGACAGCGCTGGCTTCTCTGGCAGCAAGCTGTCCCCTCACACGGGATCAGAGGTAGCACATTTGGGTAGTAATGGTGCGGTGGCTGTCGGTGTGTTGGTGCTTTGCTGAGCACATGAAGAAGCTGAACGTGTAAAATGATGTGGCCAGAATTCACGTGTTAACCCAAATCTGTGTAAAAAACAAATTGCATGAATAACAGACATGACTTCTTCAGATTACTGTAATAAACCAGGAAGGATAATTTAGTCATTTCCAAAGAAATCAAACAACACACAATGCCTTGAGAAATCAATTAGAAATAATAATTTTTTAAAAAATTAAACCTTTGTCTGATCAGTAAAAGCACCACACCATCAGCGCTGAAAAAAATTTTTTTATATTTTTTTAAAATGTGTTTTTGCTTTGTTGTCACACTGAAGATTAAATACAAACTGCAATTTTCAAATGATGATTTAACTTCAGTAAAATGATATCAAAACTAGCCACGATCCACAATTGAACCGTTCAGCGACATTTTCCAGGAATTACTTCTTTTCCTTTTTTATTTATTTGCATAGGAATATATGTTAAGTCTAAACAAATACTGAACTCTTTGCAATGCTCATCCCCAGATGAGCCTTTGACAACATAAAACAATTTACAAGACTGAAACCAGCATAGCAAAATAATGTTTAACATAACTCCTAAAATTAACTTCAAACAGACCACAATAGCCATCATGAAGCCATCATGGACCATGACTACAAATCTGGTCTTCACCTCAGCATTGAGATGTTGGAAGATAAAATGAAACATTTTACTCTGATATGTCAAACAGTCTTCATTCAGGCAATGAGAGAGAAAGACTTTTAAGCTGTAACGGGAAGGCTGAACCCTTTTGAGTTTTCAACCTGTCTGCCATGAAATGTGCTAGATTAGGGAACGTTCACAGCTTTTGGAAATGTCAGATAAAAAAAAAAAAAAAGATTTAACTCTGGAGAAAACATCCACACAGAGATAGTAAAGGTAATAATGCTCCTTGCTACAAAGGATCTTATTTTAACAAACATATTTAGGTAATTTTTTAAGAACTCTTTCAGGTTACAGTTTACATAACAGTAAGCGCCTGTTGGTCAGCGACTTCTCTCTCACACATGGAGGGTGTGATGTTGTCTCTGCTCCTATTATAAATAATAGATGACCAAACAGGAAGCCTGGAAAATATTGTTTCTGCTCTTAAATCATATAGCAGCAACAAACAAAACAAAATTTAAAATTGAGATATAAAATCTACCCCAATATTTGAGAAACGGTGAACCTTTTTCAAAGTATGGTACGGAAGAGAAAAATACGAGAAAAAAAAGTTACATATATAATTTTCTGGAAGGCACATTCAAAAGCAGGAACTTATGTCCTGTTTTAATGAACAGTGATGATTAGTATTTGCAAAAGTGAGAATGATCAATAAAGTATTTCAATAGCAGTGTCTGATTTTGAAATATCTATTCTCAGTCAATTTAAACAGTCAGATGTATCAGTAAAATAATTGATCTTTCGTAAAACATACATATTAGTGAGGATTCTGTTGAATAAGCTCTGAACATCGGCTACAGTCTCTCTTTCACCTTATGTTTGTAAGGGAACAATACGTTGGACTGCGTATTTTGTAGCAGAAAGCGATTATGTTCGTGGTCCAATCCCAACAGTCTTAAGTTTGATCACTGCCTTGTAATTGTATTAGATCCACCAGATCCGCTCAGAGTTTTTTGGGCAAGTCGAGCAGGAGTGTGAAGATGGACGACTATAACGGTCGGATACGCAGCATCACTCTGACGGAGGAGCCAGGCGGACGGCGAGTGTAACCTGTGAAACGAGTCAGTTGGACCTTTCAAGTTGAATACTGCAGACCTGTTGCCATTTTCTGGAAGAAAGTGCTGCAGGTGAAGCTACACTGTTAGTGTAATACAGGACAACACTCTGTCTAATAATGCATTGAAACACACACGTATTTTGCTGGCCAGAAAAAAGCCCTGAAGATTAATTAGCAATGGTCGTAAGGGCTGATGTCCAACAGCTTTTGGATACATTTCTGCTTGAACACACCGATATAAAATATGTAGGTCATTAGCAGGACTCTGCAGAACTTAAACATATGCTGAGGTAATGCAGCCATTTGTTCATAGTGTTGGACCAGGGATGCGTCCAAAAGTTGCAAGACAGCAGCGCTCATGAGGTGGAGTTTGAAACCCCCTGATGAATTAGTGAATTAAATAGTGTTAGACACTTTGGGAAAGTAAACAATATGAGTTACATTTCAGGGAAAATGACAAAAAAACATTAACATCTGATGAGAATTATCAAAATAAGTGCTGTGCTTAACAATAAGTGAAAAGGACTGAATGCATGAAGAAGGAGACATGCAAATCACATAGAAAACCACTTGAAATGTATCACTATATAGAAAGTAGAAGATCTTCAGGGGATGCGTGAACTGTATGAACACATGAAAGTCCTTGGACTGTTTTAATCATGTGCAAATCTTCAGCGGCGGTCCGAAGAAGTTGTTGCAATGCTGTTTGGTGGTTTGGATGTTATGTGTGTTGCATGTTGCTGAGAAGAACAAGGGGAAGAAAACACTTGTAAACAGTTGCTTATAAGGTTAGCGGTCACATTGTAAAATAATACCTAATTTCTGCCACAATATGTTCAGGAATACACAAAGATTTCAGACTGTGGTTGTGTGGTTCTATCTGAGTGAACTTGACGAGATATTTGAACGGAGTGCTTCGTCGCAGCATCGCCATTAAAGTCCTTGCGCAGGATGACAATGTCTGAGGATGTCTGTAAATAATAGTGCTGCGATTCATGGCAAATTTCAGAATTGTTCTGACAATAAAGAAGAGTATATTGCATCATATCGTACGATACTGTATTGTACTCCTGCTGACACACTGGTGAAAACCCTGATTGTTTTCCCCCTGCAACAGCAAGTCTGAAGCTGATTTCATAAACCTCCCGCATTTGTTCTAAAAATCTGTGGAAGCTGAGTATACATAAGGAAACATTGTAATAGAGAGGGGGATACCTCTGAGCACGAAAGCGCCAGGGAATAGGCATTTGGCAAGCACAGAGAACGTGGTTGCCTTCATAATGAAAATGAGATTTTTCCAAATTTGCTTCGGTTCAGCTACGTTTTAACGGTCCTAATCCGGCGAGAGGAAAGGCTAAGTGAAAAATAGTTTTAAGGTCATACAAAAGGGCACCAGAGTGCAGAGTTTGAAACAAATCGTGTTGCGTGTTTTATGTCCCGCTCACTTCAACAACACATTTTCATAACTAGACCAGTTTTGTCAACCATTCCAAGCGGACTTAAAGCCCAAGGAGTAATGATATCACCGCGCTGTGGACGTCTTCCACCTCTAATTCAAGTTTGCGCTTAAATTACACTTCACAATAAATTGGTCCCCCATTATTGTAATTAATGCAGTGGGGAGTTTAAGTCACTCAGTTAGTGTTTGGAAGACATTACGATAAACGGGCTTTGAAGTGAGCACTCATGAGAAAGTAATCGCCGGTGCTGCGAAGGGGGCAGATGAAAGTCAAGCGCTGGATCGCTGTTGGGTTACATAAGCTGTGACAGGTGAAAGGAAGATACGGAAAGCGGAGGAAGAGGAGCATTGCGAGGGACGGGAAGAGGCAGGGGTACTCAAGTAGGAACGACTGGGAGGGGCAGGAGGGGGGAGAGGGAGCATTCACAGGTCACTGACATAAAGGATACAACCACACCCTGCAAAGGTTGATCCCAAAGAAACCCAGAAATCAGCTCCTTCCTGCTGCACACTAAAATGTGACCTTTATCTGCCGCATGGAAATGTGGACAGTGATCTCACACTCTGAAGCGTTCATGGAAAAAAAAAAAGAAGAAAAAAAATATATCACCTTTACTTATTTTTACTGTGAATCAATGGGTGCTATGTCATGTGTACTGCATGCAAATGGTTGAGTCAAAAATTAAACATCCCCTCCACTGCGTGCGCACTCCTCTGTGGTTTGGCACACTCGGGCACACCGGTTTTGTGTTCCTTTTTATGTGAGTACGCACACACACTAGTAAATATCAGTGGGAGCATGTGTGGTGTGTGTGCAAGCTCACTTAGCATTGGGATCAGGTATTCTCGGGGCTGATTGAGTCTCTGCTGGGAATTTACAAGGGCGACTGCCGATAAGGAGGAAAAAGGAAACGCACGCAGTCAACCATTGGAAAAATACTACAGCAGAATGTTCTGTTTGCTGAAACATTTGACAAAGAAATAACTACCTTGTCACGGCTATGGTGGGTAAAAAAACAACCTGGCTAGATCTGTATTGCATGACGTCAATCTTTCAAGCAGAGTTTCTTCTCATCCTCATCTCCAAAAAGTGCCTGAACCTGAATTCTGTCCGTATTTTTATTTATTTATTTTTTTAAACAGATGGGTCTGTCAGGGCATGGTGATTTAAAAAGTAAAAAAACAACCAAAAAAACAAAAAAAAACAAAGCAGGACTGACAGCCAAAAAGACAGAGATGGAAAGACCACTCTGCGTTCAGAGAGAGGCGGGGCTGGCAGCTTGGAATGATAGAGCGAGAGAAAGTGAGACAGAGAATGGCGCGAGATGAAGATGAGAAGATAAGGAGAGATGGAGGGAGAGAGGAAGAGGGATAAACAAAAGTGAGAGTGCCGGGGTTGGGAGAGAGGACGAGAGACGGGGCTCAATATGATGAAATGAAAGCTACGGGAGAAGCAGTTCAGACCCGCCAGATGGTTACTATAGCAACCACATTCCCCAGTCTCTCTCTCTCTTAGTCTCTCTCTCTCTCTCTCTCTTTCTCTATCTCTTTCTCTCTCTCTCTCTCTCTCTCTCAGTCTCTCACTCTTGCTCTCCCTTGCTCTCTCTTTCTCTCTGTCTGTAGTTGCTTTGTTGCTGCTTTAATTCGGTGGAGAGAAACCGGAGAGTGAGAGAAAGAGAGAGAGAAAGAGAGAGAGACGGCGTTTTACGTTTTTGGTGCAGTGACATATTAAAGCTCCCCAACAAACTTCTTTACATTTCTTATGAAGACTCTTGTACGTGTTGATTACTTCATTCCTGCAAAAAAAAAAAAAAAAAAAAAAAAAACCTGCGTAAAAGCAAACAAACGACCCTTCCTTATATTCACTAGCGCTGAGGTGTTTACTGTTCCTACATCTGCAGATTCAAACGCAGCGACGGCCTCTTTCTAACGCTTCGCAGCATACGATCACTTTCATGTGCAGAAATTCCAATGAAAGACATTTTCAAAACTAAATTGCGCATTTATACACAGATGTACTCACACACACACGCACGCACACGCACACACACACACACACACACACACACACACACACACACACACACACCCACACAACCCATGAAATATCCAGACCGAGATGCTCAACAAAGGGAAGAGCTTTCCAGGCCCCCCTGGCTAATCTCATGCATGGAGATCATTTTCAAAACAGAACAAAATGGTGGGCCATCTCTGCGTAGCGGAGTGGGTTTGTGCAGGGCCCCCGGGGCAGGATAGCATGTAACTGTGTACGTGTGCCTCCTGAATAAAAGATGCTGACCTAGATGGAACGGCGCCATTGGTCACTTCATTTGTTCTACATGTGTGATTGTCCAAACGGACTTGGAGCAAAATGTGCAAAACTTTCTTTCCAATGCCTGTTTTTTTTTTTTTTTTGACAGAAATACTAAATTACCTTACAAGACGATTATTTGAAACACAGTGCTCTGAAGTCAGGGCTTGGAATATATATTGTCATCAGTGGTCAAGCCTCGCACGTGTTTTTCATGTCACCATCTCCGTAGAGGAGCTGATGTACTTTCCCAGCCCCTCGCCACTGAAAACAAAGCTCAATTTCTCACCTCTGGGGCTGAGTCCTGAGCACATCTTCAAAGACAGAGTCATAAATGAAAACATGAGAGGCATTTTTTTTTTTTTTTTTTTACCATCAGCCAGCATTACACGGCTCACTGATGCACACTGTACGCGTGCAGCGTGCGGGCCTTCGACCACGCGGGCCTTCGACCACGTGGGACTAAACATAGTACATATGTCTGCAGGTCTGTGAGCATGAATGAGCCCAACTCAAAGGGTATTTTGTATCAACACTGTACTGAGCCCTACTACATAATTGATATGCAATTTGACTGCCTGCCATCAATAAATTATTAAGGAATTGAAAATTGTTGCGCTGAGGCCTGACAGCCCCGAGGCTCTTTTGGCCCAACTGGGTGAGTGAACATGGCCGCCTGATTTGTCAGTGACTGCTAATGTCTGAGCGAACGAGTACATCTGCACAATTCTGTAGGAGATTTTCAGGAGAGATCAAGGGTGCTCAGCTCTATGCTACAAGCTACGCGGGAATCAAGCTGGCATTTGTTGGGTTAATAGCTGGAAGTCCCAGCTGTGAAAGAAGGAAAGATGAAATCCAACGCTCATCATTGCCAGGAAAATACCGGCAAGCAAACCTGATTCTTAGAAACGGAGAGAACATGCCTGTTCTTCTGTCTTAACCACATCGGCTGGTAAGCAGTTGTTTCATCCATCCATTTTCTGGATTGCACAGCAGGCAGGGGACTGTTTCCAGCCACCAATGGCCAGGAGCACATACCTTGACAGGTTTGCTTGATTGTCATTGAGGCAAACAGGAAAAAGGCAGCCACTCATGCGTGCTGCATGCACGCTAAGATGCATAATACTAGGCTCTGAGAGGAAGCCACGGAGGACCCAGATAGGCACAGGCAAACTCCATGCAACACGACAAAAAGCTCCCTGAGCAGATTTCAGTCACAGGACTTTGTCCAGACGTAGTGCATACAACTGCTGCATGGCTCCACAATAGTCTTACATTTCATATTTGACTGTGTACAATTAAAATCAACAAGTTGATGCAAATATACTATGTATGTTTTTTTTTGAAATAGGAAAAAAGATTTGCATTTCTTTAGCATGCATATATATATTTATTTATTTTCTCAAAATCCCTGCTGTGAAAATAATTGTATTTAAGCCACACAACAAAATTGTCAGTTTGCATATAATCTTAATTGGTCTTCTAAATTGTTTTTCAAAGCAGACAAGTAATTTTAAAAACTTTTTTTTTTTTTTACACCAAAGAAGGACGTACATTAGCCACTCAGAGTGCCAAATATGGACTTGGAACTGTACTGTGGATTTGCAGTGTCTGATATTGTTGTAGGATATTGATTGTTTTCTTGATTTAAAAAACTACTACAGAGACCTCAAAGGACGACTTGAGCCTCCATAGTTACCTGAAAGACCCAGGTGTGTGATGACGCAGGGTGAGACTCATCATATGAATGAAATTCTTAAGCCTTGGCTTCAAGGGGAAAAACAACAGGTTGATAGGTAGAGCGTTGTCTTTTGTGTGCTTATCAAGCATTTTTTTCTAATTATTAAGTCAATAAAAGACCACTTTATGTGCATGCTTGAAATCATAATCAATTAAACTGGCATTCCTCCCCAGATTTACCGAATCCTTTATAAAACGATGCATGCTTCAAATACGGCGAAGAGAAAAAAACCCCCTAATATTTGCAACCTGTTTACTTCACTTTTTATACAGTAAATAAAGAAAGGCAACATTGAGGGTCAAGCCAAAACAAACTCTGTGATTAACAGATTTTAAAGGCTTGAAAGGCAGCGTGGCCCCAAATCAGATTTGCCTTTTGGCCCCAAAGTCCACATCGGGCTGGATCTGCACTGTCTTATGCAGTAAATTCTTACAATTGTATATTGAACCACTATGTTATTCAATATATAGATCCAAACTGGGATCATTGACTTATTAAACAGAAAAGGCACAAAATTGTGATACCAGCCATTTGGGGACGCCAAAATGAAGTGGTTCATTTAATGTGGTTTGTGTCAAATATGTATGGAAATCAATCAAATGGAAAAACTCAAACAAGGTTATAAACAGATTTGTAGCAGTTAAAGTTTCACCACAGTTTGCTTCAGTGTCTCCACCCCCAGGCTTGGGGGGAAATCTCATCTGAGTCAGACTGGCACTTCAGATCCATAAGGTTGAACTCGTTCAAACTCAAATCGCTTCTAATTGGTTTGGAATCTGTTCCAAAATCTGGTAGAAACCCTTGTCCACCATAGTGTTTACTAGTGCTAGCTAACAGTTCCTGATCCTCTTGTGATGCCATCAAATCATGTACATGCAAACCAGAGTAAGGAGGATTTTTGCTGCTGGCTGTGGAAATTTTTGCTTCCGCTTGTTTTTAATTGTCAGTGTATTTGATAGGGAAAAATGTTTTGTTGTTGTTCAGAGAAAGAAGCACAAAAAAACAGCATGTAGGAAAACTAGAATATGCTCATTTTACGTTAAAAGGTCTTGTAATAAATATTTCCAAAGCACGACTTACAAGCTATAAAAAAAGACAACAACTTGAATTTGTGGTTGATTTGATGATACTCAATCTGATGAAAAAGTTGCTGGTAAAACACCCAAGTTTATAAAGTACAGAGATTCAGACATAAGAAAGTTGTTGCACACGCATTGAAATTCCTCAGCGATGTCCACTGTGCAGCAGCAGCCTCTGAGCTAAGCCTCAGGAATACAAACCAGCTGTGCGCCCCCTAACTCTTCCCATCTATTGCACTTCTTCTGGCCCTATCTCACTTTCTCTCAGTATGCTCTCGCTTGTTGACTGAAAACAAGTGCTGCATCACCATTTTAGATTCTGGCGTGGGTGTGCAGGTTTTTGTTGTTTTTCTTTTTTTTTGTTTTGTTTTTTTTCTCTCGCTCTCCCTCTCTGATAAAGATGCATGAAGAGAGCAGTAGGAAGTGAAGAATCAGGGGTATGAATCTTAATGACTTCTACCAGAAGAAAGTGGGATGAAGAGGTCTGGAGAGAATCCCCCCTTAATCTCGCTTTCTCTGCCTTTCACCCACGGACCCGTTCTTACAGCTTGTTCGTGTTTACAGGATTTGTCTCCCTTTGATTCAGATTAATTAACTACCAATGGACAGCCATGTATCTGAAAGCCGTCTTGGTAAAAAAAAAAAAAAAAAAATTACATGAGCTTGGAAATCTATGGGCAGTGTAGTTTCGCACATGGCGTCGTTTTTGTGAAATAGTATTAATCGTTGTTCTGGACACGGAAGAGACAAATGGCACTGGAACATTATCCATACTTCAGTGATACATAAAATGTTTCTGGCTTACATTCAAAATGCTAAGTGGGGCACAAAGCTAACAGTGCACACCATCTAAATACACCATCCACATGATGCAACAATAAAGTTGTGGGACTACGTTTCTTCAGCAGAAGCAAGGAAACTTGTCTAGTATGATGAGATGATATAGCTAAAAACTGGATAAACCTCTGAGAAACCTGTCAGAGGCTACAAACTGATAACAGACCTTTGTCCTTTCACAGCATGACGAACTTACAGCCAGAGCCACAGCAGAGGAGTTCAGATCACCGCATATTAAGATGCTAAAATGGCCCTGTCAAAGTCAGAACCTACATTTTAATGGGGATTTAGGTCAAGTCTTCAATGTTTAAAGTGGTTACCCATCCAGTGTGGCTGAGTTTGAGTTTGTTTGCAAAGGAGAATGGGAAAATGTTTCAGTCTCTTGACGTGTGAAAGACTTGCACTTGTATTTCAATTCAGCACGAAAAGATTTCACTAATCCCAAATTGAAATGAAATAATTATGGCTAAAGGGGCTCTGCTACATGCTGACTTGGGGGCAGGAGGATCAATTTTTCAGATTTTTATTTATGAAAAAAAAACCCCAAAAAAACAATCTCAGTCAAAAACATTGGGGTTTATAGTTGTAATGTGAAAATCGTCTAAATGTTCGAGAGTTCCGAATACTTTGCGAGGCATTGTATGTGGTATAGTTCATCCATGTCGATGTGTGTGTATGTTTTCAGAAATATTAGAAGTGCTTTCTCATGCAGTAAACCTTTCACAAATCTGAACCAAGATATTCACTGTTCTAAAAGCTCTAATCGTGTTCGTCTCATTTAACTACAAAAGACAAATCAAAACCACTGACGTCAACGGCCATAGGAAGAGCTATTAAATAAACCGCTCTGCCATTTTTACTGAAACATTTGTGGCTCAGAAAGTGGCAGCAATGCATCTATATAAGCTGTCTGGCAAATGGGAATAACATGATACCCCATAATGTTGTGCCATCCAGATCTTGAAGGAGGCTCTCCGAATGAATTAGTGCCGTAATAACCTATCAGGATGTATTTGTTGGATGCCTTCCCTTAGCAACAGTTCAGAACCCACAGATATATTCAATTTATTTCCAAAAACTTGAAGGGCCGTTAATATTGGATTTATATGCCCAGTCTATTTAAATGCAAATGTTGCGAACACTTGCTGAATTTGTAAAACTCCTCCGGCAAGCTGCAAGAGATGAGGCCTTTCCGGGCCCATGGCAAACCGCATGTTCGCCCCATTCATAAATCCTAGTCAGTGTACCAACGACAGTATGAATGACCAAGGACAGTTTTTATTTTTAAAGCCCTTTTTTGATATTCACTACATCAGCGTGTCATTCTTAAAAAAAAAAAAACAACAACAAAAAGAATGGCACAATGTCATCTTTTAATTTCAAGACGTAATGCTGAAAAAAATCTAGACTGACTATGAGGAGGTTATAAAAGCCTCTATTGATTGTAAATATATATATAAAAACGGAAAAGAGTTAAGGTGGCCCTTTACTATGCATTTCTGTGCTGTTTATTCTTTCAAATTGTTCACACAGTGCCTGCTTTGATACCCTCTCTGTCACATTCAGTGCTTGAAATAAGTCCTTATCTGGCAAACAAAGTCCTTCTCTCCTTGTCTTCCCAATTCTCCGGAGACCTCAAACCTTCCTTTTACTCTTTCAGTTGCTATGGATACCTCTGGCGAGGATGCTGATTGGAGGCCGTAATAAACTCTTCTCTTTGAAATCTTTGACAAATTTGTCTACTAACAGATGTCTGAACAACCACCAGTGTACAGCACGTATAGTAGAAGGAAGGGTGATAGAAGAACAAAGATGAATGTAATTCCCTTTAACACAACCCAAACCCACTGTCATCCTTCACCTATCTGTCTCAGCAGAGTGGATGAAATGTGTGAAATCAATTCTGCATTCACTTAAAGAGCAGCAAGCCACTGCAGTCATGCTCTTGATGTGACCGGGACTAATCTTGCAGGCCTGTGGTTAGTACCTCAACTTACACTGAAACACCAAACTATTGTTATCATCCATCTGAACCTGATTATGTAACAAACAGAATGTCTATGCGAACAAAGTTCGCTCTCTTCTCGTCAGATGGAATAATTGCCTTGTGGTTTGCAAGTGAATAAAATTACATAGAGAGCTGTAAAAACGAATTTGGGCCTTTATATATATTTTTTTTTATTAAAATTTGAGATAAAATCATTTAAAAACAATTATGTTAATTTACTGTGCAATTGTTGATTTTACGGTAACCCCTCATAATGACAGTGGAGAGGGAAAAACTCTACTTTAACATGAAGAAATCTCAAGAAGAACTTTACTCAGTGTAAGAGGCCTTCTGACACGACCGACTGGGGGATTTAGAAAGACAGAGCTGATGCATATAAAAGATACAAACTAACTAATGTTGGATTACTTAAGTGTTAGGGAAATGTAAAAAGTTAATAACAACAGAGGAAGAGCATTTAGTTGTTGGCAGGATTATCTCTGCAAATTTAATTTCTTACGAAACATGTCAATACAGAAGAATACATAAGGAATGTCCAACATAGCTAAAAAAACAGACTTAAATTCATCTTTTATGTATCTGATTGTGCTTGATGTATTATTAAAACTAACTATAAATTCTACTTTGTGGTTGTGTATCACGAAAAAATGTTTTACATACCAAACATGCTCTGTATAGCTAATATGTGACACTAAACCTGCAGGTACTATTTATTTTATTTTTTTATTTTTTGATCATTGTAATTAGCTTGTTCCAATCCTTTATAATTTTGTATGACCAAGGAATCCGAATTTCTATGAATTTAATATAACATAAAAGATACCTACATTTTTTAACCTTTTTATACGTGCACCTCTCCTTGGGCTGCCACCTTATCGTGGTGGAGGGGTTTGAGTGTCCCAATGATCCTAGGAGCTATGCTGTCTGGGGCTTTATGCCCCTGGTAGGGTCACCCAAGGCAGACAGGTCCTAGGTGAGGAACCAGACAAAGCGCAGCCCGAAGACCCCTTATGATGGACACAAACTTTGGACTTGGTTTTCCCTCGCCCAGACGCGGGTCACCGGGGCCCCACTCTGGAGCCAGGTCTGGAGATGGGGCACGATGGCGAGCGCCTGGTGGCCGGGCTTTTACCCACGGAGCCCGGCCGGGCTCAGCCCGAAGAGGAGACGTGGGTCCCCCTTCCGATGGGCTCACCACCTGTCAGAGGGGCCAAAGGGGTCGGGTGGATTGTGCTATGGGCGGCAGCCGAGGGAGGGGACCCTGGCGGTCTGATCTTCGGCTGCAGAAGCTGGCTCTTGGGACGTGGAACGTGTTCCGGGCACGTCCCACCGGCAGGAGGCCTCGGGGAAGACCCAGGACACGCTGGAGGGACTATGTCTCTCGGCTGGCCTGGGAACGCCTTGGGATTCCTCCGGAGGAGCTGGAAGAAGTGGCTGGGGAGAGGGAAGTCTGGGCCTCCCTTCTGAAGCTGCTGCCCCCGCAACCCGACCCCGGATAAGCGGAAGAAAATGGATGGATGGATGGATGGATGGATACATGCCGCATACTGTAATACAAGTTCTATTTTCTGAACTCACAAATAGACCTGTAGCACTAATTAAAATCAACTACCATGAGTTGCTTTTACATATATTTATAGGGTTTGTGAAATCACAATAACAATCTGCACCTTGCTGATAACTTAGTTAAATAAGTAATTTAATATTTGCTGAAGAAGTTATACAGGTTGTCTAGTTGTTAATAATAAACCTACCCACTGTATAATAGGTGTCAATTATCCTACCATAATAAAATAAACATAAGAACACATTAATCTGTGAAACTGTGTTTATACCAGGATGGTTTGACGCACAGCAGATCAGATCGCATACTATATAAGGACTTTGACTCCCTCTGCAGGTTAAGCGACTGAATAGTGCGTTACATATTCACATTTTAATCATCTCGTTTTACAAAATACTAAAAAGAAAATAACACTTTGTGAGGAACTGTGTGGCTTTAGCGCTATATTTGAACTAATTTATTCTGAGCCTTATTTTTTGTTATTAGTAATGAGCACTCATAAACTGATGCCTCAATCTTTCCCCTTTTTAGATTGTGTGAAAATGTAAATATTTTATTTTATTATTAATAATAATAATAATAATAATAATAATAATAATAATAATAATAATAATAATAATAATAATAATGTTGTTATCATAGTCATATTAATAATAATAATATTATTATTATTGTTGTTGTTATCATAGTCATATTCGGTTTTGCATATTATTTATAAAAAGGATTGTAGAAATGCAGTTTTCAAATATAAAGTCTTAGTTCAATTGTATTTATTTTCAAAATTATCGGCTAGGAACGATTATTGCTAAAGCCTTTAAATCAGCCGGAAACATTACGTCGTTACACCCTCGTCCAGAATCGGGATTGGCACGCCATTGTAACAAGTAGTTACTTTTACATCAGCGAGTGGTCATTCAGAGTCAGACTTCAAACTCACCTATCCAGATTGTAACAGTGGTATATCAACCTGTCCCATAATGGCTTCAGAGTCTTGGGCGCAGGCCGTGGATGAGCAGGAAGCCGCGGCAGAATCGGTAAAAGCCTAAACTTACGCAACGTGAGCTAACCTGTTGTTAGCCTGTTTAAAATGATGCTTTTGCCTTTTTGTGGGAACTGTCTGTGTGAAAAATAGGTGTCAATGTTTGGTTCATAACATACTGAATTTTCCAGTGATAGTGCTGCCAAAGAGTTAGCCGATATTTGCGGCAGTTTTTCCTTTTGAAGTTTTCTCACTCATAAAACTAAACTACCGGCTAAGTTAGCCCCATGGTAGCTTTAGCACGTAGCGGGCTAGCATGGAAATGATTCAAGCACACTGTTGTTAACTACTACTTAATGCGACTCTCTGATTTAAAACTTTTATCATGTTCTTCCCCATAGATTAGTAGTCTTCAGATAAAGGAGAAACCAGAAGAAAATGGTAAGTGTAACTATATTATAAATAAAATGAAATAGAAATGACAAGGCAAAGCGTAATTATATTATACTACCAACTATTTTGTTAGTAGTATAATTTATATATAATTTTTGTACAGTTTTCCAGTGTTTGTGTAATGGTAACATACAAAGTCGGTAGTCAAATGGAAAATGTCTCCCGTTTTTGACTTGTATAATGATATTTAACAAAAAAATATCTAAATAACTATCACTTTGCATAATTAATATATTGATAATGTAATATAAATCAGGGGTGTCAAACTTCTATTTTTGAGGGCTGATGCTGAATTTGTTCTTCAGCATCCAAATATGTGGTTCACATGGTTTAAAGCAGAGAAGCGTCTAAAAGTTGCAGGACATCTTTGAGGACTGCGGTAGATGCCTGCTTTATTTTTTTAGCCCTTATGGTTTTGTAGTTTCTCATTAATTTACATAATTTACATTAATTTACATAGCATTATTTACATAATTAAATGTGCAAAGAAAGTCTTCCAGGTTGACTACACAAAGTCTTCACTTTCACACAGACACACACTGGCAGAGAGTTAATGAGTCAATGTTTGAGAGCATTTATCCAGTAAAAAATTTAAATGTATAAAGCAATCATAAAAACTTTAGTTTTCATCATCTTTACTGCCTGTAGGTGCTGTTATTTCTTCAGCTACTCTTCATCCATCATTCTCGTCTTGTTCAATTTTCAGTCTAAATCTTAGAGAAAATCTTAATGCCTTGCTTGTTGTTACCTTAACTGAAGTGCTTCCATATTTATTCCTGTCACAATAACACATTTTTCTGGACTATAATACAAGTTCTCCCTCTCAAAGAATAATAGCAAATTTTTAATTTACCATGTGATTAATTGATTTGACAGGCTTATTATCCATATATTAATCTGCCTTTTTTTTTGAGACATTAACTCAGACGAACATGAATTGAACACCGCTGACATGTGGTGTTGACGCGCGCGCACACACGCACACATGTTTGCGTGACTATCTTTGTGGGGACTTTCCATTGACTTCCATTCATTTCTACAGCCTAAACCTTACCTTTACCCTTTTCCTAACCCTGACCATCACATACCTTACCCTAACCAAAACTCAATTCATACCATAGTCCTAAATCTGACCCCTGACCCTAAAACAGGGTTTCCCCTTGTGGGGACCAGGCTTCGGTCCCCACAAGGAGCAATTGGTCCCCACAACGTAGTATGTGCCAGGAAAATCGTCCCCACAACGTATTACAAACACACACACGTACCACAGCTACGGGGTTTGTATGCACACACTGCAGTTTGGAGGAAAACTGGAAATTTTGTTTAAAAAAATTAAGAAAACAAACGACAAAGAGACAAATTCATTAAAAATGGACAACCGTAAATATTGATATGGATGGATTCTTTAATTATATTGATTCCCTGTTAAGTTTCAGTTTTGTATGTCTTCAATTAGTGCTCAGCTGTGCACAACTCCATCCATTTAATCATTTTACAATGTGCCGTATTCATTTTGTAGCACGATTTTTAAAAGCAAAAATCAACTTGTAAATACTACTTTTTAGGTACCGTTTCAAATGCCACAGACTCCAGCAGTGGGGCTGCAAAATCAGAAGGCGAAGGTGACGCCAAACCTGCAGACGACGACGACAAGGGTGAGGAGCTTGAAACGTGGCTGTGTCTAAAATATGAGCGTAGACTTTGATCGCGCCCATTCGAGTTGCTCAGTCTGTCGTGCTTTAAGGTTGCGTTGCCTTGCCTGTCTTTCAGAGGACAAAGCGGCACAATCGCTGTTGAACAAGCTGATACGGAATAACCTCGTAAATACGACAAATCAAGTGGAAGTTCTCCAGAAGGATCCAAACTCCCCGCTATACTCTGTGAAGTCCTTTGAAGAACTACGCCTGTAAGTAGCTCCTCCGTGTTCTTACTTTCAAAATTAAAAGTAAATCTTTTTTTTTTTTTGTCCTTTGTGTCCTTCCTCCATTGATTCAAAGCAGTTTCATAAAGTACAAAAAAAAAAGGTCACTAAAACAGTTTGCTTTGGGCTTGTATTTTTCATTTCTTCACAGCAAACCACAGCTTCTTCAGGGTGTATATGCCATGGGGTTCAATCGACCATCTAAAATCCAAGAGACCGCCTTACCCATGATGCTGGCAGAGCCGTGAGTTCTACTTGATGTTTTCTATGCCTCGTAAAAACCTCTGGTTGGTGCTTGGGCTGTTTTTTAAGAGAAGTTGAAAGAGGGCTGCTTTCTTTTTCTGAAATATATTTTGCTACTTGGAATCAAATTTTGTTTTTTTTTTTGCCCCCTGAAGTCCACAGAACCTGATTGCTCAGTCTCAGTCAGGGACAGGAAAAACGGCCGCCTTTGTCCTGGCAATGCTCAGCCACGTCGACCCCAACAACAAATATCCCCAGGTCAGAACGACATCTGCACGTTTATGTAAAAGTGTGACTTTCTTCTAAACACTTGAGCTGCAACGATTCTTTGGTTCTTCTCCACCAGTGCTTGTGCGTGTCGCCGACGTACGAACTGGCACTTCAGACCGGCAAAGTTATCGAGCAGATGGGCAAATATTATCCCGAAGTCAAACTAGTCTACGCCATTAGAGGGAACAAGTGTGAGTCTCTCTGCAGCACTCTGCTGCCAAAAAGAAAGCAAGTCGTTTCTTTCGCTTTGCCTTAATTGTGAACAGTGTCGTCTCGGGTCTCTTCCAGTGGAGCGAGGCAGCAAACTGCAGGAACAGATAGTTATTGGGACACCTGGTACGATGCTGGACTGGTGCAATAAATTCCGGTTTATAGATCCCAAGAAGATCAGAGTGTTTGTGTTGGACGAAGCTGACGTTATGATCGCCACGCAGGGACACCAGGACCAGAGCATCCGAATCCAGAGGTAAGCTGAAACACACGTGTAACTAAATATTTGATCAAATTTAATTTCAAATTAGCCATATGTTAAAAAAAAATTAATAATGATAATAATAATCTTGGATGTTACTTGAATTGTCAAATTTTTAATTTCTAGTAAAATTTTAGGAGTCATATCAATATAGAAATAATCATGGGAAAAAAATCCAATAGTGCAATCATATTGACCTATATATATTTGACATCAAAATGAGTCTGAAATTCAGGAATCCGTTTTAAGAAGTTAACAGCATAATGTAGATATTTGAGTCTGTGAATTTGGGAATTTTATAATGAACTGTGATTAGAAAAACCCTTTATTTTACTACTTTGCATTGTTGAATATGGCCCATCTGTTCTGAATTAACACAACCTGCTTAGTTAAAAGGTTGACAAAAAAGTCAGAATTTCATAGTAGGTTTTACTTCCAGAGTTTTGGCGCCGTCATTCAGTCGTGTGCTGTGGGTGCAGGACTCGGCGATCCTAACACGACCATTAATCATCTAAAAAGGAACAATCTACTTGGCCCCTCAAAAAAGATGATTAAGTGCAATAAAACATGTTTTAGGGTGAAATTAAACCCTTTTTTTTTAAGAAAAGTAGTCGGTGCTTTACAACAAAGGAGTGTATACATTTTCTTTTATAGAACATTTCATACTTAAGGAAAATGAAGGGAAAGCGTGAAGTTATCTATGTTCATAGAGAAAATTACACGTGTATGTTATAAAACTAAAGTACTACTGCACCGTAGTGGTATTTTCTGTTGTAGACTTTCTTTGTGCACATAATGTGTGCACTGGACTTACCTTTTGGATTTGTAAACACTCGTCGGTCCTATGTAATGTTTGGCTAAAGTTAATGAAGATGCACATCTGTCCAGAACTGCAGGTTGTTCTGCAGTTCTGCTCAAGTGCGACACCTAAACTCACGGTGTCTAAACCTTTACCAGAAAATGCTTTCATTTCTGATTCGTGCGTAGCATGAGCGTTCACAGCTAAAGATGTTAACGTTTGCCTCATAGAAGTTCAAAATGCAAAAGCAACAGACGTATTGTTTGAAAAGCTTCCTGTTGGCACAGTTGAAGGTTTTACAACTCTGTCCACGTCCTCCGTCCGCAGGACGCTGCCGAAGAACTGCCAGATGTTGCTGTTCTCAGCCACGTTTGAAGAGAGCGTTTGGAGCTTCGCGCAGCGCATCGTGCCCGAACCCAACATCATCAAGCTGAAGAGAGAGGAGGAGACTCTGGACACCATCAAGCAGTACTTTGTGCTCTGCAACAGCAGAGAGGAGAAGTTCCAAGCTCTCTGTAACATCTACGGAGCCATTACCATCGCTCAGGCCATGATCTTCTGCCATGTGAGCTCGTTTTCTCACACTGCATTAAAAACGTTGTGCATATATATATTTTTTCTCCTCCACTAAATTATTAAATGTTTCAGTTTAACTGAGTTTATTGGTTATAATTATGCTCTGAGAAACTTGGATGGTCATTTTTCCCACAATTCGCAGCGCCTGAAGCTTGTTGTGTTATTCTCTTTGCCAAATGGCTACAGCAACCTTATGGTTTTTTTGTTCCTCTGCGCAATCCAGACGAGGAAAACTGCAGGTTGGCTTGCAGGGGAGCTGTCCAGAGAAGGCCACCAGGTGGCGCTGCTCAGTGGAGAAATGCAAGTAGAGCAGAGAGCTGCCGTCATAGACCGCTTCCGAGATGGAAAGGAGAAAGTCCTGGTGACCACAAATGTCTGTGCTCGAGGTAAAGATGATGAAGTGGAAAATAAAGGGAATATGAAGTACAGACTTGGTCAAAATCTGCAGCTCAAAGGATTCAAAGGATTAGACTGCTGCAGAATTTTGTCTTAAATTATAATAACCAGCTGTGGCTTTTTGCATCAGTCCTGGCTGTTTTTGAAAAGAGCCATTCCTGCCTAATGGGGCTAAAAGCTGCTTGAGACCCACTGTTATAAATCTGCAACTTACAGTCTGATCATGCATCATAGTCGGATTCGATTTTTTATTTATTTTTTTGTTTGCAGGCATCGACGTGGAGCAGGTTTCTGTGGTGATCAATTTCGACTTGCCAGTCGACAAAGATGGTAACCCTGACAACGAGACGTACCTGCACAGGATTGGGCGTACCGGCCGATTTGGGAAGAGGGGACTGGCCATCAACATGGTGGACAGCAAGATGAGCATGAACATCCTTAACAGGATCCAGGAGCATTTCAGTAAGTTCAAACAGCTTCACACTCCTTCATACACACACACACACATCGGATCGGGTGTCTGAACTGGTGTAATCTCTGCTTTCTTCCTCCTACAGATAAGAAAATTGAAAGACTAGATACAGATGATCTGGATGAAATTGAGAAAATTGCCAACTAAGCAGAGAAAGCGTCCCCACCCCCTCCTTACTCTCCAAGGACTCTACGCTTCTATGATGTTTTAAGCTTTTATTTTTTATTTTAGCTGTCAGAGAAAAGAGCAGAACCACACCAACAGATCATATGTTTACATGTGGACATGTCTCCTTTCAGACAAGTTTTTTTTTTTGTAAGTCTCTGGAACATACCCCATTTCACTCTTTGTACACATTTTTTTCAAAAAAAAAAAAAAGAAAAAAAAAAAAGAATAAAGTCTGTAACTTCAGTGCTGTGTATGGATTTTAATGCTCTAAACATGATCAAGTTATTTATTTGAAAACTTGTGAAATTTAGGAACTTTTTAGCGATTTATAGGAATATTCACAAGTTCCAAATTAAAAAAAAAAAAAAGCATTTAAAAGTGCCACAAATGTTTTAATGTAAAGGAACTGTAGCAGATGGTCGGTACAAAGGGTGAAGTTGGGTATGCTGCTCCAAGTAGTAGTTTGTTCAAATCATTTTGTTTATGAGATGGTGAGGGTTAGGATCTAAGGGTCTATGCAAACTTATCAGCCTGATAGATATTATCAAATGCTATCAATATATATTCTCATAACACAAATTAATCCTGAAATAACCTCTTCTCTAGCATCAGGGTGTAGTCGGATGCCAAATCGGCTGCGTAGAATGATACTAACTCATAGGCATAAAGGTGCGTCTTTGCTTAGCCACTAGTCATTCGTCAGCCATCAACACACACACACCATTTGTGTCACTTTTGAAAGCCGGAACGGCCACTATCTGAACAGTCCAGGCAGCCATTCATCACAAGTCATCTGTTTCTTCATCAGACTCATAAAATCTCATTTTAAGTCCCAAAACGTGACCTGCAAAGTCCGGTGTGAGTCGTTTTTCTTTCACGTCATCGCTGTCCCATCCAACCAGTTCTAATCAGGGTCTCCAGCTCAGACCTCGGCGCAGTTCCCATTCTTCACCCAGCCTGTGCCGTCAAAAGGATTGTGAGTTACAAAACAAATACGCAATGCCTTCCTCAAGTGCATTATATATACGCATAGGATTTTGATATCGCTATTTTAAGACATTGGGCTTAAATATTCTGGCTAACACTTGAAATTTTGATATACGTACTGAATAATGGGGAGCCTTTAATTATGGGTGCATGAACTGCATTATCTTTTTGAAACCAAATGCTGAATTGAACTTGAGGACCTATGCTAACAATCAGACTCGCTGTGTTGCTTCAACATGGTTGCGTGCATAGAAAACGTGTACTTGTGTACATATTTAAGAAAATGTATAAGAACAAAAATGGGTGAAGTATTTAGGTTCGTCACTTCTAAGAAGTGCAATAAAACATTCCCGATGAGGTTTAATTTTCCTAGAAGACAATGAATCTACAGGACCTTGCAAAAACTATTCACGCCCCTGTCAACGCTTTCATTAAAACTACAAACTTTAATGTCATTTATTTGAGCAGTATGTGATGGGCTATAACTGAACAGGAAGCAACGAGGTGTGCCTTTCTAATTTCTACAATATGTTTGTGTTCATCCCCTCTGATTCAACACTTTGTAGAAACCCTTTCACTGCAGACGCCAGTCTTTTTTTTGATTAATGTTTGAAAGCTTAATTTATATTTTTTCCCCCAGCTCAGTCAGATTTGGTGAAAAGTGTCTGTGACATCAGTTTTCAAGCTTTGGCACACATTTTTCAGCCTCTCATACGTTTTCTTGCATTTAATTCCTTCTGTTAATTCTGACCAGCTTTCTTGTGGTGAACTTGGAACGGGACTTCTTTAGGATTTCTTTTTGTCGCTCTTTGTCGTTTTTGAGAGCCACAGACTCACTATTTAACACTCAGGCGACGTCTGCAGTCCACACGGGGGGTTGAATACGTATGCAGGCTACACTTTGCAGAGTTTCTTTCTTTGAAAGGTTTTCGAAAACCAGGCACCATGAACCCTCGTCCTTCCACCTTTCAAATTTACGCTAGTTTATGTCGGTCTGTCACCCAAAAGAAAGCATTGGTGTTTGTCGTTGCAATGAGACATGGGATATGAATCACTTTGCAAGGCACTGTAAATCAGTGTACCTTTGTATCAGTTTGGGGAATGTTGAAAACAAACCAAAAAAAGAAAAAATAAAGTGTAACGTTAACACTGGAGCCTCAGAGCCAGTTGCCAGTCAGTGTGAACCTGCAACAAGCCTCAATCAGCAGCACAGAGAAGGTAACTGGTGGTAGTCTGGTTTTAATGGACTGTTAATGGACCTCAAAACTAGCTGAACAGATGCAGACAAATTAGGAGAAGCTAGGAAACGACTGGCATGAGAATACTCAACACTTTGTAGGTAAAAAAATAAATAAAAGTGATGAATGCAGTTTTATTAGGACAACCGGATGTATACTTTGAGTGCGTTTGTGTGTGTACTTTGTTGACCCGTAGTGTAATGCCTCTGTGTGAGAGCCATGGACACAGCAGCTTTTGCTAAAGGACACCACCCCCACCCCCACCCGACCTCCCCACTTGTAGTACACCATGTTTTGATAATGTTATGAACCCAGTTCATAAATGTGTACATTAGCTAAACAGGCATTCAGCAAGTTGTGTCCGTAGTAGCCAACGATAGGTTCAAGGTGTGTGGTGTTGTGTAAGCGGAGCTGTGTTCATGGACACAGTTATGTATCCTTACATGTTGAATTAAATGAACATATAGAGGTTCACCTTGTTCTCCGTTGCTTATTTATGTCAGATTGGAAACTCTGGTTCTGGTTCTCGGATCATTTAGAAGCAGTTCCTTAAGTACCACAATATTCAGAGACATTTTATAAACAGGAATACCATAGATGTTGAACTTTTTTTTTTCTAAAAAAAAACTTGGTCAAAGAACGTCGCTGTATAATTGATGAGTTAATCTTGAAAAACAAGTTTTCCCTCAAAAATTAAATTAGACTAAGTGTCTCCTGTTTCAGATAAATTAACATGATCAAAATGATTCCCACTGGGATGACTATGCTTTTAGGTCATTTGAAGATGCCCAGACTATGTGATGACTTTGTAAGCTTCTCAATTCACAACGATTGAGTTAAGATGGAGGCAAACCTGTGGATGCACTTAAAAACACCTCAAACATGCCATTTGACATTATAGGAGTAAAGAAGTCGATCAAGATATCAGGAAGAATATTGGGTCATCCTCGAGTTTCCCGATGTCTCCAAGTGTCACCATTATATGTTCAAACAATTATATGCAAGTACAATTGGCACGGCAACGTTCAGCCATCCGACTGTTCGGAAAACAGACGGGTTTCATGTCCCAGAGACCAGAAGGACTCGACCTGGGAACCAAAGCACAAGACCCTCCAAAGAAGCTGACTGAACCTGGTAAGAGTGCTGATATCCAGCGAGAAATACAACCGACATGGGCTGAATAGATATAAAAAGAAACATTCCTAGTTATTTTTATCATTTAGCAAGTAGAAATAATTCTGAAAAAACCTGAGCATTTTATTGCCTTGGAGACAAAATTTCCCCTGAGTGAAACTAAAGATGGTTAAAGTACCAAAGTTCAAAGCATAACCAATAACTCGAGATGGATGTTACTAAAAAACTTTATTATAGTCGCTATCATAAAGAGTTCACAAATATATCAAATATTTCTTATTCAGGTAGCATCGTCATGTCTTTGGATCTTCAGTGGCGTCAGGCTTTTGGGAGAACAGAAGGTCTGAGGAAATCAGAAACAAAGATTTAACCTGAGACAAGTATGAGAAATACAACAGCATAGGAAAAATAAAACCTTGTAAAATAAACAGCTATATTTAAGATGAAGATGACAAAACCAGTTATGTAGTCCTATAGTGTAAATTCTTTGTAGTCATTATTGCTCCCTCTGATTTATCCATAATGGTAAAATATGTTTAATAACACATTTATAAGACAATATAAGCTTAAACTGTTAACATTTATGAAGAAAGAGAGAAACACATTTCAGCTATACATTTTTTGTACTGTAAATTTAACAAAGCTATACAGGCCAATTTCAGACTAAAAAAAATAAAAACAAGCAATTTTAAAATGAATAAAAGATCAAGTCATTGTCTAATAAAAGCAAACACGCATTTCAAAATGTGGCTACATACAGTTCTGATAAACAATGCAGTACAACTGTTGTTCATATCAACTATCAGCGTCTTCATGTTACTTAAATTTTCTGCACATGCTTCATGAAAACCTAACAGAAAAACTGGCATAACTTGACATTTTTTAAAAATGTGGCACTAGGGACCGTTTTTATTGCATAAATGGTGGAATGTGTGATCTTAGCAGTCGTGTGGCAGATGTCTAGATGTAAGCCAAATATTACTTCCGTAAAAACTAAATTGAACTAATTTTACCAAAAAGGTACAAATAAATAAACAGTTGAAGAATCTACATGTTTTTGGACCTACATATAGTTTATTTGATGGAAGAATGGTGGAGTAACTAGTCTTCATACAGCAAAGGATGATGGTAAAAGTATTCCCTGCTCATTTGTGTTGGTAAACAAAAAGTTTAGAAAAGTGTTAAGTAGTTTAGAAATAATATGGAAGTTACACACAAGAAACAAGAGCGTAGTAATGTCCTCAATGTGTTATATTTCAATTAGCCGTCAGAGAGAGCAGACTCTCGGTGGCTTTAGATTATGTAACAGACTTGCTGTATACATTAAAGACGAGAGATATTACACATGACTACAGATTCAGAGTGATTCTCACTCACCCGACTCTTTGTAATCTACACTTTTAAGGAAGAGGCCTTGGGCTGGAGCTGCCACATTGTGAGGGAAGGCCAGAGTGTCCCGCGCATCCAAGATCTGTTTGACCTGAGACACGGACAGCCGTCCCCGGCCTGCAGCCACCAAGACTCCAGCCATCCTCCTCACCTGGATCACAACGACCACGGCTTCACTCTCAGGTTTACACCAAACATCACTGCAGATATTTGATGGTGTCGGTTTTGATGCGACTGAGCCGTCACCAGCAGAGGGCGCCACTCACAATGAATTGGAGCAAAATATGACAAAGAGCACACATTAACATAGCAGGCATTTGAAAGAGATTAGAGCAACAAACCTGCTTATAGAGAAACGATTGACTTTTAAAGGTCAGCTCCCAGAATTGTAGCCGCCTGTCAAAAATAAAGTAGCGTTAGCAGCAATACATATATACGCATAAAAGCAGGTTTTAACAAAAGTCTGTACTTAACCTGATTTAACAAAAATGATTTTTAGGTCTCATTTTTAATTATGTTAGGATAGATGTAATTATTCTAACAACTATGAGAGAAGAGCAAGAAGACGGGAAACTAAAAAAAGAAAAAGGTAAAAATAACCCACGTCAGACAATTCAGGCGCGACCCGCGTCAGCGTGGATGAGGCTCATGTGACATTCACCCAGACATCAGACACAATTCAACATTTGTTGCGTGGATTTGTTTAAATGTCACGTCCCGAATATGCCAGAAAACCACAGGATTATGAGCGACGGCATGCAAACTCCTTTTCTGCATTAAAAATCAGAGAAGCCTTTCTATTCCTTTTTTTTTGGTTTTGTTTTTGGTAAAGAAAGATACAATTAAACGAAGAGACATGTGGCAGGAATTGGGTCAAATGCAAATGTGACTCGCAGCTTGCTGTCTGCATTCGCCATATAATAAATATAGACCAAGGTTCATTTAACAAGGCTGAAAGCAGTGTGTGCTAGACATCATTATTACACATATATTTAAACCAAAGTTACCAAAAACAAAAACAAATAAATTAAAGTTAAGAGAAGATCGGTATTTTTCTATTTAAGCTGGAAGTTGGACATCTGTTGTGACATAAGCAGATGAATGTGGGAAAAGTTGCGAAACGACAAGGAAATGCAGGCATTTCTGAATTGCTGTTTTTGACCCAAATGACTGCAAACAGCACCAGGAACACTAATTAGAAAACTAAAGATATAAAACAACATTCATGCTGGAAGGATGACGCATATATCTTGGAAATATTAAGGTAATATTGAGCTGCATTTGATTTCTTTTAAATAATGATTGTGTGAAACGTAGCTCTAATAACACAGACAAGCTATTTTCTAGACATGCATCATCATTGTGGTCGCATGAACATATTGACCCATAAATTGCAATTGAGACTTTTACAAAAATTACAAGCAAAATATATAGGTTTATATAATCGCTTTCATTAAAAAAAAGAAAAGAAAAGAAAAGAAAAGCAACATGTGTCCCCACTGCTGATCAAATACAGTTAATTTGGTTACAATAACTATTTATAACATATGTAGATTCAGTAATAATTTTCTAGGACTGTGCAGAATAATCCTCCTCCTGTCACAAATATGCCAGAGTAAAGTATAGAGCATACTTTAAAGAGTCAAGTATAAAGAGCTGATTAATTAGTCAGGCTGTCTGCTCTGGTAGCCAGGCTACAGTCAGCTCCTTTGCAGACATGCACAAAGTGGCTCTACAACTGTCATTTTAAAACAACATTGTCTCAATAAGAGTGACTGGTGCCGCCACCAACATACCTGTTCAGATTTTGTGCAAGTGGAAGGAAACCCACAGAGTCAAATTAGTCTTTCTTGCGAGCACAGGAAAACTGTAGAAGATTTTTTCATCCAGCTGACTGGCAGCTTGCAGCAACACTTTAGTGTTTATGTGTTAAATAAGCAGTGCTCTGAAGAAGTATTTACATCCCTACAGATTTATTTTGTTTGTGCTTTTTTGTCACATTATAACATCTTCACATCAAACAAATTTTAATACTGAAATATTAATATTTCTTTTAATTTAACAAATTAAAAAAAATAAAATTTTCTTTTAATTTATTAAAGAAAAAAAAAGCCTTAACCTGGAAACCTTTGGGAAAAATGTAAATGGTCTCTTGGAGTTTGACTCGTAGATGCAGATTTTAATTTTGGCTTTCTTCTTGAACAGCAGCCTCTCGTTTAGTGGGACGCTTAAGTTTTTTTTCTTTTTTTACTTTCGCTTCATATGACAATGGAAGATTACAATTAATAATTCTTACAATCTGCTCACTTTTATCACTTGGAAGGCTGAATAATTTCTCAGTCAGTGTAGCACAAGCCTCAGACAAACTTACCCTGTCAGTGAAAACGCTGCAGAGACAGCACAAGGACTAAATGGAGAGAGGTTTACTTGTAAAATGAAATTAGATTAACTTCATAAAAAAACATGAATAAAACATCACCTTATGTTTAACCATCTACAACCAGGCCATCCATTCTCACTGCCCTCTTTTAGGATGAAACGTTGAGGCCAACCTTTGACATTTCTTAATAATTTATCACTTAGTTTCATTTTATTTCATCACAGTTACTTAGAATAGTGACGGTCATAAAAAAATGAACACTTAACTCGAATGCAAGCTTTCTAGACCGGTGTTGCCCCACATCAACCCCTAACTATAAAATATGCAAAAGACTTTAATTTAGCAGAAATGCAGGCTTGACTGGAAGATGTGCCATGACCTGGAGGTCACTTCATGCTGGTGCACCCCGTGTGTTGGGGGTTAGGGCATAAGAAATTACATTTATTCAAAGAAGCGATAACCTACTTCTATAACGTGCACCATATTTTCAGGATTAATAATTAATACTCATGGAAGTGTTATCTAGCATAGAGCGACCCCCCCGTGGAAATGTAATCTCCCACAGCCCATGTGGCCCTCTCCATCTCTGCCATGGATTATACTGAATCCTCATTGTCTAAAGTACCCGTACCTGCTTAATACATAATCACACGCAGCTCCTTAATTAACACAAACAACATCTATACCTGCCTGATCTAACAGCGGGGAACATCAGCTGTTTAACAAGGCATTAAATAATATACAGAGCGCAGCTGGAAAGTCAAGACAAAGGGAGCTTCCAGTTATTAGCAGCTCAGCTAACAGTGTGGAGATCCAGGTCTTTGAGGCTGGTGCGCCTGTTTGGCATCACCCTAATTTTTAGCACCCTCCACAGATTCCCTATCAGAATCAAGTTGGGACTTTGATTGCAATCTTTTTCAGAAAACAATTCTTTACCAGGAAATCATACAGTGTAAATATTCTTACTGAATATTGTGAGAAATGTGTGAGAAGCAAAACAAAAAAAAAGCTCAATCTTTTACAAATGTTTACAAAGAGCTCTCATATACATATTTATATATGAGGTCCTGTACGTATATTAAAATTCAAAAGTAAAGTCCATCAACACAAGAATTATATATTGGCATGCTAAAGCTGAGCTGGGTACAACTTCTTTTTTTTTCCTGTCCACAATCCTACCTGTGAAAATGTGAATGTGCGAAGGAGCTTCCAGGCTGTATGGCAACCACATCCACTGTCTTCACGGGATTTTTAAAAGGCGAGTTCACTGCCCTGAAGCTGCTGAAATCGTGAGTGCCAACCAGCAGTGCGGCGGCCTCATGCATGGCGTCTATATCCAGCTCTCTGAAACAGACAAAACATTTGATTTTAAACGCGCAAATGATGCGACTCCCTGCAGGCCAGTTTCCCCAAAAATCAGCCCTTTTCTGGTCTTATTGGGATTCCTTCATGCCGACCTGAAAGTGACTCGTCTACACAGGTAGGTCAGAATGAAGAGTTCACGCCAAGTAAGATGCATTTCTAGGCCTCCTTGTTCCAATTTCCCATGAACTTATGTAACATTAACATTCTGAGGAACAAGGCCACGTGAGAGAGCAGAGGCATGTCAACGTTTGGCTCGTTTCGAGTAGGGAGTGAGAGCGGGATCACGGCTCGGACTCTCCACAGCTTTTAACGTCACCGTGTAAATATGAGCCGACAGAGACGGGGATGGATGCAGCGAGGAGTGACTGAGCCATTAAAATCCTTAATGCAATCATTGAAAGCCTCTGCCTTACAAAGAAATCTTAATTATTGAAAGAGTTTGGTACCAAAGAGTGAAGATATAGGATTACCATCGGTTGCAGAATAATGTCCCGATATCCAGAATTATTGATTCCAATAATTACAAGCAGGAGAAGGTGCCACCCCCATACCATCACACTGCCACCGCCAAAATCCATTTGCAAAGAGGATTTGGAAAGTTCTTCAAGGCTGTGATTTACAAGGATCAACTCTGCTACTTAATGCAAAATGCATTTAAATACAAGAGAAGAAAGCCTGTGTACTTCAGATTTATTGTTGAAAAGCTTTGTCAACATCAGAAGAAGCAAATTAAAAAGGACAAAAACAGAAATCTGTACTTGCAAGAAAAGCCCCCATAGGTCAATCGTCAAGAAAGTTTGAGAAATACAAAGTAAGTAAAAATAAGCTGCATTCATTTCCGCTGAAAACCAGCTTGGTGAAGTAAAGAACTAAAGCAATCCATCAGATATTTCTTGCAGTGGAAAAGCGGGTGTGATGACGCGGGAGAGGAGCGGCAGATCAAAGAGAAAACGAAGAGACGCTGCTGAGGCAGAGATGCTCAAGGGCAGAAAGACGAGATAAAGGCTGAACACGAGAGAGGGATAAAGAAGCAGACGACGGAGAGAGAAATTAGGGAAAAGGAGAATCAGAAGAGATTCAGGAACAAGTGAGGGATGGAGAAATGAAAAAAAAATGGAAAGGGAGTGAAAAAAAAGGAAACCTGGCTAAAATGCGTGGGTGTTGTTCAGCGTGTATAAGCCCGCAGCTTATCTTGCCCTACTTTTCCCTAAAAAAAAAAAAGAGTGAAGTGAGAAGAGCAGGCAAAATGTTCAAACATACACTCTTTAAAACATTTTTCCTTCATGCTCCCTCGATGTAGTCACAGCCAGAAGAGCATTGCCTATGCTTCAAAGCCCTAAACATTTTATCTCTTTGTACACGCTGTCCCTCTTCTCTCCCTCTGCCTCCTTCTTGTTTGCTTTTGGTGTGTCAGCTTACATAAAACCTTCTCGCAGTCCCTAATTTGTAGCTCCACCATTCCCAATTGGGGATTATTCATGCAATTAACATCCAGTTATTCTCTGTGAGCTCTGAGCTTACTGTGAACAAAATCATAGTCTGAGCTTTATTTCTCATGATGCAGCACAGGAATGGGAAAAAAACGTTGTGCAAATAATGGTGAGTGGGGGGAAAACAGCAAGCCAACAGTGATGGGATCACTCACGTGTTGCAGAGACTCCAGCACAGATTGCAGTCTGTGAGCGGGAGCAGAGTGTGGTGGGTGGCGCCCAGTGCTACTCGGTAGACGTAGGTCCGAGACTGAGCACGATAACGGGCGTGAAAGTCGTCAGGGACGCGGTAAGCATGGGTGACCCTTCAAAAACAAAAGATCAGTATTGAGTCTGAAAAGCTGGAAACGGCATGTCCATTAATTCAATCTGAACAATGTCTTTCTTTACCCATTTTCATTCTCCTAGTAATAACGATTCAAGGTAATTTCAATTTCTCTTTAAAATCTATAAAATCGGATTATGCAACAACTGTCAAAATGTTGTTTTTTTTTCCTGGTATCCCTGAGCTTATTCATTTACATCAGAAGCAGTTTTCTCACCGTGTGTGAGCGAACTGCTGTAAAAACAGTCGTTATTATCATAAAACCAAGACAAAATGATTCCAGGGTTGACATTTGGTGTTTTTATATCCTGTATTAGTGATTATGCTGGTCATTAACTCAAGCAACAGTTTCTTTGTGAACTCAAGAAAGAAATTCGACCTTTACCTCAGCTCTGGTATTTCTAAATCCAGTATGTTCCTCAACTCAAAAGGATAAAACGGAGCATCTTGTGAGCTGTATTCTTCCTGTACAGCCTTCCTGTTATCTGCAAAAATGTAATACTCTCTCCTGTTTTCTCACAGTCTGTAATAATCAGACAAGTCTTGTGTGGAAAAAATATTGTTTCTTTCTAAATGGCTTCTTTGATTTAAGTGCTTCCTCTTGACTTGTTTTTGAAATATGTGGTAGCTGTTGCCATGCCGTGTTCCCTGATTGGTAAAAGTTTTGGATTTTTGAGTTTGACTGGTCAGCACCGGTTGAGAGCGATCAAACTGAATGTTGCCCAAATCAGTTATGCACTCATTCAACACCAAACAGACACTCAAACAGGCTGCTGCCTATTTCCAGCAGTCATTGGGTAAGAGACGTGGTTCACCCTAGACAAGTCGCCAGCCAATCACCGGGCTACACATAGACAACAGGACACTCAATTACGCACATTTATGCCTAAGAGCGATTCAGAAAGACCAAGGAACCCGACAGTCATGTTTCTAGATTGTGGGAGGAAGTCAAAGCACCGGGAGCAAAAAGGCAGAACATGCAAACTCCATGCAGGAAGACCCAGGGCAGGATTCAAAGCCAGGACTTTCTTGCTGCCAGGCAACAGTGCGACAAACTGTGTCACTATGCAACTGTGTAAAGTAATAACTGAGTAAAAAGCAGGTTACTGCCATGGATATATACTTTGGTGGATTATCGAGTAGTCCCTTGATATCCTGATGGTTTATTTAAAAATGTTTCTAATACTTAATCAATGGATTAAAATAAAACCTGATGAGAATTTGAGCTACAGAAAGTAAAACCAGGAATACATTTCGACCACCAAAAAGGTCTGACGGGTGCATCGCAGATACATTTAGTAGAGTTCACCACTACTAGCGCTAAAGTGACAGAGTATTCTTCAGGGTTAAACGGTGAACTTGATAAAGGGCTGCAGCAAACTGTAGCACCATGAGAGTGACTGAATGTGACACATCAATACCCTTCCAGTTTGTTCACACAGATTTGTGTCTGCAGTGCAGTCAGTCTGATGGTGTACATGTTTAGTGAGTGCTAGATGATGTGGGAGACATGTAGCGGTCCCATTTAAGCATGCTCAAGCACACAAAGGTATGACAACAATGACAATCAGAAATTCATGCTTGTGTGTGTGTGTGTATGTGCTGGAAAACTAGGTTACGCTACCAGGGGAGGAGACTTGAGTGTGACACACAGCAGAGAAAACCCTTGTGTATGCCTCTGCCGGCACCTCCGATGTGAAGTGACGGCTTTCGCCCCACCACTGCACACCCACATCAAATTTTCATACACGGTGTACAAAAGGTGGCTGCACAAATCTGGGGAAAATGGGGCATTGTTTGTTGAGGCACCAGCCCATCTACGAGGAAACAGCCATTAACCCGGGCCTTAACGCAGACCATTCCATGAGGACATTTTCTCTTTTACAGTGTGCAGTCTATGTTTAATTCTCATCTTGGATCTGCATCCCTGGAGGCGGCAGACCAAAGCTGTGAGCCAGCGTTGTTGTGGAAGATGTCTTTATTTCAGTTACAAGCTCCCTCTGCTGCAAAAACGGGGAGTGATGGTGATGAGAGACTTTATTCAAGCTCATTTCTAATGTGACGCAAAACAAAAACACACATGATGCCGATTTAGTCATACATCTATGGAAACAAGAGCTTGTTTATACTGTATATTCCCATTAAGCCAGATGAAAGCATCCTTGTGAGTGTGTGGAAGTGTGTGCGCTGCGCAGCACTAACAGCGGAGCTGGGATAATCCTTTCCAACCTTTTCTCTACAGGTTTAAGGATTAGCAGTATGCAGGGAGCTTCCCTTCCTTCAACACTGCACTGTGTGTTTGCCAGGTTGGGTTTCACACCATCTGTCCTCACAGGTCTGACACTTCAAGACCCTCTCTCCTTGTTAATATCTAATCATGCATAACTGTAGTGTGTCTTTCGTGAGCACTTAAGATCTGAATAGTGCAGAGATCCCTAATGAAGAGATCAAGATGAGGAAACTGGGAGGATCACAATGGAGAAATTTTTTTTTTATTGTTTATTAATAACACTAACACTTTAAACAAGACAAAAACCTGAAGTGTACAGCCAGAGCTCCAATTTGGATAAAAGCATATATACGTGTCAGAATGAGCCAATCAATGTCCACTCCTAAATCCGACCACATCCGAACAAGTGGCAAGACTTAAAAATGTATTTTCAAAGATGCTCTAGAGATCCAGTCTGACTGACACTGAGCTATTTTGCAAATTGAAATGTGCAACATTTTCAGTCTAGACGTGCAAAGCGAGTAGAGATACAGATATACTGTCAAAAGACTTGTAACAGTAGCAGCAGGAAAAAGTATTTCTACACAGTATTGACTTAGGATGGCTAAATACAAATGCAAGCCACACTTTTCAGATAAACTATTTGGAAAATCATGCATCATTTTCAGTCTGCTGCACAGCAGTGCAGTTGCAATGCAGCAAGAAGGTGCTGGGTTCTTTCTGCACAGGGTTTCCATGTTCTCTGTGCATCCGTGGGTTCTCTCTGGGTACTCCAGCTTGGTACAACAGTCCAAAAACATGACTAGTAGGTTAACTTGTCTCTCCAAGTTGCCCTAAGGAGTGTGTTTATTCATAGTTGTTTGTCCTGTGTGTCTTGTGTTCCCAGCGACAATTACTCCTGAGGCTAAACTCTTCTTTATTATGTTATTTTGATGAAAACATGTTCTCAAGAAAAACATTCACTTTTCTCTACCAGAAATTTGGCTCAGTTACAAATAATTATTGAGAACCACTCTTATTTTGCGCTTTGTTAGTTTCAACATGTCAGAACTGATGAGGGTTTGCAAACTACTTTCTTTTATGAATAAAAATGAGTTGTCAAGATAAGCAAAAAAGGTTACAGACAGTAGTGGAGCAAAAAAAATGGAAAGACAAAGAAGAAAAATCTGCCTGAGAAATGGGTATAAGCTTTCCAAAAATCAATAAATGAAAACATAATTTCTTCAAGGAAGATATATTATACAAGCTTATGTAATGATATTCGTGTACCAAGGGCAATGCATGCTTTTTAGAAAACGTTACCTGTGATATTTACAGAAATGTTAAATAAAATGACAAAGAAAATCTAGTAATTAAAGAAAAGAGTGGCAGAACACTTGCACACATCTCTGAAATGTCCCATTTCACACCTCCAGTGTTGAATGGTTCTCAGGTTACAGCTCACTCATCCCATTTGATTTTGAATTTATCGTACATATGTACAGCGATGTACATATGTACGATGAGGAGCTTTAACATGAAGCTTGACTCACCTGATTTGCTGTTCCTTGAGATTAAAATTGAGAGCTTCAACCAGAACGTCCGCAGTGAAAGGAGGCTTGTCGTTTTTGCGCTGGAGGTCAAAGTGAGCCGAGTTCGAGAGGGCGTGGACACCTGCATCTGTCCTGCTGGACACCGACAGAGACACTGGGTTGACTGGTTTCAGTTTCTTAATTGCTTCCTGCACAACGACAGGAAAAAATGCAAAGCTTTAAGTTCATGCAAAATGTAGAAAAAGCCTTGAAAAAGTGTGGAGGGCTCTTAATCAAGATTATTTTAAAAGATTCAAAATCTAGATTAAATACTAGCAGGTGATTCTCACAGTGTAAGAATCCATTTGCTAAAATAAAAAATAACAACATATGACAATATTTAAATGTTTTTAAAACAGAAAAGCAACAGTTTCCATTCTAATAATTTCTATTTGTTCCAGTTATGACGACTGGAATGCTTAGCAGTTTGCAGACACTGTGTGTGTATGTGTATATATATATATATATATATATATATATATATATATATATATACACACATCGCCATTCTCAACTATTAATTAAGCACTAGTTGTGTTTATTCTCTGCTTTGTGCTTTTTTTTGTATGCAGCACTTATTGTTTGTAAAGTGCTTTACAAATAACGCTGCATGGTCGAGTATAAATAAGTAAAACTTACCTCCAAGTGCTCCTGGACCCCCGACTGACCCAGCTGTTGTGGAGGTACTTTTACTACTCCCCTGTAAAAATGTAAAGAAGTAATAAATAAATGATTGCAAGTATAATGTAACCCTTGCGCCGCACACTGACCTGTATTTTGTCCCAATGTACTGAAAAAAGATGAGGTAACGTGCCCAGTTGTGCATTATGTTATCGGAAATCTTCGTTCACAAGTTACCACTTGTTAGTAAAACTACAAAGATCCGATAAAAACCCATTTCACGTTCATGTTTACAGCAAGAAGGTAAGCGCTGACTTTCACTGTCCTCTCATATGGAGCACATGCGGCAACAAAAATCAGTGATAGAACCGAATTTGTAGTCCGGAGGTACAGTAGAAATGTCACTTATAGTCAATAATACCCAGCTCTCCTTCTCTTTTAGTAAATCAAAATAGAAGAGCAAGGTTGAGTGTATTTACAATAAACAGTCTTCTTAACATAAAAGGCAAAAAACGCTTCGTGTCACATGCACACTCTGTAGCAATTAGCGTGGCGGGTAACATTTAAAGATTTGACATTAGCATTTTTAGCACATGCGACAAAAAACAACTGCTAATTTAAATATTAACTGTAGAAGACAAACCCTCTTCCTTCCTAAACACAAGCATAAAGTAATTTCTTGTTAAATAAAGGCAAGCGCGTCTGGTCGCTTATTGATGACGTCACAGTGAATGGAGGCGGGGGGGGGGGGTCAGCTGCAAGCCAACTTTCATTGAAAGCAATGAATTCAGAGAGCATAGATAGATGTTGAAGACATGTCAATTGCAAGTGAGCAAAAGAAAGTCACCAACCTGCAGCTGAAACTGAAAAAGTATTCAAACTTTGGTTTTAATATATTCACAGTACGTTTTATATATATATATATAGTAAACATAATCAGTCAAATGATTTTCAAGTTTTCTTGTGCAGGAAGAGACATTGAGAAGGAATTCTTTTTGATTTCTTTTTGTGCTGTTTTATTAAATGTAAACGTGACAGGTTGTGTATTATTTATTATTATTATTTTATTAATACATTTTTTTCAGATATTGAAGCTTGAATTCAATCTCAATCATTTAAAAAGGTAATTTGATACAACTACAATGATGAATTACTTACAGTTTTCTACGTCTCTCTAAGCCTCATTTACACCTGAATATAGCTGTGAAAAGACAGGTTGGAAACACCAATCTGGTATAAAACACAATAAATGATGGCAAAATCTTCAAAAAATTATGATATTAATTACTTTCATATTTTGTGCCACTTTTACTTAGTAGTGAGAATCTATAATATTATTATTATTATTATTATTATTATTATTATTATTATTATTATTATTATTATTATTATTATTATTATTATTAAAGTTTCTACCTTTCCACCACGACTCCTGCCATCCTTGTTAGGGTAGGTTGTATCTGTTGGACTTTCTCCCCTCCTCTTTCAGGCTCTGTGTTGCGGCTACGCCCCTCTCCCTCCTCGGCAGCGGCAGTAGCAGTGTAGTAGTATCTCCTCCTGCCGCGCCGCGCCGCGCATTGCTTCAGCTCGGATTTTGTGTCACGGTGCCACCGGGCGAGAAGCGACACACTGCTGCTGCTCCTGCGCGTCAGGGGGGATATACCCGTCACAATCCTTTACGGTCAAAGCGACATCCCTCCGTGGGCAATGACATTTGCAGATTGAAGTGGGAATACAAGATCACTACAGCAAAAATGACGGTGGACTTTGAAGAATGTATAAAAGATTCGCCCAGATTCAGGTAAGACTCCAGATCACAGGATACATCTCAGCGGTGCGCAAAAAAAAAAAAAAAAGGCACACCTTCTTTTGTATGACTGAGTAAAAAAAAAAAAGAAAGAAAAAAAAAACATCATATCACTCGTGTTTTTTTTTTTTCATGTAGTGCTTTCAACAATCGGAATGAAAAGATGCCTCGCACATGTGCAACAATAAGATGGCGTTTCTTCTGTCCATATGTCTGTGTCCTTCTGATCAGATTTTCAGGCCTTGGCTGAAAACGTCAAATAAGACCATGCAGAATTTATATTAACTTAAGATGCTTTTGTTGGAATGCTCTCAGTGGCTGTGGTGTCTTCTGTGGTCTGTTGTTTGAATGTGGGTTAATTAGCTCAGAATTTATGAGAGGGTATGGCCAGACGCAGACAGGATCCATGTTGCTTGCATGCAAAATCAAATTACAGTGACTCTCCTTCAGCCTGTATATAATGCTGTGATTACGTGGGACTCATTCATTGTGACAGCATGAGCAGATCCTGCTGTGTGAGAGCGTTGCAGCGTGGTACGGTGTGGGTGCAGTCCTTTCGTCTTGTTCAAGCTGAAGGTTGCGGTCACAAACTGTGTTAAGTCTGAATTGTTTGAAGGAAAGGTAGATGCCCTGGCAGCGGCAGCACTGGCGGCCAGGCAGAAAGAGGCAGCGGGAACGGAGCTCATCTAGCAGCCAGGCACACATCCAGATGTTCACCTCCATCACTCCCGGCTGTCTCGATCCATGTGCCAGTCTGTGGGGTCCAGCGGGGAAAATGTGGAGAACCGTACAGGCCATGTAGCTCCAGTTTATCCCCAGATACATCAGTTCTTCCTGAAAAGATTTTTTTTTCCAGATCACACTGCTTTGTTGCATTTTTCCCTCCATCTTTTATCTCTGCTCATCAGCATCTGGTGCCGGTTTGCTCTCTTGATCTCCAGCAGTTGTTACCACTTGCTTTCTTGTTTTGTGACTTGCAAACTATAGAGCAAATTTGGGAGGCAGCAACCTGCTGCTTAAGTCTTTCTTAAGTGTTTATGGATGACTCAGACAGCTGTTCAAGGAAAGAAGCAGAGCACTTCCGTGTTTTCCCGCTACTGCTGTACTTTCCCATATTCTTGTGAAGAGAGTACTTGGAAAATTCCACAAAAGCCAAAAGAAACCGATGTGGTTGCGTCACTGGATCACAGGAGCATGTACAGTACCATAATTATAATCAAGTTGGTGAGCAATCTGACATCTTTTACATTTATGAGGCCTTAAATAAGTAATATGGTAATAAAGTACAATAATTTGGTCCTATTATAAAGTTAAATCCTAGTTTTGATTTATTTTTTTATGATGTGATGATTGTTCTCCTGATAAAGCAAGAGAGTCTTATGAGTCCAGTTTCCTGTTTTTGTCTGAATATCCACTTTAAAACACTGCAGTGCTGGCAAACGTCACTTTTTCAGATTTTGTCATGGTGCAACCATGAATTTTTCTGCTTTTCTTGTGATTGACCAACACAAAGAAGAGCATTACAGTGAAGAGTAAGGAAAATCTTGCACGGTTTTCAGATTTTTTGCTAATAAACATCTGAGAAGCATTTTTAATCGGCCCCTTTTACTCTAACACCCTTGAACAAAATCCTTCTCGGTCTTCAAAAGTCACATTTTTAAAAACCTGTTGCAATTTTTTTTAAGTGTAAAAGCAGCTGTTCTGTGAAGGCCTTACAGATTTATTAGAGAATGCAAGAAAACAAGAAAAGCTTAACAGAGACCAAGGAACACATGAGACAGATCAGAAAAATAAGTTTAAAGCAGGATAAGGTTATAAAAAAAAATACCCCAAGATTTGGTGAAATCAAGATTATAGAGTTTAGTTCAGTTTATCATCTAAATATGAAAAGAGTATGGCACAACTGCCAAAACAGGCCTCTCTGCATAATCCAACAAACAATAATTAGAGAATGATATAATGCTTTGAATTGATCTATCGCATAAAAACCAGTAAAGTTTGTAGTCAAAATTAGAAAAAGTTTGTACAACATTTTTTCAAGTCTGTAAGTCTGTTTGTAAGTCTGGAAAAACTTATCAGTCTGTGAGCTAAATCAAGATCACTAGTGCAGATATGGAAAAAGAAACAGCTTCCAAGGAGAAATGCTTCACTTGTCAGATGTTGTGGTTCAACACTCAACACGTACAGCCCGAAGACAGAATTGTCCAAAGAGTGTCTTTAGTTGAACAAATACCTCGGGAAGTAAGTTCAGTGAGAGGGAAGACACTCTGGAACATTAAGAGTTTAAGATCGGCCTTAAAATGGTTTCACAAAATCTCCATAATCCCAGAAAAAAAAAATAAATCTTTTAATCTTTTTAAAAGGAATACTTGTTCTAAAAACAGCAGCCGGCCTGTTTTTAAGTGCTGCATGACACAACCAGGTAAATAAAGTCAGCTGCTGCAGAACTTTCCACTATATTTATTTTTACTCTCATCCAACTTTCTTCTTTCTCCTTTTGTCTTCGCCGTGTCACTCTGGGGAAACGCGAAATTAAAGAAACCGGGAAACCGGTCCTGTCTGTCTTCCTCCTCGTGAAGTTTAAAGAGCTCACATACACCCTGACGCTGCAGGTCTGAACTTGTACGTGTGCCATAGACAAGGCACACGTTAGTTAGGATTGCGTACTCATAACAGGCATCTTTTTGTTCCTGTTTCCTTTATTGTGCCATGCCCCTTATTCAGCAGTCATCCGCTGCATTCATTCTGTTTTGAAAAGATTTCCTCGAACTGTGTCCCTCAGTTCTGTCGTCACCAAGCCGTTGTGATATGATTTCGCTTGAGATACCCAGAAGCTTAGCGCTACGCTTTTAAGAGTAGGCCGTCCATGTGCGTCAGTAAAACACATAAGTGCACGAGACAAATTTTGTCTCGGTTATCACTGTAAGCACAGAACGGCCGTAAAGTGGGCAACACAAACACAGGACCGTCCTCATATTTTGCACTCCAGCTTAAAATACAGCAGCGATACTTACGTAGTACGTTTCTGTAAAGCGTAATTGTGCCGACAAGAACAAGCGGCATTATATAAGACGTCGACTGAGCCATTCACAGTTAAAATTGGGACATTTCATTGACTGAATCTTTGTGATGAGTTTATTAATACGCACATGGTGGGTGGGAGCTGAGGCCGACCAGCAGCTGCTGAAAGACAGACAACTGAGAGCCGGGAAAAGGAGGGCAGGGGATTTAAGAATGAAGGAGGAGAAGGGCAGCAGAGATAAGAGAATCGGTTTTTGTGTAATTTTTTTTCTGTCGCTTTCCGATCCAAAAGAAGAAGTGTCAGGGGAGCGTCACTCTGCAGCATGCTCTACATTTAGTGGCACTGCTGGCAAAAAAGGGACTAATTTTTACAACAAAGACAAAATTATTACAGATAACGTTTGTAGCATCTTGTATTAGCAATTAAATAGTTTGCGTGGCTAGCAGTTCTCCAATATAGTGTCTGTTTGTATTCTTTAGGGAATGTAGATGGTTAACATTCACGTTTCCAAAAGGCTGCCAGTATTTCCAAATTTCAGCATATTTTATGATTAAACAGAGGTTGAAAGCTCAAGAGAATAAAACGGAGAACTCTAGCTGCATTCTTCATAGTCTTCCTGTTATCTGCTCAATGTCTTGCTCTCACAGCCTGAATGAACAGCAGGTTTGGCTCCTTTTAGTTTCCTACATCTATTTTTTTTCCGGCTTTCTTTTTAGGAACCTTTTTGATGCTGTTGTTGACTTGTATGGTGTTTTCTTTATAACTTTGTACTTTTATGTTTTTATTTTATAAAGCACCTCGAACCGCCTTGCTGCTGAAAGGTGCTATACAAGTAAACTTTGATTTGATTTTTTGATTCTGATATAATAAATAGATAACTTACTGTGTTCTTCTCTCAGAGACTAAAGAAGTGTATTTCTTTCTGCATTACTGGAAATAATAGTTTTAAGGCAGATATGTGTGGGATGTCACAAGCTGGGAAATGGCTATTTTCCTTAACTTCATATAAATGAAAAGCTAAAAATAGCTGACAAAAGCTGTTAAGTCTTCATATTAGTCATAGTAGTAAGATATACTGCTGTTCTTATACTATAGTTCTACATTTTACTACACCTTGTTATAGAACTCAAGCAAAATGTCTAAATTGTGGTACTTTGATAAAAATGAATTTATTTTAAATGTATATATTTTTTTATTTTACCCCGGATGCCAATAGAAATTATATAATTACCTTAAACGTAGTAGATTTAGCTTTTAAAAAAAAAAAATCCACTCAGTGATGACAGCATGTGTGTGTAGGTGTGTGTCAGTCCATCTGTGTTCAATGATTACTGAAAACAAATTGAGAAGCTGAACGTGGGACGGCAGCTGCCGACTCCTGCTAGGTGTTGTTTAGTTTACTGTGTGTACAGCTGACAGTTTACAGATCTAAACAACAAACTATAACTTTCAGCTCGTCTCTGCCTGTTTTCTCGGGGCCTTTAAATGGGACCCAGCTGGTATTAAGCTTAAGGTTTGTGATGAAAATATTACTTTTGTAGTAGCTTGAATGCCTTTATGTGATAGTAATTAAAGAAAATTCAGTTTGTCTGACTCGCTACTGGATTATACTTGGCTAAAGACTTGTCTGTGTCATTTGGGTGGTTTTATGTGAGATTTTCTCCATTACCTTAATATTACATCTTCCTTTATTGGCACATTAAAGCATCTTTAAATGTCTGTCTGCCAGGCTGGTTTCTTTTAACTGTCTGGATATTTATTTCCTACCTGCATCATTATCACCATCACCTCAAATCTTTCTTTTTCACACATTCTGTCTCGCTGCCGGTCTGATTTAGTGAATCCTTTTTTTTTTTGGTCATCTGTGTGTGAAGTGTGTAAAAATATACATCCTGCTGTGTTTTCCAAGCAGGGGCAGGAAAGTGGGTCTGCCGTTTCCAAAGCGTGACCACTGGCATCGGCAGGGATGGAGAGTACCTGTCCATTAGTCTCACTGAGGGAGGGAGACGGAATGAGACTCGTATCTGTTCACACACAGCTGTTGGCGGCGCACGCCGGTGGGAGAGGTTTGAAATTGAAGGGCGCAGAAACGTCCTTGCATTTATTGGCGCCGAGAAAGCGCATCGACATGTTGAATTTGATTAATGTTGTCCAAAGGACCTTGGCGGGACTGTGTGTTTGTGAACGTGGCGCAAGACGTCCTCCGGAGCAGCATGTGAACCTTTGAACTTCGGCAGCATTAGATCCCGTCTGCAGCGTCGGTGGCTTGTCAAAATGTTTAGACAGATCCCAAACCACTCGCATTAAGATGATAATGTCATGATGCTCTTTCCCGAGCACTTCTGCTAATGCACCCGTGCACGCAGCAGATGTGCACACATAGTGCTGAATATGCGCCTGGCTGGTTTCCTGGAAGTCGGTAACGCTCCGCATGTGGAGGCTCCTGATTTATATTAAAGCCTCTGTTTGTTATGGCAAAATCATTTTCACTGAAGGTAGAGGAAGGCTGTGTTTAAAGCCTAGATCTGGTCCCACACACACGCACGCACGCACGCGCACGCACGCACGCACGCACGCACGCACGCACACACACACACACACACAGGATCTATTTCAGCAGGTTTAATTCTAGAAGACTCAATATGTAATATTATGGCAAAGCTTTAAGATGACTGTCATGACAAACGTGTTTTTTCAAGCTGGTCAGGTTTGACTCAGATGATGCATTCGGTGTCATCTAGAATAATAAATGAATGGATTTGAGGATTTAGACTAAGTATTTAGACCATGGACTGGCTATAATATTTATAGTCTTTTTTTTTTTTTTACTGTTTACTGTTGCACAGCACAAATGTTTCAAACAACCCCTATTTGCTTTACAATATCTCCTTAAAGCCACTTAAAGTGGATTTCTGTTTGATTCCAGCACCTGTAAAAAAACAAAATCGGATGTCATAAGCTGCAGTATGACACATTTTCAGGTTCAACGTACTTTTTTATGTGCCAAGCACATTATTTTATTTTTGTTTTTTTCATAAAGGCACGCTGCCATGCATTTTTTAGGCGTTTCTTTGCTTCAGCTCAGGTGATTCCAATTGACAGGTGTTTGCTGAACTGCAGTCACCTGAATCAGACGTAGCAAAGCAGGAAAGCGTCTAAAACGAGCGTTCCTCGAAGACCAGGGTTGGAAAGCACTGTCATAGATTAATTTTAGATGTTTTATTAAACTCCAGAAAATTTGCAAGTGTTTTGAAGTGATAAATATTGCCTTTGAATAATTACAGCTTTTTAAATAGCAGTTTTAAAATCGACATTGTCTGGACCACCAGAAGCAACATGTCTGGCAGCTTAGAGACCTTAACTCCTTTTATTGATAAGGTTTTACTTAAAAGATGACATAGGTGTGCTGCCCCATAAATACCATATCAATTTTCCCAGCACACATACGTTCACATAAATATTTCAGCTCCCATTGAGAGTGTAAAAGTCTAAGCTTCAGTGGAGAGTTTCATCGCTTCATGTCAGGAGCGTGAAAAATTATTCCCGTGAAGGATTAAAAAAAATTTGCACCACCAGGTCTGTCCTGCAGGTTCCCTGCAAAATTTATTCTAAAACCTCCTAGTTTCTCCATACTCAACTTTCATGAGTCCTCGCTCCTTTATGCCAATTCACTGTGAGTTCACTTTGAATTTATACCAGATAGGTGAAATAAATATTGAGAAGGAAGTAAGGACGGAAAGAAGGAAGCAATGTAGGTAGGCGGGTTAAAAAAAATATATAACATTTTAGGAAATGGATGGTTGCATATCTCAAGCGTACTCTTAAGAATGTCCCCAAGTGATTTGAGGCAAAAATAAGCAGGAAGTAGCCGAACGATTCCCCACACGTCTTGCTCATGAGGACCCTTTTCTCCCGCTGTGGTTTGTGTGGTGGTTGAAGCATTTGTTTACTTTGAAGCAGAGAGAGCACAGATTACAGCTGTGCTCACAAACCTGGGTTTCCTGCTTGGGATTCTGCTTTCATCCAGGGGATACACCGTGCTCACTGAGATGCCTCGTACCAAAATTTAAAAATGTAAAAACTGTTTACATTATTCAGTGGTGAGTACTTGCTTTTCTCTAGTTTGTGTTCCTGTCCTCTTTGTCCCTGCCGGTCATTCCTTCGCCTCCGTTTCTCGGCTGTCGTGTCCATGAGAGAGCATCACTGCAGCACGTGGGCCGTCACTCTGAATGCACGCTGCAGCAGATTCTCTGCTGCATGTAATGGCAGAGGGGACTTGGTGTGGGAACCCGTGTATAAAACAGGATTATCCAACACTGATTAAATCAAGAAGCAGCCTACACACAACCTATTAAAGCTCACACACTATCAGCTTCTTAAACCTGATAATGCAGGGTAATTTTCAAGTTCTGATTATGCAGAATAATATTCTCTTCTGTCATTCTGCACAGTGTAGAGTGCCTACATATATTAATGTGGGATTAGAAGGTTAATAAGTTGCTTCAAATGACTACAGTAAAGCTGGTTAAAGGCCAAGTCGCTCATAGGCTGCAAACTGTAGTTTTAAAATACAACTACCTTAATAAGAGGGATGGGCGGTCCTCCTGTTTCCACATCAGGCAATGTTTTTCTCCAAACAACTTGTTGAAAAAACACTCATTAGCTTTTTTCAGCTATCTAAAGTACAGCTCTGTGTTATTTTATATGTCATGCAGTCCAAGAAAACTCATTTCATTCTATCACTTTCTGTAAAAACTCATTAAAATTAAAAATATCACAGAAAATTCTAACTTCTTTTTTTAACAAAAAGAAACCCATGCATGTGTTGACACAGATAACCAGTCCACAGATAACTAGCCCAGCATTTGACTTAACAGTATTCAACAAACTTGCGCATGTCTTCAAGTCGTGCTACTTTTTTACTTGTTTCCCGTTTATTATTGATGTTCGAAAGGCTAATTTAGTTCCAGACGTCTGAATTCCTTCCTGCAGCGTAGAAAGCAACTTGAGCAACCAAAAGCTTATTTAATGTGGTGTGTGTTTTCTTCTTTTAATGGACCTCTGTGGTATTTCATAAAATAAAATGACAATAGAACTTCAATTTTGTTTTTATTGTCTTAGTGTTTTTATATGTGTGATTTTCAAGTGCTGCTAGGTGGGGCACATGTCCTGCTGGCCCTGCCGGTTCTGCAACCTATGCATTTAACAAACGTATTGATCTTTAGTAACAGTCTGTTCTCACTTAGAAACACTGAATGCTTTGCAGCCTTCAAATGTATGCTTATATCATTAAATATACCCTTATATAAGACTAATGCTGAATATTAATGAGCCATTCAATTGGTGCAAAGTGTCACACCCATTCAGCTTTGAAGTGTTTCAGGAACATCTGATCACTCATGTAACTTCTTTGAAAAAAAACAAAAAAAAAACTTCATTAGAAATATCGACTGTGAACGCTAACATTAGCAAATGGCGATGTCTCTGCTTGCTGTTTTGCAATGAGACGGTATTTTAGGCTTGAATAGTTCCAGTAATACACCAACTAGTTTTTGCAGAACTTGCACACAACAAAAGCATTCCATCAAATCTTTTTTTTGACGCAATACTTGCCATGTGAGGAAAAATGTGATTAACTGGGTTAAAATTTATGTAATTAATTAATCCACATTAACTAATTAAAAGTCCCAGCCCTATTTCAAACCCATATTTTTGTTTATATTTTGGGTTGGTCCCATGCCTTTGTACGATGGGTGATGAATCTTTGCTGACAGATCTTTTCTTGAGTTTCACAGAGATTAAGCCTTCTAAACATAAGTTTGAGCTCTGCAGAGTTCACACCCCCATGTAGATGTAATGAAATCACACAGGGAGAGGAATCTGCAGGACCAGACACTGTTGTAATTAATGAAACTGTCACATTGACTATTAAGACATACTTAGACGAACCTTTTAAGATATGATTGTATATATACATATCTGCATGAAGCTGTTATACCTTAATGAATTTCAGGTCACCTTACGCATGGTAAAAGAAATCAGTGCAGTCTTAGTTTTAGTTGTCAAAATGACTTAATTAAAGATGAACTCAGAATTCGGGTTATTATTTGTAAGAAAATATAGAACTTTTACTGCAGTGTATTTTAGCTAGTTTTGGTGTGTGTACACAACCCAACCTGAGTAATTATCATTGACTCATTTGTTGTTTTTGATTCTAGTCTACAGTATTTAGTAACAGGCATCTCTCTTGTGATATTAATGTCACTTAATGGCGAGAGATGCACTAAGACCTAATTTGGACTAGTTTATGCTTGACCAGCGACCTCAGGTCTCCAATTGTTTTACAATCAGTTAGTCAACATAGTTTAGCAGCTACCAGGTTCTTGGTAACATCGACACTGAAGTGTGAATGTACCTACTGAGTAAAGAAGACTCGAATTTAGCTAATTTAATGTCAGCCACTTCTGAAGAAGAGTACCAACTTCAAAAACCAACAACAAAAATCGTAACCTACAGATCATGACACTTATAGCTTTACAAATACTGAAATCAAGAATACATTTTGGACTTTTGGTCCATCTCTAGTAATATATACTTTCAGTTCTCTTTCTCTGAAAAGAAATGTGTAAGCCAGAAGTGGCGTGTCATTTATTCACAGTGCAGGGATCATCTGGTGCTGCCAAGCCCTTCTCACAATACAAAAAAACTGGTTTGGCTCTACAAGACAAATAAAAAAAAAAGAGAGAAAGTATGAGATCCTTTGTTCCTATATCCTTGTTGAGGGATCTATGTTCCCATCACTGGTCACATTTTCCTCATTTAGCTGAAAAGATTGCACTTTATATGGATTGTAGAAGGATGTTTATAGGAGGGAGGACACCTGAGAAGGAAAGATGCTGAATAATAAATAAATAAAATAAAAAGAATCAGAGGAGTGGACCACAAAGGCCAATCGGGCAGAGAATGGAAAAGGATCAATTGCCTTTAAAGCTAATCCTTCGACATATTTTGCTCTGTGCATCACAAGCTACATTATTTACGGTGCATGTCCACCTAAACGTGCAGGAGAAGAAGATATTTGTCTTGTTATACGGAAGGTGCCGCTATTTTAGGTGACCAATGAAGAAGTCATCTGACTCATCGGCATGCGAAACAGACAGAAGGAATCGTGTGCGCTGCCTCTTGCTCGCGCACATCTGGGATCCACCTAGGCATCTGGTTCAGATTTAGCCCAACTTTCTCTGCCTTTGTGTTTCCCTGAACACTTCTAATTTTCATGAGCCACAATTTTCTGTTATTTTTCATCTTTAATGTGTTGTTTGTTCTTCCTGTTTACTCATCCACTCCTCGGCGCTCCTGCGTCCTCCTCCACCCACGTTCCTTTTGCCTTCGACGGTATCTGGTGCCATATGGAGGAGGCTAAACCAATTTGCGTCAGATTTTCTGGACCGGCGACGTGAATTTTGAGGGCGTTTACTAAACACCGCTGTTAACTGACTTCTTTTGGGTTTTTGTGACTTATTTCATCTTCTTTTTTTCCCCCCCTCTGCTATTCTAGCTTTTCTGTCTTACATCCATCACTGAATGTTTCATGACGGGCTGCTAATGCAGGCGTTTGTTTGGCAGCCCACCAGACACCAATCCTCACTGAATCCAGACACCCCTGCAGCGCTTAGCCTAAAATGCCATTGACAAGCTTATCTTCTTCTGAGACACAAGAGGAGACAGCACTGCTGATTGCTCCCTTAGAAACTGATGGATTCCCACTCCCAATCCTTCTCCTGTTATCCCGCCTTTAGATCTCTACGGAATTCTCCAAACCCAAAGGAAAACATTCCCATCTGCTGTGTCAGCAGTCCCACACTTTCTTGGATCCATCTGTCCCACCCCCTCAAAGTCCCTCACACGTGCGTCCGGTCAAACAAAAAAAAACAAAAAAAAAACACAAAAATCAGAGTGCTTCCTCCCATTTATTGGCTGGATTGCCCCACTGCGTACAACTGGAAGAAATCAGAAGAGCAGAACCGCAGTCACGGCTCGATAATGGACATTATGTCTGGGAGCAGGAAGGAAGAAGGATGGCCATGTTAAATATACATATTAAGGCACGGCTGTGGTATACCAGGAATTACAGCGTGTAATCGCACACACATATGGCAGTGTGGAGCAGACAGATGTAGCGAGCTGAACAGGAAGCTTCTTTGGCTATGCCAGTGCTCGTTTTAAACGCAACATGAAATGAGCAGAACTAGAAATTTCTCAGTGAATGTAACTGGTGGTTTGTTTTGCATCAGAGGCTATTAAACTGAATAAAGGCATTACTTTCACTGCAGTTCATACGAGAAGAAAGGTTTCTGCGACACTTCAAGGTTAGAGCGAACAGAAAGAGGGATCGGGTCCTCACCTGCCACATCGACTAGCAGCTAAAAGAAATGGACATGTGTGACATGTTATGTTTATACTCCAAGGAAACAGAACATTAGATGTTTATAGAAACTTATAGAAGTATTTCCCCTCATTTACAGAGTTCTGCTTTTGCTGCTTTGTCACGCTCACATCAGATCATCCAACAGATGCTAATATTAGACCAGGTTAACCTCAGTAAATACAAAATGCAGACTTCAAATGATGGTTTTATTCATTAGTGGCAAAAAAGATAACCAAATTAACTGGGCCTTGTGTAGAAAACTTTATTGTAAATCATAAATTGATCGATTAACCATTTTTTTTCCCCTTGCGGGATGGGGGAGATGAGTTTAACTTCACTAGCCACACCCAGCCTAAAAGAGCTCAAAGAGCAACACTGTAAGTCCAAATCAATGCAAGTGTGAGAACAAATGAAAAGTAAATTGATTGACATCTATCAATCTGGAATAGCTGACAAAGCTTCTTCCGAGACTGGGATTTCAATGTGCCATAATTTATCCACAAATTAGGAAAACATGGAACATGTGAACCTTCCCAGCAATGGTCGGTTTCCTGAATGAACCCAAAACAACATCTGAAGCACTGCAGGCCTCATTTGGCTCTGTAAAAGTCAGTGTACATAATTTAACATAATAAAAAAAAAGTCTCTTCCTCAGCCAAAACTGCTAACAAAAGCCCATTTCACATTTTCCAAAGAAACTTGATAATCCCAAAGAACAAGGTAAGTCTTTTTCAACAGACATAGTCCCAAATATCACAATCTGTATTCAAAACTCGTAGTTTTGTTTATAGTGCATTTAATAGACAAACAGATGTATTTTCTGTATGTTGAAGACTGAATTATTCGGTATTCAGTTTTGTCTTCGGTTCTCAGCTTCAATATTGCCTCAAGCAACCACTGTCATAAAACTTCCCCCTGCTGTCTCAAAATATTCTCTATCAGCGTGTGAAAAGTCACTCATCTGTCACAGGGTAAAATATCTCCAGTGAATCATAATCACATTTTTAACTGTGTAGGAAACCATACCTACAGTCTGTCATCAATAATTTAAGTTTTTTTTAAAGTTTTCATTAAGTTTTTTTTACTGATTGTACTAAAGTTTTCAGCTCACCCAAGTAAGCGTGTACCTTAAGACATAAAATTGTCTTGTTTTGGCTGTGGAAATAGTATGATTTATAGAAAAAAATGGAAAAATAACTCTATACCCGGGTCCATTTTCTAAAAGATACAAATGTTGTTGCTTTACTCAAGTTAGTCACACTATGGTTTTTTTATCCAATCAGGAATTTTGGAGTTTCCTGAGATAATGGTCATCAGCAAAACCTTTAGTGAATTTCCAAATAATACACATACTCAGTGAGTACTTATAACTGGCCTTAGTTCAAGTCAAGTACAACAAATTGTGGTTTTATTTTGTATTTTTCAAACTATTATTCTTTTCAGCTTTAATTTTATATTTATGTGAGGTTCTACAACCACTGGTATTCACTGGTTTTAATGGTAGGCTTCATGTTGGTCTGGATGGCCCTGAAAAATTTGACATTGTGGAGCTAATTTGACCTTTTTCCCCCCATCAATAAATATAAAGAAGAAAACCATACAAGTACACGCACTACAAACTAATCCCAATGCAGCATGTGGAGCTGATTTATTATAGCCGTTAAATCATTTTAAAGTTTTTAGTTTTCACCAGGCTTTCTTTATTGTAATGTTGTGTGACACTTGCGTGCAATAAGAGCCCCGCATATATTCATAAACTGTACATCAGTATTCCACATTAAGTCAAACCAGACTTAAAGCCAGTTTTTGGCCAACATGTGATCGATTTTGCGTGAGCGTGTTGTACACCGCCAGACCTCAGTGAGTGTTCGACGTTGATGGACCCCTCTTAGATGGATGGAAGTGTAAATCTGTGGTTGTTTCCTGTTTGGCAGATCTGACTGCGGTGTCAGCAGGAGTCTTATTCCCCTCATGTTCAGCCAGCGCTGCCAAAGACAACAGAGCGAGATCTGGCTGTTGTGCAAAGCTTGCTTCTTTGTTCTGGTGCACAGCTGGCTTCAAGGCGCAATCTCTTTACCTCCACATGTTAAGAGAGATTGCTCTCAGACGTGCACGCAGCGTCGCATATAAACTCTATGATTGAGAGAAAAAAATTTGCTGCTTTCTCAATGTGGGGTAACGGATCATATTCCATATTAGCAGACTCTTTCTTACAGTTTTACACTTGCTAAACCTGTACACTATTGATAACCTGCATGGCGGCACGGATCAATCAGGTTTCCTTGCAAAAGGAATCAAACCCATTGAACATTTTTGCAGTTTATCATGCTATGAGTAAAGTGAGTCTAATAAAAACCGATTTTAAAGTCCTGCCACAGACTCTTGGTTGGATTAAGGTGTTGACTTTGACTGGACTTTTCTAGTACATTGTTTTGTTTTGATTTAAACTATTTCCTCGTTGCTCTCTGTGTCTTTATGGATGTTGTCCTGTTGGAAAGTGAACCTCTTAAGAAGTTTTTTCCTTCCGGGATTGCGCTGTTTTTATCTTCATATATCTTCCCATCAACTCTGACAACCTTCCATGAGAAGTATTCCCACAGCCTGATTCTGCCATCAGCATGTTTGAACATGGACATGATGTGTTTAGTGATATAAAATGTGCTATATTTTAGGGGTTTTTTTTGCATTTGACACATAGTAAACGTTTTTGCAATGGTTTTCTTAATGCCACTCTTCCATAAAAGCCACATTTGTGGAGTACACGACTAATGTTATCGGTTTAGGGGGACAACCATATCTAGATTTCCATCTAGATATTCTAGATTTCCATCTAGATATTCATTTTCAATTTTTTCTTATTTATTGAACATTGCTCAGTGTTTAAAAGCTAGGGAAAATGTTTTTTTTAATGTAAATTTGCGTTGATTTAATCACCAATCCTCTCCAACAAACGTCTTCGGTCATTGCAGAACAGCAGCATTTATTGAGGCTTCGCTACACACAGACAGACTCGGCTGGCTGAGCAGGTGACATCCATTTTTACTGGGCTTTCATTGGGGATTTCAGAGTCCAGGGGGCTGAATATAAAAGCAGGCCCTGATTTTCAGGTTTTTATTCATAAAACCAAATTTAAATCAACATATCAATTATCACCTGTGCCTTCAAAAGCTTATTTAAACCAGAAAACTCTTTTGTGGGGAATTTGTTAGCACATAGTTAATGGAGAAAGTCAAAATAAACATTGGCTCAGAACAGCCTCTGCATGGTCTCATCGGATGTTCCTGCATTTGCTGTGTCTGATCACACTTCTGACCTTGACAGTCAACCAGGTGTGTGTTTGTGTGTAAGCGCTGTGCTTCTGTTGGCGTACGCTTATAGGTGTGGTTTAGGGTTTCAGGGGTAACTCGAACGGCAGGCCGTATCAGTGCCAGACATTCTTTAAGAAATATGTCATACCCTGCATCTTGTGGCAGACACAGTGTCTCTATTATGCTCAGCAAGACTCGAGGAATGCATGTTAAGCCTACCTGTAAATCTGTCTCTTTATCCAAATGGTGTAATGATAATAACCGTAATGATATGTGAGCTTTTCACACACCAGATTTAGGCATAGCCTCTACTTCCTGTGATGAACTCTTCAGTTTTTTGTTTTGTTTTGTTTTTTCCTGTTGCTGCCACTAACTGCAATGCAATTTATTGGGATTGAGTCAAATCGTGGTACCACAGCTGCAGGCAAGCTCCCTGCCACCGGCCAAACACACAAGGGACAGGGAGCAGATCATTACACGCTGCATGACTTGCAATGGGACATCTATTTACTGGTTCAAATGGCATGTAGGTTTATTTTCCACGTTGTAATTAAATGTAGCTTTTTTTTTCTTCACAGTATGGATATAGCTGGTAGACCAGGCGTGCATTTGTATTCGACCCCCTATTTACTCTGACACCACTTATTAAAATCCAGCTGCCCTCGGAAATCTCCAGATTCTGTGTAGAGTAGAATAGTTGGTGTACAGGTTCTTTTGTCAGCAACGGATTAAAGACGTAATCTCATCTGTCGCCTTTCACTTTCGGCAATGAGCTCTTCTTCCTCCCGTCTCACCGCGCGGAGTCAAGGAAATCTTGTTTCGCCGGAAACGGATAATGTCAAAAGGGACAACGTTGACTTTCGTTCTGATTCTCTCCTGGTTTTGGCTCCCCGCTTCCAGGCATGTGGGGGTTGTGATGCGTGTCCTGGTTAGTCATCAAATAACAAGATCATAATATCGTTTGATACTGTTGACTCATCTCTGTATTGTGAGGATATTGAGTGCACTACACAGTGAGAACACGTCGCTTCTGCGAAGCAACTGGAAACTCATATTAATTGGGATTTTTTTTTCGTTTTTTTTTTTTGTGCAAATTTCTCTTCATCCAAGATACAAGCTGCAGAGTGGGAGGACTGACTCATCCCATCTATGTTAAAAACAGCACAGAATGCAGCAATTTATAAACTCTAGAATAATCTCCGGCTGTAGCAACTGCATCCTTCTACTGTTCATTTATCAGCTCACAAGAAATCGTCTTTGTACATAAGCAAAAAGAAGTAACTGATTAATCAGAATACAGAGAACCAAGATGCTACGTTCATTATGTTGGACTCGGTCTAGGATGCACAATTTCTAGTTGCTGTCTTAAATGTCTTCTGGGTCAGCTTAATTTATAATTGTTTCTGTGATATTGAAAAGAACAGAAGCACAAAAGAAAAAATGAGTCCTGGGAACAAAGTGCTTAAATGTCACAGGGTGGGGTTGGGGGCTGGGGAGGGGGTCTTCCTCCTCTGCTTTTCACATGCAGGCTGCATCTGTGTGCACGCACCCTGTGCTGCTGGTGCTTCCACCCCGCTGGGAGATCATTGAAGGTTAAAGAGGTTAGGGATTGGGATGAGCGCGCGGTCCCACTTTAATGCTGTCCTTTTTTTAAGCTTCCTGTCGAGCGCATTCTTTTGTGAGAGAGCTCTGCTGGCTCTCTTTCTTTACAGTTTCTTAACTCGCGTCACATGCTGGTTTCAGAGTCAGAGGGTGTTTCAGCCGGTTTTGTGATCTTGTCGTCACTTTGTCTTTTGAAATCTTCCTCAAAACCTAATTTGGGATGGAGAGCAAATACGTCAGATGCATTCGAGTAATGAACCAGTGGATTCACATTAAGAATTTGCGTTTGGACTCAAATAGTCCAACCACGTAAGTCCACATACTATGATCGTGCTGCAGTCAGAGGATACAGTGCTCTGGCGTCCGACTTGTTTTCTTTGTCAGGTTCAAAATATCCTGGATAAGTATGGACTTGCGAGTTTGCAGTGAAGAATGAGAACTGCATTCTTCCACTCATTTGCTCTTGCTAAATAAATACAGAAATGTCTAAATATTTTGCTGACGAAATAGTTCTACAAATATGCAGAAATGTGTCACCACTCAGGGTTAGGAGGAAGAGGGGAGCAAAAAAAATCCCCCCAAAATTCGGCATCTGTTTACCGTGAAACTGCAGTTTTAAAGAAATCAGTACAGTGACATGTTTGAGTTGTAAAACGTTTCTGCTGACAAAGCAATAAATTTCACTTTACAATGATGTAACTCAGGTTGTATTTTTCTAAGTCAGTGGAGCGACTTCCTGTGAAACCCCGTTTAGCGGCCCCCCTCCTCATTCCTTTTGGAAAGCAGAGAAATTGTAATTTCCAAGGGAAAAAAAAAATAGTTCCACCTGGCCTTAGCTGTGGTTATAGTACATCAGAGGAAAATGGTTTCTGTCTGTTTCACACTCCATGCAGGGAAAGTTTTCCAGCTCACTTCGCCGTTGGCCTGCAGCTGGAATGCACTCCGGAATGACAGAAAAAGACTTTTTCTCATCCAAGACTTTAGTTTATTACTAGAAATATTTGGAAATGTTTTGTTTACAAAAATAATGATTTACAGAATGGCTTCTAATGAGCAGTGATAACAAAGATGACTCATGTTTGGGGTGAATGTTGTATTTTAGTGGGGACAAGTGGTAGGTGGTCTGACAGCTGGTGGGAAACAGATGCTGTGTTTTCTCTCTAAATGTCAGTTTGCCTTCATGTTTTGGTGAATTACAACTACAGCGAATAAAATGCAGGCAGGGAAGTTTGAATTCACCATACTCTTGTAGTTTTCCACCAGTCATCCAGAGGACATGTGGAAAAAGTTGCTCTGCTCAGGTAAAACCAGTATCAAACATTGGCATGTGTAGAAAACGCTACATGTGTAAAAAAAAAAAAAATTTAAAAATAGCAGTACACATCACATTAAACATGGAGACATGGAGGTCTCAGCATCAGGCTTAAAGAATAGTTATCTCCAATATGTGCAGCATGCATAATAAATAATATTTCAATTTTACCAACATCTGTCTTCATACTGTAGGAAATATTAACTTATTTAAGTGGCTCAGTCCTGGTTTGGTTCTGGTAAAGAATCTGTGGTGTAGTCTAAAGATTCGAAGACCAAATATCATCATCAAATATAAATCCTTAAAATATCATGGGAAATGTGCAAAAAGCTAGTCCGCTAATATTAATGATATAGGTATAAGATAAGTGTAAAGTTTGACTTCTTCAGTTGCAATAAATATGTTTGCATTGATCATTGAAAAAAAGGATACGCCATATTTGCTTTTGTCTCGCCTCCAGTGAGAAACAAATTTCTTGGTTGAGTGAAAATGATTTCATATTTAAGTCTGCAGTGAGTGCGAATAATTTTGTGATTGACTGTGAATAGATCGAAGGCTTTAAAGGAAATCTGTCATATGTCGCAAAAGTCCTGATTCTGCAACCAATTTGTACGTCTGGGCTCAGACAAATGCACACCACACTTTTCATATTTTTATTTAACTTTTTTCTTTTTCCTTTTTTTTTTTTGTTTAGTGGTCTGTTACAAAAATTCTACTGTAAACACACTGAGGTTACAAGACAAAAGGTGAAAATGTTCAAGCAGTTTAAATATGCTGGGCTCTGCCACATGACTTTTTTGGGGGGTAAAATGTGCCTCCCTCTTTTAATGCTCAATAAATAATAAAATGGTGTTATTTCCATAAGTCATAATCCAACAAATAGAAACTTTAAGCTTTGGGTTTTATAGTCGGGCGTGATTTTGGTGACTTCTTGAAGTCGCTTGTGTTCTTTGGCAGATTTTCCCTGCTGATGTTTAATAGGTGTCGGTCACCATGTCTGTTGTCATTATTTCCAGCATCATGTTTAGTCTCTTTGTCTCATCAGCCGACCGTCGGTGCAGTCAAATGCTTTTTCTTTTTTTCTTTTTTTTTTCAGGGAATGAGTGTGATGTTTGTTGTGTGTAGGGAGGGGCGGCGGGGCTGGCTCAGGGGAAGCGGTGAAGGCGTCTTTGTTTGCTGCACATAGGATACTAGTGTTTGGCTTGGCTTGTTATTTGTGTTGAAGCTAGTGCATGCAACGTGTGTGTGTGTGTGTGTGTGTTTTTTTTATGAGAATCATTTACTTCAGGCTCTTTTAATTGAGTCTGAACACTCGTTTGAGAATTCAGCAGGGATGAGGCCTGAATCCTGTTGAACAAATTCTGACTTTTAAGTGCAGCTTAGTCCTCTGGTTGGGACTCCCATCTTTTTTATGAGCTGAATTGTCAGCTAAGAAAAGTGTCTTATGGACAGAGAGCCAGGAGGCAGACTGATAGTGAAATGGACAGAAGGAGGTGTTCATTGATGAAAACAATGAGGCTAAATGGGAATATGATTTTAGGGGAGGAGAATGTCGTCTCAGAGGATTAGTGCCCGTCACTTAAATGGCAGCTTAACATTTTAGTGGAAAGATAGGTGGAATCATATTTAATTGTTGTAGTTATAAATGCTACGACAATTATTTTCAGCCATAGGAAGTGAAGTGGCTGAAAACAATTTCCGTTAACAGAACAAAGAGACGAGGGATGGACCGTGGTTATTGTCCACACCCAAACGCCACCTGTTCCTGCTCTCCCCAGAAACAAACTACGCTTACTAAATACGCTCTCTGCGCACTCATTGGGTTAATTACTGATGTTATTGTTTTAGAAATGTTTTAGAAATTGAATGAGAAATGTTAAAAAAAAATGCACAAGACATGCTGTGAAAAGAGGAAACTGACTGATGGAGATGAACGTGTTTCCAGAGCGTGTGACTGATCACTCTCTGTTTGTAGCTTTTTAAGAAATCTGTATGCAACTCAAGGGCACTTTCCTCTTGACAGCGGGTGCCGCGTGCAGCTGCGAAGCCAGGGGTTCATGATTGCAACACACTGGCTTGTTACTCTCAGGAGGGGGGCTGGGGGCGAACATTTTTCCTTTCCTGTCTGACAAATAAGAAGATAACATTCACCTTGGATATTGGGGGTTGGTCGGGGGGACCTGAAATAGTTTCAGGGAGATGCACGACTCCAGACAGATCAGACAAAGAGAAAATTAGTCAGGAAAAAAGGCGTGAGTAATGGCGATGCCTGTTGCCATGGAGATTGGGGTCAATGAATGGTTGCTATGGAGCCCACGGCTTGAAGTACGGGGAGAGGAAATTTTGACGTATGCATATGTCGCTCTGTGTGTGTGCAATCTGGACGACAAAAGCACATATTCTATTTTTAATGAGAAGGTGCTGCTGAAAGCTCGGTACGTCTGCAGGAAGCAGAACGATTCACAGTTGATAATTTGGGAGGAAATCAATCTCAGTCATCATTTTCAGTCTGGAAGACAAAGAGACTCCATCCACCATGCTGACCAGATGTTTTGCTTTTATTCTCTGATTTTTACTTTTTTTTTAGTTCTTGTGCTGTTTAACAATCATGTGCTTTATATTTTAGTCTTGTTTTATACCAATAACAAGCCTGGAACTGAAGGTGAAAAATAACCCTTGTGGCTAAATGTGGCATATTTACATTATTGACTGAAACACTCGTGTGCATTAAATTTCACTGTCAAAATAAATAATCTAATTAAACACTACAAGGTGCTAGATCTCACACCAGAGTTATTTAAGTGACCACATATGAACAGGATAAAACAAAGTACTCTGAAACTTTAAACAGCCACTCGGGATTTGAGTGAGCCTTAAAACATTGCCGAGTTGCTTAGTGATGATCTCAATGTGCCAACAGGACAGATTAAATGAAGGTTGGGAAAAATATGCATGTCAACATCTGAGACGGCTTACAAACGTATCTTTGCCATGTTTGGAGTGCAGGTTCCCAGAGGCGCTGCGGTAATTAACATTTGAACCTGCTGCTGAGAAAAATGAAGCATGCATGTTGAGAAGACTGAAAGTGGAATTGACAGACAAAGTGGTTCCTTGGTTGATTTTTTTGTTTGTTTGTTTAAATTTTTTTCTTGACCAGAAATTTGTTGCTCAAGAAGAAACACTCCAGCAGATTGCAGGCACTTTTTAAAACTTGAATATTCTCATTATTTACTAAAGAGCTAGCACAGCTACATACTGGGCTAAATGTAGCAGTTTTATTTTATTATTTTATTAAATTACTATTTAATACTCAATATTTGTTGAACAATACTATTCCAAGTGTCAGGAATTCTCGTCTTGCATGTCAGTGAAACAGTCAGCCTTCTAGATGGAGTCTCGGATGTTTGAAGTTGATACAGATGGTGGAGGTGGATTGTTATTACAGATGAAAAACAGAAGTAAGCGCACAATGTGGATTTATCGTAACTGTCACGACGCATAACAATGTTTCCGTTGCGTTCTTTCCTCATTTCGTGTAAAATTGATTTGGTTATTAAAATTTCCCATCTTAGAAAAAAAAAGACTTCCAAGTATCAGCTTCATAATTTTGTTGTCTTTATTTTTGAAATATTAGTGAACCACATGCCTGTAAAACACTGGCTGCTTGCTTTCTAATGCTCACAAAGGGTCGTCACTCCTCGTCCTAATATAAATCGATATTAATCTGTCGTAGAATGGTTTTTTATGTCTCCTGCTTAGAGTTAGGATCAAGATTATTGAAAGCCGTGGTAGATTTAGGCTTAAATTAATCTCTTCATTTACCGTCATGTTTTGTTTAACTGGTAGTAATGTTGTTGTTTTGCAGTGGCCCATCCAGAATCTGAACTTGAATCTGGGGAATCTTTCAAAGGCGAAAAAAAAGTTATGATGATGACAAGGAGGACTTCCAAACAGTGCAAAAAGTTGGTTAGCAGTTATTAAGCAGGGTTTGATTATAGGGTTTAAATATTCCTATTATACATTTTTGTCTATATTAGGTTAATGTTCAACAATATCCAGTAGTTGAGCTTCTTTAATTTTGCTTGGCACATCAGAACATTCCAGTCTTTTCTGCCATTGTGCTTGAAGTGATGCAGATGTGGATGCATGGCAGATTCAGTCTTGAAGACACTAAAGGTTAAGATTTCCTCTCTGTTTTCATGTGTGTGAAGAGACGCAAGACAAAAAACTCTGCATGCTTCATGCTACGGTTCATCATCCGAGCGGAGGAGAGCCTTGGACTCACTACTCTGTTGTGGACAGAAGTCGTGTGTGTGCTGAAGGGAGGGGAGGGGGGGACACGTGTAGCCGGTGCACGTGTGGCTTCCCTTCCCCCCTCCACATTAGCAATGTCAGACCTCAGACGACGTACGCTACGCTAATGCTGGTGGTGCATTCGGGCCCATCCCCCATCTCTGAGTGGCCAGCATCATCATCCTCATCATCCACAGAGCTGCTTTGAGCCACTTGTTCAGTGTTTAAACCCAAAGTCACAGGAAGCATGTTGTTATGACCCGTAATCCTCTTTAAGATCGAGTTTTACTCCATTTCACTTTAATCCCACTCAGTTAGTGAAAAAAAAAAGTGATAATGCATCTCATTTATTAAAATGCCAAACGGGGACAATCAATTTGCGTATCTTGTAGGTGTGTAGCAGTGTCGTCGTGGACGTATCTAATGTTTCAAGAAAACACTGAAGTTTGTAACTTATCTGCAAAAAGCACAAGTAAGCGCAGTCATCTTGTGCTGAAGCTAAAAGCTCAGATCAATACTGTTTTGGCTGCAGCTGCATCAAGTGTTGTCTGCGATCCTTGTCATCAAATCCGAGTCTATGTTCATTGGCAGTCGGTGCTGCCTGAGACACTGCGAGCTTGTAATGGGCCTGTACCCGAGATTGAACAGCTGCTTGATGGGACGGTACTGGGTTCTGAGTGATTTAATGGTGAAGGGGATGCTGCTGCAGCTGGTACAGAGATCGGGAGCAAAGCAGAGCTTGATAAAGTTGGTAGAGCCCCTTGTGATGTAATGGGTGGTGCTCCAAAACACGGGATTTACTGAGAAATCAGCTGGTTACTAGAAGTGGGTGATGTTACGCTAGACTGGCTCTGATTGGGGATTAACTACATTGTAAACAAAAAAATCTAAGCATTTTCTTTTTTTTATGATGCTCACAGAGAAATTTACATAAAAGTCAAATCTGCTTTCTGATGAGCGAACCTAGAACATCTAAATTATAAAGCTTGCACTATCAGCATCCCTCTTCAATGAAGAAGTTGCTACTGACTCAGACTTGGACTTTATTATCCCCAAAAGGGATCATTTTTCACAGCACTTTATGTGTTAACCTACCATAGACAGATGCAGCAAACCAACAATAGCAAAAATGTTTTAAACATGATGCAACATTATATAAGTTCTGCCCGTTTACCATTTACAACAAAACACTTAAGCTTTACATTTTGAGCAGTTCTAGTCAAACTCACCCAGGTCTCTTATTAAAGGAGTGATAAATGAGAGAACCGTTTTTCTCCTAAAGTGAATCTTTCTGTACTCAGTCCTGTATCTATGCCGTGAACAGGATGAAGCTGTGCCTAGAGTGGGTGTGTGAAATCCTTTTCTGTTGAAGATAAAAGAACAAAGGAGCTATTCTATATCTTTTTAATTTAATTTATTAAGATGTACATGTCCAATCACAACTTTGAATATATAAATAACCTTTTCTTTATAGTACTTGCAGTCTAAGTCGGGAGCAGGGCGAGCCGGGTGGCAGCCAGCAGGAGGCTTGAGTGTCTGCAGCTTTGAAACAAAAGCATTAACATGTAGGGCTGATGGCAACACTCTTCAGTGGGGAAGTTGTTTCTACAGGAAGAATACCCAGCTTAATGTTTTCAGCACAGAAGGTGCTTGAATATTAATTCAGAGTACAAAAGCTGCTACAAGCTGGCCAACTATTTTCAACGCAGGTATTGGCTGTTAGTTCATGCGGCAACTTAAGGTTAAAAGGGAAGGAAAGGTCAGCAGATAACAAGAACACTGTGAACATGTTGCTGTGTAGTTTTTGACTTTGTCCTTTAAACTTTTCAGTATAAGTCTGCTATGACAAAAATGAGCATTTTTTTGTAGGGTTTACCAAAGATCTCTACACAAAGAGACGGTTATTAATGCTAACCTTACTTAATGCAATTAGATGCTGCTGATAATTTGAACTATTACTTCTAATCATGTTTTTCTTGTTTTGGTACTGAGGAAAAACAGATCTCTTGTAGAAGACTAATGGAGATATTCTTTACTATAATTCATTTCTACTCAGTTTTGCTTCTACAGATGTAGTTTTACAATAATTAACAGAAACGCATCACGTCTGTCCATTGCACGGACAGAAAAATTGAAATCGGCTGTAATCGGCTCACAGTTCACAGCCTTTCAGAATCTGAAATTGGTCCCAAAAGCTCTGGTCGACGCACCAGAACTAAATAATGAAGCCATCAAGGAATTTCAGGAGTTTCATCATGCTGTTGTCATTATTTAGGTGGAGTGGGTGTGGCTGAGAAAGATTCGTGGATTTACAACATTGCTGTGAACATGAACAAGAGAAAAAAATGTCACAGTGCAGATCAGTGGGAACCTGTAAATTTTCCCTTGGCGGATCCACAGACGGAGCACTGTTGTGTTTTATCTTCGGTTGTTCTTTAAAATAATTCACATAGCATGTTGTGATGCTAAAAGGAAACCTCTATACAATCCACACATTGTCTTAAAACAAGATAAGTGGCAACGAACTCAAGAAAAAGTAAAAAATGAAAATTTCTTTGCCCTATCTTGAACCACTGGAGCTTGTAAGCATTTCAGGAATGCCGTTCTGTGGAGCAGGTGAGAACAGATCTCCGTTAGCCCCTCCCACATCACCCTTTGCCCTGCCGCTGGGTAAAAATGGCAACGGCAGAGTTATGACCTTTGGAAAATAAACTAGGTTGGCAGGTGCTATTGGCCATATCTTTCCCCATCTGTAGACCGCGTTTTCACAGCTGACGCACTGGATCAGCTGTAAACGAGTCGGGATCAGGGTGGGGTTGGGACTGGATGATGAGATCACCGACTCCCCGAGGTGTATGGTTGGCAAGTTACAACAGATTTAGGGGCGTGATGCTGGTTCCTTGGCAGGAACAACTGAAGTTGAAGAATAGAAATGCTGGCATGAGTTACATAAATTTAATAGGAGTTGTTCTGCGGTATTTTCCTCCACAGGATCACTTTTGAACCTTGTTTTGCCTTTCAGCGTAGGGTGGCGTCAGACAAATAAAAATGAAAATGTGATATAGAAAGACGACCTTATGAGCAGCCTCTGTGACCCACTTAGAGAGAGGTAGCCATAACAGCTGACCCTGCGTGTGTGTGGTCATGGATGAGTGTGTGTTTGTGTACTTCTGCACTAATGGGAGAAGACCCTGAGGGGAAGGATGGTTAAGGCTGATCGCCCTCCAAAACCACCTGACACACTCCTGCTGAAGGCCTTCAAGTCTCATTATCCTCAGACTGAATAAACAGAGAAATGAAAACTAACAGTAGTAGAAAGGGTAACTTACTTACCGTAATTTTGTTGCTTTTTATTAAATTCTGCAAAATGTCTGAAGGTGACGATGAACCCGTCTGCGTTGCTGCTGAGTGCTTTATTAGCTTTATCGGTGCAGACGTCTCTGCATGATGTCATTCATTGATTTTTTAGTTTTTTTCCTTTACTGCTCTGCCGTGGCCACTAATCTTCCAGAGTGATGCCGCTGTCGATCTAAACATCAGGATTAATGCTCAAACCTGAGAGGCTGCGATGTCTGGTGGCTGATTGCAGCTTAATGTGCAGGAAGCTAAACCACAGACATTGATGCTCTGAGCACACAGCGTTACATTACAGCGCACGGCAGCAGGACAGCCCTCTGTTTCTTTCCTGTTCCAAAGACACAAAGTTTTAAAACTTTTCTATACCTCTATATACAGTCCCTCGCAACATCCTCACATCCGTTGCACTCTTTATTTTTTCAGGTTTCTGTGAGAAACTGCATTGCATTTTATTGGGATTTTATGTAATCAACCAACACAGTATTGTAGTGGAAGGAAAATTATACATAATTAATAAAAAAAAAAAATCAGAATCTGTAAAATGTGACATGTTTGCATCTTGTTGGAGCTTAATCCAATAACATCCTACAAAATATTTGGTTGAGGTTGACGACAACAATGTTAAGCATAAAGTTACATTTGAATAGTTTGATTAAAGCATATTCAAGTGTTAGAAAAGCTTAAAGTCCAACATTTAATCTGATTAAGAATCTGTGGAAAGACTTGAAAAGTGATATTCCTGAATGAATTTCGTTGGAAAGAGGGGTGGATAAAAATGCCTTACACACTTTTTATATTTTTACTTGCAGAAAGTTCACACCCATGTATCATTTTCCCTCCACTTCATAATTATCAACTGCATTGTGTTGGTCTTTAACATACAATCCTACAAAAATGAAAAATGGTGTGAATACTTTTCCAGTAAACTACGAGTAATTGGAACAATACGGAATATTGTGTTTTGCTGCTTATCCGAGAATCCGTCCCAAATAATCTATGGATTCCTCTCTCAGGAATCCAGAATGTCTGTCTCTCAGGTTATTCTTTTGTCAGAAAGAGAGAAAGCAGATCTGATTAACCGAGTGTCTTTGTGTCTTCCCCCTGCAGGGCTGGAATCGATGATGTGGAGACAGACGTGGTGGAAATCGAGGCGAAGCTGGACAAGGTACGGACCATTGAACTGAAAACATTTTGTCTTCGTGTGAGGATGTTTCTGTCTTTCATATTTTGCACATGAAGGCACGCACACAGAACCGTGTACACAGTACAAATGCCAAGAACAAACACCGATTAATGGCACAGAGGAAGCTTTATGTTCCGTAGCATAAAGTGCTGCCTGTAATTAAGATAAAAGATGGTTCCCAAAAGCAATGACGCAACAGGTTTTTTTTTTTTTTTTTGATCATTAGTGTTTGTTAAATATAAAATACGGTAGCATTAAAATATAGTTCCCTAGAAACAATGTATTTGTTTGGGATTGTCTGTGAAGTCTGATGTTTTGAGAGTGTTTGTATTGCAAACAACAACCACATTTTTTTTGTTTTAAGCTGTTGGTACAGACCACAAGCATGGGCAAATCAGAACAGATAGTTATTGCACACCAGAATTCAGGTTCATAATCTAACATTTTAAATTAACTACCCCATAAAGAAAATAGAAGCTCTTTGATGGATTATTCCTCCAGCCGACAGGTCAGGACCGCCAGCTGAACTCTGATCCCTGACTAAGCTTCACTGAAAGATGAAAAAAGGTCAGAGTAGAGAGATTGAAGAGGTTTTGAATCAAAGTGATTTGCTTATTTGTTCAGCCAGCCCATGTTGCTGTGCTGCTCAGACAGTACTGATGGGCTTTAGTGGATAACGTTACCAAGATTCAGGAAAGCTGATAGTTCCTAAGAAAGTGCCAAAAAAAAGTGTTTTGCAATAACCAAAAAAGGTGATTAAACCGAGGACTTGCATTGGGTCATGAATTGGTTTCCTTATCATAGACAACCACAAAACTCTGAAACTGCTGCAGATTGTCTAAAGACAATGCAAATATTTTGCCTTGTTAAAACAAGGCAAAATCTTTGCACTGCCAATTTAAAAGCTCACTCCTCTGCAGAGATTTTGCATTGCTCTGGCTGTTTTGGTCCTCCAAACACATTTACTGTACATCTAATGACCTTGCTTGCAGGCTGGAGGCTTGGTACACCACACAATTACATCAGACTCACATATATGTCAATGTGTTTACATACACTTCATGCCACTGCAGGCCTGGAGGGGTCAGCATGTGCCACGCTCCTTCACATTTTCTGCTGCTTCAGGAAAACTCTCAGCTCTGCACACGTGAATTTAAATGCAGATTTTTTTGGACAGTGACTTTTTCTACACTGCCCTCTTTACATGTCAGAAACACACACATACACACACACACATTCATCCCAGCAGCTCATTTTAGCAGCAATCATTCACACAGCCGGTGTTCTGATGCCAGCCTCCCAGAAAACCACACTCGTATAGCTACAACCTTGGGAACTTCTGCTGTAAATGAGATAATTAAAGGTTTACTGCACGCCCTCCATGCATCAACAGACTCTCTCGTACTCAAATGCTCTGATGCTGCTTTATGCACAGCTGCATCAGTGTGCTGCTAATGACAACTTACCACTCTGGAGCTTATCATGTTACCTCTTAAGTGGGGAGGTGTAGTAGTTGCTTCCTCATGTGGTGTTTAAAAGGGAAGCTACCATCGTGCCTGCTTCTTGTTGTATAAAACAAGCTTTTTTAGGCATCAAAAATGATGATCCAGCAGTAAATCACATCCATGTTTGCTTTCCAACTTTCTAATTTGGGTTGCATTTGTATGAAACTTGTCTTCTGGCTGTGCCATTGCTAAACCTACTTTGGCTTGCTCTTAAGTGTAGTTAGTTGCATATGTCTTCTTTTTTTCATTTTAATTCTCATCCAAAAATAATTTTTAATTAATGTTGCATTTCATTAGAGAGAGACAGAAAATTGGAGTGTATGAAACAATAAAACGAAAATGATGAACCCTGCTTTGCTTGGAGTTTACTCCAGTTCCAGAAACATTTTTTTCCATGTATTGCTCATCTAAAAACTTGCTGTGGTTGGGCGCCACATGGCTCAAGCAGGCGCACCATGCACTGAGGCTGCAGCCCTCAAGGCGATTGTCCCTGGTTCGATTCTCGGTCCAGGACTATTTTCTGCATCTCAACCCTTTTCTCTCTTCCTTTCCATATACAGTTGAATAAATGCCACTGAAACTAGAATAAAAGCCACACAGTGGCTTTTATTCTAGTTTCATTATCTAAAAATCTATTTGCTCCCATGATAGCAGCAGATCATGCAGTATGTCCTAAATGCTCAGCTTTCATGAGACACCACGTAATCTGCCTGATGTCCTGCAACCATGAGCTCCCGTAAGACAACCTGCGTCATGGGACTACAGGCTACCAGTTGCTAAACTTCTCACAGACCTCTACGAATCCGTAACTTAAAAATGGAAGAAGAATAGTTGCCCAGGTCAAATAGGACCATTGATTTGACATGAAAAATGTTTTAGTAGCACAGGGTGGTGGCAACATCGTGCTGCCGCTTACTTTTCTTTAGCATTGACAGTGAGGCTGGTGATGGAGAGTCCTGTAAGAAAAACCTCTACAGGCTGCAAAAAACTATATGAGGTTAACCTTCCAGCAGCCCAAAGCACACAGTCAGGGCTTCCCTGAAATAGCTTAGCTCGAAGTGTATTTACGGGTTTTGTCATGGCCCAGTCAAAGTTTAGACTTTAATCCAGCTGAGGATCCGTAGAGACTTAAAAATTGATCTGAGGCTTTCCCACCGATCTGACTGAGCTGAAGCTAATTTGCAGGAAAAAAAATAAACATGTCACTCCTTAACTTGTAGCTGTAGTAAGATGTAGTTCTGTAGTATTTTTGAATAGCACACTTTTCATATTTTTGTTTGTAAAAAAAAACAACAAAAAAAGAGTCATGTATCAGTTTCTTTCTAGTTCTTTATTTTTTGGTCTGTCCAAAACTTTGAATGTAAAGTAGCAAAATGTGAAATGCTTTCTTTAAAATATGGTAGCTCTAATATGACTTTTAAAGATTTATATAAAAGAAACTACAAAAGCCTTGTTGGAAACAACAACAAAAAGAAACAACAATTAACAATCTTGGCATTAAAGTGAAAAAAATCAAGATAAAACATCATGCCATCACTACTTCCCTTGATCAATATGCCACAAACTGCATATTGAAAGTCACCTATAAGAATATTAAAACGCGTATTTGTTTTATCTTAATTATCGTTTAGAGATTTGTGACTTATGATGCAAGTGTTGATGCTTTGTCATGTCATTTTTGTCTTCTAATCATTTCATCTTTTTTGATCTGTTTAATTCTTGCTTTTATTTAAATATTCTCATTATAATTTCACCAGTCTTTAGCAGCTCGCAAGCAAAGAGAGCAATTCTTCTTTCATGTGAGCATCCTCTCATGTGATGAGTGATTATTTCAGGCCTTGTCTGATTTACATCATCGCCGTGGCTATTATTACCCTCGGAGCGCATTGTTTGAAACATGTGACTGATTAAACGGGCTGCTGTACTGATTCTTTCCTTTTTCTTTTATCATGTTAGCTGGTGAAGCTGTGCAGCGGGATGATCGAGGCCGGCAGGGTCTACGTCAGCGCCAATAAACTCTTTGTGAATGGCATCAGAGATTTGTCCCACCAGTGCAAGAAGGAGGAGATGATATCAGTGAGTACAGGCTGACACACACACAAAAAAAAAAAATCTGAGAGTTTTCCCCATCTATCTCTGGAAGTGCATTCCTGAGATTCCCCAACATTAAAAATGATTGTAAGGTTGGATAAACAGTTTTGTCCAGACTTGGACGTATCCAGCCGTTCTGGTGATGAGAGAGGTGACCACAGATGGACCCAAATGTTTACGCAAAGCCTGTTGCTTTTTTATTAAAACATTCAGGCTGCTTCTCATGTCAGTGTAAGTGTCCCTTAGGGAGATAAAAGAAACCAAAAACTCAAATCAGTGAGTCTTAGCGCCGACTTGTCCAAAGAGCAGATCTAAAATCTGTCGGGAAAACAACGCTCTGCACAGAAAAGGGAGTATAATCACATTTGTGTGTTGGCAATATTGCAGGAATGCCTTGAAAAGTGTGGAGAAAGCCTCCAGGAGATTGTCAACTATCAAACGGTAAGACAGTTTTACACACGCACGCACACCCCCGCACACACACACACACACACACACACACGCACACACACACACACACACACACACACACACACACACACACACACACACACACACGCACACACACACACACACACACACACACACACACACACACACACACACACACACACACACACTCACACACTCACAGAAACCCCACACCGTTGTTGCCACAGGCGAGAGGGGGAGGAGAGGTGCCCCCACATGCCCGAATCTTTCCAACATCTTTCTGTAATCCGGCTCCCCTTTAGGGCTCAACACACAGGCATCACACACAATCAAACTTCCCACTTCTTTATTTTTTGTTGGTTCTTGTGTTCATGTTTAACAGAAATCACAGTTTTACCGGCATGACACCAGAGCGGTTCTTCTTTATGACTAAGTGTAATTGGAATCTGCTGAGATAAATCAGACCTTGATGTCATGACATTTCAAAAACTCCTGTTGGGATCTCAACAGGAACATAAACATGGTTTGCTGCTTCCTTCTTTAAAAAAAAAAAAGACAAAATAAGCTTTTTGTCTTTACAAAAAGCTTATTTTGTAAATGCAAAATAAGCTCACAGTATGGTGGGTCTGATTGTCTTGCCGTGTCAGAGACCAATCTCCTCTAAAAAAAATAAGAAAAAAAATTTCTTTATTGTGCAATCAGGAAATCACTGATGACCAGAAAGCATCAAAAACTCTTTTTGGAGGAATTAGCCAACGTAAATCACGTAACCTTCTACAAAGTTACTAGATAATTACAAAGTAACTGGGACATTACTTTAAAAAGTTCCTTTAATCATTTCAGTATTAGGATGTTTAAAGTGGCTTCCTGAGGACATTTGTACTCTCTGGTTAGTCTTTGTACGACATTATTTGCTAAACAAAGCAGAGGAAAGTTATTTGCATGTATTTGAAGGTTAAAGTAATAACTCAGCTGAACAGTGGCACAGTTTTACGAGCGAGAATGTCCTGGGTTCAAACTCCTGCTGGGAGTCTTTTCTGCATAGAGTTTGCATGTTCAATCCAGCCATGCATGCGTAGGTAAGCAGCGCTGGATGGGACTAAAACGTTAAGTGAAGATTGACCTCTAGAAGCCGTGTTGGTACATTCCACCTCTGCCTTGTTGCATGTTCGTGTTGCTGCACTGGAGGCTCTTGTGATGTTGCTAGACCAGAAACCACGAAAAACAGCCCCATCCTTCCCCTCTTCAAACTCCAGTGTCGTTCTTTGACCTCACACAAAACTATGCCTCTCTAAATCTGAATGACATTCCAGTCTGGTTGTATCACTTCGTATTTAATCTGTCGTTTCCCTTTGTGGTGTCAGTTTTGAGTGGAATTTCCACTTAAAACTCTTGGTTTTGCATGGCACACGAAGGAATAAAGAGCAGATCAAACGGCTGCTCTTTGCTGCATGCTGGTTAAATCAGTAAGAGGGGCTTTCACAAGAACAATTTCTTACTAAGAGAATACCTCCCAGCTGTGTTCGGAGAGCAGTGAATCACGTGCAACATGAAGTACAAAATAAACTGTTGATCCCTTCATATTTCTCAGTAATTTATCTCTATTCCTGTAATCTTTATTCATATCTCTTCTTCTCTGGCTTTTTAAGCCTCTTTGAGCTTTTGTAGTCTTAAGGAAACTGTTGAACTGATCAGGCTGATGAGATCTTGTGTGTTTTTTTTTAATCATAAGTCCAGTTTAACCATTTTTTATGCATTCTACTGTTCAGGTGTGCGCTGTGCTGCCCGGCTGCTGTCTCACGGACCGCTTTCAGAAAACACTGATTTTCTATAGATGGTGTTAGTTTTTAATTGATCCTCTTCCCAGCTCTTGTTTTTCTCTTTCCCCTTAACGACTTTCTCACATTCCTCTTCAGTAAATGTGTCCCAGTCCTCCAGCCTAACACCTCGTCTTCTTCATTAATGGAGTCATGGTAGAGTGAGACTGAAGGACAGAGAGACAATAAATATGTCCTTTGGCTGCTTTTCACAGTTTGTCTCTTTGTACATCTTGTTCAACAAATGTTTAGAAACACAAAGCCAGGATTGAACAGATGAAGAGGCAGGCCATGGTGTTTACATTTTAGATTGCAGACCTTTTTCCGTAGATCCACATCATAATCATCATGCTCTCTTGTAAATTGGAGCCATTTTTCCCCCCAATTAGCTTCACTAAGTTTCCTTAAGACTACAAAGATGTTTAGTCTGTTTTGTTCCTTTTGCATTGTGGCTGTTATTGTCATCCCAATATTAGTTTTTTCCACATTTCTCCTAGCTGGAAAATGTTACACGTTGATCAATATGTAGGACGTAACTGTGGATTGGCAGAAGTTAACTTTGGAGGGAAATTCTGCTTTTTTTAAATATTTCCACAAAGAGCTAAAGAGACCCTGTTTGGAAATGCATGACCTCTCACATCCAGAAACCTATTTATGTTGCACGACCTGATTCCTTGATGTCACCGGGTGGCTGCGGGGTCATTATGTGGATGGAGGCTTACACATAAACTAAGCCTGTAATCTGCAACGCGTATGTCCAGGGTAAATAATGGTTCTCTCCATAGGGTTTAATCCCATCCCAAAAGAATTGATTGTTGATTGTTGTGTGCGATTATGATGCAATCGCAATTTCAGTCAAATCTCGTTCCTAATGCGGCTGTATTGTTTGTCCACCATCACCCGCTGGGTGCTTTATTGCACATGAAACAAATAGCAATGGAGGGAAAATAGTTTTTTGTCAAGACGGAAAGAAAACAAAAGGAAAAGAAGAAAACGCGGTGGGAGGAGAAATGGAAATCCTAAGGTTGACAGGAAGGGAAATGTGAGGCCAAAAATCTGTTGATGCAGCAGCTGAGTCTGTGCACATGTGTCCTGCCTCTCCTTCCTCCTCAGCCTCACCCTGTGGCATCTTCTGCTCTCAAAGGCTTTCTAGTGCCATCTTGTGGTAACACCTAGCCACTACAAATTCATGTGCCGTAATCACCAATCTCTACGTAAAGTGAGATATTTATCTGCTGCTTTAATGTGACTTGTTGTGTTTGTGTCGGCGTACAGATTTTGTTTGACCAGGCTCAGAGGTCGATCAAGCAGCAGCTTCATACCTTCATTAAGGAGTGAGTAACCCAGCTGTCTCCTTGCGGAGACGCTTTGTTCGTGGTTGTTTGAAAATGTCTCAGATTTTAACACATTAAAGCCACAAAGGTCACACATTTTCCTTGGGATTTTATGTAACAGAGCAAGACAAAGAAGTGTCTAATTAAAAAAAATAAAAGGTTTTAAATTGTATCATGTATTTATTTTTGGTCATTTTAACTTTTCCGTACACACGTTTAAAAAAAACTAATGGGGAAAAAAAGACAAAACTAATACAGAAATAGATTAATGATATTTAAATTCCTGTCAATGGCAAGAACACAAAATGCAGATTGGATTCCACCTAACATCACGTTTTTATACATACATTTTTAACTCCTCACAACAATTAGTCCACACATGAATCCCTCTAACTGAAGTACATCTGTTTTAGATATTTGTCCTGACCTTTTTCTCTTAAATCATAGTTTTTCTTTATTTTCAAACCACATCTGCATATGCCTTGCAAGGAGTTTATTGTCATCGTTGTACATAATCAGTGCTGTTCTGAGCTCTACTAAATCACAACATTTTTAAGTATGCAGCCCATTATTCCCAATTGATTTTATTTGTAAATTCTGAAAACTATACATCATATTTATTCACTTTGCACTCCTAATCAAGTGCCTCATATTTGTAATTATGACATGGCAAAAAATAAAAATAAAAAAGGTATTTGCACAAAACAACTGTCAGGCTGTCTGTCTGATAAACACAATAGACACTTTACAGCCAGAATAGTCACCTACTCTGCTGTGTAACAAAATAAACATTTTGCACATCAAACCTTTTTTTTTCTTTCTTGTCAATAAAAAAACTTTGATATCTGTACTCTGCATCTGTAAGTGCTTGTCAATCATAGTCAAATTCCTTATTTGTGCAAACGAACTTGGTCAACAAAGCTATAGTGTCTATAGTTTTAAAGTTGTACTTGGGATGCTTGTGCTGCGTCTGCCTCAGAGACATCCGTAAGTTCAAGGACACCAAGAAGCAGTTTGACCGCGTGCGCGAGGACATGGAGCTGGCTCAGGTGAAGAACGCTCAAGCACCGAGGAACAAGGTGCACGAAGCAGAGGAGGCCACGCAGGCGCTCATCCTCAGCCGCAAAGCCTTCAGGCACCTCGCCCTGGACTATGTGCTGCAGGTGAGACTCTGCAGATCATGTTTTCAGTATTGTCCAGTAGGGGGCACTCACACTCCACGGCTGCTGAGGCTTGTGTGTCTGGCCCAACAAATCAGATCAGATCACCTGTGTTGTTCTCAGATTAGGATCTAAATCTGCTTTTTGTTGCTGCTGTTTTTGTGTAGATTAATGTCCTTCAAGCTAAGAAGAAGTTTGAAATCCTTGATGCAGTAAGTAACTCACACTCTGAGACATTTGCAGATGATCAGCATGTGTCCTTTCTTTGGTTTTGAACATCATTTTGTGACTGTTTAGTTTTCTTCCCATGCTTCCTTAAGATGCTGTCCTTCATGAGAGCCCAGTACACTTTGTTCAAGCAAGGCTTCAACATTTTAGATGAGATTGACCCCTACATGAAAAAGCTGGCTGCACAGGTATACAGTAGTCTTATTCACAACTTTCAATGTATTCTGTTGGAACTGTGGTCCAAAGCAGAGCAGTGAATTATTGTGAAGTGGGGAGAAAAGTTATGTTTATTTACAAGTAACAATGTGGACAACTATCCAGGAATATCTTCATGACAAAGCATGTGGGAAGCATCATGATTTCTTCTGAAAAATATAGACAAGTTTTGTGTTGGTTTTATACAAACTTCCCCAAATTTCCACATAGTAATTCAGTTACTGTGTAGAAATCTTAAAAAAACAAACAAAAAAACAAAAAAAGAACATGATTTATTATTTTTTTTAAGTTAAAAAAACCCCCACAAGTTTAAAAAAAGCGTGATTTTTTTTAAAAAATTTGGATTAGAAAGCTGGTGAGTTGATGGAAATCTGAATGCAGCTAAATATGGGACAACTTTCAAGATTCAGTCTGTCCAGCAGGACACCAATCACAAACATACAGCCAGATCTGCAGAGAAATCATGTGGACAAATACCTATTCACATGTATGCTTGGCCTAGTCAAAGTCTTGATCTAAGCAAAACTTAAATGAACTACCACACTTTTTGATGAACGTGTCGAAAACCCTTCACACTTCTCCCCATTTACAGTTGCGCACTAATTGTGTTTGTCCGTCACTTAGAATCCAAATAAAGCATAGCTGCCTTTGTTTTGGTAAATCTTCAGGTAAACTAATACTTCGTCTCTATGGATAAAAGCGGCAAATTAAAAAACAAAGAGGTGAGATGTAATCTCCGTTTGACGGCTTCTGCTTTATGTTTCAGTTGGACCAGCTGGTGATCGACTCTGCCATGGAGAAGAGGGAGCTGGAGCACAAACACGCTCTCATCCAGCAGAGGGTGAGAAAACAACACCGCACTTGTTTTTAGCATCACATTTTTTTTCTCCTCCAAACATCTGAAGTGAAACAGAAACATCTCCAGCAATTTTTTATTTTATTTTTTATTTTTGCATAGTCTCAATTAACAATCTGGGGGATTAGATTTGTTGCTTTATCAGCGGTTTCACTCGCAAAGTTAATTCTTTGTTGATTTTATCAGATTTTTATTTTTTTTTGTTAAACTTTCCTTATTCCTTCTAAGCTTGTTGGTCAGTGATGCGTGCAATTGAAGACACAAAGCAAACTTGAAAAGATAACAAAAGATTTATCTTCAATTGGCATGAAAGGTTTTGATAAGCCTTCCAGAGAAGCTCTAAGGTATTTTGTTTTTATCATCTATTGTGTTTTCTTTCTGATTTCAGTGAACCGTTGAAAGGAATGCAGGATATTTTTTGACCTTCGAATTTCAAAGTAAAAGTTCGCATTTGAAAAGAAAATCAAACATTTCTGTTCTAAAAATCTCTCAAGTGAGTGAAAAGTAGTTCCTTTAGCCCGGTCCAGCTCCCGCTCCATATTCAACATTCACATTCATGCACAGATGCACAAAAAAAAAACATCCATCTGTTAGGGAAGGCAATGCCAACTACATGCCTGTTTTTCCGCCTGACTTGGCCCTTCCCGGTGATCGATGTAGTTGCCCATTGAAGGCATCCTGCCAGACTTGACAAACAGCCTCGTGCCCTGCTGGCCTTTCAGCAACCTCTTCTCTTTAATCTGACTCACTTTAGCTCTCTATGCATACTTTTCGCTTGATGAAATATGAAAAAAAAACAAAAAACAGAACAGCCCATCAAGGAATTTTTTTTTACAGCTGTTTCCTGGATAGACAAAAAAATGTTAGAGAGCAGTCTGAAAACCTGTATTACACTGTATATTACATTTAATGCATTCAGTTTAAGCACTAATATTTTAATAATCATATTCTCTGCATTTTTTTGTTTCTTTTTCTCCATGCTAACGTGCGGCCTTGTTCTTCCACCTCCAGACTCTGATGCAGGTGAGTTTGCAACCTTACCAAAAAATAAAGCTTCAATTAGAAACTTTTACATCTAATAAAAGTGTTCTGGTTTGGCCGGAGCAGTGAGGACGTCTACTAAATGTAAATTTAGTCTGGCACCTAAAGTTAGTAAATGAAACGTTTTCAATTTGGATTTTTTAAATATTTGTCAAGTATATGTTGAATTTTTATCATTTTTTTTTAGTGTGAGTTTTTGCTGCTGCATAAAAAAAAAACGTATTTTCAGCCTTTGTTTCCATCTTCACAAAGAGAAGATGAACTTACTCTTGCAAAGCTTTATAAGAGCCTAAACACGTTTTGTAAATGTAGCAATAGAAATTAAAAACTACTGCAAACCAAAACGTTTTGCAGTAGTTTTAGGACAGACTTTTAGCGGCAGGATGATCAGGGCTGTGCTCTGGTTTGAGATGCTGTCCTCAGTTAAGCTACAGGTTTGGTAATTATGGTGCCAGAGAGGTCGATTTGTTGCCAGCGATTGTGGGGATGTGAGCACACACGATGCCAGCCTGCCTCCGCTCCCTCCTTCATCCGCTGCCAGCTCCGGCCAAAGTCAACAGATGGCATCATGAGGTGCAGCAGGGCGCTGAATGTGAGGCTGAGTGGTACAGACGGAAGACAAGCAGATAAAGGGAGATTAGGGCTCGACGCCAGCTGAGTGTGACGGAGAATGAAGCTGTGAGGAAGAGGGCGTCTTCCCGCTAAAGTGGCTGCTTCTGTAAAGGTCTCGCATTGTCTGTCGAAGGGAAGTGCGAGCCAAACGGCATTAACGCAAAAATGTTTTTGCACAACAGCCTGAGGAGATGTTTAGACAGATCGTCTCCTCTTTCTTCATGCTTTTCCTTCAATAATATGCAAATGCGGAGCAGCCTGAGGCACAGTCATGAAGCAGCAGATTTTTTTGAATTATAGATGCTGACGTTCTTTATTAATAGGTCTCTAAGTTACTTCAGATCAGACAAAAAAAAGAGATTTGTTGGGGAGTAAAGTTAAATGTGAATGTTTCTGCACCCTCTGGAAAATAGAAAAATATGAAAGTTTCTTGTGGTATTTTCCAAGACTGGAGGAGGATAGAAAAAATAAACTAGATTTGTTTTCTTCTTTTCTTTTCACTTCCCTCTTTCAAGGTCTTTCTTTCTTTCTTTCTTTGCTCCCTCGCTGCCTTCCTTCCTATCTTCCTTCTTTCTTTTTTCCCTGTAGAAAATACATTTCTGTTTGTACAGTTGAAATCTGTCAAACTCTGTGTTCTCAGGGTTTTTTTTATACAACTTGTCTCTCTCTGTAGATACTCAGATACTCTTTCAGTTTAATGCCCAGTTTCTATGTGAGCAGGACTTTGTGTCTCCCAAGGGAACCGATTCTTCACCCTTCCTCCTCCCCCATTTTTTTTTTTACCAGTAGAAGATTCTGGATCAGAGAAATGTTAACTGAAATAAACACAAAAGATTAAAAAGACACTCATGTGCTGAAGAGTAAAAGTCTTCTGGATGTAGTTTGTGGCAGTTTAAGCTTGAATCTGAAGCTGCATGTGAATCTAGTAGTTTTATTCTGAATCCTGACGCAGCATAGAATCGTCATGAAATGCAGACTTTTTGCTTACAGGTATTTAAACTCATGGAGGCATTTAATTGGACGGTTATGTCACGTTACTAATGTCCTTTAGTGTCACAGTTATTGTGACTGACAGGAGAGGTTCTTCTGCTGCAGCAGCTTTTACATAACACCTCAGAAAACAGCAGAAGGTGCTTATTAATGTGGTGCTCTTTAATGAAGTTGTAATAAATGGCATGAATGTCAGTGAATAACAATAGCTTCTGATTCACCGTCACGCAGGCACACCTGTTAACCGCAGCGCATGCTAGTTATTCACTGCTAGCGAAAACACAAAATCTTACCAATAATTTTTGGTCCAGCTTCTTGTGCGAATACGTCAGTGCACTTGAAATACGACAAAACTAATTCACAAGTAACCTTTCGGCAAGATGAGGGAGTTTGTTTTAAGTCAACAATTCTTTAATATTGAGGAAAAAAGGTGCTGGTTATAAATCTGCCAGTAGAACAACATATTTTTCCCATAAGTTAAAGAATAGTTAAACAAGCTCCTATGTCATGCTGAAAAGTTCCTCGTGAATTAGTTTTGTCTTATTTCAAGCGTACTGAGATGTTTACACGTGAATTTTTCAGATTGGATGAAAAGTGTTTATGATTTTGGACTTGAAACTTGACCAAAATCAAAATATCGTGTGTTTTTGCTGTGTATCTAAGTACCAAAATTAAATTAGATTCTATCAAAGCTTCTACTACGGGGACGCATTCAATATGCATAACTCGACCTTGGTGTTGTTAAACTGGCCGGATTCTGCAAACTAAATGGGTTTCGCTCTGTCGGACCCCTGGTTCTGCAGCCTCCTTCCCTCCAGGCACTTTGCGCTCCAGATTCTTGCAGGGTCTCGGCTGATTTAAGGTGGGAAGAGGGGTTCTCACCCTGGTGCTTGGGGAGCAATAATATCAGCTTGATTTAACAGCAACAGTTTTCAGAGCTGCAGACAGATGGAAAGCTAACTCCCCTCAGCGCACAACGGGCCTGGGGATTGGTGCGAGGGTCAGAGGGGAGCTTTAAATTGTGCTTTAGGGCAGAGAGGAGAAGCGAGACATGCAGCAGAGAAAACCCCGCTTCCCCCTCCTTTTTACCCGCTGCAGTAAAATGACACGTTTGATCTCTCTCTCGATGGGGTCAGCGGGGCACGAGTGTGGCAGCTGTATGGTAATGAGCTCCCGCTCCACATCCACGCGGCGAAGGCTGCTAGTCTGCTGGCAGGTGGCGCAGTGTGAAGGATCGGCACGAGCGCGCTGCTGTCGCCTGACAGACTCTCATCTGGACTTGTGTGGGCTGGCACGCCTGACCGCTGGGTCCTTTAGGATACACACAGACATTTGTTGCTCTGTTTATATTAGCTGACTTTGTTGTTGCTCATAATGTTGCTAGATGTCAGTTTGGCGAAAATGAAGATATTTGGCAGGCTGGACTTTTTGCTGGTGAGGATCATTTTGGATTCTTTGTTTCTATTAGAGCTTTCGTTTGTTGCACTTTCGTTGCTCTGCATGATGATGCACCTGAGGTTTTCCAGTCATGCTTGGCTGAGAATTTAGTATTTAAACTCATTTTTCCGTCATGTTTTTGCACGTCCCTCTGATTATGAATGGGAATCAGAGGAAAGTGTATGTTTTGATGATGGTTTTTATGTAGATATAAAACCTTTCGGTATGTGCCGTGCTGTCCAAAAATGTTGGTATCTTTTGAACTTTTCCAAATTTCAGGACTGTACGACCACAATCCTCAAGAAAACAATCCATGGTTTTCTAAACGTTCTAAACTTATTCAGCATCTTTGAGTCATTGCTTTGTAGAACCAGCTTCTGTTGCAAGTGTTTTGGGGTATTTCTCCAGCAGCCTGGCACGTGGATAAATTTTTTTACCCTTTTTTTTTTTTATTTTTGCTAATATCTGGCCATATTGGATGAAAAGTGTTTATGACCTGGAGTTTTCACATATTTGCCACAGATTCACATTTAGATTTAGGTCTGGACTTTGACTAGGCCTTTCTATCACATGAAAATGATTTGATCTAAGCCATCAGGAAGGTGAACCATCCCATCTTATAACAGGATTCTCTTTCTTTCTTCTATTTGGCAGAATAAAAACATCCTCACAGCATAATGCTGCCACCACTACCTCACACCGTGCGGATGGTGCGTTCAGGCTGGTGTGCAGTGTTGGTGTTCTGCTGTACATTGTGCTTTACCTGAAGGCTTCTTCTGAGATTGAATCACAGACATTTTTTTTAGTAATCAAGTGACTTCTGAAGGCCTTTGGTTGTGCTGCATTATATTATGAAGGAGACTGGATTCCAAAGACATGCCACAGTTATTTTGGAAGCCATGTATTGTATCATTTGTCATTCTATTAGCAATTATGTACTGTTCTATCATATAAAATCCCCCAAAAAACATGCATTGTAGCTTGTTGTGGTAACAGGACAAATGTGGAAAATATCTAGGAGTGCGAATACTTTTGCAAGACACTACACCATCAACTCTTCAGAATTGCACACAGCCTACTACTAAATCCCTCAACAAAACAACAAACATTATATTACTTTCCACATGTGAGTCTTGATTTTTGGTACTGATTAAATTCAATCAACTGGAATTGATACTTTTGTGGACACTCTGTGTATGCGTGTGTTTCTGTGTATGTGCGTGCGTGTGTGTGTGTGTGTGTGTGTGTGTGTGTGTGTGTGTGTGTGTGTGTGTGTGTGCGTGTGTGTGTGTGTGTGTGTGCGCGTGCCCAACCTGCCATATGCTCAGTGTTACCTTACCGGGGAACAGAAGCTATCTAACCGAAGTGAAACATAATCACAGTCTATGTAAAACGATTTTTTTTTGTTTTTTTTTTACCACGCTCAGCAACTGTCGTCTGTCTCTCAGAACTTTGTTAAGACACATAAATGTTTTTAGCAGAGCTCCAGATGTGATCCTTGCCATGCCGCCGCTATCTGCTGTAATTTGATTCAGACAGGCTGCACAGCAATATCACAATTAAATGCGGTAGTGTGAATCTGAGAGTTTAAACCTGCAGTTTTCCACGGTCTAAACATTCTGGCTGAGAAAGTGACTCGCTGACCTCATGAGAGACTTTGTTTTACTACTAATCACCAATCTAATTGAAGCTCGATGGGGAAAAAAAAGAAAGCCAGACCTCAACATTTTTTTCACATGTTCCATCTGCAGGATTTTTCCTACGATGATCACAAGCTTGAATTCAATGTGGACGCACCCAATGGGGTCGTCATGGAGGGCTATCTGTTCAAGAGAGCCAGCAATGCTTTCAAGACTTGGAACAGGTGAGGAACTAAACACAATACGTCACTTGTGAATATCTTCAGTAGTCATGGTTCTATAATAGTTTGGAAAATGCTATTTTTACACTTTAATCACTTTAAGATTTTTGAATGTTGTGTCCTTCCTTTTTCCTGCCTTCCTTTCTTCCTATGTTCTTTTAGTTTTCCCTTCTGTGTCCATTAATTTTTGTACATCCTAAATCCCTTTCTTCACTTTGTCTCTCTATCATTTCTTTCCTTCATTACATAGCAAATTTCTCTCTGCGTTCTTTCTTATTTGTGTGCTTTCTATCTAGTGATCTTCCTTCATTGTGTTATTTTTTTGTTTCATTTCTGTCTATTCCTTAATGTTTACCTTTTGCTTCTGTCCTTTCTTTCTTTGGTTTTTGAATGTTCAGTTTTCACTGTGAAATCATATTAAAAAAACCTGCTAACTTTGAAAATCTACATTTTTATTTATTTTTTTTATTTTTTATTGGGAAATCACATTTGTTGCATTTTTTTCCCATCAGGCGGTGGTTTTCAATCCAAAACAGCCAGCTGGTCTACCAAAAAAAACTCAAGGTAAAAGTAGCTTTTTTGTTCTTGAACTAGTTTCGTTTTAAAAAGAAATATTTCCCTCGCACAACAAAACCAATACGTTGCTTCCACAAATTCATTTGTATTAGTCATTTGGCAAGGAATGGAGGATCCCTGCACAGACTTGCCTGAGAAGTCCAACCTGCTCTCTGCCGTCTGTGGTTTCTGTGATACTCTTTTCCTCCGCCAACAGGATTCTCTGACGGTGGTGGTTGAGGATCTGAGGCTGTGCTCAGTCAAACCATGTGAAGATAATGAGAGGAGATTCTGCTTTGAGGTGGTTTCGCCCACAAAGTAAGTGTGTTAGTGTGTGTCAAACAAAAGCAGTTCTCTGTGGTATAAACACAGCTGGTGCTGCTTAGATTCCCTTTCAGCTCCTAATTAGCTTTCCATTAAGATGAAGCTAATTAACTTTGAAGGTAATGCACACAAGGACCCAAAACAATATGCTTTCCGGTCATTACATAAAAAAGAAATGTAATGTGGGAGAAGCAACGGCATAATGGGAAGTTTTAGAAGCGAACCGAGAACAAATCGGTGGGATTTGTCGTTTGCTTTTCGTACAGCACTATGTGTGTCACAGTTTGTCTCATTTAGTGAGATAAATAAGCAGTTTATTCCTGCAGCTTCTGCTACAGATCCATTTTGGATTTTGAGGCTGTGGTTTATGGAAAACTTTCAAACTTGGGATTTTAACTTGAAGGTATCCTCTACGTTATTCTAAGCTAAAAGTTGGAACAAACGTCTGAGTGAGACTATACACAGTTAATCCTTCATCAATGAACGTCCTTCAACATGCTGTGCCAAACAGATATTCATATAATTATTCGGTAACACTTTATGTGAAGACTGACGTGGCGCTCTCATTAACACCTGTCATGAATAAAGTGTTTACGACATTAAGTGTCTCTTGGTAAATAATGGCACAAGTTGAAACTTTAAATGCAACTTTGCATTAAATCTTGCAGCCTTATACGCAGCCCTTCAAAGTGTTACCCGTTTTTTTCTTTTTACTTGGCTTCATGAGAAACAAAACAAACTGCCTTATCAATGAGGTGATCCTTAAAAATAGTTTTTAATTAGGTGATATTTGTTGCCAAAATATCAACCACTGTGAGTCAAGCATATTTACTCATATAATTTTTTTCATATTTCTTTACCACAGAGGTAATTGTCTCATAGCAAGCTGTGACATAATTTAAATGGGCTATTACCATTTACACCAATCAAATGAGGCGTGCTTTATGATCTGGCGTGTGCAGGAGCTGCATGCTGCAAGCAGAGTCTGAGAAGCTGCGGCAGGCTTGGATCCAGGCGGTCCAGGCAAGCATCGCTTCTGCTTACAAAGACATCGGCGACAACTATTACATCGAGGTACAATCAGAGAGCGACCAAATACAGAAGCAAAAAAATTCAGTTTATTTCAAATCATTTCTGGAATGTAAGCAAATCTGAACATCTGCCTCGTTCTGCAAGCGTTTGGACCGGACGGCTTCACCGTCCACCAGCAGCATCGACTCTGCCAGCGAGCCCCGGGACAGGGGGGAGAGGGCGGACAAGGCTTGCCGGGGCGGCGGAGAGAGTCTCCTGCAGCGGGTGCAGAGCCTGCCAGGCAACGAGCTGTGCAGCGACTGCGGCCAGGCGGCTCCGTGCTGGGCCTCCATCAACCTGGGCGTGCTGCTTTGTATCGAGTGCTCGGGGATCCACAGGTATTTGCATGTTTGAGGAATCTTACGTTTGCATATTGACATACTCCAAAACCAGCTTTTCCAGTTTGCCGTTGCTTTTCCAAATTCTTCCTGGTAGCCAACCAACATTAAACTGTTTGAGGAAAATATGTTTTGATCACATGATGGGAAGACAAATCTTTACAAATATTCTGTGTTGTTCTAGTCTGCTTTATTTTACCATCCATAAAAATAAAAATGTTTAAGTGTCGATCCCTTAACACTTTAATTTACCAACATTTCACTTGTAAAAGCACAGGGGTATTATGGTACTTAATCGAATATATTTTATTAAAGATAATGAACTAGGGCACACTGTTGCAATCTACAGTTTCAGGAGCAGTAACTGCATTTCAAAAAACTTCCATCCGTGTTAAATATAAAAACTGAGATTTTCACAGAGATTCCCTCAGAGTGTAGTAGACAATCTTTAAAGGACTTTGACATATTCCGCTCCAGGCAGTAAAAAAAAAAAAAGTGGGATTAGTTAAGAATATAGAAAGAAAAACTTTATTCGGTTTTATTCCATCTCTTTCCCTTTTCCCATTTTCAGGAGTTTAGGCGTCCATTTCTCTAAAGTGCGCTCGCTGACATTGGACTCGTGGGAGCCAGAATTACTCAAGGTGCATCTCTCTCACCAGTTTCCCCGCAGCCCGTTCTGCGTGTGCAGCATTCTTTCTTCCCAGTGGTGTTGCAATATTAATTGGCACCAGCACATTGCCACACTGCTACATTTTTAATTACTCCTTTTAAATTTATTTCCTGTCTGGTTTTCAACTTTGCCCCCCCCCTTGTGTTTTGCATGCAGCTCATGTGTGAGTTGGGAAACACTGTGATCAACAACATTTACGAGGGAGCCTGCGAGGAACTGGGAGTTAAAAAACCAGGACCGTCTAGCTCGAGGTAAAGCCAGCTCCAGCGAGGAAGTTTGACTGGAAAATTAGAATGAACACTTATTTTGTTGATGCATATTTTTTGGTCACTATTTTCTGACCTGATACAGATGGTCGTGGAAGACCAAGGAGGTTCCCGTACCATACTCCAGTTCAAAATATCATTAAAATATATGCTATGTATTGGTAATAACTCAGCTAGTGGTTGAGATTTCAGTATTTTCAGCTCTTTGTCCTCCTTGTCTGATTGACTCCGGTTGCAAATATCTGACCGTAGAGCACTAAAAGTCCACAAAACAGTTTTTTCAGTTTATTTTTATACATTTAAAATAATAGCAACATGTCACTATGTGTCAAAGGAAGATGGAAAGATGACATATTGATATTAAATAAATTTGATAGGAAATTGTTCTACTCTGTGCCCGAGATGATACTTACTCGCCTCCCTCTAGGCAGGAGAAAGAGGCCTGGATCAAGTTTAAATATGTTGAGAAACGCTTCCTGAAGAAGCTGAGTGGGACTGAGGCGCTGGTGGAGGGAGAGAGGAAGTCCCGCCCCTGGATGGTGAAGAAATGCCAGCGACACAGCAGCTCTGTGCGGGCCCCCAACAAGGCGCGCAGGAAGTACCACCGCTACGAGCCTGGCAGCGCCTCACCCGCCAACCTCACAGCAGGTCAGTGAAGAGGTTCAAATATCCATCATCACAAGCATAAAGCAAAACCTTGCTTTATGCATTTTTCAATTGTTTTTTTTTTGGGGGGTTTTTTTAAACTGCAGCCGCTGCAGCAAAATTTAGACGGGACTCCCTGTTCTGCCCAGACGAGCTGGACTCACTGTTTTCCTACTTTGACACCGGCTCTGGTCCTCGCAGTAAGTCCTCAACTTGGATAATATAATGTATAGAAAAGAAAAATTCTGTCGGTTTTGCTTACATCAACTGCAGTGAGTTTGGGCGATTCAGTTCCAGCGCGATGTTTGTGTTTGCTTAGGAGATGGAAATTGTGCGTGTGTAATGATTAACGTGTCCGTGGCTTGGCGATGCTTGGCCCTGCAGGTCTCAGCAGCGACAGCGGCCTGGGAGGAAGCACAGACGGCAGCACCGACATCCTCGTGTTTGGCAGTGTGACGGAGGAAGGTAAAACGAGTACACCTGTTATTAGGATTTCTATTTAAGAGCTATAACTAAAGGAGAAATTTTAAAATATTATTTCTAGCCTTCCTGCTGTGAGTGTTCGTTCTTTATCGTATGTGCAACGCGAATGTGACACTGTTTGTGTGAGAGAGTAATCGGTTAAAAACAAATTAATGTAGGGTTGACATTCTAAACTAGCTTTTAGTGTTTTACAGCTACCTAGCAGTTCTTACAAATTGTGTAAGAACTGCTACACCACAAAAATATATCGTTTTTTTTTTTTTTACTTTTTGGTTGGCAGTCAGGACTGATAAGGGGAAGGTAATTTCATTTATATGGCACATTTCAAGGCAATTCAAAGGGCTGTACATGAATTAGAAGGAAATACAACAGCAGACCAAAGGAAAGAGCAAAAGAAGAAAAAAACTAAACAAAAAGTATAAGATAACGATAAAATATGAGATAAAGCTGAAAAAGGGCCCAATCTGATCACTGATCATTTTTTTGTGCATCTTGAAGAGTAAAAGGGAGCTTGAACACTATTTATTTTGTGTTTTATAAGATTAAACTTTTAATGGCCATTATTCGTTTGCTCACTAACAGAAGAGGAGTCGGAGGAGTCCTCCAGTGGGGAAGTGGAGATCGAACAGGAGGGGTCTTCGGATCCCGAGGATCCCAGGGAGTTGCATCCTGGGGCGCTGCTCTATCGCTCCTCTCGTCTCCATAATTTGCCCCTAATGGCAGAGGCACTGGCGCACGGTGCTGATGTGCACGCTACCAACGAAGAAGAGGAGGGAAAAACGGCTCTCATACAGGCTGTGGTCGGGGTGAGAGGCTTTGCAGGCTCAGTGTTAATAGAAACATGCTTAAATATATTTTAGTAGACACTGTGATTTAAATGGAAGACGGCGCAACATCTGTTGTGTTTGGTCCAGTAACGCCTCACAGTTATCAAGCGGATGTGTTTTGTGATTATTAGGTGTCAGTATCATCATTTCTCATTTGAAATGTCCAGGAACGTATCAGGGATTAAACAGGTTTCCTACGTAGTTTTGAAAAGTTTGTAAATGGAATTTATTTTTATAGTGTTTTTTTTATTTATTATTATTTCTGTATAAATATGGAAAACTGAAAATTAAGTCTAGAAAAAGATTTGGCTTTCAACGCTTCATTCCATTTCCTATCATATAAATTGTTTTTTATTTATTGTTTTTTATTTTAAAACAATAAAAGAATAACTTGCGGTTTTTACATCCGTTTTTATCTGATAGCAGCCTTTATCTTAGATTTTATTGCATCGCAAAATGAGTTACTGTTTTAATTCCGGTATAGCTGTGAATCATTTGCATCTTTTTTACGGTTCGAGACAACTGGAAATTTAGTTATAAAAATTTAAACAACTGGTTTACTTGCCAGAACACGAATAGTTGAAATTTTTAGTTTTTATTATCATCTTTATTACATATCTCAAACTGAATGTAAACATGTTTTGACAAATTTCACTTGTGCGTTTGATATGTTACAAAGAACATGACTTCCCCTCCATTTTTTGGGCTTAAATACTGTTTAAAGTCAGGCTGTGTGTATGTTAGCTAATAAGTGATTAGCTTCCACAAAGTGAATGGCATCTCTGTCTGATTCTCTTCCAGGGCTCTTTAATCGCTTGTGAGTTCTTGCTCCAGAACGGAGCTGATGTGAACCAGAGAGACATGAGAGGCAGGGGTCCGCTTCACCACGCTACCTACATGGGCCACACTGGGTAAGAGGCTTTCAGAGGAATAACTACCTATGAATCACCAACCAGTGTGTGTAAGAAGAAAATTGGGATTTAAAGGAAATGTCTGATGGCTTTCAGGAAAGACTCAAGTTTCCAGAAGCTAGTGGCTCATGACGTGGTTTCTGTTGTTGCTCATGAAAATGTTTCTCCAGATTACATTTGAGTCACGAGATTCAAAACTTTCCAGTTTGGTCTGTCTTCAGTGTGGCAATACTGTCTATAACATCAGTAGGACCAAAGTCAGCATGTCACACTTGAACCGTGAATCATAAGTCTGTCAGTTGGCTTAGTCATTGTCTCTCATGACCTTGCATCATTTTGGGAAATAGCTATGAAATGTTTGTAAACATTTAAAAGAAGAAGGGGTGGATAAAACATATTCACTGACAAATCGGTCACTGTGCTTGTTCCGTTGTTCCTTTTTCCATGTGTTTGGGATGATGAGCTTTTTGTCCCTTTCTGTCTCTGTTGTACAGTCAGGTGTGTTTATTTCTCAAGAGAGGAGCATCGCAGACGGAAGTGGACGAGCAGGGCAACGACCCCCTCAGCATCGCTGTCCAGGCTGCCAACGCAGACATCGTCACGCTGTGAGGAATTACAATCATCACGTGCTTTATTAGTAATCACCTGCTGCTACTGTCCGAATTATTAATGGGAGTTTTTCCCACCAAACCTGTTCTGTAACTAAACCGGTGCTAGAACTTTGAGTTTCCACATCAACACACCGACTCACTGAAAAGCTGAAGATACCTCGGCACCAAATTCACAACTCAGCAGTAGTAGAAAGAAATGCGGTAACACTTTATTTGAAGGGGGGTGAATAAGACTCTCATGACACTTTCTATTTTTTTTAAGGTTTTATTGGCTCTAGTGGCCTTTTTATTTGACAGTTAATTGACAGGAAAGTGGGTATTGAGAGAAGGGGAAGACATGGGGCAAAGGTTACCAGGCCGGGATTCGAACCGGCAACAGTCGCGTCGAGGACTGAGGCCTCCATATGTGGGTTGTGCTTAACCCCTGCGCCACCACAGCACACCACTGTCATGATACTTTCATAAACATGACATTACACCTGTCATGAACATGAATAAGCCTTCATGAATATTTATGACTGTTGTCATAAAGCGTCATTCGGTAAATTATGACACTTTTAATACAAAGTTGACATTATTCAAAATGCCTTTGTTATGACAGCTTGACATTAACCAAGAAATCATTACTGTTTAAACTTTACCTTTAATAACATAGATACCTAATTTTTAAAGTGCAATCAGTAATACTTTTATAACAAATTTATATCAGTAATGATTTCTTGGTTAATGTCAAGTTGTCATAACAAAGACATTTTGAATAATGTCAACTTTGTATTAAAAGTGTCATAATTTACCGAATGACATTTTATGACAACAGTCATAAATATTCATGAAGTCTTATTCATGTTCATGACATGTGTTATGTCAGTCTTATTCACCCCCCTTCAAATAAAGTGTTACCAGAAATGCTTTGCTTGCAATAAACCTCTCTGCCAAAATTCTAAATATAGAACTCTTTTATTGAAAAACTGGTTTAACTGGTTCTTTTATTGGAGCTGCCTTGAGCACCAGTGAATGAGTTTTCACCAACAAAGATTCTTTTAACACTGTGACTGAAATAAATTGAGCATCTTTACTGATCCGTTTTAATAGTTTTCTGTAAGAAACCTCTAATTAAAAACACTACAACACAATCACATTAGCAATGGGTCATTAAACACGTTTAAAATCATAAGAACTGATTTTTATCTTAGTAACAATTAGCTTTAAGAAACCAGCAACTGATTCCTTAAGTCTGACAGAAACTTTCAATTGATTTGATATTACATTTAACCTTAAACTGCTGTATGAATTACCACAGCTATAATCATCAGTATGTTATATTTTTAGCAGCAGCCGGAATAATTGCTGCTTTTAAATTAAACCAGTTTGATCAATTATTATACGTTTTGCTTTACTTTTCTGTGTAATTACAGTGAATCTGTGGTATTTCTCCTATAGGCCACACCGTTAAAATCAAATCAATCATTTCCTCCCTTTGTGTGTCTATTTGCACTTGCTCTTAATCTCTTTTTAACCCATTTCTTTCACCCCTTCGTCTCTTTCTGCCCCTCTACTCCTCCTCTTCCTCCTCCCCTCCTCCAGGTTGCGACTGGCGCGGATGAACGAGGAGATGCGCGAGGCGGAGGCTCCGCTGGGTCAACCAGGTCAATATCCAAGCAGCAGCCCCACTGAGCAGCAGTATAGGAAGTGCATCCAGGAATTCATCTGCCTCAACATAGACGAGAGCTAGTGGTCCCTTCCTTACCTGGGAGCATAAACTCTGTTTTTTTTTTTTCATCCAGACTGAGAGGCGATTGGGTTGAAGTTGCCCCTAGACAGTGATCTCAAGTCAAGTGTAGATCTAGATCTTACAGGCAACTTCTTGCCGATGGGGGTGACCGAGTGGGCGGGACCCCTGATGGAGCTGTCTAACTCTACTGACTATATAGACGCCACCTCCATTTTCCTGCTTCTTACTTCTTGGCGCCACTCATGCTTGTTGCTGACCACACTACATACACTTAAGCTAACTTCTGCTTTTTGGCGTGGTTCTAACAGGGTTAATCTTCTGAGTTCACCGAACGCTGCGCGCTTTGAGTTGATTTCTGGCCCTTACCTCTGGGGGGATCTAGCTGCGTTAATCTTCCACATTCTCTATCTATACAGACCATCTGCCTGACATCCCATTCAGCCCATCTCTTCTTTAACAGAGATGTAACTATAATCGTATTTAGAGGACTAGAAACTGTGTACTGTGGCATGAGGTTACAAATGGTATCTGTTCAACTACTAAAAAAAATAAATAAATAAATAACAATTTAGAAGCTACATTGGAGGTGCCAGGGTAGTTTACTGTGACAAAAAAAATGATACTGAAGGGCTTGTGGAGAAGAGTCCTTGGTCTGCTGTGTAAGATACGATGTGATATGACGAGTGAGTGAGCAGGAGAGCAAGAGTTAAATGTGTTTTTTTTTATATTATTGAAAGAAACTGTGCACTTTTCCCATAATAAAGTATTATTATTTTTTGCTTGTTTTACATTGTTCATGTCTAGATTATGCCTATGTGAGAGGTTTTTTTTTTATTTTTATTATTTATCATACCAGAGAACCAGTGCAATTCATCCTGGAATGCAGTTCCTGTCTGCATATATCTAATGATTGTCATTTTAATCCCAAAGCTAGGAACTTGTGGGAGACGATAGGGAATAGCCTTAATATGCAGTTAATAAACTTTTTGGTATCTGGGGACACGATGCTTTTTGCTAAATTGCACAAGCTTTTGAATTGAAATTCTGTTTAACTGAGTAAACTATGAAATTGCAGCCATTAATTTACTGACTTGTAAAAAGTACATGAGCCAACAAACCAGAGCAGGAAGCTTACAGTGCACTTGTGCAGCAAGTACTTGTACTCCTCGACCTCTTTCTTACGTTGTGACGTTACAACAACGAACATCAAACTACTTGATTGGGATTTTATGATAAACCAAAACAAAACATCATGCATGTTTGGAAAGGGAAGGAAAATGTTGTATCAAGTGCTTTTTATTATTATTATTATTATTGCAAATAAAAATATTAAAGATGTGGCATGCGATTGTATTCAGCTCTAACTCAATGCTTTGCAAAACTAACTTTCGCTGCAGTTACATCTTCGGTTTTATGTTTTTACCAACTTTCCAAAACAGCTCAAACTTAGTCTGTGAACATCAGTTTTCAAGTCTTCTGTAGGTTCCCCAATCAGATATGACCTTTGACATGGCCATTCTAACTCATGAATATACGCTTTCCAAACCTCCACATTGTAGCTCTGACTACATGTTTAAGGTTGTTGTCGGGCTGGAAGATGAACGTGCTCCAATTTTAACTCTTTACGGCCTGTAACATTTTTTCCTTCCAAGTTCGTCCTGTATTTAGCTCCTTCTATCTTCCCATTGACTGACTAGCTTCCATGTCTAAAACAGTATCCCCACAGCATGATGCTGCCATCACCATGCAGTAGAATTGGTGTATTCAGGGTGGTTTTTAGTGTTTGGCGCCGTGTGTGCAGGGCTCTATTTTGCACCATCTTCCACAATTTTACTGATTCTCCCATATGTGGTAAGGTGTGTGGGGAAGCTGAAGTTGGGGCTTCATTTGGCTGTACTAGAGATTCCTTTGTGCCACTTTTCTAGAAGAGTCGAGATTTGTAGAGTGAACAGGTCAGATGTCAGATTCTGCAACCAGAGCTGTGGAGCTCTTTCAAAGGACAGCTTAGTATTTAGACTGAGAATAAAGTACTTACTGGTATATTTACAAAAAAAATACAAATGTACCCCATTCTTTGATTTTTATTTGCAAGAAAAAAGTTGAAATCGGTCTTTTCCATCCAATTCCCAGAAACGCATGCCGCCTTGCGTCGGTTTGTCTCAAACAATGAAATGTTTTAACAGGTATAAATACTGTTGCAGAGCACTGTATCTTCACTTCCATTTCCATTCCACCTTCTTCTGTTTAATGCCATGTGTTGAAGACGAGTGACTCGAGAGACTGTATATGAAAAGACCTCCAACTTCCTGTAAATACTCATGTATGTTAACCTATGTGAGGAGATAACAGAGCACCTTGTGTGGTCAAAGGATCTGTGTGTCTGGCTTCCCTTCCTGGTCAGTACTTATGATATTCTATGTATGCTTTTTGCCAGAATTACTATTTGGGGGAGCTCGGCATCGTTTGCATTCTAACGCATGATGAACACATTTTTTTCTGATGACTTTGTGCGGTGCAGTCCTGTGGAACGAGCATGCACCACCATGAGAGCCCGCTGGTCTCCGGTGTCCTTTCTGCACATCTGTGCCATTCCTCCATCCCCACAGCTTCGAGGCTGTGGCCTCTGTGTCTCTGTATCACGGTGGTTTCCTTCTTTATTTTTTACAGCTGTGCTTTTATTTTCCTCTGCCAAAGACTTTTATAAAGGGAACGTGTAGATACAGAGTAGTCCTGCCTTGCTCTGTGAAGCAGCAGAGATGTAGAAAACACTGTCGGTGCCCTCCGAGCGAGGTTCCAGAGAAGTCCTGATAGATGCAATAGTTGAGTGTACTTCGAGTAGAGCCAGGCTTAATGGGCGGTGTGAACCTACTGTGACCAAAACCGTCAAGGGCCGCCGCCTTCAAGGAAGTATTAAATGTTTTGTGTCCATTTGTGTGTATTGACTTAAGAGTGGTTCAAGGTACCGTCGAAAGGAAATGTACTGTAAATAGTTTGGGTGTGTATTTTATCTTGATGCCAGCTGGCTGCCTCTCAGCATTCTAACACAGAATCTGATTAACTGATGATGTTTTATGTTTGTCTTTGTATTGTGTATAAAAAAAAGAAAAAAAAGACACATGTCAGATGGAAATCACTTCTAAAGTACTTGGAGGCATTCTTCTGGTTCCTTACATTTGAATATTTTAGGAATACTTCTTGTCTTTAGAAGCACTAAGGGAAAAAAACAATGCAAATAAACCTGAAATCCCTGAGAAACTAACCCATGCTTCCTGCTTCTTGCTCCCATTGTTGTTTCGCAACATCCTCCCAACATGACACTTTCATAAATATTGTGGTTGGAATTGTAGTTTATATCTTAGTACTATTTTTCAGCAATTAAAGGTGTTGGGAGAATGTTGTTTTTTTCTTTTTTTTTTCAATCAGATCTCGCCTGTGTCAGGTTTTTTTTTTGTTTTTTTTTTTTTTTTACGGTAAATTATTTACATCATTTGAAAATAAAATTCCTACTAAACTGTGTAAACTCACCCCACAATTGCTGCCAGGAAAAGTTGCTTTCAAGTTTAGGAAACTAAAAATGACTATAAAGTATTTTTATTTGAAAAAAAAAAAAAAAAAGTTGAACCTGAAAAATTAAAAATGAAAATGTCAAGTTTTAATCTGAACTCTAAAAACACAACAAACTGATTTAAAATAGAAAGAAATGTTGCTAAAGTTTACTCCAGTTTAAATAAAATAAGAGTTTTTAGTTGTTTTTGCTTGGTGGATTTTATGTTTGAAACTGAAAGAAACTTGAGCACCACTTCCTACTTTTTAATTTATTGTTTTGTTTTTCACATTTTAAGACCAAATCTGAACACTCAGATTCAAATCTAAAATGTTCTTATTTTCCTTTAATTATCTACCACTTTTAGACTTTATTTAGCTCCATTCGCATGACTGAAAGATATCTCATAAATGACCGATTTTTCATTTTATACCAAAAATGTAACACGTGTCCATGTGTGGAAATAACCCATGACTCATTGCTTCTGTTGCCACAGGTGTTTTCACAGGCAGCAGGAAAGATAAACACAAGGATGTTCGGGATAGAGTGAGTGAAGCAATCTGGGCCGTCTGAGGGCGAGTGGGATCTTTCTTTCTGATCTGGTGATGTGGGGGGTGATTGTTCAGATGCCTTGGTTTGCAGCTTCTTTACCTGAACATTTCTTCATGGAGAGTCTTTGGAGTGCTTTGCAGATCCGTTCATGTTCTGCAGACATTTTCACATTTTGTCAGATGACATCCACAAATATTGGCAGGTTCTTTTAGATGGGCATAGGCTTATTTTCCAGCATTTAAACAGTTGTAATTCCACAATTTCTATGTTTTTAGCTAAATTAATCTTCTGACCAACTCTGATCAACTTCCCGTTACCTGCCGAAGAATTGGAACCCCACAGCATGACGCTGCTACTACCATGTCTCATGGGTGAAACATGGTAGTAGGGGCTTTCTTTCAACAAAACAAAACCTTTCAACAAAACCTTTCTTCTTATTCTTCTTATATTACTTTCACAAAAAGGACTCTTTTTACTTATTTTTGAAGGGGACTGATTGCACAATTATTTATGGGAAGCACCCGCTCCTCTGAGTCATTCCCACTTTTGGATTTTTTTTTTCTATGTAAAAAAAACATCAAAGTGGCCTTTTACTTACACTTTACAAACATGTACCATTTTAATAAAAAAAACCTTGAAGTTTGTTGTTGAAATGTGACAAGATGTGAAAAAAGCTGCGTGAATTTTTGCGTTGCATTTTATAAGGCTATTAAGTGCACCCTCTCCGACCTTTTCTTGGAGTCTCAGAGAGAAAGCTCTATCGTTAACAAGATAAAGTAGATCAGAATGTTCCAGTGTTAAATTGAAATATTATGTCGTTCCTCCATAAAATGTGAAATATTCTGCCTACTGTGAAATCACTTCTGATTTTAGATTTAACCTAATCAGAATGGCATAAATATTTAGGTCACTGGTAAGTAAGAAAGAGCAGGATGTGAACTTCTCATGGGAAATTAATTGAGGTGCTGACAAAAGAAGAATGGGTGTCACTAACTACTCGTTTCTCTGTAGCTCTACATTCGCTGAAACATGAAACTTGTATGTGAGAAGGAAGGCAAACTTCACTTCGTTACACTCTGTGGGTTTTTTCTCTTTAGGTGGTTGTAAATGTTTTCGGGGATTTCCTCCTGAATACTGAAGAGAGGTATTACTTGGTGGGTTTATGGCCTTTGAAACAGACGTGGTGAAGGTAAAAAAAAAAAAGTGTTTAGGTCTCCATGGTGTCGCATTGATTTCAATGTTCCTTTTACAGGTGACATCTCCAGTGCTGATGTCTTTCGCGAGTTTTCTGTCCTCGCGTCTCTCCAGCCCGAGAAGCTGAGGAGAAGAAGCATACAGTTCAGCCAGAAGCTGTAGTGACCGACAGACCACCGCTTCGATTCCCATTCTTTAGTCAATATGTGTTAAAATAGAAGCAGTTGAACTGAATGTTTCATATTACTTACATTGCTTGACTCCTGTTTTTTCTAGTAAGGTAGCTCATAATACATGGCTAAATATTTAAAGGACAATAAATCTAGCTTCTGCACAGTACTCTGCACTCTCAGTATATGGAATTGAATCTCTATAATCTTTGGCATCTCACTTCCAATGTTAATTTATTTTTTGTCTCTGTTTTGCAAATGAATTCGCACACTAAAGAAATGGGTGTGGATGTTTTTCTTTTGTTGTCAGCAATGAGTTAAGCTCGTGCTCAAACGTGATGAGAAATGACTGTTGTCTCGTATACTTTAAAGAAAAACAATGGTGAAGGAAGCCATGAGGTTTCAGCTTTGCATTTTTTCTCGATGAGATTGAGTCTGGGTGTTGGTCATGCCAAAATCTCAAGGTCATCCCAATGAATTGGAATAATATAAAAAAAGTTTATTTAATTCAAAAAGGTGAAATGATGATGATGATGATGATGATGATGATGATGAAAACCCAAAATTCAGTGTCTCTGTTGATTAGAATAAAATCATAAAATGAACAAAAAACTGTTTAATTGTGAGTCTACTGAAAAGTTTGTCTATATCAGTGTAGTTGTAAGCTCTGATCATCAAAATGATATGAAATAAACATAAATATAAATCAGTATGCAGTAGATTTCTGTAATATATACATTTTGTTTTTGAATGTAATTATGGAAAAAAATAGCTTTCCCACAAAATACTCTAATTTATTGAAATATATGTACCTGTAGCCGAGTTTACACATATCTATTAAACTGGTGTTATTTTGTGTGTTTTGACAACTAAATTGATAATAGCTTATTTCATATAAAATGTCAGATCAACTTAAATAAGATGGATGTAAAGTGACCGTTATAAAATATATAAAAAAACTGAGCTTGCAGACATTGAAACTTTTTTTTTTTTCAAATTTTGGATCTTCTCTTTATCCCAGTTATAACTTGAATTTAACCATTAAGCATCTTTTTTTGTTGTAGATGTATAAAAATAAAAGAAAGCTTAAAGAACATTGGAAATGTTTTTGCTGGAATATTCATACTCTATGATGAGTATGCATCTCAGGGTAGAAATGAAATAAAAGACGCAAATTTCAAGGTTTGTGTGAATATTTTGTTCAGTCTGTTTTAAGTTTAAATTTGGTAAATAGAGAACCTTCATAAAAGTGTTGTCTACAAGGCATGTCAGCTGTTTGATGAGGTAAACAATGTTGAAATCAGACAAGTTGCAGTTTTTAATGGTAATTCCCTAAAATAAATAGGGGTTTTTATTTGCCAACCACATTTTGTACGCCTTTAAAAAGGTTTAAATGGCGGACTATTCCACATCAGCTGGTGACACTAAAGAACCTCTCAACGAGAAGAAAGAAACCGGAAGTGCAACTGTTCTTGCTGGTGACGTTAGCTAAAGCTACGTTGGTGTCATCGTCTTCTCGGTGTGGAGGCTTGACAACAAACACAACAGTCTTAATTTCGTGCCCAGCCACGAACAAATATTCTCATTGGAGTCTCTGAAGAGGTATGTCGACATTACACACCCACTGGTAGGGGGAAAAATGAGAGAGGTTGAGGCAGCTCGTCTGTATGGGAGCTGTTAATGACAGCTGATAGCTAAAGCTAGGTAGTAACGGCCTTCGTTAGCCGTTAGCGTTACGGTACCTGAAACAGCTTTTTAACGGCTGTACTTGCTAGCTGGAGGCTGGTGCCGGGAGAAGTTCACCAGCTGTAACAGACTGTATATACTGTCATTTCACGAGTTGAGAACAAATTTTGGTATATTTCTGTGGTTTGTAAATTAAATGTCTGTTTACAATTCGTGATTAAACAGTTGCCCCACATTGATCTGGCTAACTTGTCGATCTGTCGGTGTTTTAACATTAACTTAGCACGTCAACTAGCGGATAGCTAAGTAAGTTGAGTTAAGACGGTCCTGTTTATCAGGTAATGTCCTCGTCATACTTTACACACTGTTGCAGTCCACGTATGACTCAATATTAGTTTGCTGTTTGGCTACTAACACTATAGTAGGTCAATGGGTAGAAGGGCACATTTCTCATTTTCACTTAAACGGCTAATACGTGAGCGGTTGGAAAGTACATTTCGAATGTAGTCATGTGATGGAATAGCAATACTTGGTTTCATATTTGCTTTGTGGGAATGGAAGGCTGTTATGAAATTGCATACTATGTTATAGTCGCTCTTATGGTTATCATTGATGACATTGTCCAGCTATCTGAAATCTGTTATCTTCCAGTCCTATTTTTTTTATTTCAACAACTAGGTTAATGGAAAACAAAGGTCACAATGCCTTACAAACAGAAGTGCCCAATATTTCAATTTTGCTTGCAGTGATGTCTGCAATAAAACAATTACTGCCTCCATGCTAATGATATTCATCATTTTTAGTCATTTGGGTGGACTTTCACTTCGTGTTATCCCCATATTTTTACAATTGAAATTCAACGTCTGTTTTCAATATTCAGCAGTAAAATTGCAATGACTGTTTTCAATATTTTGTGGCTCTAAAATGTCGAAATGAAATACAGCTTTTCTAGCTTTTTCGGATATCTACGGAGTACAAGTGCATTTGTTCTGAAATTAATGTTAATTATTACATAAGAATTAAAATTCACCGCATACTGATACTGTCCTTGGACCAGTTACTGCCACCATTGCTCTGAGTGAAGTACAATTTTACATTTGGCCAGCTTTGACCTGGCTACTTGTGGAAAAAAAAATAAATAAATACCAAGCACTGTTAATGTGAAAATCAGTTTATTAATATCCTGCGTAGAATGTGAGCGTTTACATAATCATTCTTTATCAGGTCAGAGTAAAGCTCTGTCAGAAGGCAGCAGACCTCAAACTAGCGTTATTACTGAAAGTCTTATATCTCATCAAGCCTTCCACTCTTTGAATTTGTCTTTGCCAAGTTAATATATTCATACTAATATGCATCACTAAATGATGTACTTTAATTACAACAATTATCTCTGCTCTGTTAAAGTGGCATGTATTTATATCTGCAGGGTGTAATGGTAACTTTAAGAAGTAGTGAAGGTCTAAGCCTCTACCATTCACATGACTGAACTCAGTTCAACTGCTGAAGACGTCACATATCGTTTTAACTGGGATGTTGTGGTTTGTTTTTGCTGTAGTAATGTTTTCCACTCAGATGGGACAAACTACAGTGAACTCCTCTCCTTTCAGATTAAACGACTTGATTACCTGTCTCAGTGTATTGTGTTATACAACATATAATCTCTGCGCTGGACTCGGATCCATCTGTCCATGCAGCTATTTCAGGAACATAGTTCGGACAAGTTTTCACTCAATAAATGATCTGGAAGAAATTTGTAAACTTTTTTTGCTTGTTTGTTTTGAGGTGTGTTTAAATAAACAAGGACTTTGGTTTTCTGTGTATTTCAGTTTTTATTATGACGCTAATGTGGGTTTTATCTGATCTCTGTGATTTGACATTGTTATTCATCTTTTGGTTTTATTCTTATAAGGTAAATAAAAAAAAAAGCTATTAAAAGTTTTGCTACACCAAAAAGTGTAACAAAACATTCTTATTGTTATTAAGCTAATTTGTATATTAGTGAGAGTAAGATGTACATTTTTCATTCTCAATTTTTTTATTTTTTTTTCTTATCACAGATGAACAACACCGGGAATAAGAGAGCTCCAACGACAGCCACACAGCGACTTAAGCAGGATTACCTCAGGATAAAGAAAGACCCAGTGCCTTACATCTGTGCAGAACCTCTCCCCTCCAACATCTTAGAATGGTGAGATTTCCATCCACAGTGCTGACCAGCGCTGGGCTGAAAGAGCAGACGGCCGCAAAATTTTTTTTTTTTTTTTTTAAGCATATTTCTTCAGAAGATGTTGGGGGAACGAATGTGTTTATAAACAGATATTTGCACATGGGACAATTTACTTGAGATCAACACTTCTGTCCAGTCAGCTGGTTGTCATTATTAGCACAACTAATATAGGCCTGTTTAAAGTTCCTGATGAAATGTATTCTTTGCTGTGGTCTGGCAGCGTGGGTCATGTTGCCACTGCAACAGGTTTGTTTCCTTGACTTTATTATCACTGTTGTGACGATTAAGACAGAAATAAATGTTACTCTGAAACTAGAACTGCTGTTAGCGGAGGGAAAACAGCCTGAAATGCACTCACTGGTCAAATAGTGCATGTTTGCAAATTAGAAATAACTATTATGTTTTTTCCTCGGGAGTAATTCATGTACATATATGGGCTCTTTTTAGAAATTTTATACTTTGTCCACGTTAGCTTTAATATTCTTCAGAACTCAACTGAAATACACCCTTAAACGTAATTTAACGAGCAGTTGGCACATTTATGAACTGAGGTGTAAAAATATTACTCAAGTGCACAGTTTTTTTTCTAGGATAAAGTCAGGAGGAGATGGCTTGGAAATAGTCAACAGTTTAATTATTAATCAAGGTTGTGTTGGTTAAAATGTTTACACAGCTACTGGAGGTTATAAATGACTGGTTCTGACTGGTTCCGGCTTGTGAATTGGTAGAACTGTGTTTCCTACCAGCTATATAAGTTACGATTCAGCTAGAAGTTATAATTGACATATTTCAGATAACGCACCTCCTTGTTTTCAACCTTAGTATCGGGGGCCGGTTGTGCTTTAATGGGATGTGTGGTTCATGTTTAACTCGCACAAAACTACTCATATTTTTTTTTCAAACGCAAATTTGTAGGAAATGCTTACTACACATTTTGAGTCTACATTACTGGTCAGCAACCTTTACACACCAGCCATTTTTGTATTTTTGTGCTTTTTTTTTCAGCTTTCAGTTTGAGAGTGTAGTACACCCAAACTTGGATAACCTTTAGAAAAAAGATTTTCTCAACATTTAGTAGTAGCCACTGTTAAAATGTGAAATTAAAGAATGATAGTTTTACCTTGATGGGGAAAGATGCATTTACTAGTATTTTTGCTTGTTTTTGAATTACTTAATACAAATGTACAAACTTATATCATTTTTGGTAAAAGTAGTCAAGGGCATAAAGAGCCTCGCTCTGAATTGGACCATCCGGTTGTGAACGCCTCATCTAGATCGACTCTGTATTTTACACACGGCCACTTGACTATTTCTCCCAAAACTTCAACCACTAGTAGCAACTGGTGTTCCGGCTGTAATTCCAGACGCTGGCAGAAAACTAAACACATGCTGTAATTGTCCTCAGGGAAGATGCACACATTCCTGTTGGCGTCTTTATTGAGGTATTTTATTTGTTTTCTGTTACGGAGAGCAATTGCTGAAAATGGGGGAATTCCAGCGTTGGTATCAGTATTTGGTTTTGTTCTCTCTCATGCTTTTGTTAACAGGTTATTAGTGACAAATAGGATGTGACAACATGTTAATCCTACTTAATATGTGTCACTGTTATTTGCACCTTTCTGGTTCCCTGTTAGAAAATAGGTCAAACAACAAGCAGCAGCTAAGTGATTCAGAGAAAATATATTTCCCAACAAAACCTCACTCGTGAGGTTGTTGTGTTGTCATAGTATGTCACGTTTGATATATTGTCCAGTTGGTACTATTGGGAGTTGTACAGTTAAACTTAGGTCAATGGCTCACCAGCAGCAATTTAGGGTTTTAAATAAAAATGTAGGAGTAAGAAATGGAAAAATGTTAATGTTCTGTTTCTATGTTTCTCATATTAAAGTGGCTTTGTCCCGTTAATCTTGTTGTAGTTTTTGGAAAAATGTAAATATTATTTATTCTCACACACAACCATTTATTTATTTTTTTTACTTTTTAATCGACATGTAATTTGCAGTATTCGTCAAATCTAGTTCTTGGAAATTATGAAAGAAATAAAAGTGTCATGTTTAAAAAACCAAAACCAGCTTAGAAAAAGACAGAGAGAGTTCACCTCTGACAGCCCTGACTTTTGTCCTGGTACGTGAATTGTTGCTTCAAATAAACCAACAACTGAGTACTTCTCTTTTTTTAACCATGCAGCGTGACAGTGGTATGTCAACAGCCTGTTTTCCGTGGAATAGCAACGTGTTGTCCAAACTGAAGCGGTCCAGTTGGCAAATATCAGGAAGTAGCTTCTGTTGAGATTTTAGTCTTTTCCTTGCAGTAAAGTTTTCACACGTGTCCTCAGAGTTTTAACTGTGAGTTTCTCTGTTCATCTTCGCTGACCTTTCCTTGCTCGTACAGCGTCGGCTTTACAGTTCAGTTGAAATTAAATCCTATAATCATTTTAAAAGTTTTTTTGTTGTTTTTTTTACAAACATTTTTAAACTATATGAGGCCTGAATAAGCTCTTTGCTCTCTTACAGAATCACAACCTAATTGAATTTTCTTAACTAGAATTAAAGGTGCGAATAGATCAGTCTGTGTAACTGAATTGCGTTACTGAAATTGAACTTTGAAGAAATATTTATCGCATATGACCGTCTCAGCATTTCAATTCAGGAAGAGAAACATGTAAATTATAGAGCCACACGGAGGGATATATAGTTCAAGCAATTATCTGTTCATTTAGATTATTATGCCTTATAATACCGAAATAACAAAATTATTTTTTATCAGAATATTAGTATTTTTGTTTGAGAGGTTGTGTAGGTATTCTGGCTCTTAACTTTTAATAAGTAGGACAGAGGGCAGAATTTCTCTCATAGAGGGATAAAGACTTTTAATCAACACTTCTAAATGGAGGACCAAAAATTATTATTATTATTTTTTTTTTAAGGGAACACTTTGGAAAGTTGGTTCTGTTTCCAGGTCATAAACCTGAAGCTTACAGAAATCTGGAATAGTTCGATTAACCAATGTCTTTTATTTCTCCTTAGGCACTATGTAGTCAGAGGTCCTGAGAAAACTCCATATGAAGGTAATATATCCTTACAAAACCTTTGTAATGAGGAAAATATTCATGTGATGTTTGCTCACCTCAGCCTGACTCGTGCTTTTGTTGTTTCTGCAGCACCTATTGTGTAACGTTATCTTTTCTTTTGTCTTTTGTAGGAGGATATTATCACGGAAAACTTGTATTTCCTCGTGAATTTCCTTTTAAGCCTCCAAGTATTTATATGATAACGCCAAACGGAAGGTTCAAGTGTAACACAAGGTAAATAAATAGATAAAGATGATTGAAAATCAGTCTGGATATAGCTGTTGAAGATCTTTTTGCTAAACGTTTGTGTTTTTGCACAGGTTATGTTTGTCCATCACAGACTTCCATCCTGATACGTGGAACCCAGCGTGGTCTGTCAGCACAATTCTGACGGGTTTGCTCAGTTTCATGGTGGAAAAAGGACCAACACTCGGCAGCATTGAGACGTCTGACTACACGGTGGGCAGAACTATCAGAAATGACAATAAAACTAGATCAACATCGTTGAACCGGATATGTGACGTCTTGTGTTGTTTTTTTTTTGGTTGTTTTTTTCTAGAAAAGACAGCTCTCTGTCCAAAGCCTGGCTTTTAACCTCAAAGACAAAGTGTTCTGCGAGCTGTTTCCTGATGTGGTAGAAGTAAGCATGAGGAGATTTCTTACAGATTTGCTCTTTCTCCTTTTTGTTTAAAAAAATAATAATAATAATCTTATTTCTTCTGTCCAACAATTTCTCCTTTTCTCCTCTAGGAGATTAAGCAGAAACAGAAGGTCCAAGAAGAGTTAAGCGCCCGCACACAGCCTCTCCCCTTACCAGATGTGGTGCCTGATGGAGACCCGCAGCAAGCTCATTACGGCCTCCCGGTCCTCAACGGAGGGCCGGTCCCCATGGGGGACGCCAACCCCGCCCCTGGCCTGCAGCAGGGAAATCGCAACCATGGACTCTTAGGAGGAGCTTTAGCCAACCTGTTTGTGATTGTAGGCTTCGCTGCGTTCGCTTATACAGTCAAATACGTTCTGAGGAGCATAGCTCAGGAGTGAAAGGAGGCATCCGCACTTCTCCAAATGACTCCAAATTTTACACAGTTGATGCGTGGAGGAGAGACGCTCAGTTCTGAGTTCTAATCGCTCCACTGCCACCATGGACCTCACCAGAAACAAACTCAAAACCCCTTCCCACCTCCCACCCCCCACCCAGAACGACTGGACTGAGAGCAGGAACTGGGAAGTGGATGGGGTTGGAGCAGTTTTTATTAAAACGGTTGCAATCCACTTTGTGCTTCAGTGGTTTAATAATAGAGTTCCTGGGAACAATCTTGGCTCATGGGTTGTGACAAAAAAAAAAATCCATATTAGCAATTCCCACCATCTTTAAAGTAAGGAGTGATTTTGTCCTAAGTAATATGGTCTGTCTGGGGGGCCGGGAGGGGAGAGGATTCTCCTGATTCATCAAAGTATCGTCTTTAATCGGTTGAAGCATCTGTGCTTCCATGTTCCACAGAAAAGGAGCCGCCTCAGCCTGACGTGCATTTCCTGCTCAGGCGCCCCACAAGGCATAATTTAACACCTAAAGTTGGCTCAAAGTTTATAGGTTGACTTTCAGCAGGTTTCATTTTGCTTCCCATACATCAAACGATGAGTTTCACGTCATCGCACCTCACACGCCAGCTCATCTTTCTGTGGGGCGTGTACGAAAGGAAGCTGTTTCCAACGAACCTGGCCTACTTTTAACAGGCGATGTAATCCTGGAGCCTCGCACGGGTTTGGATTATCACATCACTTTCAGTTTGCTTTTTTTTTTTTTTTTTGTTTATGCTAAAACTATTTTCTCACCAAAAGTTTATGCTAAAAATCCAAGAGGAATGCTATTATTGATACATGGATGGCCAACAAGTTCTGTTGTAATTGATTACCTAGAAAGACATGCCAAGTATTAAAACTATGGAGATAAATCTGCACATAAACTGGTTTTTCCTGGAGCTGTCGGTGCTTTTACATCAAATTGGCTTTGTCAGGTCGCTCCTTCATTGTTCAGAACCAAGACTTTTATCTTTGGGTTTAACAAGAAAACAGCGTTTTAATAAATGTGCATCTCTCCGTAAACAGCACAGATTGGGTTTGATGTGCTGATACGTCGTCAAATGCCAGTAAGTTTCCCAGTCAACCCATGAGCCACAAGTATAAGGTACACATTGGAGACTTTATTTCTTTTTTTTTTTTTTAATTGGTTTAGCTGACCAGTATAGCGCCAGTCTATCCAGGTCCAAATAAGGAACCAACATTTTTATTTTTGCTAATCAAAATTTTCTTTGATTATATACATATTTCTCCTCCCTCCCTCTTTGTTTTGTTGTCTTATTTATAGAAACTGCCAGCTGATTGTGTTTTGCGAAACACAGTACAAACACAGGCAAAGACCCTGGCTCTCATTATTTGCTGATGATTAACTCCTGAATTTAGAATAAATGGTTCTACTGCGTATCTGATGCTTCGGGGGAAAACGGACGATTCTGTTTCTCTGCACCTTCACAAACAAAGAGCTGATGATGGGACTGATGATGGGAGTGCATTTGTGTAGTGATACAACAAATGGCCAAATTTCCATGCTTCAGTTAACCTTGTGTGACCTTGTATGTTTTCATAGTAAATGCAAATAAATACCCTGCTCGTCGGGGCGTTTAATAAACCTCCCTTTGAATCTGCTTTTGTCACCAACTATATCTGTCGATGTTTAGCAAATAGTTGCAGGTTAGAAAACAAATGCAGGTCTCCGCTTTCTTTTTCTACAAATAAAAATATTTGATAAGCCCATAAACGTGTGTCACAAAAGCTTCTTTTGTTACGTGAGGCTCTGCAAGCTTCCTATTCCGCAGAAGGAAGGCGACTCTTGTCTGGAAACTGTCTTGCAAAAACGTTAATACTTTCTCACCTGTATTGACTTGAGAAGTGAATCTAGAAGATATAACACAAAAAAAACGCTACATCCATATATCCGAGTGAAAATAAAAGTTGAATAAAATTTGCTTAAGGCTCACCAGAGGGGAATGGTGAGAAGCTTTGGATCAGAGATCATTGTGTTAGAATGGCTCAGTAAAAATGCAGTGCTTAATTCAAGTGAGAAAATACACCAAGAATTGAAAATATCCTGTAAAGAACTATGGGCAAAGATTTGCTTCTCAGTGGAAGGAAGCGGAAGGGGGTTCGACATGAGAGAGACGACTAAACCCCCACGCCTGCTTTTCGATGAAAAACGTGAACCTCTTGCTTTTACGTTGCGAGTCTGAAACAGAATCTAGGAGCCGTGACAGCTTGATGCTTCACGTATCTCCGTTTTGATCGTTGGGTTAAATGCTGTTTTTTTTTTTTTTTTAACTGAAGCACACACGTTTACAGCCAGAGCAAGATGAACCAAGACCAAGAGTTTGAAACTGAACTGCTTTTTGACTGTAGTCTTATACACTTGCATCTCATTTTTCTCAAAACTAATCAATTACTGTAATAAAGCTTCCCCCCCCCCCCTTTTTAAGTGCACATTTTCAGACATAACCCCACAGGGTATAAGAACATATTGTGCAACTCAGTCATTCCTGGCGGAGCTCCATCCTGTGGCTGTCAGGACCTGACTTTATCTGATTAAACACTGACTCATTTTTTTCCACGTTATGTGAAAAATAATTGTGTTAAATTGATCTTTCCTTAAAAATCTACAATTACCTCAATATGACAAGATGGAAAAATGTTTTGAGGGTTTTTTTTTTTTTTGCAGAAGTCCACCAATCATACATGATAAAGCAGACAGAGGAAATCCACTCTTTAAATCTGGGCTATGTAACTTTAACAAAAAAAAAAAAAATGTTTTTACATATTTGTTAACACTGACCATGATGTGACGGTGTACTATAGATAATCTGTGAAAAATATCAAGCTTCTCCACTTCTTCCCAATGCTACCAGGAAGGTCTTAGCGCTGTCACTGAGCTTGTGTACACGCTGCTAAGTGAACAGTCAATGTGTGGAAGACAAGCAAACAAAGACAAAAGTAATAAAATCTTGTATTTTTGCAAAACACACCCAAATAATAAAAATGATTTAGTTTTGTTGTGTGGTTTAAAAGAATTATGTTAATTGAATGTATTCATTTAGTACATCCGGTTAGATGATATTTAACGTTATACGTGTTTAATTTCTGTTTGTAATAAGATGTTACACCATGCTAACTAGCCGTAGCATTCATGGCGGCCTCCATTGCGGTGAAGCAGCTGACGTGTAGCAGAGATCAAGGGGGGAGGCTGCAAGCATGATTGACACCGCTAAGACCCTCCTCCTCTCACTGATTGGTTGTTTTTGACCAAGCTAAGTATTTCTGTAGTTATTAAAATTTTTGAAAAGCAAATTACTTCATTGTCCACAACTCAACCACCATTATTATCGCTTATAAAGTTGGCCTCAAGACATAGTTGAAACCTATTTTAAATTAAATTGAAGCCTGAAAATCTGGAGATTTTTGAATGAATAAATAGAGAATACGTTCTTTTGTACAGCAACAGTTTTACAGAGCTCACAAGAAGGTAACTGAGGAGAATGTTTGATTCATTTCATGAAAACTCTGATGGCAGAATAGAATGAAAATGATTCCATGGAAGCGCTCAGGGTTTACACTGCAGAAGCCAACGCCTGAATTCACACTTAGGATAGAAGGAGTTGACTCATTTCTGCCAACATAATCCTCCTGCTGCTGGTTCCTGTAAAACAGAATGAATTACTCTTATTGTCACAAATCAAGTCATTAGCTGGCAATGCATTTGAAAAGAGAGATTTTATGGTTAAAAAAACGGCATCATTTTTAAGTTAAAGAACTATTTGCTTTGACAAAATTTTCAGGATTTACTCTTTTTGACTCGTTTTTTTGACCTTACCGTACCTTAATGTCTTTCTGTTTTTCTTGTTGTAATCTTTGTGTCCATGTGGTTCCATTTTATGGCCACTGAGACAATAGTTTCTGTTCTATTCTATTCTATTCTATTCTATTCTATTCTATTCTATTCTATTCTATTCTGTTTGGATTCTGAAACGCAGCAGTCTCATGCTCTAACTAAAATTAATTGCTGTTGCTCAACTACTCAATTTCAGCTACGCAGCTATTCTCAAATGCTGAAAATGACTCAGACTGTTAGTGGAAACCCGTCACATGAAGTGGAGATGGAGAATATTCTGGATGTTAACGAACAGGAAGCCTTCCCGGATTTTCATGATGACGCCTCTAATCCGGACCTGAAAGACGAAAACTATTGAACTACTACAAATGTAGTCAACAGACAAACCTTCACGTCATGCCGGACTGGATCGTTTTTAAATCATAAGGTTTAAAAAAACAAAAAAAAACAAGTGAATGTTTGCCTGACTGAACATGTTCTTTACATACAGACTGTCTTAATCACGTGTCAAACTTGAGGCCTATGGACCAAATCCGGCCCGCCGTAGCTATTTACTGTCATAAATAAATATTGCAAATATTTCCAAACACTTTGATTTTAATTGCAAAAAATCAAAACAAATTTTCCAGGAGGGACTGAAATGATGTTCAATAGTATTATTTAATTTGAAGAATTCATTGATATTTTAACAGTTAGTGAACAGGTTTGATCAATACATCCTGGCACAACTGGCCCTTTAAGAGCTTTTATGACCTTGGTTTGACCCAAAAGAAAATGTGTTTGACACCGCTGGCCTAAATACAAACAGTGCTGCAAACAAATATTCTTATAGATTTCTCAGGTTTTTAAAGCAACTTTAATTTAATATCAGACAAATTTAACCACGTTAAATACAAAGTTTAGCTTTCTGATGATGATTTCATTATCGAAAGCAGAAGAGCTGTCATTCAAACCAACATGTTGTTGTGTGGCCAACCAGGAGAGCAAATATATTTGCACGCTTGTCCAGCTGACAGAGCTGTTTTCATGAATGGAATCATTGTTTCTGATTTTTGCATTCACTCGCTTTACCTTTGACTAATACAGCAATTTATTTCACTTTGATCGATCACCTTGTGTGATTATCTACTAAATGTAAATAAATACCTTGCCGTGCAGGTGTTTAATAAAAATCTCCTTGAATATGCTTAGAAAAGACAGACAATGTCTACTAATACATCATCTATTAATAAAGATTCCTGCTTTTTTTTCTATAAAGAAAAAAAAAAGACTGAATCTATACTGAGCCACAAAGTTTTTCATTTCTTGTAAACAGAAATTTCCATAGAAGGCATGTTTACTTCTGGGCAGGTGACTCTTCTGTGGAAAGGTAAGTCATGCGACCGCCTCTTCAGGCGGTGAGTGCAGGAGAGTTTCTTTATAAGAACCAGTCAGACAGTCATTATCCTTGAACACAACTCTCAGCAGAGGAACCCGAACAAGTGAGTACTTTACGGTCTCCTCCATAGCGATTATGTTAACAGTGTCTCAGGTCTAAACATTCACTTTTCATGTAGAGTCTAAAAGTTTTTTTCTATCTCTCTATTTTCTTTGCAGGCCTTTTGTCTTCCTGTCTCCTGAAATCACCATGTCGTGCGACGAACTGGAATGCATCATTTGCTGCAACGAGTACTCCCGCACCAGCAGGATCCCCAGAGTTCTCCACTGCCACCACACCTTCTGCGCCCCTTGCCTGGAGAAGATGTCCACCCTGCAGGGAGCCATCTACACCGTCTCCTGCCCTCTGTGCCGCTGGGTCACCTGCGTCCAGGCCCGCCTGTCTCTCTCGGGGGGTCTGTGGATCGACACTGAGAAATGGGACCAGATCATCGAGCACAACAGCGGGACGCACAGCAACCTGGAAAGCCAGCAGCCCCAACTCGTCCAGCCGCCTCTGTAAGTTTCAATTCTCTCTTTAAAAACAACGTATATCTGGTAGTAGGAGGGTCGTAGTTTCCGCACAGCTCCTGTCTAAAGGCAAACATCTTTCTTTTCTTTTTAGATCTTGCGCCAGACGGCCTGGTGTTTTTTTCTGGACTCCAGCGGCTGCTCAGATGTGCTCCGCTGCGCCAGCAGAGCTGCTGAAGGGCGCAGAGAGAAAAGAGCGTCACTTCTAAGGAACCGAGACTTTTGGAGCGTTTAATGTGAAGTTTGGACGTGTTTCAGCAGAGACTGGATCTAGAAGTACTGTTTGCTTTATGTCGAGCTTTTTTATTTTTTATTTTTTAAGATGTGAATGTGAGCGAAAGCGAAAACAAAGTTTTATTTGTCCAAGTGAAAAAGCAAAATGTTTTAGGTTATTTAAAAAAAGAAATCAAAGGAAGACCTCAAGCATTATATCTACAGATCATGCAAAAAGTAGTTTATTGAGTTTTCCTATAATAAATAATTTATTGTAAATAATATTATAATTATTTATGTATGCAGTGTGATTTTGTTTTTATAATTATTTATGATTTGTTCCTGAATATGTGTATGTAGTATCAGGCATCTTGAGTTGTTTTTTTTAATGCATGTTTATGTCATTTTTAAAACATCTGTGAATTTGTTTTGTTTGTTTTTGCAACATGTACCTGCAACTGTGAATTAAGTGTCTGGAAAATGACGAACAATGTTCTAAAATCAAGTTATTTCAAGCATTTGAATAAAAATATTTTTCAATAGAGTTTTTGAGCAAATGTCATATTTCATAGCAGTGCATACCTTTACAGTAACTATGTTTAAGACATCAAAATGCTCATTTTAAATTTAAAACATTATTTTGTTAAAGTGCAAACTTATCCATCCATCCATTGTTCAACACAATTATCCCTTGAGGTACCTCCAGACTTCATTGTTTCCTTTCAAAATTATCTGTGTACTTTGTAAGGCTTGGTGGTATTTATATATTTTTAACAAAATATAGATAAGTAGCTGGGTGAACTCTTACACAAAGTTACAGATTCAGTCTGTACATGCCTAATTCAGTCCTTAAACCTCACTTGAAGAAAACATGTCCTGCTGCAGCTGAATGAAGAGGAAAACCACAAAAACCCTTGAAGTTAGAAAAGAAGTTGTTTTACTTCATACATTTTTATGCTATTTGTTTTGACATGATTATTTGTGTTGCGGTTCCTAATTCCAAGAGGAATGCTATTATTGATACATGGATGGCCAACAAGTTCTGTTGTAATTGATTACCTAGAAAGACATGCCAAGTATTAAAACTATGGAGATAAATCTGCACATAAACTGGTTTTTCCTGGAGCTGTCGGTGCTTTTACATCAAATTGGCTTTGTCAGGTCGCTCCTTCATTGTTCAGAACCAAGACTTTTATCTTTGGGTTTAACAAGAAAACAGCGTTTTAATAAATGTGCATCTCTCCGTAAACAGCACAGATTGGGTTTGATGTGCTGATACGTCGTCAAATGCCAGTAAGTTTCCCAGTCAACCCATGAGCCACAAGTATAAGGTACACATTGGAGACTTTATTTCTTTTTTTTTTTAAATCGGTTTAGCTGACCAGTATAGCGCCAGTCTATCCAGGTCCAAATAAGGAACCAACATTTTTATTTCTGTTAATCAAAATTTTCTTTGATTATAGATATACATATTTCTCCTCCCTCCCCCATTTTTCTTCTTATTTGTAGAAACTGCCAGCTGATTGTGTTTTGCAAAACACAGTACAAACACAGGCAAAGACCCTGGCTCTCATTATTTGCTGATGATTAACTCCTGAATTTAGAATAAATGGTTCTACTGCCTATCTGATCCTTCAGCGGAAAACAGATGATTCTCTTTTTCTCTGCACCTTCACAAACAAAGAGCGGGGCGACTGATGATGGGAGTGCATTTGTGTAGTGATACAGCAAATGGCCAAATTTCCATGCTTCAGTTAACCTTGTGTGACTAGCCGTAGCATTCATGGCGGCCTCCATTGCAGTGAAGCAGCTGAAGTGTAGCAGAGATCAAGGGGAGAGGCTGCAAGCTTGATTGACACCGCTAAGACCCTCCTCCTCTCACTGATTGGTTGTTTTTGACCGAGCTGCGTATTTCTGTACCTATTAAAATTTTTGAAAAGCAAATTACTTCATTGTCCACAACTCAACCACCATCATCATCGCTTATAAAGTTGGCCTCAAGACATAGTTGAAACCTATTTTAAATTAAATTGAAGCCTGAAAATCTGGATCTGAATCATGGAAGCGCTCAGGGTTTACACTGCAGAAGCCAACGCCTGAATTCACACTTAGGATAGAAGGAGTTGACTCATTTCTGCCAACATAATCCTCCTGCTGCTGGTTCCTGTAAAACAGAATGAATTACTCTTATTGTCACAAATCAAGTCATTAGCTGGCAATGCATTTGAAAAGAGAGATTTTATGGTTAAAAAAACGGCATCATTTTTAAGTTAAAGAACTATTTGCTTTGACAAAATGTTCAGGATTTACTCTTTTTGACTCGCTTTTTTGACCTTACCGTACCTTAATGTCTTTCTGTTTTTCTTGTTGTAATCTTTGCGTCCATGTGGTTCCATTTTATGGCCACTGAGACAATAGTTTCTGTTCTGTTCTGTTCTATTCTATTCTATTCTATTCTATTCTATTCTATTCTATTCTATTCTATTCTATTCTATTCTATTCTATTCTATTCTATTCCATTCTATTCTATTCTGTTTGGATTCTGAAAAGCAGCAGTCTCATGCTCTAACTAAAATTAATTGCTGTTGCTCAACTACTCAATTTCATCTACGCAGCTCAAAATGACTCAGACTGTTAGTGGAAACCCGTCACATGAAGTGGAGATGGAGAATATTCTGGATGTTAACGAACAGGAAGCCTTCCTGGATTTTCATGATGACGCCTCTAATCCGCTCCTGAAAGATGAAAACTATTGAACTACGGCAAATGTAGTCAACAGACAAACCTTCACGTCATGCCGGACTGGATCGTTTTTAAATCATAAGGTTTAAAAAAACAAAAAAAAAACAAGTGAATGTTTGCCTGACTGAACATGTTCTTTACATACAGACTGTCTTAATCACGTGTCAAACTTGAGGCCTGTGGGCCAAATCCGGCCCGCCGTAACTTTCTATGTGGCCCTCTAGATTCTGGACTAAACACTAAGTGTGCTTAAATATTATGTTTTTAATCAAATTATTGCAGTTTAGTTAGGAGTTTATAGCAGATTTTTTTCAAAAATTGTCCAAAATTTTCCCACTTGTACTAAACAGCTGCCTCAGCCTTAATTGATGTCAGATTGTAGTCCTTTATCTATACACCAAGAAATAAAAAGTTGCATTTACTGTCATAAATAAATATTGCAAATATTTCCAAAAACTTCGATTTTTACTGCAAAAAATCCAAAATAAAGTTTCACGAAATCCAGGAGGGACCGAAAAGATGTTCAATAGTATTATTTAATTTGATATTTTAACAGTTAGTGAACAGGTTTAATCAATACATTCTGGCAGAATGTATTGATTTCTGAGATCTTATAGATTTCTTAGGTTTTTAAAGCAACTTTAATTTAATATCAGACAAATTTAACCACGTTAAATACAAAGTTTAGCTTTCTGATGATGATTTCATTAACTAAAGCAGAAGAGCTGTCATTCAAACCAACATGTTGTTGTGTGGCCAACCAGGAGAGCAAATATATTTGCACGCTTGTCCAGCTGACAGAGCTGTTTTCATGAATGGAATCATTGTTTCTGAATTTTGCATTCACTCGCTTTACCTTTGACTAATACAGCAATTTATTTCACTTTGATCGATCACCTTGTGTGATTATCTACTAAATGTAAATAAATACCTTGCCGTGCAGGTGTTTAATAAAAATCTCCTGGATTATGCTTAGAAAAGACAGACAATGTCTACTAATACATCAGCTATTAATAAAGATTCCTGCTTTTTTTTTCTATAAAGAAAAAAAAAGACTGAATCTATACTGAGTCACAAAGGTTTTCATTTTTACTCTGTAGCCTCTTGTAAACAGAAATTTCCATAGAAGGCATGTTTACTTCTGGGCAGGTGACTCTTCTGTGGAAAGGTAAGTCATGCGACCGCCTCTTCAGGCGGTGAGTGGGAGGAGAGTTTCTTTATAAGAACCAGTCAGACAGTCAGTCAGTCATTATCCTTGAACACAACTCTCAGCAGAGGAACCCGAACAAGTGAGTACTTTACGGTCTCTTCCATAGCGATTATGTTAACAGTGTCTCAGTTCTAAACATTCACTTTTCATGTAAAGTCTAAAAGTTTTTTTTTCTCTCTGTTTTCTTTGCAGGCCTTTTGTCTTCCTGTCTCCTGAAATCACCATGTCGTGCGACGAACTGCAATGCATCATTTGCTGCAACGAGTACTCCCGCACCAGCAGGATCCCCAGAGTTCTCCACTGCCACCACACCTTCTGCGCCCCTTGCCTGGAGAAGATGTCCACCCTGCAGGGAGCCATCTACACCGTCTCCTGCCCTCTGTGCCGCTGGGTCACCTGCGTCCAGGCCCGCCTGTCTCTCTCGGGGGGTCTGTGGATCGACACTGAGAAATGGGACCAGATCATCGAGCACAACAGCGGGACGCACAGCAACCTGGAAAGCCAGCAGCCCCAACTCGTCCAGCCGCCTCTGTAAGTTTCAATTCTCTCTTTAAAAACAACGTATATCTGGTAGTAGGAGGGTCGTAGTTTCCGCACAGCTCCTGTCTAAAGGCAAACATCTTTCTTTTCTTTTTAGATCTTGCGCCAGACGGCCTGGTGTTTTTTCCGGACTCCAGCGGCTGCTCAGATGTGCTCCGCTGCGCCAGCAGAGCTGCTGAAGGGCGCAGAGAGAAAAGAGCGTCGCTTCTAAGGAACCGAGACTTTTGGAGCGTTTAATGTGAAGTTTGGACGTGTTTCAGCAGAGACTGGATCTAGAAGTACTGTTTGCTTTATGTCGAGCTATTTTTATTTTTATTTTTTTAAGATGTGAATGTGAGCGAAAGCGAAGACACAGTTTTATTTGTCCAAGTGAAAAAGGAAAATGTTTTAGGTTATTTAAAAAAAGAAATCAAAGGAAGACCTCAAGCATTATATCTACAGATCATGCAAAAATAGTTGGTTGAGTTTTCCTATAATAATAAATAATTTATTGTAAATGGAGTCTTGACAAAAGTTCAGTCGCACCTACCTCATCAATCAGCGCCTCCCTCTCTGCAACCTGGACCCATCAGCGCGGGTCCAATCCTCGCTCCAGCCAATCACCGTTTGGGTTCCAGTTCAAAGGGACCTTCACCCATGGCCTCCTCTCCTCACCAGCTGCGATTGACCCACCTTCGCCCCATCTCCACCTTCTGCTCCCAGCTCTCAGGCCTCATCATCCTCCTCCGACCGCGGCCACCAGCACAGGCCCCGGGGGGTCTTCATTCCTATAATGCATCAGGAATGGTCATCGAGCTTATCGAAGCCCAGCTCGACGTCCGCGGCCGGAGCCTGAACGCCAAAGGACTTTGTGTTTATTTTCATGTTCAACTCTTTTACTCGCTTTCTTTCGTCTGCGTCTCTCCAGATTGAAATAATATTATAATTATTTATATTTGCAGTGTGATTTTTGTTTTTATAATTATTTCTGATTTGTTCCTGAATATATGTAGTATCAGGCATCCTGAGTTTTTTTTTTTTTTTTTTGTAATGCATGTTTGTCATTTTTAAAACGTATCTGTGAATTTTTTTTTGTTTGTTTTTTGCAACATGTACCTGCAACTGTGAATTAAATGTCTGGAAAATGATAAACAATGTTCTAACATCAAGTTATTTGGATACAAATATTTTTCAAAAGAGGTTTTGAGCAAATGTCATGTTTCATAGCAGTGCATGCCTTTACAGTAACTATGTTTAAGGCATCAAAATGCTCATTTTAATTTTAAAACCCTGATTATTTTTGTTAAAGTGCAAACTTATCCCTTGAGATACCTCCAGACTTCATTGTTTCCTTTCAAAATCCTCTTGTGTACTTTGTAAGGCTTGGTGGTATTTAACAAAATATAGATAAGTAGATGGGTGAACTCTTACACAAAGTTACAGATTCAGGCTGTACATAATTCAGTCCTTAAATCACTTCTCACTTGAAGAAAACATGTCCTGTTGCAGCCAACTGAAGAGAATCTTAAAAACCCTTAAAATTAGAAAATAAGTTGTTTTGCTTCATTCATTTTTGTGCTATTTGTTTTGACATGATTATTTGTGTTGCGGTTCCTAAATCCAAGAGGAATGCTATTATTGATACATGGATGGCCAACAAGTTCTGTTGGCCATCCATGGCCATGCAGCTGTAATTCGTGCACAACCTCAGTTGTTTTTTTTGTTTTTTTGTTTTTTTGGCACAGACACACTGCTGCAGACGTAAAACAAGAAAAGGCAGGAACAACCACTGAATTTGCATGAACCAAAAACAATAGACTTACTTGGAAGGAAATCAAGGATGAGTAACGAGGAACTGCATGACATCGAACCAGATGACGGGAATTCCTCAGCTGCTGGCGATAAACGCCGCATAAATAAATAGTCTGGATTGATAGAACATGTTCAAATATTTAGGTGAGGTCCAGGTTACTGTGTGGGCTCCTGGCTCATCTATACATCTGCCATCCATGTAATTCACAGCACAAGAAGAAACAAGCTCACGCACACTATAGTATGTTTTCGGTTTAAAGTTTGAGCTGAGATCTGGAACAGTGTGAACTTCTGCACAGAAGTCTGGGAGAGCTCAGAAACTGATCTGCTCTTCATGTGGAGAACAAACGGTGAAAGGAAAAGGAAGGAATCCTTCATGAGGAAAAGTCCAAGTCAATATGACTAACTCACAGGCATCCTGAATCAGATGGGTTTTTGTTCTACAGGTCCATATCGGCGGTTTTTCAGGGCGGCATTAGAAATGGAGAGTCCAGATTAAAATACTATACACATGACTTATCTGTCAGCTGCGCCTTCAAAAAGTTATCAAATATTTTTACGCGCGCACAAGCCAATGAGCAGTTGGCGCCCCCTGCTTGCTGCTGAGAACAGGGAGACTGTTTGTGTTTTGAATAGGCCATTATTCAGTGGTTTTCCCGTCCCCAGAATCGAGACGATTTCCAGCTTTTTGAATGCTTGTAGAGGTGCCACTCTGGAAGAATTAGACTCAATACCACACTCTGAATTACAAGTAAATGTTGTGATCGCTCAAACCACACCCACATCTCCTGCAGCTGAAAGAGAATCTGGAACTTTCTAAAGTAGTAAGATTAAGGATGCTTTATCAGCAACCTTTGAAATATGAGTTTTTGCTTAATATCTCATTTTTGCCATCAGCCTTGAAGGTGACACCACAAGAAATGCCACATGTCACTATTTGGGAAAACTATAGTTTCTCGTTCAGCTACAGCAGCAAAAGAGAAAAAAAAGTGGATTGAACTAAAGTTTTATGTCAGGGTTTTATAACAACGTAAAATATGTGGCTTCTCCACTTGATTACTGTCACAGTTACTTCAAGCTAAACGATAAAAAGACAAATTGGCTAAAATCCAAATGCAGATGCAGGTAGCATTCAAGCAGCCAAACATCGAGATAGGCTTTTACGGTCACAGGCGCGCAAACAGAAACTGGTTTTTTGTGTAGAGGAGATTCATCTGAGGATTAATATTTTTCTCTGAACCATCAAGATTCCAAAAAAAAAAAAAAAAAAGTTGTAGAAATTCCTGATTAGTAACATTGAACGATGTTTTGTCATGTGATTTGTCAAAATCAAACCAAATCTGGAGCCAGTTCTATAGATTTCTGTAAAAGAAATGGTTACATTTTAGAAGTCACATATTGTTGCAGCAATAATAAATAATGCTTTCGCAGTATAATTTTCAGAGTGAATTTTGTTTCTTTTGTCATCTGTAAACCATAATTATCAAAACCATTAGATATTTCATTCTAATGAACCGAGTTTTCAGTTCCTAAAACAAATTATCCCTGCAAAACTTTCGGTGCTCATGGTTTGAAACGCAGGAATACGTGGATGAAACCGGTTAGGAAATTTTAATAATTTTTAATAGATTGAAAATTTTTGATTTTTATTCGCAGTCTGAGAATGTGTCCCTTTACAAACTTTCATCTGAATTGTATTCTTCAAAACATTTCTACATTTTTTGGGCCTATGTCATTAAGCACTTTTAGATGTTTTGTTAATGTTAAAGAATTTTACAGTTCCTTTAATAAAAAAAAAAAAAAAACAAAGACAAAAAGAACCGTCTTTCCAATAAACTGATTTGGGTTTTAATTACCTCACAGCTACGATTCTCCTTTTACTTAAGTCAATCTTTTCAACCTTGAAGGAGTCTTCTCTAAAACCATCTTACTTTATTCACCATTAACCTGATAATTAAACCCGACACTCGCTCTGTACATTTTTCTGGGTCACGTGCAAGAGCTAAATATGTAAAACCTTGAGCCAGCATAAAACAAAAACAAAAAACACTTCTCTGGAAGCAACTCTGTTTATGAGGGAGAAGAATGTGATTATATCTCATCTGCACTTTTACTGGCATGGCAGACGCAGATTTCGCCCTCTCCGCTCAGAGGGAGAAATAAAGAAGTGTGGCAAATAAAGAATCAAGTCGTGAAGCAAAGGAGTTAAGATTGTGGTTATTTTATTGGAAACAGTGAAAGTGGATTATTTGAACCCCTTTTTCCCTGAATTAGCTCTACCAAACATCCTCTTTAACTACACTATGTTAGGATGAAATACAGTTAAATACTCAGACATTACAACACAGAACCGATGATGGAAAACAAAAACAAAACAAACAAACAAGAAAACAAAAAAAAGCGGGAGGGTTTAACCTAAAAGCCCGCAAACCACCCAGAGATCAGCGCCTTAAAGACGACGATGCTAGCAGGAGAAGCCGACTCGCAGCTGCATGTCTGAACACAGTGGTTGACGGTTTTGCCGCCTGCGTGTGTCGGCAGATCTACTCTGCCCCCCCCCCGTTTGGCCTGAAAACAGACAATAGGAAAATTCGCCTCAGACAGCTGGGACTGTCTTCCCGACATAGTTATATAAATACGTTTTTGTGCAGAACAGGGGGGTTAGTTTGTTACAGCTTTCAGGCGAGAAAATAACTGGCCTTAAATCTGTTTTAGTAATAGTAGGTCCTAAAAGTCTGGATTCACATGAATACATACATTTTTCTTTCCAGTACACATGAAGCGAGGGAGAGGGGGGGGATTGTTTTATTTACCCCCCCACCTCACTTCAAGAATAAAAAAAAAAAGAAAAAAGAAAAAAAAAAAAAAGAGCTTTTCACATGATCGCTTCGGGAAGGAGATCACGCTCTGAACTTTAGCAGTACATTCAGCACTCAGTTTTAAAGTTCTCTATTGCATACAAACATGATCGATCCGTCCGAAACGCCGTCACTACAGGAACACAACAACCACGATTTAAATTAAAAAAATAACACACAGCCATCACAGTTTTCGCCGCAACTCTTCTCTGAACATCTTGGCGGAGCTTCCTCTTCCATAAACATCATAATTTAAAAAAAACAGTAAAACGACATGAGTAAACAAACATGGGAAGGACAGGGAAGGGGGAGGGGAGTTACAGTATTTATGTTCGCTAAATAAATACAGGGCTTCAAGGGATTAGTGTGGAATCTTAAGGCTCATGAGAAACTAAGGGCTTGTTTTTGAGCATTTCTGCTGCTACTGACAGGAGGACGATCTCTCTTCACAACAAAACCTCAAAATAAACAGATTTAACACGATGCCTTAGTACTGGATCGACTAGGATGGGGGATAAAATATGAGCCATAGGGGGAGGGGGAGTATTAAGATACATTACAAATAATACCAAAAGTCATTTCAAATACACTAAAATAGTCCAAAAGAGCATATAGATAGCTAGGGCTGAAATGCTTTCTTGTGGTTAAAAGCAGCAAACAATTAAGTGACAGACAGTAATTCTTAAGTTTCAGTGTCCCTTTGTGATAGTATGCAAGTGGGGCAGTAGATCATCTCTACTTTTTTTTTTTTATATATATATAATTGCATTGGTTCCCTATAGGTAGGGGTACTGTGTGAGGCGCCTGGGGCTCAGCTGGTAGGCGCCGTACGCCTCAGCTCGGGGCGTCACGCTGACGTAGGGCGAACCGGCCGCGAACTGGTGCTGGTAGGCGGCGGGCAGGCCGTGCAGCAGGCTGCTGACCGACTCCTTGCGACCGGCCGAGTCCCTCCTGGAGGACGACGAAGATGAGGCGTACGTTGCTGCATAGGCGGAGGGAGAGTGTCCGTGGCTGCCGTGGCCCCGGCTGAGCAGCTGCTCCATGGCCTGGGAAGCCGAGGAGAGCGCCGTGGAAGCTGGGTAGGTGTACAGGCTGGCCGCTGCGGCGGCGGCGGCAGCGGCTGCGGCGGCCGAGCCCGGGACCAGGGCAGACACTTCTGGGAAGCTGTAGTGAGAGGCGGGAACAGTCGGAGGGAACGTCTGCTGGCGGTGCAGAGAGGAGTCGCCGTGGGAGACCAACAAACGCTCCTGAGACGAAGAAACCACCGACTGAACCTAAAAAAAAGAAGAAAAAAAAGAAACATTTTAAAGCATTACCGTTAGCTGTTAGCAAAGTGTTCATCATTTAAAACTGTGTTTCAGCTCAAACTATTTTTGCTCAGCTTGTTTATCGTCCCACCCAATACACCCAGGTTTCTTACACACGCTTCCTCGATCAAAAAGTTTCTCGTTTGATTCGACAAACATTAATGATGCAAAAACACTTGGATTAAAAAAAAACATGGATGATATCTATATGACCAGAAAGATGAATGAGTGAAACTTCTCTATTTAGTTTTAGTTTAATCCATGTTTATTTAGATCTGGAAAATACTTATAGTTAATTCCCTACTTTCCAGACAGCAGAGAGCAAAATGATTTATTATTGTTGGATCAAGACAAAGTTATAAACATCCATGGAATACCAAGAAGGGTTTGTGTCAGATCGTTTCAAAACCCAGCTGCCATTATAGTTTCGTCCAGCAGGGGGCGGCGGCTTTGGCTCAGTCAATATCCTCTCCTCTTTATTTACCAGGTCATTCTTATGCATTTTAGTAAAACTAAAACTTCCTAAAAAGTCCTGGGAGTAATTTGTAAAAGTGTAAATCGAGTTTGCTCCTGCCTTCAGTTATAGAAAACTGAAAGGACCTGCAACAAAGTTCAACTACTCTGGTGGATTCTGCATCCTTTAGCTGACGCCACAGTTTGCAGAACCATTACAAGGATCTCATTGCACTCAGGCTTAGATCTGCCTCAGTGAAAACAGTCAACACAAACTAAAGCGGAACGCCACACCTATAGAAAAGCACAACTTTAAAGGAGGAAAATTACATGTTTAGTCCAGCCAGAGTCCACAATCTGATCTAAATGATAATCTGTGAGAAGATCTGTGATGTTACAATATTACATCGAGACGTAGCATGTTTTGGTCAAAACAAAGACTGTATTATGAAGCTATAATAAAAGCTGTATTGTACAAGATATGACACACTGAACGATAGTGCGTGATACGGAGATGATGATGCCTCATTCCAAACTCCAGGAATATTAACAGGAGCCAAGCCACAAGCTGGATGATTTCATCTCCAACTGAAGGTTCTTCCTGCACCGTTTCCCGAAAGCAAAATCTACTGTAGTCTGGCGCAAAGACAGCGTTTAAATAATAATCTTTGTCTCTCCTATCCAGTGATAGAAATATACAGAAATTGTTCACAAAGTACCCCAGAGACACATGTTCATGCTTTATTGCTGAACTGGAAGTGCCTCAATGCTCCAACGTCCCATTTTTGTGCTTTTTTTTTCTCTCTGATCTGAAAACCGCAGAAAACGGAGGAAAGTCTAGAAGAGCAAGTTACGCAAGATATGACTGCAAAGTGAAGTTGCCTTTTCAAATAAATGTATTTTTTTTTTTATTACTACTTGTTATTGTAATTTATTTATCCACTGATGATAATGTCAGTGTTATTTCATTCAGTCCACCCACATTTTCTTTCCTTTACACTAATGCACCCTTGCTATGGATTTTGTCTTGTGATGTATAATTAATATTAAAAAAAAAGAAAAGAAAAGAAAAATTTGACACGAACAAACAAACAAGGCAGCAAGACGAAGCCTCACCTGGCTGAGGTTCAAAGGGTGAGACTGGCTCGGGACCAGCGCAGCTCGATCCAGGCTTTCCCCGGAGCTGCACGGCTGCCGGTTGGATGATCTTTTTGGCTTCATGTAAGTACCTGAAGGTCGACAGGATAGAATCGTTATCCATTTATCACTAACGCTTGGAATTAAACTCGATCCGACATCCGCAGCGCCCTCACCAGACTCCAAGCGGCCGTGTGAAGCCGCCGCCCTCTCAGAGGTCTGGCTCTTGACCGAAGGAGCCACCACTGCCAGAGACTTGGCCTGCCGGGACGACGGGGGGCCGGCGGCGTTCTGACTGCGAGGCAGCGGGGTCAGCGGGCTGGTGGTGGACGAGTCAGAGTCATGCACAGTGACGCAGCTGATCACGTTGGTGCGCTCGGTTCGGCTCAGTCCAACACTAGACGGATAAATATTGGTTGGAATATTTCGGTCCGCAAACAGTAAGGAGTTTAAGGCAGAGCAGAGGGTTGGACTCACCTGGCCGGGTGGAACTTGCGCTCGTCTTCTGTGTCTGTGTCGCTGTGAATGGTGATGATGCTGACCGCCGGGCTGGGGGTGTCCGAGATGACGATGGGTTGGGACAAGGCCACAGAGGAAGTGGGCGGGGTCACGCCGCTGCTGAGGATAGATGTGGTGGATACAACCCTAGATGGAAACAATTTTGTTTAGTTTTTTATTTCTCTCCATCCAGACCTGGCAACATTTAAGAACTGACGATGAAGGTGTGGCGGAAATTATTTCAGATTATTTGGAGATTTTTCTGACATTTCACCTCGACTCATCTAATCATCATTTGTGTCTTGAACAGAAACTGTTGTCACTCAAGTGTCACCAAGACTCTCCGAGCGAAGCATCAGAGGCGGCTAATGGGTGGCTCAGAGAGGCACGGTTTTAATCAGAAAAAGTTAATTAAGGGATTATGTTTGCCTTCATCTGGCACAACGCCATTTCCCAAGGGCATTTAAAAACCTTACAAACCTGTTTCTGTTCTCCCCACACCGGGCTTTTCCTTTCTTTCTCTCTTGCTGCGTCCTGGCTTGAGATCCGTTTCTGTTGGGGGATAACAAATTAAAAAATGAGCACGGCAAACAACAAGAGAAAAAAAAATAGAAAAAAATGAAGATGGCAAAGAGACAATTCTGAGGTATTTGGAAAGACAAAGGCAGATACAGAGAGAGAAAGAGAGAAAGAGAAAGAGAGAGATCAACATATCACAGCCTGTCAACATTTTCTAAAGTAATTGTCTGTTCCTTGGCATAAAATATACTGAGCTCTGACTTATTCATAGCGTCTTAATAAAATGATGCAAAATGTCCAAAATGTCATCTTTGTTTATTTTTGGGACGATAATTTCTAGCTTAAAAAAAACAAAAAAAAAACTCACCAACATCTGAGAGACACTACAGAAAATGAGCTTTAAAAAGTTTTTTTCTTAATAGCGATTAAGTTCATTTTGCAAGACAAAAGTACTGCTTTCAGCATTTATTTTGTCAAATAAATGCTGAAATTGAATCATTAAAGAGGAATAAATATTTACTACAAAAAGTAATATCCAGCTTCTATATTTCTGAGTTCTTTCCTTTTTTTATTTAACTATTTGTATTGTATTTAATAATGTGATAATGCTCCAATGTTGAAGACTACTGACTAACAGCGTTAAATATGAAAAAAAAAAAACAAACTCAATTTGTCTACAATCATTGTTAAAGGCCTGCCCATCTTCTCCCCACACTCTGAGCTTTTTCCCCTCCAAACATGGAGACTCATTTCTGACCTACAGAAGCCAAAATGGCATCAAATCAACATCGACATCGAGACACTAAAAGAAACGGCAAGTACACCAAATTCCTTGTCGTCCCACAACCCTGCGGCATGTTTAAACCAGTTCACCCACCGCCAGCTTTGTCCCGTCTGCACAGCGGCGCCCGAGTGAATGGCTTCCAGGGGAGATTCTGTGACGTTCGTCTGGTGGGCGGAGCCATGGATGGCCACACCTGGGACCTGCTGCCATGACGAGGGGATGAGGATTTGTTGGGTACCAGTTGGCCAAGCCTGCTGAGAAAGACAAAAAGACCCATGAGTAGATGCACCCAGGTAGATACTTAAAAATGAGAACCGGTTTTCTAATTGCTGCCATGGGCCAGACGTATTAAGCCATGCTGAGAAATCCACAGACTAAAAAAAAAAAAAAAGTAAATAAATACAAGCCAGTTGCCAGGATCGTCTACAGGCAAAAGCACAAAGCTAGAGAAGCGAGCAACCTTTCCCAAGCCATTCCTTTAATTCTAGCATTGGCCTGCAACAAATTCACAGGATGAAACCATGCAAAGCACAAACAATGAAGCGCTGTCAACAGATCAGATAAAGAGTCGAGTATTTACAGAACCGCGGTGCCTGTTAAAGAAGATCCAGATTAGTTCAGTCCCCTGATGCCAAACAGTCTGCTGATCGTAAATGTTGGGAAAGAGCATGCCACATGTTCAGGGGCTGAAACAGAAGAGGTGTGTGTGAGAGCTCTTGGTGGTCGCAGCTGCGACCTCCGCTGCTGGACAATCGATGGCAGGACAGGACAAAGAGAAGCTACAAGCAAAGCGCAGACCAACTCAGCAGCGCATGCGCTCCATGCCCTGAGCACACCTATTGGAGGAAGAACTGGGGAATGAAAATGGGTGGATGAAGAAGGGAATAAGAAAGGGGAAATGTCATCAATTTTGACGTCATGTTCAAACACTAAGTTTCAAAAAAAGTTAAAAAAATAAATAAATAAAAAAAGTGCTGCTGGATCACAAGGCGGAATTTGAGCATGGACCAACTGTGACACATCCATACGTGAGTTAGGAAACTACAAGAAGGACGAGCCCCATACAACGTGTGGTACAGGAAGAACGGAGAACTTGCAAACGAATGGAGAGACAGAGAGACAGAATGGGGAAGGAAAGCCGCTAGTGTTAGTGAGCGAGACATTCTCCACAGGATGCCGTCGGTGCTTTACCAGCACAGTGGCTGTGTGCTCCAGGAGGGCGGGCCGACCCACCCCGGGGCCCAGCCCCAAAGGCAGGGAATACTGAGGGGCTATGCCTGGTGGGGGTGGGTGTAAGGTGGCCACCATCAGGGGTGTGCAGGAACCCTGGAGGAGGAAGGGAGGATAGAGGAGGGCAGCGTTAGGTGAGGAGTAAAAAAAAAATAAAAATACAAGGTCAGGCCCTACAGCCCTGTGATTGGCTGAGGGGAAGCACAGACAGCTGCAAAGAGACGGACAGAGGGAACACTGGTCAGCTACGTGACTGACGTAGCAGTACTCAACAACCCCCCACATCTCAAAAAACACTCCAATCGGCTCTGAAAGCAAATCCACAAAGAGCCAAAGCGCAACAGAAGGACAAGCAACTTCATGTACACAACCTTTGAGAAACCTCAACCTTTGAAAAACCTCAACTGTAAAACCGATAAGATTTTTTGCCTCCTTTAATCCATGTAGTCAGAGGATTATCAGTTAAGCACAGTGTGATAAAATCATGCTATGTTTCTTCTAGTATTCACATATAAGAAAGTCAAGATCAAACACATTTTTGATCAACTTTGTGATCAAAACTCTGAAAGTCCATCTCCAATTTATCAAGACTTCTTTTTTTCAGGAAGGTCAGACAGTGTTTGCTTAGCACACTGAGAACAATCATTAGTAAAGTGAGAATTTTGGACAGAATATATTTTGATACATATTTTCCCAGCTCTAAGTTGTGTAAACTTCAAGGTTTATGGGCTTAAGCACAGAGTATGAGGTGAAGCATAATGAGGGAGAGTGAGGCCTAAGGAGATCAGCGCCCTGGATCAAGGTATCCAAAATTATTAGGAAACTAAATTGGGGTGGGGGGAGGTTTAAGAGACTCTGAAAACTTAAAAATTGCAAAAAGTCTGAGCGGGATGCAGCACTGTTGTGATAAATAATAATAATAATAAAAAAACATATTTTTTTTATTTAAAATAGTTACGTTTCCAGAGAAATGTGACTGCAGCAATTTTAGAAGAACAAATTGCTAACAGTTTCAAACAATACACAGTCACTAATCTGTGGCCTTCTCTACTTAACTGGTTCCAATAGCAGACTGGTGCTAGAGTTTACTAAACACCAGTTCTTTGAGTCTCCAACCAGAAACCTGGTACCAGTAACTCTGCAGCTAGCCAAAGGAAAGAGTTTCTTTATTCAGGAACCGGAGGCTCATGGGTAAGTGTAGAGAAGAAAAACATTACGCTCATTTTCTATTCACCCGTCAGAGTTTAAACAGCTTAATGCTAGTGGCTGATTGTTTTCCCCTGAACCTATAAATGTTATTTCTGATGACTTAACTTCTTTAAAATCACCTTGCTGCATTACATTTAGCCGTCTTTAACTCCAGTCCTTCAGCTCTGCTAGTGCTGAAAATCACAGATCAGCAGTTAATGGAAATAAGAGTAAAAGTTAAGAGCTGAATCACTGTTGTTCTCATTTATTTATTTTTACAATTTGACTTCTATAAACATTTGAAAGTCCTGTATCTTGCTTCCCAACCCTTTTGTGTTGATGTAACACATAGAATCTAGCAAAAAACACAGAAGGTTATAGTGATAATGTGAAAAGAACATATTCGAATACCATAAAAATGCTTACCTGGGTGAGCATACTTGGTTGGATCTGCAGTGACTGAGCAGACTGGTTCTGAGGTACTATAGGTACAGAGTTCTCCACCCTGACAGGGAAGCTGGAGCTCTTACTCGATGGTTGTAGCCCTGAAAAACAAAGCAACAATTGAAACAAAAACACAAAACCAGAAAAAAAAACTAAAGATCATAAAAAACAATTTTTTAAAAATAAAACTAAACCCTATTTTTACGTTCAGTTTATTAGCATATTTGTGAGAATGCAAGGCTTCTATAGTATAATGTATTTCAAAGTTGAGGCTGTGATTCCCTAGGTGGCCACCAGGGGGCGATAAGGTGGCCTCAGAAAGCTGAGAAGATGAAGGAAACGAATGTGAAAGTAAAAACTGAATCCCATCTATTTTTTAAATCAATACACACATATATATATATATATATATATATATATATATATATATATATATATATATATATATATATATATAAAATGCAAGTTAAAATAACTTAAAACTGGACTATATACATTCAATATTAAATATATATATTTATAATATTTGTCATGGTCTTCCTTCTGATCAAGCTACTTTCTCCTCAAGCTAGCATAGCACAAGGAAAATGGACAAGTGTATGAAACAAAGTTTAGATTTTATTTTACTTTATTGGACAAGACTCGTGTTGGAACTGTGGGATTAATATAAAAATATGTATATTGCATATTTTCTTGGAATCAAGAGGGGACTGTGGCGGTTTTTGTTTAGTATCAGGTAAAACTTTATGACATCAGAATGAATAAAGTTATACTACCTGATAATACAATTTTTCACCACAGAACTCATGGCCAACTAAAATTAAAATGCATGAGGCAGCATTTATGCTAAACGAAAGCAATAATTATTGAATAGAGAATAAAAGTGGGGGAAAAAACATTGTAAAAGTTGATATTCTTTACATATTTTGAAGCATTTTCTGTGAGTTTTCAAAGGGGCAGAAAGTAGAGCATGAAAACCTTTGGGAACAGCTGCCTTAGTCTAGTATTTGCTAATGCAGGACAAATTCTAAGAGAACTGCTGTGTGACTATAAGTCGAAGATCTACCTTGAATAGTAGAGGGTGGACACACAATAAGGGTCTGTTGGAACGGTTCTGCCTGGCTACACAGCCCAGCAGGACGGGCTGGAAGTGGGACGCTTTGTTGAGCCAAACCAGGAATGTTGATAGTGGCTTGTTGGTAAAGAGCTGGCTGGTAGTTCAGCAAAGGCACCGCACCCCCTGCAGAAGGCACCTGTTGAGATGATGTCACCGATCAACACCAGAAGGCTTAAAGGTTCAGAAACACACGTTTGCTGTCATTCATCTTAGATACTTCACAGAGTCTGACAAACCGCAGCGTCAATGCTGACACAACTGCCCGGAAATCACTTGAAATGTTACTGTCCAGCTCAAGAGAACACCACCTTAGTGGACACGCTGCAAAAAACACAAAATGTTACCAAGTATGTTTGTTCTAGTTTCTAGTACTTTTTCTTATCAGTATTAAGAAACTGACTAAAAAAAACTCCTCTATCTTGCTGAACTGCTGCTTGTAAGTTCGTTTTGTCTTATCTCAAGAGTACAAAGATATCTGCACTAGAAACTAGACCAAACATACTTGGTAAGATTTTGTGTTTTTGCAGTGGCAAGACAAAAAATCTCTATAATTATTCCACCGTAGAAAGTGGCACACTCTTTGAAAAGCTACACCTGGACTCTGCTGAAACAATTTCGAACTTTTTGAGAAGAGTAGAAAGTACATTTTGTAAACCAAATTGGCTTGAGAGTCATTTAAGGATATCAGGATAAAGTGTTATAATACATGACATAAGCAGAGTCAAAGGCTTAAAAACCGGTTTATGCATGTTGACAGAGAGCAAAAAAAAAAAAAACAACAAAAAAACAATGAACACCCACATTTAGTGTGTGCTATTACATCCAGGTGTGCATAAATATTTGCACGCACAGTTCCTACCTGGTTATGCTGGTTAAGCTGGCTACTGAAGGTTACAGTGAGGTTTCCTGCGGCAGCACTGGGAACTGCATTGGTGGAGTACAGAGACTTGCTACTGTCGTACGTGCTCCGGCGCTTGCAGATCTCCATATTTTGGAAGCATGACTTGACACTGGGGGGGAAAAAAAAAAAAAAAAAAGTTGGAGTGCCAAATATTTTAGCAGATACACCTAGGTAAGCACTTTCTCCAAAAAACTGATTCGACTTCCCCACCTCGACTGCACTTACTGTGAGCTGTGTGGATAATTTATTAGGTGACTCATCGTGACAAAAGGGTGACCCAGCGTTTTTGTGGGAGTGATTCTTTTGTCAGCATCGAGACGAAGCATCCGTTTCAAGAGATCTATGAACTCTCTCCTGTCGGCTTTCTCAGCCAGCATGTCCGTCCCCTCCAAATGAGATGACAGGTTGACCTGAACGCAGAAAGTAACGAAAACGGTTTCACAATCGACAAATACTTCAGACGATTTCCTAGACGTTAAAACAAAGTCTACAGACGAAGCGTACCTGCATCATGTCATCTAGGCAGTTGAAGATGTACTTCCTGGCCTCCTTCGATTTGATACCCATCTCCATTTCGTGCTCTGCTGGTGTCTGGGGAAAAAACAAACAAACAAAGAATGTAATGCATGTGTATCTTTAGTAATAAAACCATTTTGGAATGATGAACCAAATTATGAGAGAATTTTAACAAAACATTGTCAAGAAATTGGGGCAGGATTTGTTGACAGCTTTAATTGTATAGACTTGTTGTTTTATGAGACAGATTAATGATCTGTAAAATAGGAAGTGTATGTAGGAAGTTTTATAAGAGCAACACAGATTTCTGCCTGATAAAGTTGTAATGTCATGTAATAAATAAACTTTTACCATTTCAAGGCTGTTATGTCTCTACTTTTGTTTTCAACCTCTAACAACTCTGTTGCACAATTTGTACAAAATTCTCTAAGAAGTTAAATCTAAGCTGTGTTTCATAAAAACATTTTCTGCAACAAAACACTAAAAATACCTTAAAAAAGGTTTGATTTGTTTTGGATGGTTATAGTTTTCTCAGCTAAGCCCTAGTCTGTGCAGTAGATCACTTTATTATGCTACACGAATCTCTTAAAACCTGGATATTTTAGCAACGCTTCCATCTTGTTGTCATCTACTACATTTGAGTAGTAGATGTGTGGTAAGCTTTAGTATGCCAAATCAACCTTAAGCCGCCAGAGCGGGTAGCTGGAGTCCGGGCCTCGGTTGAAGAAGCGGCTGGTCTTGGTGCCAGCGCTCAGGAGGTATTCAGCTGGGAGGCCTTGAGTCTGAGAAATGTATCGGATCTGGAGACGCAGAGGACAAGGAATCAGTTTGTTTTTTGTACGAGATACTGCATCTTCTCATTTCGGATGATTAGATTTAAGATCTGACCAACATCCACACTGACCTGGTCGTACTCGGAAGCTCCGGGGTAAAGAGGCCAGCCTAAAAACAGCTCAGCGATCACACAGCCCAACGACCACATGTCGATGGCCTCACAGAACGGCAGGCCCAAAATGATCTCTGGAGCCCTGGACGGCAGACAGCAATTGGCAATTAATGAGTGAAGTGACAAATCTGATCCCAAATGTTTTTGCTTTTTTTTTTGTTTCCAAAATGACAGCTTGTGTCGAGATTAGTAAAATACCTGTAGTAGCGAGACTGTAAGTAGGTTGAGCACACAGCTTTCGACACGTGACTCGCAGAGCCGAAGTCTATGACCTTCACCCGGTACGGCTGCCTGATCGGGTCGACCAGCATGATGTTTTCAGGTTTCAGGTCCGCATGGATCAGTCCTAAACTCTTCAGTTTCATCAGTGCTGTGGCCACCTAAAAACGCAAACAGCTGTTAGAACTTCTTGAAATACTATGATGACGACGACGACAAAAAATGAAAACGTTACGTTCAGCCGACCTGCTGCAGGATGGGTCTGATGTGTCGTAAGGGGAGCGGGCTGAACTTGCTGTGCTTGAGAAAGTCGTACAGGTTCTGCTCCAGCATCTCAAACACCAAGCAGGTGTGGCCCTTGTGTTGGAAGCATTCGTACGAGCGCACAAAATTGTACTCGTCTGCGTTCTCTGCACTCAGCCGATTCAGTATGCCCACCTGTGGAGAACAGTAACCAACTAGTTAGAAACAAACGCTGGTTTTCCTGGAGATTTTACCTACTGAATCATGAACGTGCTTTACCTCGATTTGTCCCTGACGAGCGTATGAAGGATGGTTCTTCAGAATCTTGATAGCCACGATCTCATTGGTGCCCCTTTTCCAACACTTGGCCACTTGCCCAAACGTGCCCCTTCCCAGAAACTCTAGGACTTCGTAGCTGGAGGACATGGAGCAGAGGATCTCGTGCTGAACGAGCTGATAATCCCCCTCGCCGTTGGAGCTGCTGCTCTTGGTGGTCGGAGCCGAGTGAGGTATGGACTGGCCCGTGCCGCCTCCCCCGCCTCCGCCCGTGCGGGTGGAGTAGGTCGCCGCGGGAGCCGAGAGCTCCTCCAGGATTTGAACGCTGCCACACCCGCTCCCGCTGCCCTCGCTGACCTCCTCTATCTTTCTCTTCTGGCCGTGCCTCTGGCTCCTCGCTTCCGACGACGTCTCGTGATTGTACGACGAAGAGGTCGCCTGCTCGGGGACGCGCCGACTGGACCCGCGAGGAAGACTACCTGTGCTATCAGCGGCTCGCACCACCACCTGGCCCCTGGAGCCCGTGGCAGCGGGAGGGAAGACGAGCGACGGCGCAAACGGAGGCACGGCCATGGCTGGGGTGAATGCGTACGCCGACTGGCCTGCTATGGAACCGTAGGCTTCAGTGGTGGAAACGTCCCAGACATTGCTCTCCACCTTGAGCTTCTTAACTCGGCAAAAGGCACTGGAGGAGATTGAAGGGGGAGAGAAGACTTGCAGCTGTGAACTCATTGCTGCAAGGAGGAAAAAAAAAATTTATTTATAACAATTCGGAAAAAAAGGAAAATAATCAGCATCCCCAATGTATAATTGGGAATATTACCATACGTCTGTGGCAGCAGCTTTGTGCGCATAGCGCTGCATGTATGATTATGCAACTAGCAGCAATACCTCCTCCACAACATCTTATTTGCTTCTGCGAGTTGCAGATAATTTATACAAGAAAAGTAAAGAAAACACACCCGGAATGTCATTCGTCAGCCAATTCTTCCCCTTCGTGTTAGTGGTATAGCTTGTGAACAGTGCTGAAATGTCATTAAGTTAAAACAAGAGGTGATTTACTTGAGTAAACAACTCTTGTTGACATAGATATAAATATATATACCATTTCTAAAAAAAAAAATAAATAAATAAAAATGCTGGTTTGTGGAATGTCTGGAGCTCACCAATAAATCAATAAATAACTCAAACATTTTTAGCATATAACTTTAAATCACCAAATATAGTGTAAGTAAATGTGACAGCTGGCTGAATAATGCCCCTTTAAAAGTCAGTTAACCAAAAATGATACTCTTTTACTTTAAAAAGGTGTACTGTTGATTAAAAACCCAGGAAAATATCAAATACATTTTAGAAACTGTCAATCTTTGTGATTAACGGGAAACTGCTTTTAAAGTTTTATTTTAAATCTGCACTCCCCAATTTCTGTGAGGAGTTTTAACGTTTTATTGTTGTATACAATAGAGGTGGGGGGGGGAGGGGGAGTCCAAATACTGTTTAAATTATTCCAGTTTTGTAATTTTGGGTCACAACTTTTCACATTTTTATATGAAATTTGAGAGGCCTAACTTTTCTGAATATTTTTGACATACAAGTAGGGAAATTCTTATAGGGATGCACCAAGAAATTTTGATGCAGACTTTACCACTTGACCAACCTCTAAGCCCCCCACCTCCCAAACAATTAAATCTTTTGCCAATTGGTGGACACGCCACACATGAACCACCAGGTCACAGAACTACATCTCAGTTGGGTATGAATGCTGTTACCAACTAAAGAATACTCCAATTTTTATAGCTTCAGTATCAATGATATGTGATATGGCTTGATTCAAAAATCAAGCCAGAGGAAACAGCATTTAAATGACCAACTCTGAGTCGTAATCCTCTTAGAATAAGAAATCCCCTGGTTAACAACAAGAGCACACAAAACGGGACATTGCCCCTGCTCGCAAAATAATTAGTGACAGGAAGGCTTGAATAATAATAATAATAATAATAATAATAATAATAATAATAATAATAATAATAATAATAAAAAAGTATAGCTTTATATTTTAGGGGGGAAAATGACATCAGATGGTCTAAGCTTGATACAATCAGAAAAGGGGGTGGAGGGGAGGTCAGTCTCTGCTTGAAGCATCTCTAGAAACTGTGGTCACAGCATTAGAAGAGAAACGAAAAGGACTGCTTATCTCGTCTCAACATAATTTTACAGATAAACTTTGAAACATGAGCATGGATGACAGTAGAGATTAACTGTGCACTAGAACACTGTCACACATCATGGGCTGCCAAACAGCAAAGGCCTGTCCTCACAGGGAAAATGCAAGGACAAAAAAAAATAAAAAATACAAAATAAAAATAACCAAGGCCTGGACAATATGCTCACCAATACCGACTTACATTAACATTTACTGCCAATTCTGTCCTGATCTAATGAGATTAGGACAACTAAAACAAGCCCAAAACGTTGTAATCTGAAGCTGCCAACGTGCTCTGTCTTTCAGGGGACATTATTATATTTAAATCATTAATTTATCAGAGAACAAAAGAGATAAAAAATATATATATATCTAAAAGATATATATTTTAGTTCTATGCGGACAGGTTGATAAAAACAAAAAACAAAACAAGAACCTTGGAAATCGAAAGTGTTTCTTAATATAATCCATACCTGTATAATTACATGCGACAAACTAATCAGCAAAGCATCGTTATGAGACTGAAATACAGAAATTGTATTTTTAAGGATGGCTTCATGTGCTGTACCCAACTAAAGCAAAATTCACCACAATATTTTTTCAAAGCAGATAAGCTAAAAAAAAAAAAAAAAACCTTTACAAAGAGGCTATTACTGACTGGGTGTTGAAGAACAGATTTTCCCAACACTGATGTTAGAATATATACATGTATATGTATTAAAAAGTGTATCTGTGAGTTTCTGTTAGTTTTTAGCCCAAATGTATTCATAAATATGCACACCACTGAAGGATTTTTCAATCAGAAGCACAAAGATTGTTACTCAACAGACTAAAGCTAGCATGCTAACGCATTATCTCTTGACACCCATGGCCTCAAAAATCCAACGTTTTAATACACAAAAATGAAACCAATGTTAACATATATGTATACATCCAAACTTACACGAATAAATAGTTGTAACCTACCGTTTTATGTCGCCTCAACAGCTTTAAATCACAGCTCCGTCCACGGTTTAAATCCCACTGGTCGGCCAGTTATCCGATTAGCCTCCGCTAGCTAGGCCTGCATTGTTTCTTCAGTCGAAGGCGAGCTGATCAGCATTACAGCGCCGAGTTCCCACAGGAAAAAGCCCAAAACTCTCATTTTCTATATAAATTAAATACTCTACTTCTAAAATATGTACAATTCATAGTTAAAAGATCGCTTGCTCTACTCTTAAAATCCGCCCTCCGTGGAGTGGCCAAATCCACTTTTCTCCGGAACGAACCACGGCCTTATATCAGCTGCAAGCTTTACGACATGTCCGGTTTCTACCGTACTTACGGTAAATTTTCCAAGGCTCGGATGCAGCAAAAATCCACATGTTTTTGGGTCTTTTTTACATTTTTGGGAGAGAATCTGAAAAACAATGCCAAATCTGCAGTTACAAAATAAATTCCAGACTCCTGTATACAGGAGTCTGGAACAGTGTGCTAAAAAGTAGAATCATTGAGAGAACAGCACTATTGAGGAGGGTACCACATATTTACGGTAAAAATGAATTGACGTAAGTACTGGTAATTTTCCGGATTGCCTTGGAACTTTCTGTTAACGTTGGAACTGAGTGTTGTAATGTTTAGTCCTAAGTAAATACTCTTCACGCTGTTTTGAAAAGATCATGTAACTTCTCTCTAAAAGATGTTAACTGCAGGGACAAACACTTGGTGTATTTGAATAGATGGAAAACATTGGTGAATGTAGTAAGTTTTATTTTAAAACATATTAGAATACAGACAATACAAGTACAATTTATTCATTTATTCTAGAAATCGAGTAGCTGCAGTTAAGTATTTACACTTTAACTAATATCTTACGAACACAGCTGTAATTGTAGTATGTGTAATTAAATTAACTATTTTATCTTATTAATTATAAATGCTTTTACTGCTACCTTTCTTGCGGTATTTGTAATTAAAATACCACAAGAAGAAACTCCCAAGCTTTTAAAATTGGAAGAAGTCCTTGTCGTCAACCTAATCTTTAACACACTTCAAGTCTGGACTCTTGATTTCAGTAATCCTGACTGATATTGTCATCATAAACAGGTTATTTAAATATCGCAGATCATTTACTGAAGTACTCAAAATGTGTGCAAAAATGATTTTAAACATCAGAACTAGAGTTTAATTTCATAATGGTGACCAATCTTTTTATGTATGTGTCCACGTCTATGTAATAAGGAATAAGTGTTTTCAAATATTTTCAAAGTGCAAAAATCTATCTTTTTTGCATACTTTTGACTATTGGGCAAGTTTTGCACCTCAACCACATTCTAACCCACCACTCTCCAGGATCTGCATGTCATCATGAAGTAATTTATCTGGGCCATTTGGCAGGGGACAGAATGAATATAAGAAAAATATACAAAATAAGAAATAAAACAGCACCCCCCAAAAAACAAAAAATAGGTTAAAGTGCAAATTTTCTTTTTATTCTGATTTCATTTTACAGCAGAAATTATGTAAAGCATTCAGAAGACATATTCCACATATAAGGGCAATATTCAAAAACACTTTGCATGGCCTCAGCAACAAAATATTCTTTTTGAAAACATCAACAAGTTAGTGATGCTTGTGCATGCATGTTTGTAAAAACAAACAAAAAGAAGGATCAAAAACTAGGCTACAAAAAGAAAAAGAGAAATGAGCGGTTGAGATCGGCATGAGAACACAACGGCAGGCAGGATGATGGTACAGCAGGAGATGAGAGAGAAAAGGGAAGACAAGGGCGAAAGAGGAGGAAGGCAAGGGGAGGTCTAGCCGTAGGTTATCTATAAGGGTCTACCATTCTAGCATGCAATGTGGTGTTTGGCCACGCCCTCTTGAAACAAGGCCTGAAAGATTATATGGTTCGTTTCCAGGCGGACGTACGAGAACAGAGGCTACCTCTGTGCACGTTTTGCCACCTGTCTGCTGTGGCAAAGGTTCTTACCTGTGCAGTCTTTGCTTTATCTTAATCTTAGTTACATACTCTTTACAGTCACCATTCTCTGCGAAACATGATCCTGCTGATGGAGTTTCTGTGGTGTGGGATGGTATTTTGTTTATTGTACAAGTTGTTGAACTGACGCCTGTGTGTGTACATATGCGAGGGAGTTCCACTAAGTCATCTTTAGCTTTGGTGGTGAGAGAGGGAGGACAGTCTAATGTCTGTTCAAGAGGAACTGTCCTCAACATAGCAGTCAGTTAGATAAAAAAAAAAAAAAAACTGAAAATAAACCCCAAACACAAAGATTGTTATCATGATGGAGATGTATTACTTACAGTGCCTTTAAAAAGTATTCATAACACTGCAATTTTTTATTTATTTATTTTCTGATTTTGTCTTGTTTCAACTACAAACTTTAATGTATTTTATTGGGATTATTGGGTGACTATGAAGTGAAAGGCCCCTCCCGACCCCACTAAGGGACAAGGGTGTAAAGAAAATGGATGGATGGATGGATGGATGGATGGATGGATGGATGGATGGATGGATGGATGGATGGATGGATGGATGGATGGATGGATGGATGGATGGATGGATGGATGGATGGATGGATGGATGGATGGATGGATGGATGGATGGATGGATGGATGGATGGAGTGAAAGGAAAAGAATACACAATTTTCAAGATGCTTTAAGGTATACCTCTGAAAAGTGTGGCAGCCATTTGCATTCAGCTCTCTTTGCTCTGCTACCTCTAAGTAAAGTGCACCCAGTTGCCTCTAAGGTCACATAAGAGAGTCGGATGTTTTATAGAGAACATTACTGAGCATCTTGAAATCCAAGAAACAGAGCAGACAGGTCAGGGAGAAGTCGTGGAGAAGCTTAGAGCAGGGGAAAGCTATAAAACAAACCTTACAAAGACAAGGCTGTCCAGTCTAACTGAAGGGCAGAGCATAAAGAGCGTTAATCAGAGAAAGATTCAATCAGCTCCTAGTTACTTTGGAGGAGCTGCAGAGCATAAAGAGCGTTAATCAGATAAAGATTCAATCAGCTCCTAGTTACTTTGGAGGAGCTGCAGAGCATAAAGAGCGTTAATCAGATAAAGATTCAATCAGCTCCCAGTTACTTTGGAGGAGCTGCAGAGCATAAAGAGCGTTAATCAGATAAAGATTCAATCAGCTCCTAGCTACTTTCGAGGAGCTGCAGAGCTCAGCTGGGAGAATTTGTTGACAGAACCAACCTGGCATCTATAGATGGAAAGGTGACCAGATTCATGATGCATGAAGCTAAAAAGAGGAATAAATCCTGGGGAGAAAACCAAGAGTCTGTAAAAGACTTGGTCAGAGCTGAATTTTCCACTGGGATGATCCCAAATATTCAGTCAGAGCTGCAGCAGAATAGTTTAGATCAGAGCATATTCCGGGCTGAACGATCAGTCAAAGCCCCGGATGTAAAATCTGACTGAGCTTGAACTTTTTAGCAAAGAAAATGGGCTCAATTTTCAGTCTCTTTCGGTCTGAAGAGCTGGTAGAGACCACTTAACGCAGCCTTAATTGCACCACTAAATTCTGCATAAAATTAATATGGCGAGTTGCATCAAATGCATATCACACTTTTCATATTTTTATTACCAAAAGATTAAAAGAAAAAAAAAACGTATCATTTTCCTCAAATTCAATATGTTAAGGTCTGGGATTGCAACACGACAAATTGTGAGAAAGTTCAAGGGTTTAATACTTTTGCAAGACACTGCAAGATACTATAATTCAGAATAATCTAAAAATTGCCCATTCTAGGATCTTATGAGTACATTAAAGTCAAGAACATTTGCATCAGTGTAGTTTCTTATTACTTGCTTTGAATGTCGTTTAAATTTAGACAAAATCTACAAACTTAGGAGTATTTTGTGTGTTTTTTTTAAGTTGTTTTTTTTAAGTTGGAAGCTTGATCCATGGCACACCTTAAGTGATGACATTTTTTTTGGGGGGCGGGGGGCAGGTGTGTCAAACATTCAAATTAAATTTGAAGGTGCTACACAGTGATTGGACAGATGTTATATTATAAACCACGCACACACACACACACGCGTACACGCAAATGTACACAGCCTCCACATGTGGGGACACTTATGTTAATGCAATCCACATACCATCTCCCTGTTCTTCAACCCTGAGTATAATCTAAAGGAGAGATTTCATGCCTCCCAAAGACATAAGCACATGAGAGAAAGAGTGTGGCCTTATTTGCGTACGAGCCAGACTGTGTATCTTTGAGTTCCACGCTGTGTGTGTGAGCACATGGCAGTCGGAGACTGACTGACAGAAAAAGAAAATAAATCCACAAAGAGGATGTCTATGAAAGTAATTTAGACAGATAAAGAATTTAGAGTTTTGTTTTAGAAAAAAAAAAATTTTTTCTGGGAGTAAAATAAGAGAGAGATTCAGAAAACACACGAGTTTCTCAATAGTGATGCTGGGAATTGGCTTGTTATAGTGCCTCTCATAGACAGAAGCAGAATTAAATGTTTTGTTGTTTTTTTCCTCCTCTGATAAGTACACACAAAGGTAGGGGCGATACCGTCATATTTGTTAGCCTGACATAGTCACACATATGATCAATTAGGCCACGAGCGTCCATTCATACCAGACAAATTAGGGTTTTTAACAGAGAGCAGAACACTGTCAAGTTCAATTTTAACACACAATTTAGGAAAATAAAGAGATAACTGGGAACTTTTTTTTTGGGAAAATATACAATACTTCCTGATATTAGTTTTCTGTTGTTGAGCAGGCACTTTCTAAACAAAACTTCCCACGAGATTAAACTACATGTCATACAATTATGGCAGTGACAATGATAAAGAAAGAAAAAGAAAGAAAGAAAGAAAGAAAGAAAGAAAGAAAGAAAGAAAGAAAGAAAGAAAGAAAGAAAGAAAGAAAGAAAGAAAGAAAGAAAGAAAGAAAGAAAGAAAGAAAGAAAGAAAGAAAGAAAGAATCATAAAAAAATGAAACAAACCATGAGTTCAGAGACATTCTGTTTGAAGATGGAAAGCTTTGACTGGAGGCCGGGCTGGATCTGCTGTAGGTGAGATCGATGGTCTTAATAAAAGCAAATATGTTGCTGGAGCACAACCACACAGTAAGAGATGTTCAATGGATATAAAAAGTCTACACACCTCTTGCTTTGTAATGTAAAAAAAAAAGTGATAGATAAACTTTTTCCCTCCTAAATAAACAAATTGAAATCTTTTAGGCAAAACAAAAACCCCTGAAATAAAGTGGTTGTATAGGAGCGTGGATCCTCTTTTGCTGTGTTTGAACTCCAACAATCTCTCGTACTGCTCGCACGCTTGGGCTGTTTTAATGGCAACACAAATGTGTTTTCTTACGACGAGATTGATCCAACCAAAAATCTGTAGAGCAACCTTCAAAGTCTTCCAAAAGCATGTGGGGGAATGCATTACGCTGTCACAGAAAAAAAGGCTGGACTTTTTGTTGTTTTTATTTTGGTGGAAGTGAAAATAAAATAATTTCTGAGAATTCTGAAAAGTTAGCACTAAACCTTCAGGTTTCTGCTAGAAAGCTGAAGATGAACAGCCAGTGCTCGGACATATCATCTGAGGAGGGCTGATTGCAGGAGACGTTTTCGTAATAAGGCATATATGAATAATTTTCAAGTAAGAGTGAACAAATATTACCAAGTCAACATGCGTCCTGCTGACAGACTCTAACTCAAGCTGTAATAAAATCAGAACATGTTTCAGCAAAGCTTTAGTTTGGGGTTGTCCACACTTATGCAACCACATTATTATTATTATTATTATTTAAAAGATTTCAGTTTGTTTTTAACTGAGCGGTAAGGTTCAAAGAAAAAAAAAGTAAATAAACTGAATTTATAAAGTCCCTTTTCTCAGACAAAAGGTAATCAAGCTCCCCCATGTTTTCCTGTACAATGCAGTTCAAATTAAATTAACCAAATAAGCAGTTTCACATTAAATCTTATACACCAACGCCTATATATAAGCCTATGTTTCACATTAAAGATGGTAAGAGATGAACATCTTTTTGTATCACAGGATCCTGGCATTTTAATGTGTGCAGACTTTTTACACCCACTGTGGCACACCTCTTCTCTTCATTATTTACCAGTCACAGCATTCACATTTTAACATCATCGGCAATTTTAGCATCGTCTTTTGTACTTGCGTCGTCCCCGTCATCTCTTTATGCATAAGTCTACCTTTTTTCAGACAAACTTCAGGACTTGTAGGTCTACATCTGAGCTAGAACTAGGTTTACTATTGTTTACTGCCAGCATGTACTGCCTCTGTGGATCTTGCTGATAACTTTAGAGTACTGGTTTCCCCAGTGTAACATACTGTGTTTGTTAGGCAAAAATAGCATTCATAATGATTGGCACTACTGGCAAAACAGGTTTAATTTTTGCTAGCCAAGAAACAAAAGCACAAAGTGTAAATGGTTTTTTGTTGTTTTTTTTTTTTTTTCGTCTGAAAAATCATGGTTTCAGCTTACTTTGTTTTCCCACTTATAGTTCTAATGTTAGATTTTTCGTTTGCATGCTTTTAAGAAAATGTTCTTTTTCAATAACACTTATACTGGATACTCTTAAAGTGAAGCAGTTAAAATCCTCTCACAGTCCATAGCCACTAACATGTTCTTTTAGCTGTTTCTTTTGTCTTAAATCTCATGCACATTACTTTGTCTGTATTATCTACATTATTTACAAGCAATATGCCGTCCTGTGTACCCAGATCTCTGTCTAAAGTTCTCGTTACGGGAAGTAAAATAATTTATAATCTTAAATACAGTCTTCTTATGAAAAAGTTTCAGGGTCCTTGTATCCCCTTACCTCGTCAGTTTATATACAGAAATATGCAATAGTCCAAAATATGGATTTGATCGCCCGTATAGGGGCTAATACAGGGAGCGGTGCCCTGCACAGGGGCAGGTATCGGACCCATGTCCTTTACAGAGCAAGCATAGAGACCTCTCGGAGTCAAGAAGAAGTCAAGGCAATGTTATGTGACTCTGTCCTCAAAACCACAGTTAGGATTTGGAGGTTCACGCAGAACAAACTAACAGAGACATTTAACCATTGGAACATGTCATATTTTATCACACCGGGAGGGGGAGGTTTTTTTTGAGTTTGGGGACCAGTCTCGAGCTAAGCCACTCTTGAGCCAGTTAAAGAAAGAATTATACCCTTAAATAAATAAATAATAAATAAAGCACCCAAAAAAAAAAAAAAAAAGAAGTCGTTTGTCCTTACACGGTTCACATTACACAGGGCAAGGATAAGTCGATGAAGACATGAGACACAGTTACACATAGAAATACGAAAAGAAACAACACTAAAGCAGTTTTGGCAAGCATGCAGGAGCTCGTAGCTCAAACACATGCATTGAATTGAACGAACACGGACACACCACGTTGGGCGAGCAAAAGTGCTGCCGCTGAGAACAACTCCATACAAAGTCCATGTAGCAAATTAAGACATCGTTATTCAGGCCGCTTCCCTTTTCTCTAACAATGCTCCTTGTACATTCAAGTGCAGTTCCTCCCCCCTTTTTTTTTTTTTTCTTTTCTTTTTGATTAGGTGACTAATAGCTTTGTAAGCCGGTGAGTCAGAGTGGTTGGGTGATACTGTGAGATACTGAATCAGCAGAATGATTTGCCACTGTAGCTCTGTAGGATGATATAGAGGAGGAATAAGCGGGGGAGGGGGGAATCCTTGCATGCAAATGCAACACAGAAGTGAGTTTTTTTTGGTTTATGGTTTTCTTATTCTTTCACAGATCTCTGTTTAGATACAAAAGAACACAGCGGGGTTTTGTGTTTTCTGCATGTCAAAGTTGCCTCTTTCGCTAGCCAGCTGTTCCCCGTCGGAGCCTCTTCAGCACATCCAGCCACTTGTCTCAAACAGCAGGATGTTGTCGTCAGGCACTTCCTCTTTTTTTTTTGTTGTTTTTTTTGTTTTTTGTTTTTCCTTTGAACTGCTTGTCCCGCTCGACAACTTGCTCTTGCAAAGAAACATACCCATGAGGAGTGCAAAGAATGCCATGAGGTTAATGTGATGGCCTCCCAGTTAAACTGGAGGAGGATCAGTGCTGTGAGCAGAGCCTGGTTCTGGGGCTCTGCCCAGCAGTATGTCTGTCTGAGCTGCCATGATGGACACCTATCCTGTCCTCAGTCTGTCTGGGAAGAGTTTTTTTTTTTTTTTCCTCTTGAGAAATGAGGCCAGGGAGGTTGAGAGCAAGGAGGAGAAAAGAAGCGACAAGGAGAGGGCAATGGAAAAGGAGAGGGATGGGGGTGGGGCAGGAGAGATGGATTGGGGGGAAGAAGAGGGGAGGAGGGTAGATTGATCACAGGCTGATGGGGCTGTGTGCAGGGCCTGGTGATGCATTCTCAGGACCCCTGGCCTTTCTCTGCTCTCTGGCCCTGAGGAGAACCAAACGCACATTAGACACAATCAGAAAATAGGTTTACAAGGTCGGTGTGAACGTACGGAGTGACTCGCTAAGCCGTTCACATTGCATTTTGTCACATTACAGCCACAAAATTCAGTGTATTTCACTGGGAGTCGATACGATAGACCGACACAAAGTAGCGCATGCTTTTCTTACATATAAAAACCCTGAAGTTTAGCATGCATTTGGATTCAGCTCCTCCGACTCAACATTATGAAGAGACACCTGTTGTAGCAAATTACAACTGCGAGTCTTTGCACATCCAAAACTAAATCTTTAACCCATTTTTCTAAAAGAAAAACAAAACAAAAAACAAACAAACAAAAAACTCAGGCTCTGTCAGGTTGGTTGGAGGTGAACAGCAATGTCTTAGCAAATTCTCAGTCAGTAGGTCTGGACTTTAATTGTCTCATTCATGAACAAGCTTTTACCTAAACCATCCCTTTGCAGCTCAGGCTGCACATTTCAGCTTATAGTCCTGCTGGAAGATGAACCTTCACTCCAGTCTCGACTCTTTTACAGTCTCTAACATATTTTCTTGCAGGAGCTACAGTTTTAGCCCTACTTTCCATCCTTCACGGCTATCTTGCCTTTCTAATCTAAAGGCCAGATCTGTGGAATGGATGGCTAAAAGCAGCAGATTTTCCCACCTGAGCATCGGATCTATGCTGCTCCTCCATGGGCCTCTAGTTATGAGGCAGATTACTATTCTTTTATATTTTGCAGTTTATGTGGGCAGTCATATCTTGGTGGGTTTGCAGTTGTGACATACTCTTTTCATTTTCAGATTATTGATTAAATAATGACTCTTTGAGATGTTCAAAGCTTGGAATGTTGTTTATATAACCTAACTCATCCACAACTTTCTTCCTGACCTGTCTGTTGCATTTCTTGTTTTTTTTTATGGTGTTTGTTCACTAATGTTCTCTAATAAACAACAACAAAAAAAGAAATTTCCAACATACTTCTCATGGTTTCATCTGACAAAAAAAAGAAAGAATCGATAGCACTTTATTTGAAGGGGGGTGAATAAGACTGACATGACACTGTCATAAATATGAATAAGCCTTCATGAATATTTATGACTGTTGTCATAAAGCATATTTTGGTAAATTATGACACTTTTAAAGTTGACATTATTCAAAATGTCTTTGTTATGACAACTTGACATTAACCAATAAATCATTACTGATATAAATTTGTAATAAAAGTATTACTAATTGCACTTTAAAAATTAGGTATCTTTATGTTATTAAAGGTAAAGTTTAAACAGTAATGATTTCTTGGTTAATGTCAAGCTGTCATAACAAAGATATTTTGAATAATGTCAACTTTGTATTAAAAGTGTCATAATTTACCGAATGACGCTTTATGACAACAGTCATAAATATTCATGAAGGCTTATTCATGTTCATGACATGTGTTATGTCATGTTTATGAAAGTGTCACGACAGTCTTATTCACCCCCCTTCAAATAAAGTGTTACCAAAGAATCTATTGCTAAGCTTCCATTTCCTAATAAAATATATTGAACTTTGTGGTTGCAATAAAACAGAATGTGAAAAAGCACAAAGTGGTAAACTACTCTTGCAAAGCACTTTAACGGCAAGTTGTTTTCTTTTTTTTATATCATCCCTCAAATGTCAAAGAGAAATCAGCAGATGTTTGACAAACTCTCCTTAAATTCACATCCTTACACAACAGACGTACACTCAGATCCTCTGTACCAGCTCCATCCATCAAGGCACACAAAAAATTTGCATGCCAAGCAACCCTCGATGTCCCCTTGTGATAATCGGAACATGCCCCCAAGAAGACCGTATGCAAGATTTGCATCTCTATCTGTCAGTCATGCACATTTATTGTCATCATTCGGCAGTCCTTCGAGGCAGTCAGAGAGAGATAGGGAGGAAAGAAGAGAGCAGGAGGGAAGGATAATGATCCAGGAACTCCTCTGCCTCTCCCTCTCCTTCTGCTGTCATGCAAACAGGCATCAGCCTTCGAAAGAGAGGGAGCAAGAGGGGACTCACCTGTTTCAGAGGCCTGTGGTCCATCAAGGGGCTTCACAGGAGCAGCAAAACAACAGCAACTATTAGCACCGCTGTTAATTTGTGTATGTGCATTAGTGGGTGGGTGGTATGAGTGCATGACATGGTGCCCTTGCGTGAGATGAGTTTGAGAATGTGGCCGGAGGCTCGCGGCTCACCTGTGGCGGCAGCGGAGCAGGAACCTCAGGATCTTGCGAGCAGCCTGGTTCTGTTTTTTAGTTAGGATGCTGCTGCAAACAAAAGACAAGCGGCAGATGTTTTAGTGACATTTCTTGTGCAACCCCAGCGACGTCACACCCGCGTGTGCACATGGAGCACCTGAGGGAGTGCTTGTAGGAGCGGTAGTATTGCTGGATGAGGACTGCTGCCCTACGACTCTGCTGGAACTTCCTCTGTTCGTGGAAACTCCGGAAACGACTCTGGATCAGGATGGCTGCCAAAGTCATCCTCTTATAAAGTGCATACTGTAAGGGAAGACAGACATGAAGCGTGATGTTAGCAAAAAAGTGTTTTCTGAATTTTTTATTTTTTTTGTATGTTTTGCTTCTTACTTTTCTACATGGCCTTCCTCAAGTAACTTTACCCTTTGGACCTTTCCACATTTTTTATGCTACAACCACAAATTTAACGTGTTGTCTTTGGATTTTGTGCAATCTTGCGAAATGAAAGAAAGTGATCTTACACATTTTTTTTTATGTTTAACTTATAGATATCTGATAAGTGTGGCTCGAATTTATTTTAGCTCCCTTAAATCTGATACCCCTGAATCAGTTTCCACAGTCAGTCCTCAGGGGTCTGTGTCCTTAATGTCCTGATGTTAAAATATCATGTAACTAGAGCTATTTGCTTTGTGAATCAGACACTGAGTTGAAGCAGAAGCAAACGATTGTTTCTCAGTCCTTTCTGAGAGTTTTTACATCTGTATTTGGTGCCCAGAATGGCCATGAGGGAACATTCATTTCCAGTCAAGACATTCAGAGTATTTTCTTTAACACACGCAGAGACCTACAAGCTATATTTACACATTTAGTGTAACACAACCTACTTTCCAACAAAAAAACCCAAACAAAAAACAAGTCTCTATTAAAATCAACAATCTTACCTGCTTGTATCTCTTGTAGCAGCGTTGAATCACTGCTGCAATCTCTTTGTGTTGTTCCTGAATGGGACCCTGAGAACAACAAAATTACTGATCACATCGGACCGCCGATTGACAACAGTGCAAGGAAGCGTCACAGAGCGAGATACGCGTCAGCCGCACCGTCTGCAGGAGCAGGAGCGGAGGTCATAACTTGCCTTGTGTTTTCTGAGGGAGTGCAGAGCACGCCTGATGGTTTCGTACAGCTCTTGCTGCTCTGACTCAGTCATGGCTAGACAGGAGGAGCTTGTTTTCAACTTCTCCTCCTTCATAGCTGCACAGAGGAAGGAGCTCCAGTCAAAGGGAGACGAGGGCGCTTGGTTTGCATGAGGAGTCGGCTGCTCCTCCAGCCCTGAGAGTGAATTTGGTTTGGGGCTTGTAGCCTGGGGCTTAGATTTTAGAAACCTGCACGGAAAACAAAAACAAAAACACTGTGACAGTGACACACGTTCAGTGCTTTAAAAAAATTATAAATTAATATAGCAACTTCTTCTTGCATTTTACTTCACAAGAAAACATTTGCAGAATTATTTATATAACCGTGGAACTATCAAGAGACTTTGACTCACCTTTCCACCTCATCAAGGTAACCAGACAATGACTTTACGTCACTGCTGATGCCAACCTTTGCAGAATCTGTTTCAGTGACTGTGGTCTGCTTAAGCCTTCCAGCAGAAACATCCATAATGTGATCAGCAAGCATCGTGATATCCACCTATAACATGTGAAAGAAGTTTTAAAGTTAACTTTTCCTGTCTTTTCTTTATGTAATTTTTTAAAATGTATTCCTTACACCAAAACATTCTCTGAGTAGAGCAAAATAAAACCGCTCACTATACCTGCAAGTCATCTGAGTGATCCTGGTAGGTCAGCAGCTCAGTCTCCTCTCCCCTGTCGGACAGCACTCTCTGCCGCAGATGGATGGCCAACCGTTCTTTTCCTTGAATTCTCCGGACCAGACTGTTTTGCCCAAGAGACCGTCTCAGGCTCCACACGTTGCCCCCCTCAGACCTCCTTATCCTGGCCTGCAGGTGAGAGAACGGGGCACCGGGGAACCGAGGCCGGTCCGGGGTGGAGCTGGCAAGAGGTGCTCTCTGGTAGCTGAGCTCAGTTTTTTGGGACTTGGGTAAGACGGATTGGAGAGGATTAGGCCTCGGGGAAGAGTCGAGGAGGGAGCTGATGGTGTTGGCGCCGGGGGCCGAGTTGGCGAGCTGTTGTTGGCTCGTGGGGTTAGATTTGAGACGCTTGGCTGGGGGCGGACCTCCTTGTTCCACGTTGGCTCCTGGTTGGGGCGTTTGACCAGTTTGGCTCCAGCTCTGGTTTAATGGTTGGCTCTCTGTTCTGTTTCTTCTCACCTCTGCACAGGTGAAAAAAAAAAGAAAAAGTAAAAAATGACAACAAACCTTACAACGTACCACAAATTCCTACCAAAAACCACATCCTGCTCAGTCACAAAAATGACCAGAGTTCAACTAAGCCAAAAGGTATTCAAGAATAAAAAGAAATCGACATAAACTCATGACGTGAGGAGCTCTCATTTCTTAGCAAACCAAAATGAATGTTCAAGGAGAAACTTCTCGTGTCAGATAACAATGTCACTATAATTTGGCATAATTTGTGAAGCCTGTCTTTTAACACAAAATTGCAGTGTCTCTCAAAACTATTTACACTCTCTTAGATATTTATATTTAACATCTTTAACATCTCAAAGTGGTTTTTGCCTGTTGTAGTCACATTTTTCAATGTATTTTACTGGAAGTTAATAAGATAGATTCATGCAACAAAGTGAATAAGTATAGAAATTTAGGAAAATTATCCATAATTTTTCCTTTTTTTTTTTTTTTTACAAATAAAGTCCTCTAATCTGCTACCCCAAAATAAAATCCAGTTCTGCCAACTGCCTCCAGAAGACACTTAATTAGCACAAAGTCCACAGCCGCGTGTGTGTGATTCAATCTCAGGATAAATCCAGCTGTTCTGTGACGGCCTTTGGGGTTTGTTAAAGAACATTAGTGAACAAACAGCATCATGAAAAGGTTGTCCTGTTTGCATTTTGCTGCGAGCTATTTCGGGAACACAGCAAACATGGGGAAGAGGGCCTTTGTGTCACATGAGGCAAACACTGGACGCTGCGCTTTCATCTGAAATGCTGTTTACCGGAAAACCGCCTCAGATTACTGCGAACACAGGACTGCAACAGTAAAATACGGCATCAATGTCACACTGTGGCATGTTTTTCCTCTGGAGGGAAGGTGGTTATAGATGGATGGAGCAAAATACTGTAAAATCGTATAGGGGGGTTCACCTTCCAGAAGGATAACAACTCTTTACATGCAGCGAGTTATAATGGTGAACACATATTCACGGCTCACATTTCAAATCTCTATTATCAAAAACTTTGAAAAACATTGTATGAAATACCATCACAATTTGATGAAGTTCTCACAAGATAAAAAGTAAAGATGTTCAAGGACTATACTTTTATAAGACACTGACTTTATCCTTGAGAATTTAGAAAAAAGTTTGTTTTTAGACTTCTACAAATTAAGTGATGGGTGGTGTTAACATTGCAAAAAGAACATAATTAATGTTTGTTATCCTTCTTTTAAGCTTAGTGCCATTTAGTCTCACCAGTAAACATTAAGTATATCTAAAGCTGGTATAAAAGCTCAGACAAATCTTTTCTAAGTTAAGAAAATCAGTCAGCCAGTGCAGCGTAGAACATAAGATAGAAAATGACACGTAGTGAGCTTGAAACAGGCTGTTGGATGGATTTTTATGGCTTTTGCACAATTACTGACCACTTTTGAGCAGACTACTCCCTTAATACCAGTCAAAATCCTTATAAAAATGTCTCTAGTTAGTTTCCTTCATCAATTTAAACATCAGTCCTGAACAAAACATATTATGCTTCTGAAAAAAACAAACAAATACAAGATGCTTTTGGAACCTGGGGTTGGGTTGGTGTTGGAGCTGGAGCTGCTGTTGATTCCTCTGTTCTGCGATCCTCCTTTCCACTTCTCCGTCCAACTGTCCGCAGGCTGGCCCTTCGTTTGAGGACTCTGCTGCAGCTGCTCCAAGAGCTCGGCCAATCGAGTGTGACCACGGGACCGGGCGATATTCAGCGGCAGGCGACCCAGAGAGTCAGGAATGACAAGAGCTCTTGGATCCCACTGGTACAGAACCAGTGCCGCCTCAGTGTGGCCCAAAGCACACGCCCACATCTGCAGAAGATAGAATAACATAAACCTCATACACACAGGGAAAAAAAAGTGAAAAAAAAAGAAGAATGTAACAGTATCGATCACTCACAAGTGGCGTGCAGGAGAAGTGGTCGACGTTAAGAGGATCCACTTCCAGTTCCAGGTCAATGCTGTCGGCATGCTTTGTGCTGTGGAGTGAAGCAGCAAATGAGAAATCACTTCATCTTCACAGCGGAGGGTCACGTCCGAGCGTTACTCACCGCCAGCGGATGAGTGTTTGGATGAGCCCTGCGTAACCCTGAGCTGCGGCCAGATGCAGTAGCGTCATTCCTCTGGAGTTCGTGCTGTGGACGAGCTGGTTTGAAGAAGTCCAACAGGGCTGGGACATCATCTTCTCGCACACCACCACCACACGACCCTCAAATGTGCTCTGATCAGGGGAGCTCTGAGGGTTGAGAAGGAAAAAAGGCAAATGAGATAAAATGTTGGGAAAAATTGTATCCAAATGTCCAGCTGCCAATACCACTCTCTGGCTTTATTTGGTTTCTGTCCTGCTTTTTTTATTTTATTTTATTTTTTTGAAGTCATGAAATAACAACAATATCCTGGGTTAGAGAAGTAGCAGTCTGGAATTCTGAGATTAAAATATCATATTTTGCTTTATGCATCAACTCATATATCCTTTTCTTTTGTATCATTTTTGTGATGTCAAAATAGTAAAAAAAAAATGTTTTTATGGGTTAGTTTAAGGACAAAACATGTAGAGAACCTCACACCTCACTTTTTGTTGCATTCAATGAATAGAGGAACAAAAATCAAATTTTTCATTATTGGACTAGTTGATCACTAATCTATGGGAGAGGATTAGGACCATAGGAAGAAATAAAAAGGAAGTTTGAGTTTAATCTCAGATTTTTTTTTCCTGGTGGATCTAATCTTCTCTACTGATCAGAGTCAACTGAAGAAAGATTGGTTGAGTTAACTCTGTCCGGTTGACTACTGTATCTCCTGACTCCTCTCCTCCTTTTTGCAGCACATTTGCAGGGAAAATAAATAAATCTAAATGAATGCACATTATTTTTAGATCAATAAATGAACTGAAAAATGTGACAAAGATAACTCATAGAAGTGTCATTTGATCAAAAGTTTATTTCATATGATTCATTAAGGTTTAGGATATTAAATTCTGTCTGTGCTTGTAAGTTTAAAGAGAATAACATGTTGCAGGACGAAACTTCATCTTTATGAAACACAGTTTTACAAATTAACCTTGACTGATTTTCTTCACTTTGATGTTTTTATTTTCCTTTTTCTTCTTTTATGTTAGACACTTTTATTAAGTTGTACAGGAAACATTTCCACACAACGGACTCTATGTCTTACTTGAGACCGCTGATCATTGGCTCCTCCCCCCTCCACTCCTCCACCCTTGGTTGCCATGGCTTCTGAGCCAGGGTTCTGATTGGTTATTTCAGCCATCCTTTGCTCCATTTGCTCCAAACGCTCCAGAATGGACATCCTGAATTGGGTGTCTGTGGAAATGCAGGTCAGAGGTTTAAATCTGTTTGTCTTATTTAGGTAAGTGGGCAGAGTGCATTACCCAGTCCTTCTTAAAAAAAAACAAAAAAAAAAAAAACTGTGTGATCCCATCTTCTGCTCTCTCTCTTAGTTTTCTGTTTTGGTTACTACTATTTCATGCTTATTTTATTTATGCTCCTCAAAGCACAGGATCAACAGGGAGGGTGGAGCAACACGTTCAACTAAAGAGCTTTCATCTCTCTGGCATCTTGGGGAGAGCAGTTTATTCCTAATAGAGAGTAAAAAAACAACAACATCCCTGTATTGTAGCTGTCATACACAATACTGCTCTGTTGTTCTCTCATGAACACATCAAACAAAAACAGATTCACACTGACTGTTTCACAATAACAGAGTATAATTCAACCATCCAGCAGCTCTCTGCATCCAGAGGGGGAAAAAAAACATTGAAACTATTCTTTTTTATGCAGATATTTGAATAGTTTTGATTTGGGTTTTAAGTAGAATATGAGGTTTAACTACCGGTTTTTTTTGTTTTTTATTTTATCACCAGAAGCTCCACAGCTCCATTGCTGTCAAAAATAAATTTACTAGCACTTCGATAATGGCTCTTTAGCATCACAAAAAGGCTAAATACAACAACCTTGCGTAGACCTCAGGGTTTTTAGAGAACATTAGTGAACAAACAACATCATAGAGTCCATAGAAGATAGGTCAAGGATAAAGTTGTGGAGAAGTTAGTCTTATGAAACATTATCTTGACTTTTGAACACGTCACTGTCCATTGTTATTTTAGCAAATAAATAAATAAAAATAAAAATAAAATCCAAAAATATGAAATGCATGCAGTCGTACAGGTAAGAAAGCCTCCTGAGTTCTGTGTTGTTGTCATGGGCCTTTACAGGAGCAAGAGTCTCCTTCTATTGTGGTTGGAGGGATCAGTGGAGCTGTCCCCTCCTCTTGGTGCTGAAATCGCACAGGTCAGCCAACAAGAATAGACGAGCAACATGGTTGACTTCAGTCACACAATTTTCTGTCTTACTGCAAATATAGCCACAGTCATGAGTTAAATTGCAAAAAAGGAAAAAAAAAAAAGGAAAACGAAACAAAAATAAAAAAAACGAATTAACCAACCCAGCCGCCTTCATGTCTATCAACTGCAACATGGCAGAAAAGTGCGATCCTAACGCAGCAGCTGTAAACAATACACACCTGAACGTCAGTAGAACAGCGCGATGAGAAGATACCACCAGAGTCTTTGTGTCTGCGGCTGTTTTGGGTTTCTGTTCCCGCTTCTGCTAAACCTCCATCAGTCTGAGGTGAACGACTCACACAGCCTCGCTTCTCCAGTCGTAAAAAAACAAAAAAAAAAACAAACAAAAAAAAAAACACACAAATAAAAAAAAGAAAAGCGGAATGCAGGGAGGGACGGAAGGAAGGAGGGAGGGAGAGATAGAGAACCGTCTCTCCACGTTGTGTGTGTGAGGGGGAGCAGCGCTTCAAATCCGCCCGCCACTGATCGAGCTGCGGGAGGCTTGCTCGTCATCGACACAACAGACTGCACAGACCTGGGCATTAGCGTGGTGGCTGCGCCGTGTTCACACGCGTGTTTAATAGCAGATCGCGGTTTTATCCCCCCCGCCCCCTCTCTCCTGGAGTGAGTATTTGCCCTCATATGTGAAGCCAAAACCGAGAATATGTGCAGATGTACATTTATCGGCTCCCATTTACAAGCTCTGTCCGCAGTTGTTACTGTCAAACGGAGCGCCGTGTGTGCCGTCATGTCCTTGTCCTTTATTACAGCCAACAGTCAGCATGCTGTGACTAAAAAGCCGCATTGCCGCATTGCGCAACGCAGAGACGGGGGCGAAAGCGGAGTCAGGACAGGGATCGCCGATGGGACCCATGTGTTTCCAGGCTGCAACTGCATTGGGAGATATATTTACACACAGAGGCTGACCCTGGAGCCGTGAAGACATCTGCAATAAGTACCAGCAAAAGATTAGTGAAAGAACGTGTCATTGTCCTTTAGCTCCGTTTAAATCCGCGTTGAATGCCATAAAACTCACAACAGGTTACGCAACCAGAGGTGAATGTAAAAAGAGTGACTCTTTTGTATGCTCACACCGTAAACATATGCACCAAACCACTGTATTGTCCCATCTTCGATCTATCGATTGGATCAATCAATCAACCAACCAATTCAAATCAATTTGCCAATTTATGATCAATTTGCATGCAGAGAGAATGCAACAATAGGAGTAGCTTCAAGACCAGTTCAGACATACAATGACATAATGCTTCTCAAAATAGTTTTAGCACAAGTCATTTATAACAACACTGAAAAGAAGGAGCAAAGCAGCAAATGAATTAAATAAAACCCACCACCAATTGCATTTAGAGGTTACTTAATTACTCAGAGTCCACCAGTGTGTAATTTAATCTCTGTATAAAACCAGCTGTTCAGAGATTTTTTCCAAAAACACTTGGGGCCCAAACAGCCTCACTATACTTTCAAGCCTGATAAAGGTCAGGCATAGAGTTGTGGAAAGCCTTAGTGGGAATAAGTTTTCATTTTCCCAAGCCTCACTAAGAGAACAGATAATCCATCATCCAAAAATGAAAAGATTATGGCACATGTGTGAACATACCAAGACAAGGTTTTCCACCTAAACTGACAGGTTGGGCAAGGGCAGCACAACTCAAAGAAGCAGCCAAGAGGCATATTTCTGGAGGAGCTCCAAAGGTCAACGGTGCAGGTGGCTTTGAAAAAAAAGAAAAGCTGTATGATATCCTGTTTGGAGTTTGTCAAAACCTATTAAGGCAAATATGTGGAAAAAGTTGCTCTGGTCAGATTAGGTCAAAATTCAACTTTTTGGTCAACAAGAAGAAACAGAACATGAAAAAGTCTCTTAGTAGCTGGAAAATACTTGAGACTGGGTGGAATACAAAGTGCACAGTCTTTTATTTATTAAAAAATGTATATTAAAGACCATGTCTGAAACCATCTATTACCTTCCACATGAAAATTCCGACTTGTATTCTGCAGTGTGTTGCTCTAGCACACAAAATTCTAATAAAACAGAAGTTTTTAGTTGTAATGTAGCAAAACATTAAGTTAAGAAGGTGTGAAACATCTAGTGAAGCAAAAATAAATAAATAAATAAATAAAATAAGATAAAATAAAATAAAATAAATAAAATAAGCTTCTTCTAATGATCCAGAAAAACAATACTTGTCTTGATTGTATGGGTCAATGTACGCCTGTGAAATCAGATCTTTTAATTGTTTTTAGGGGTTTGCATCAAACAAGCACATGTGAAAACAGCACAAAAACAGAAAATGTATTACATTTCTCATAGTTAAATAAATAAAAAGAAACACACTGACAAATGCTGAATTCTTGTTCATTTCAGGAGTGGGTCAGTCTGCAACACAAAGCATTTGGGCGCTTAGGGCACCGAAGTAGCTAGTGCCGGCCCTGGTCATAACGTTTCTAAAGCATATCTACTTCCTGGGTTTCACTCATCTGTGTCACTGCTGCTTCTTATGTTCTCTGGAAATATCATATTTAAGTATTGCATGCAATATATAGGAAATATAATAAAACACAGCCAAAGCAGTTAAAAACATGTTTTGTTTTAATTTTCTTTACCGAGTGACGTGAAAAGAAACAGTAATACATGTACCCACATCTTCTTCCATACGTCCACTCTCAGACAGCCCTCCGTCCAGTTTCACAATGCTAACTTCATCCACAATAGGAAACAAGTCTAAGCTTATAGTCTAAGGTTTTTCAGGCAGAGAAAAAGACTGCAGCATAATGTGACTAAAACACAGAACCTCTCATAGGTCAGCACTGACCATGCCTCAGAAACTCTAAAAAAATCATCAACGTCTACATTTAATAATTGTTCAAACGGGGCAACTTTATTTGATTTATATGTAATTACATGTTCAGTATGATTCTTTTTAAAAGAAATTAGAGCATGTGTCAAATTAGGACCAAAAGTACTTCTGCTTTTCATTCAGCACAGTTAAAACCTTTTCTGAATCTATGCAAATGACTTCCAGAGGTCACAACTGGGGCACACACAGAACCAGCAACCACACTGCAGAGAGGGGATAGCATTTATCTCCTCAGAGTCTAGATTTTTCATGACCTTATCTATGTAAAGGACAAAGGGATTGTGAAACAGGGCCAGCAGAAACTAGATTTTTATTTTTCTGAAGAAACGGAAACAAACATCAGTCCCTGCAAGCATTCCCAGAGCATCCACAAAGCTGTGGTTGGGAGAGGGGCTGACGTACGGCGTCTCAGCATGGTGCTCCAGCTGCAATATGGTAGATAAGACGGCCCTGCAGTGGAGAGTAAGGCGAGTTGAAAGGGCCCCTAGCCTCTGTCCAAGATCTGCTTCAGAGCTGCTGCAGGAACAAGGCTCTGAGAGACTTCTCATACCCTTTCCCTGAACCACTGCCATCGGGCAAACTGCAACATCAAAAGCAGAAACACCCGACTGCTACACAGCTTTCTGCCTCAAGCTATTAAAAGACTGAACTGCTGTTATTATCTTTCAGTTTATAGTGCAGCACTTAACTTATGCTCAAGCTATACTTTCAAATGTTTTTCTTTTATCCATTTAATCACTTTGTTGAGAAATAATTTGTACAATCACATGTAACTTTCCTCAATTCAAAAATGTGTCTGACACATTCAGGCAAAAGTCGAGGTGTGCGTGACTGAGGCTCTTTCCTCTTGAATGTGAACAGACACATTTATCTCTTCAATAAGCAAATTCTTTCTCTCACCATCCAGGGACAGCCAGTCGTGCTGAGAAGATGGCAGTGCTGGTAGGTCGCGCGCCTTATATTCAAACACCACAGAAGAAGAGATGACCTCGCCACCCATGGCCACCTGCAGCATCACCAGTCCTGTGTCATGAGCTGGGAAAAAAAGACAGATATCAAGAGAGTTATTTTTGGTTAACACTGAATAAACTCCACACAATGTAGCTAAACACAAAATGATTAATTCAAACCTAATGTTGCCCTAATGTGGATTATGCAAACCACACAGCAAAATAGAGGGCATTATTTACTATATTTTCCTATGTCTTGCTGAAAGAATACTCTAAACTGACCTTTATTTATCCAGCAAACACAGAGCCAACTGCTTTCTGTATCTTCCTTATCATCTTATTCATCTACCTCATCACTTTTAGCCTATTTTTTTATTTTTTTAATTTGGTTATGTCTTTTTGCTCTGAAAAGCATTCTGTAAATAATATTTGGTGTTTGATACATTTTCTTCTGACGTTAATTTCTTCTGGAGAAAAGTTGTTGTGTTACCTGGGCAGTAGCAGCGCAGGACCCCGGGCTGGATGAGGGCAGCTGGGACACTGATGTGGTCGAAGAGGCAGCTGTATTCACTGCTGGACTCCAACCATGGACCAGTGATCAATACCTTTACTCCTCCCTGTGGAGCAAAAAAAAAACAAACAAAACAAAACAACAATTTTCTGACAGGAGCTCAAAATCTTTACAATGAATCTAGGAGCCACAAAAACATCTAATAATGAGAAAAGGATATGGATACCATAACAACAGCATCAAAACAGAAAACTTGTTTTCAGTCTGCAAATACATCAGCAAATAGTAAGTTCTTTGATGCACTCTACGTTTATTTATAGTCTAAGGTAAGCCAGAAATGGAATTATTTAATGACCAGTCATTTACATTTAAGAGTTGGATCATAACTAACTTCAAACAAAACCTGTAAGGGTTAGAGCGATGGAGGTGGACACCCTGTCTTGGTAGGTTTGCAGTGGTGTGTATAAATAATTATGCTGAAAGTACTCAAGGGTCTTTTTTTTCGTGTTAAAATGGTAAATCATATTATAGTGAATTATTTTCTATTTATCTGCATGTCGATAAAATACATAATCATGCAGATTATTCTGGTTTTGGAAAATTGTCTTGCATGCTTGATTTATTAAAAGGAAGTTGTACAGTTATCTGACTATTTGGGTTGAATGTTTTATGTTTTGTTGATCTACAAAATGTTTGAAAACCTATTTAACTAACATTAAAGAATGGTTGTACCCAAGTATGTTTTTAAAGTAAAATGTTCAGTGCTTGTGGTTTACTTGCTATTATGTTAACATGAAAGCAAAACAACAAAAACCAAAAAAAAAAAACAACATAGTTTTTAAAAGAGAAAATATTGTGTTGTACCTAACATTTCCCATTTATGAAAAAAAAAAAAATCATATAAAATTGTTCCAAGGGCCACAAATGGCCCTCAGGCTACAGTTTAAACAATAGTAATTTATAAGTAGCAGACAACAGGGTGCGTAACACAAACCTTTTGTAAAGAAAATGTTAAAAACCATGAATCATTTTCTTTCCACAGCAAAATTGCGCCCTAAGTTATGCTGGTCTATCACATAAATTCCTAATAATATACATCTAAGCTCATGATTGGAACAAAATGGGAAGTTCAAAGGGTCTGAGTATGTCTGTAAAGTACTGTGCATTTTGGATGTTCTGAATTCCTTTTTTTTTTGTTAAATCCCAGACTAAATCTGCAGTTAAATGTGGGTTTTATTTAATAATTGCTCATAATTATTTCTGCTATGAGACTGTTTTTAAAACATGGTGGTTCAAAGATGAAGAGTTTCCTCAACTTTCATCATAATTCAATGACAGAACCGCTGTCTGAGTTATTAGAAGTGGTACACGCTCAAATTAATGAGGCCACCCAGGGGAATCTGGGGAAAAATTGAAATTTCATTAAAAGCCAATCAGCTGAGTCTGAAATACTCGGCCTCCTTAATGACCACATACTGTAGCCAAGCTGTCAGTGCAAACTGGGCTAAGCATGATTGCAACAGTTAACGTTAGTACAAGCTACCATCAATCATGTGGAGCATGGACTAATTTTCCTGTGGGGAGCAGTGATGAGTAAATAAAGATTACATGTTGGGTTTACTAACCTCTGGATAAGACCACTCTGGGGAGTAGTCCGTCACGCCGAATAGCCTGCCAGTTTCCTGGAGCAGTCCCAGTGCCCCCTGCTCCACCTCGGATGCCTGCAGGTGACCGGCCGCGGTGCTGTGTTCCTCTCCTGCCGCGCCATCCTGGGGCATCAGGACCCCAGAGACGGCTGCCGCCACCCCTCCCCCGGACCCCTCAACGGAGATGAAGTCGTTGATAAGATCGGAGAACTGGCTTCCAAATGACGCTTCGAATCCTTCCAGACTGATAGCCGCCCCGGCCCCGGCTGTCACTGCCGGTACCCCTGCACCTTGCTGAGGAAGCGGAGAGCTGTAAAGAGCACCTTCGATGTTAGCACCTACACCTATCGACTGAGGACTGGCCACCATTGAGCTACTGGCACCTGAAATGCTCACGCCGTTACATATAATTTCGTTTTCCGTTCCTCCTTTGCCCCCTCCGCCTTCGTCCCCCCCTCCAGTGTCATCTGTGGGCTGGAGAAAATGCTTGGCGTCAACACTCGCATAGGTCTCGTGGGGATCCCCAGGCTTGAGGAGCAAATCTTCTCCGTTTTCTGTCGGTTTCTCTAAGGCTGCGACCTCCTGGTGGCTCCTGCTGTCTGGTTGCTCGACGTCTTGCGTTGTCAGGGGAAACGACCCGACTGCTGCTGCTTGCCCATTCCTCGCACACAGTGCCTGTTGGTCTGTGCTCACTTGGTGGAGGTGTGCATGTGGTTCTCCGTTGGTGACAGGAGAGTCAGTGACCATCGGGGGGAGGCCGATGTAGGCCCGCGTTTCGCTGGATTCCTGGGTTGCCTTGGTGCCGTTGACCTGCAGTTGAGAGGGCTGGGTTGTCTGGGGGGAGGCCTGAAGGAAGAGGCCCGGGGAGGGGTGGTGTGATGGCTGATTCAGACTTGAGACGCAGGCCGATGACATGACAGCACTGAAGTCCATCTGCTCCAGGGTGGTGCTGGGGCTAAGGCCGGTTCCTTCTCCCACGTAGCTGCTCTGGGTTGACAGCGGCTGCTCCAGTGGCGTGGCCTCTGTCTTGATGTTGTTGACGAGGGCCGGGTTGTAAACGAAGCCGTTAGTGGAGCAGTGGAGTCCCCCATCGTCACCGTTGCATCCCTCCGTCTTCCCTCCGCCTCCCCCGTACGTCTGGCCCTGCTTGGGATTGTTGAGGAAGCAGTCGGGGTCAAAGGTCATGGTGGTCTCAGGAAGGCTGACTCCAACTCCAGAGTCCAAAGAACTGGATAGAACCAACTCTCCTCCTTCCCCTAACCCCACCCCTCCACTGAACGATGCAAACCTCTGGTTGTCAGGGGCGACAGCCAACAGGATGCCCGTGGTGGTACTCTCGTGGGTCGAAGCCAACAGGTGGGTGTGGCCGGCCGAGTATACCGAATCGCCAGTTAGAGTGGTGACCTCAGACATGAACACAGCAGTGCTTTGTGACAAGCCAGTGCCGATGGCAAGAGCTGGGCTGTCAGCCATGTCGCTGGCAATAGACAGAGGGGAGCTCTGGGTGGTGTCGGGTACCTCCACCTGGTTGGTCGAGGTGGAAGAAGACACCTCCATGCTGCTCTGTGGGAGAAGGGAAGGTTTGGTTATCCTGCCATTCCTCCTCTCGCCTCCACCTGCCCGACTCCGTCCTCCGCCAGGATTGGGCTCAGTCTGGCCCTCCGATACATCACTGTTCTGGACCTCCGTGCCATCTGCTTCCTCAGCTCTCTGGCCTGCTGCTACGCTGGTTCCTACTGCTGTCCCTCCTCCTGCTCCGGACTCCTGTTTGGATGAGATGATACGCTGCTTCACACTGGAACACTTCTGATGCAGGCTGCTTCCAGCACCTGACAGAAGAGACAGAAAAGAGAACAGGATTCAGGAAAGTGTGCCATTTTCTATTCCACCCTGTACCTTGCAAAATTATTATACCTTTTGCATCATAAACCATACACTTTATTGCATTTTAGTGGAAGTATCAGGATGTGAAAGACTACAGCTAAGAAGCGCATAATTCCTTTACAAATAAAAACCTAAAAACTTTGGAATGCACTCGAATCTATCACCCATCATTCTAAAACCCCTGAATAAAATCCAGTGGAACCGAGTAGATCCAAGAGTCACAAAATAAAGTCCATTTTTGAGTCATTTAATTTAATCATAAACACAACTTTTCCTTGAAGGCCACAGAGGTTTTGTTAGAGAACATCGTGAACAAACGGCATCATGAAAACCAGCAACCGTAGCAGAGTTAGAGTACAAAACACCTTAACTGGCATATCAGCTAAGGAAAGCATTGATCAGAAAAGAAGCAGAGAGACCCTGAAGGAACTGCAACGACCGATCAGCAGAACAACTAGTCCACACTTTCAGATTTGTATTTGTTAAAAAAACAACAACAAAAGAACAATATTGGGGATTGCCATCCTCAATATGGGTATTTTTGGAAGAGTGGCAAGAAGAAAGACGTTGTTTCCAGTTTGTCACAAACTATGAGGACCTGACATGGTCCTAAGATTTTGGCCAAAAAAGGCTAAGTGACAATATTTCTCTTTAACACAGGGTAGTTGATCGGAGTTGAAAGGAAGATTGTTTGGGATTGGCTGTAAAAAGCCTGATATGGGCTCAAAACCCTGCTACTGAGGCAGTGGTTCACCTTCCAGTAGAACAAGAACATACTCTAGATCTGAATGTGAATCCGTGACAAAGTATAAGCTCTTTATCCAATCTGAATGAGGCTGTGCCTTTTTGCAAAGAGGATTGAAAAAAAAAACACGTTTGTAGAACCTGTTCCACTAGTAAAAGGAGGATCCACACTTTCAGATTTGTATTTGTTAAAAAAAAACAAAAAAAAAACAACCAATATAATTTTCCCTCAGCCTCACAATTATGATCTACAAAATAAAAAGCAGTCTGAAACAAGACAAAAAACGTAATAAAAAAAAGTCAAAGGATATGAATCTTTTTGCCAGATTGCAATTAGAGAGTATGTAACAGCACCCTCTACTGTTCAGAACCCTTACTGCAACGATTACACAAGTACTCTGATATAACTGTCACAAACAAGGTGTTAAGATACATTCTATGTATTTGTTGCTCTTGTCAGGGAAATTAAACATCTAATATGCAAACCACATGTTCTCATTTACATTCCCAGTGTTTTGCAGTTTTAATTTCAGAGGTAACACCTCCCCCTCATCATCGACAACCACAGGACACAGGCACAGGATCATGTGCCAAGGGACACAAGAAAGCAAAAGGCTCTGTGAACAATTAGCACATGAAGTAGCACTCGCATCAACAAGACACAGCTTCGGGCTCGTCTCAAACTACCTTTCCAGACCACGTCAACAAAATAGATTGAACCTACATTATGGCGTGTGGGTATGGGTGTGTCAGTGTGAGTACTGAAATTATCTAGTCCAGTGGTCCCCAAACTACGGCCCGCGGGCCAAATTCGGCCCGCCTCCACATTTGGTCCGGCCCCCAGAACAATATCAGAGAGCGATCAGATTTTTTTTTCATATACCGTATTTTCCGGACTATAAGCCGTTTATATGTGGATTTTTCTTCAACCACCAGGGGGCTCTTTAGCAGGAAGTGAATCATTGGAAGTCAAAATTGGAAATAAAAGAAGAACGCGCCCATTAAAACGGAATTAGGTTTTAATAGGGAATTGAAATTTGAGAATGTTGGTGGTCAGTTAAGTAGCATTGAGGGGGAAAGAAGATTTTTCGTTTTTTTTTTTTAAATAATACTGGGGTCATTATAAAAATTTGAGGTATAGATATTAGGATCCAGTAGACGGCAGTAGTGCAATAATAATGGATGCAAGCTGTTGTTGGAAACTAAAGAAGAAGAAACAGCAGCAGCAGAAGAAAAAGAAAAAGAAGGCGCCCATTTTCCTTTAGCACATGCTAGTAGCAGACACGAAGGATCAGCACTTTTACTGTTAGTTACCGTTCGGAACCTACCGTAATCAGTTCAGTTAAATCTAATCTTGGCAACTTTTTCTTTTTCAACCGTAATAAATGTGATATTCAATTGACCTGTTATGACTCAAATTTTGGGTGTCCGCCCCCCTCTGCTGCTGCTGCATTACTGTGGAAAACCTGGAGCGGCAGAGATATCTGTGGCTTATATGTGTATGTTTACTGGTTACAACAAAAAACTTTGGGGTTGTGGTTTATAGTCCGGTGCGGCTCATAGTTACGGACTATAATCCTTCCTGGAATTTTTTCTGTGAAGAACCCAGAGAGGGTTGTTTGGTTATTATTTATTTCATTAATAGTATTTTCCCCTCATCAACAACAACCACAGGACACAGGCACAGGATCATGTGCCAAGGGACACAAGAAAGCAGAAGGCTCTCTGGTCCAGTGTTTCTGGAAAACAATACATTTTTACATTTAGGCACTCCTGCAATCGTCACACCTTTTCTGTTACAAACTGACTCCAGCCCCCACCAGAGAAGGGAAAAGTTATGTGGCCCTCACAGGGAAAAGTTTGGGGACCCCTGATCTAGTCCTTCACGCTGTTTCATGAATATGAAATGCTGGATATTTTAGGCATGCTTGCCGGTTGCTATAAATTTCTCCGTTTCATGGTTGCAGTTTGTGTCTGCCTCTAGGTGGCAGCATGACTCTGATAGCTGCAGCAACCAGACTTACTGTGACTGGTAAAACCTAGCTAAATTACAAGTGTTTTGGAAGTCTATCTGATATTAACCACGGATTAATCTTAACTGAAACAAATCACTGCAGGAAAAAGATTTTTTGAGACTTTGAATATTGAATCCCAATATGGTTTTGCCAATAGTTCAATTTTACAAGCTTTGCAATACTAAATTAAACTGGCAAAGTATAAGAAACTCAAAGCAGCAACACGTGAAGGTAGAGGTGTGATTTTTAATGTTTTTTAAATGAAAAATTAATCAAGTGATCAGCTATATAGTGGCCAATAATTTCCTGGCAGTAGGCTAATTGATTAATAAAAATCAACTAATGGCACCATCTGTACTTTTATACGCAGCTGGGTGATTTAATTATAGACAAGACTGCCTAGCGTCAAATAAAAAGACCATTTACAAATCTTGGTACTGAAAAGACGTCAAACCTCCCTGTAAAACTGACAATTAGTAAATTGCTTTTAATTGATAACTTTAAGTTTGTGCAGAAAAGGATGAGACTAAATCAAACAACTAAGTACGAATGAATGAATCATACATATTTTTGCATGCAAACAATACATTTATCTAGTAAGACTTTATCAAAATCATAAAATCCTTAGATTTTACTCATTTTAACCATGTTAATTTTAATTACCAACAACAACTACAAATATATAAGGAACAAAAATCATAACTACCCTGCATGCAGCAGCATAGTGTGTAGCATAACTGTGTGTCGCATATGACTTTCCTAAGCAAGTGACTTTTCATTGACCTCGATATTAAAATGAGACTTGAGTTTAGAACAATTAAGTTCATAATAGACACAAGAAAGTAACTTTTTTTTTTTGCTAAGATGGTTGAAATATTTATTGCATGCTGTAAGCAAAGGCCATCTGCTTCAATGAGTCATTCACTTCAAGGTATTCAATCACCACTTTAAATGTTTTATCATTCAGATGACAAATGTTTACCAGTGAATACATGGCAACTATATGGATGTTTCACATATACAAACACATACATAAATGATTATCACAAACCATTTGTAAAAGAAGGCTAAATTATGCATATTTTACAATCTCCTGCACTACATCCTGTAAATAATTTAGTCATTTTCAGTGCTATTCACATTGTTTTCTGCTGTTCTTATGTAATTAATTTAAATCTGCACCAATTAGCACACTAATTGGTGCTTATTGTTTCTTCTAATAATTGTTTAAAGTAATTTTTTAAAATATAAATACATTTCCTACTTGGAATAATAAATAATGTAATCTAATATACAATGTAATCTACACCTAAACACTTAAGTGAACACTTAAGTGTTCCCTTTATTTTTTGAGCAGTATATTATTTACTGCTCCACTAGATTGACTCATTTAAATTTGCAACTACTTTTTGAAACAAAGACACTTGTCAGCCAGTGTGAAAGAGTGGCAGCCCATTTTTAAAATATAAATTTCACTGTGTGATGTTGGCCATCTCTTTGCTACAACTATAACAGCCTCAACTCCTCCAAACTTTCCATAACATTTAAAAAAAATAAAAAATAATTCCTGGAACACATTTCTGAGGTCAGACACTGATGTTGGTTGAGAAGGAGTGGCTCGTAGTGACTGCTTTAATTCATCCAAAGGTGTTCCTTTGGGCTGAGGTCAGGAATCCAGTAAAACCTCTTCCACACTAAACTTGCTCATCCTTGATTTGCTTTGTCTCCTGGCAAATCATGTTGCAGCAGCGAAAGGCCGTTCCCACACTTTTTCCATAATATTTTGAAAATGCGTCCGATATGCTGGAGGACTTATGCCGCATCCACATGGGAACGTATTTTTCAAAAAAAGGTTGTCATTTTCCAAAAATCTAAAAAAAAAAAGGAATCATGAATCCACACAGAAAAACATAGAACAAATCCTCTCCCACCCGAGACCTGTAAGTGTCTCTAAACATTAATTTGGAAAGCCGTCACTAGTTCAATTGTGAAGGGGGTTGGGGGTTATAAATGGTTAATTAACTGGGAACTGGTGGTAAGACTTGAAAACCGATGTTCATAGACACCCTCCATGCTGTCAGAACAAGTTTAAACCATTTAGCAAAGAAGAATGTGGAAAACCTTTGGTCTCCGGAGATATCCACCAAAAGATTTGCAGTTGTTATTGCAGTAGAAGGATGTTCTGCAAAATAGTGACTCAAGAGCTGCTGAATACTAAAACACATCAGTGCTTTTAAACTTTCATTTTGTGAAAAATTTCAAAACCATATCTCCTTTTTCCTCTACTTCACAGTTACGCACTAATTTGTGTTGGTGCGTCACACAAAAATACCAGTAAAATCCATCAAAGTCTGCATTCATCGTGTGACATTAAATGGCAAGCCCTCAAGGGGTGTGAATAATTTCCAAAGTCCTGTATGAAAACGGCGTATGTGCTGGCATTAGCCGTCATGACAGTGTTTTAAATAAAAGCTAAATTAGTGATGTCAGTCTGGGACAGACAAACAGCTGCACAATCTGCCCTCTGGTGACTCTTTCGAGGGTTTGTGCTCAAGTTAAGGAGACTCACACATAGGTTTGAGCTGTCCAATGAGCTCCTCTTTGCTCCACTTGGCCCACTCTTTCCTGTCCGTGTTGATGGAGCAGAGGACCGGACCGCACGGCTTCCCACTGTCATCCACTGCCGGCACGTTCAGGTAGTGCACCAGCACAATGTCCGGGTTCTGCAGCACACAAACATCGACATGCACACTGTGCTGTGTTTATTGCAAAATGACATCCATTCATTAATTCAGTGATGGGTTTTTAAAAGCGCACAGAGGGCAGGAATGAAAAAAGAAGAAGAAGAAGAAGAAAAACAAGCTATTCACAAACAGGAAAGAAGGGCAGGGGGAGGAGGTAAACTGGGAGGGAAAGTGAAAGAGAAAGTAGAGGACAGGGAGGAGGTCAGACGTAGCGTGTCAGATAAGATTCTCTCACCTGCCCATAAAAGATTTAACAGCTTGAGCCCACTCATCACTCTTTCTCTCTCTCTAACGCTGCAGTGTCTACACGTGTGTGTGTTTGTGTGTGTGTGTGAGCGCGATACAGGATATATATGGAAAGACTGAACAAGAGAAACAGAGGGAGAGCAGCTCTCACTATACTGCAGGTCACCGACAGACCTATGGAATTTCTATCCTATGAATGATTCAACAAGTTTGCTCGTGCGCACACGTGTGTTAATGTGTGTGTGTGAGAAAGAGAGAGGGAGAGAGAGAGAGAGCCTGAGAGACGAAGACTTTTTTTTTCACGATGAAAGATTCAGTAGACAGACTCAGGTTAGGGGGTGGACCTGCTGAGGTGGAACACTTTTCTCTCCAAAAGAGGGGTAGCACACTGGGCCGCTGCTGCTCAGCGCTCTGCGGTACAACACTGTTCATGGACTGATTTATAATCATGTTCGCTGATGTGTTTTGATATCTGTGCAAAGAGCAGAAAATGGCACATTACAGATAAAGCAAGTCAAATTTCCCTTCCCATTTTCAAGATGGCGAGATTCCAACTAGTGGAGCATGCTGAAAAAGAACATATAACGGATCGGGGCGTAACATTTCAATTTGCTGAGATAGCTGATATTTCCATGTAGATTTTATGTGAAAAAATTGCGTAAAAAAAAAAAAAGATCACAACTACATAGCTGTGTACGCTTGTCCATATTTTAAATATGCAATGGTATTCGATATTTTCATTTGAAATTAGCTGTGAGAAATGAAAATTGGGGGAGTTTAAATGTAGCCAGACGTGTCCGGGAGTCATTATGCAATATGTCATGTGAAGATGATGAGGTGTCTGTTTCTTGAATTAGCAGTGAAAGACCTGTGTGTGTGTTTGTGTGTGAGAGAAAGAGAGCGCATATGCACACAACAGCTGCTCTCTGTTGCCGCTCACATGAGCAGCAGTGTGAGTCCAACATCTTTATGAAAAGCAACATGCTTTTATACACAATAGACACCTGTCAAGGTGTGTGTGTGTGTGTGTGTGTGTGTGTGTGTGTGTGTGTGTGTGTGTGTGTGTGTGTGTGTGTGTGGGGGTGTGTGTGTGTGTGTGTGTGTGTGTGCGTGTGTGTGTGCGTGTGCGTGTGTTCATGTGTAACTATCCAACAGGGGACATGCGTGTCATTTTACACTGACCAACAGGGGACTCACCGTTGAAGAGGGGACATTTTGTAGGTCCCCTCTTGGAAATGACCCTGTTTTAGGGTCAGGGGTTGCAGTTAGGACTAAGGTGTGAATTGACTTTTGGTTAGGGTTAGGAAAAGGGTTAGGTATGTGATGGTTAGGGTTAGGAAAAGGGTTAGGGTTAGGCTGTAGAAATGAATGGAAGTCAATGGAATGTCCCCTGTTGGATAGTAGCGTACGACTGTGTGTGTGTGTGTGTGTGTGTGTGTGTGTGTGTGTGTGTGTGTGTGTGTGTGTGTGTGTGTGTGTGTGTGTGTATGCTTTGGAAGCAGAAGGCATGTTGTGTGTGTGTGTAGTTTGTAGCTCCAGGACATTTTCTTAGAAAGGACCGCACAGAGAGCAGCGCCTGAGTCCCTGATGCGAGCGCTGAGAGTCGGGGTTAGATAACACACTGTTCTCAGGAAGTTACAGTCAGCTCCTGTAAAAATTATTTTTACCGCCCTGCACCCAGTGTGACATTTTCTCGAGACCTATATGAGCAGTGTATTCCATAGTGGTCTATATTCGTAGGTAGGACACCAGTAAGCCAAACAACATAAATTTTTACTATCAGCCCAGTCCTGGAGTATTATTTTCAGCAGCCTTAGTCTGCCTCATTAATTTGGAAGGGGAGGACTTTTATCGCCGCTTTATGGTTTAGCTCAGTTTTCACCTGTTTGATGATCTAACAAGTGAAAGCTTGTGTTCTACTTTGTAAAATAAAACCTAAAATAGTTTTAAAAAATAATGTTTGCTGTGTGCATCGACGTCTTATGAATGCAGTCAGAATTTTGCCGGTGTAGATACAGCGCCGGTCAGAAGTTTACATGTAACCTCATGTTGATTTTGGGCTTTCAATGATTCTTTTTTTTTTCCACCAACTTTTTTCCAGGGTGGTTTGATTACAACAAATTAGTGCAATGTTTTACAAAGTAGTATAATGTGCAAAAGCTGGAATTTATTGTGAATTTTCTTTAATTCACACAGGGCGAAAATTCTGCAGTATAGTATATTTTCTGTGTATTTTGTGCTTGTTAAGCATAATTCACAATTGTGAACTACGCCACCATTGTTCTTGAACACGTCACCATTTTCTTTTGATCTAATGGGAACTGAGGGTAGTTCAGAAGTGGCTTGTGCATGAATAATACCCTGGGCGAGCAACTTCTAATATCGCCCTGGGCAACTGCCCATGTTGACTGTATCAAAAACCGGCTCTGGTTGCACCAAGAGGAAAGTAACACCAAACACACACTACAGCTGTGTGGATCAGATGAGTCAGTTTGTGGAAAGCCCTGAGCTCAACAATATTTAAAATTTATGGACTCTACTTAAATTCAAAATTCATGCCTGGAAATCAGAAAAACTAAAATGAGCTCTACCAGTTCTACCAAGAATAGTGGTCAATTACAATATCCAGCTAAAATTAAGCCAGAAGTTTGTTGGCTAAAATAATAATAAAAAAAGTGTGTGTGAAGATACAACTTGGGGAGGGAAATTTGTCCAAACAATAGTGTTTTGATCATTAGTTCTTGAGTTTAGTTATCCTCTGAAAATATGTATTATATCAACATTCCACCCTGAAAACAGAACAGTTCAAAGGTATCATTAAAGCCCAAAATTAAAGTAGTATGCATGGTCAAAATTAGTATATGTAGACGTCTGACTGGTGCTGTATGCGAGAGGGGCGTAGTGGGAAAAGGGCGGAGAGCTTACCTGCAGCAGCCAATAGCATCTACGATGGAAGGTGGGGATGATGGAGGAGTGGACGTAGCAGCCATACAGACACTGGAGAGAGGATAGGAGAGGACAGCAGAGGAGAGGAGATCGCAATGGTGAACAAGACAAGAAAAAGGAAGGAAGCCGGACAAAGAAAAATTGCAAAAAGGGAGTGGAGAAGGAGAGGACAGGGAAGGAGAGAACAGGAGAGGAGAACTTAGGTTATACCCACTTAGGTTGTATTGATTGTGGTGCTGAAAGTAAATTGCAAACATGCTGTATGTGTTTTTTTCCCTAATGTCTTTTCTAAAATACCATCAATCTGACGTGGGCAATAACAGCAGCAGGAACAGAGAAACTCACAGCCTTTGCAAAACAGGACATTTGGAATTAATAAAAACTTCAAAAGTTTTTAGTTTACTATTTTTTGGAAAGCTGACTATGAGGAGACTGCAAGAAAACACTGAGCGAACAAAGGACACTTATAAGAACACTACAGTTGTAAACATGACCAAATATAGGCGCAACTTGGTCAATTAGAATATCACAGAAAAATGTATATATTCCCATAATTGCATTAAAAATGACACACAGATTGGTGTATTTAAAACATACACTCCAGGTAATTTTGACTGCTGGGGGTCCAGCAAATAAAAACTCACCTCCTCAGAAAGCTGCAGTACTACACTAATAAATAAATAGTATTTTTAATACAGACATGTAATGATATAACCATGTTACACAGTAATGGGACAGTCTGCTGACTTGACGGTTGTCTAGCAGACAGTCATTGGGGAGGCTACAATTGGTAATTGCTAAAGCATGCAAGCATCTTAATGGAAAATTAAGTGGAAGAAAAAAGCCTTATTGAATAGGTGGTGGAGATGATTCTAATACAAGGAGAGTTGTAACGACATCAGTTCCACCATTTAGACAACAGACAGAAGTTTTGTGAGTCTTTTAAATATTTAGTCACTCTCTCCCTGGACCACCATGGTAGACGTCAGGGTTTAAAGCTGGTGTGTTAATGAAGAAAAAAGTATTTTTTTTTTTTTTTTTACCAAAGGCAACATTTGTTTGGCACTTACACAGTGACAGCTAAAATAATTTGTCTAATCACTAATTACAGGCAGCATTATCACTTTGCCAAGTCTCTAAATCCTTGGGTAACTGAGTGATCACCCAAACACTTGATGCCTTCATCTATAAATACAACATATCAACAGATAGTGAGTATGGTTTTAGAGAGAACTGATTCACATCAATGGTGTTAATATCCATAACTGGAGAAATTATAAACGGCATGGACAATAAAAACTTTTGTCATTGATAGGGGGTTTTTCCAGACCAATATGTTTGTTTGTTGATATGATGTTTCTTCATGTACGCTCTCTCACACACATACACACACAAACTCAACAGAGGCAGTGTTTGCGTTATGGTCCGTCTTAAAGAGTGACAGACATTGTTCTCGGTCGTTCCTTTTCCTCAAATACACTTGTGAATTAGCATCTATTTTTGCTTTTTCTGTCTTATTGTTGCAACTCACCCCAGCATGCAGCGCAACCTACAAAAGTAGAGGGGTGGGTTGTAACAAGGGACATCTGTGCTCACAAAGTCTGAAAAACAAAGCTTTCAGTCAGTATCATTTGTAGTAAACACATGTGAGTATTTTGTTGAGCACTTTGAGAACTGGATCTCCAAGCAATCAAGGAGGTAACACATTTGTTTACAACGAAATGGAGAATGGAGCACTTCAAGTTTCCTTCTGCTGATAAGTAATATGGAGATGCTGTTTTTATCTTCTCAGCACCTGGCCACACTGTCAAAAGCATCAATTGCTGCTTTGATGGTATCGCTGCTTCGTCAATGTCTGAGCAGAACCACAGGATGTTCACCTTAACTGAACTTAGCTGAAATGCTTCAATCGGTAACAAAAAAGTTAAATTATGTTTATTCAACCTAATTTATTAGGCTTAACCAACTCAATTTACTAAGTTTATCCAACTCAATATATTAAGATTTTTTAAATCTGAATTTATTAAATGTGTTTAAAATGACAAATTTAAGTCAGTCTTACTCAAATCATTTAGTTTACATCAAATAAAGAAATAAACTAAAAAAGGATCACTTTTAAATTTTTTTGGTGCTAAGACAGCTTTTATTTGATAGTAGTTAGACAGGAAAGCAGGTAATGAAAGAAGGGGAAGAGAAGCAGCTACGGTCATCATGCCGGGAATCTAACCTACGATGGCGGCGTCAAGGACTAAGGCCTCCTTGTGTTTGTTGAGCTGTGTGCCTGCGCCACCACGGCACCCTGGTTGGTGCAGGATCTGTCCCTAGTGAAGCTCGCGTCATGTCATCAGACGTAAGATACAAACACGGCGTTGAACTTAATTGCTTCAAGTAAAGTCAAAGTAAAAAAGTTCCTTTAAGTTAAAGATTTGTAACTTTTAAGTTAATTAAACACTTGAAAGTAAGTTGGTATAATTAAAGCAAAGGAATCAAGTGAGATTAATGTAAATAAGTCCATAACATGAACTGCAACCCAAATACACTTTGAGTACACTAAAACCTCCACTTTCAAAAATGTGCACAAAAATGTGAGGAGAGTGGTGCGGACAGCAGAAAGGATCATGGGGGCCACCCTTCCCTCCGTTCAAGACCTTTCATCCCGGCGCTGCGTGTCCCGGGGTCAAAACATCGTCAGAGACCCTTCACACCCACAGCATGGATGGTTCTCCCTGCTGCCCTCTGGAAAGAGGTTTCGAAGCATCCGGTGCAGGACATCCAGGTTCCGAAACAGCTTTTTTCCACTTGCCATTAGACTGCTGAACTCCCAACCGTATTGCACTTGAAAATCTGGTCTCCACATTATATCTGCCTCTTGCATAGAACAAAGAACTCTTTTACTGTTATTCCTTCACTCTATATTTTCTATATTTAGATACATATTTACTGTCTTGAGCTGTATGCAACGAAATTTCGTTTTGTATTCACCTTGTGTATGCAATATGACAATAAAGTTTAACTAACTAACTAACTAACTAAAAAGTGCTCTCACTAAATTATACACTAAAAGTGTACACTTTTGAAAGCGCACTTTTTAGTGTACACTTTTGAAAGCGCACTTTTTAGTGTACACTTTTGAAAGCGCACTTTTTAGTGTACACTTTTGAAAGTGTATTTGGGTTGTAGTTCATGTTATGGACTTATTTACATTAATCTCACTTAATTCTTGAAAGTATACATTTTTGAGAGTGCACTCTAAATCGGATAAAGTTAATGAATTGTGCTTTTATGATGATAATATATTGAGTTGGTCAGACGTATGATATGAAACTGGCATTGAATTCAGCTGTTTCTAGGAAAGCCAAAGTAAAAAGTTTCTTTAAATTAAAGATTTGTAACTTTTAAGTTAATTGAACACAAAAAAGTAAGTTGTCATCACTAAAGCAAAAATAATTAAGTGACATTAATGTAAACAAGTCCATAAGATGATCTACAGCCCAAATACACTTCTTAGAGTGTGCATGTCACTCTGCATTGGTGCAATAATTAACCCAAAAGGAAACTTTTACTTTTTGTTGTTCTTATGTAACATTTTCACTTTCTAAAAAACGCCATAATCATGAAAAAACTTTATATAATCTCCTTAAACTGTGTGTTATGAATCAGTTTATTGTTTTTTGTTTAAGTTTTTTTTTTAGTTTTTTTTAATTAGGAAAATAAGTAGACTTTCAATTACTATTCTAGGTCATTGAGGTCTGACTGTATGTGATAACATAAGGAATGCATTGCTTTACACAACTTTTGGACTTATCTATAAGATTTGATATTGTATTAAATATTGGGTTTTGTGTGAACTCCTCTGATATTTTGTGAGCTGGAAAAAACATTTCTGAACAAGACAGAGAGCCAAAAAGTCATATGAAAATTAGTTTCTTCAGAATTTTGCACAATTTTGTGCAAAATATTTTTTTTCTTTTTTGTGAAATCACAAAGATTCATTCATGTCCAACACCTGACCTTGGTGAAAAGACCGTTGTAATGTGTAACAGATGAAGGCTGAAGTAAAAGGAGGCAGAAAAGCCTCCCATCAAGGTCATTACCTCCCCATTGTGAGCAAAAATCAAGACACCCACACCCGAGCATACATGCGAACGTATGACACAGCTTTTACTAAAATAAAAGCTAAATTGCTGCCAATGTAAATACATTCAATCAGGCAGTATGTAATTTACACTTCAAGCTTGTTTTGTTTTCTTTTTCATTCATGCTCATACACACTCATGTTTTGCAGCCGTTTTTTCCCCTTCTCAGAAGTAGCCCGCTCTCTTTCTAAAGTGTGTTTTGCCAAAGGCAAAGTGCATTTCCATATATTTCCATTCGATATGAGGAGGCTCTCCATCCAGGGTTATGTTTTTCTCTAATGCTTCCTGCCTCTCCCCATCCTTCTTCTTTCCCTCTGCTCATCTCGCCGCTCTGCTCGTTCCCTCATTCTCATTCCCTGCTCTACACGCTGCTTACTTGCTCGCTTGAGGGGTCCTGGGAAGGAGTGACACAAACAATTACTGACCAAGTACCAGGGAGAGAAACTCTTTTCTCTGTGACCATGTTTGTTTGTGGATATTCAAGTGCACGGGAAATGTGAGGCGGAGTGTTAGAATGTAAATAATTGCGACATCTTTAATCTCAGCCTTTTCTCAATATGCCTTCTTCAAGCCGTTTCTTGTTCACTTTTAATGCATGAACCACTGAGTCCCCGGTAAACATCCGCATGCCTCATCACAGTTTCTCCTTTGCTCTCCTCTCTCCACCTCATTCTTTCTGTTTCTGACACATGCATGCTCACTCCTCTCACCTCCTGGTACATTCCTGCTGAATAATCAATTTCTGAGCTGGCTGATGTGACTCAAACACACACACACACGCACACGCACACACGCGGAGACGCTGCCTTGAGACTGGATCGATACCCCTCTCTGTTCTGCTGAAGGAGGCATTGACATCATTCCTGGCCTGAGGCCAAACACACTCTTATCCTTCACAAAGAGAGAGGAAGGGAGACAGGGACCGGAGCTGGGAGGAGTTGGGTTGGGGAGGAGAAGAAAGAGGGGTACCACTCACTTTCAGGCCACAAATTGGTCTGTAGACTATAAGCGGCGGGTTATTTAGCGTGTTCGTTTGAGTTGCATGTATGTGTCTCCTCCACATCGAGAAGAGCAAGTTGAGGAAGAGGTTGGCAGCAAAGCAGCAAACACCATCATCGACTTGTTTTCTCACTGCAGCCTCTTACCTCTACCCCCTGGACTTTAAGCTTCATGTGATCCTCTCGGGTGGTCTTCCCGTCTTTCCTCTTCTTCCAGCAGTAGCCATCTTTCCTGTACTTCACCTTTTTACGGTTGTAGAGGATCATAGAGCCATTCTGAGGCCTACAGCAGGACGGGACAAAGAAATTACAGTCATTTTTGTGCGTTCTTGATCTCACATAGCATTTTGCACGGTGACGTCAGCGCTACTCTTGGCGAGTTTCACGTGCCCGCCCTCCCCGCCTTCACACAAATAGCCCTGTATGCTCCAACATGTTAATATTTTAGTAGGGTGATTTACTGGCACAGCAAGAACATTGGCCTCCGAGCTGCCTTTCTGTACACACACCTGGTGGGATGAACACACACAGTTGCAAAGACACACACCAGGAATCATACGTGAACAAAGACAGAGGTATAATAGTGATATCAGACATAGCAGGGTCTGCTGCTGTGTCTTCTTTGGGCTCAATGTCAAACCTGCTGCTCGGCAATCAATCATTACTCTTTAAAACATTAGGGACAGGTGTGTGTGTGAGAGCGAGATAGATTGTGTGAGTGTGTCAAAGGAGAAAAAGTGCCTCTCTGCCTTATCTTGTGACACCAGGAGGAGAGAACAGGCTAGTTAACAATCAATAAACTAAAACACAGAGCCTTGCAAAAGCATTTATAGCCCTTAAGCCCTTTCACATTTTGTTATGACCACATACTTTAGTGTATTTTAATGGGGTTTTATGAAATAGACCAACACAAAGGAGAATAATACTCTGCTTTAAACTTCCAAAAAGCTCTTTTGCTCTTCATGAAGCTGTTTGCTCAGTAATATTCTCAGAGACCTTCACAAATCAACTGCATTCACGCCGAGAATATATTCCTCACAACAAGTGATCCGCATTTACTATTAAGGTGATTTCTGAGGGCAATTTGTGGCACTGGGCTTAAATTCAGGAGAATCAGAGTGAAGGGGGATCCATAGAAATGCAAACGATTTGTAAACTATATTATTTTCCATCCACTTCAAAATAATGTCCTACAGTCTCTTGGTCAATCACATAAAACCCCAATAAGTTACATGAGAAAATGTGGGAAAAGTTGAATATGTTTGCAACTAAAGAGTCAGAAATGCCCGCCTAACGGCAGTCGGCTGAGAGGATACACATTTCCTCCATCCCCTCTGTGCTTCGCTTCTCAATCAGCCTCCAGTCCTCATCCCTCTTATCGCATCTCCTCATTTAATTTTTTTTTTACTCCTACTGTCCCCCAGTTCTCGTCTCCGGTTCTTCTCATCTCATCTGTTCCTCCTGGTGCTACCCCAGCCTTTCCTTTCTCCTCTCCTCTCTGAATTTCATGTCGACACATCTATATGGACTGAGATGATAGCGGCGTACTCAGAAGGCCGTGTGTAGCGAAATTGAATTTACTGTGAGCTGATTTTCTCTGACACCTTAAATCTGTTCTGTTTTGGGGGTGAGCCTGCCAGTTTCTCAGTGGAGTGGAGACCCCCACCCTCCGATCAAAGCCAAGTATAGTCTCCGTCTCGAGCAGCGTGAGTCATCTGAGAGCTGCTGATTCTAATTATGTTACGGAGAAGATGGATGAGATCAAACGCGTGCTTGTGTGTGGGCGACGGACGCGTGCGTGTTTTCACATGTGGACGTGGGAGCGCGCTCGGGGACGGTTGCCCATGTGTGCACCTCGCGAACCTTGTGATTCAGGCAGACATAAATGCTATTGATTGTAACTAGGCTGTGATGTGTGGGATATAAAAAGCTTTTCAGCCGTTCCACGGTGTAGCAGAGCAAAAACAGGGAAGGAAAGGAGGAGGAGATGGTGGGGAGAAAAAAAACAAAAAACAAACGGCAGCAAGATGAAGAGGCAGAGTGGGTGTGTGAGTGAGTCCGATAAGGGAGGAGACAAGGAGGAGCGCATATAAAAAGGAGAAGGTAACTCTCACAACTTTGAACCTATGAAACAGTTCAGTGATGGGAGAAATCAAGGTCATTGATTGTGATCTTCACATTCTTCCCCCACCCCGCCCCGCAAAAGCCCTGCAAAAAAAAAATAAAAAATTGTAGTCATGTAAATGTCAGTGGCTCCATGAGCTGAGCTCCCTTTCCATCTGATGGGATTAGGTGTAATCTGTTCTAATCGTGCCTCGTGTCATGTGTAAATGGGATTATATCCAACTGCTGCTCAATAACACCAATATGACTGCCGCCGCTGCAGCTGCAGCTGCTGGGAGGCTGAGGCTGCACGGCAGCACGGCCAATCAATGAGAAATCCATCCACAACATAAACTGTGCTGGTGGCCCCCCGGCCGCTCCTGACAGGAGTCCTTAGACTGACACAATAAGAGCGCACAGATATCACCTCAGTCTTTCAACAGTGTCAGTAATCAGAAATGGGGGGCAAAAGGTGACTGATTCACTCGCTTCACGTCACTTTTTTCTTCTTTGCTTTTTTAAAAAAAAAATGTATCCTTCTTCTGTTTCACCTCTTTCATTTTTTATTCTCTTTTGCTCACAGTATATACCTACAGTACATCTGTATTAACTAAAGTAAATGTCAATAAGGTGATTCATCAATAATTCAACTTGCCCTTTTCCCCGAGTCTTTTATTCTGTCTCGCCTTTCTCGCAGTTCTCCCTTCTTGGCTCTCCGTTCTAGGAAAAGCGCCACTTATGGTTCCCTCGGATCAATGAATATTCAGACCTGGCACGTGAATCCCTGTTCGCGTCCCATCTTTTATACACATGCTGCTCCTCCCTTTAAAAATCCCCCCCTCTCGCCCTTCTTTGCCTGAATTATACATCACTTATCCTAATACATTTACATTCATTAATACTCCATTTCCAGCTGACTAGGAGCTTTACAGTCCGCTCATGTTCTGGAGTGTTCTCTACATGTGGAGTGGGCCGCTAGCAGGATGGAGGCGGGAGACAGTTGACGTACATTACTAATATTTTAATCAAACACAGGCACTTACTCATTGAGATTAAACCACAGTGAGTCACTGACTGAATGAGTGATACTGAGTTTGAACCGTGAGACTTGGAAAGTTTGTAAATCCTTAAAAATGTTCTATTATGCATTGTGCATATGTACAAAAAACATAATTTTTTTTCTGTTCAGGTGAAAGCAGATAAAAGCCCAGTCATGACAATGCAACTCCAAACAAAAACTAAAGTACAATACATGACTCAGCCACAGAAACTGTATTTCATAATGTACATGAATTAACTTCAGTCTCTGCAGAAATGTAGAGTGGAGAATGATTTTAACCGATTTCTCTTCACAGAACAAGCACTCTGTGTTGAACCTCAGTTTTTTCAAATAAATGCAAACATTTTATTTTATTTTGATAAAGGTTGGGACTTTGGCTAGGTCATACTGATAAATGAACGTGTTGTTTAACTTTTACATTCTGACGTTTTTTGTTGCATGACATAAGCCCATACCATGATAACACTTTCTCAGTCAGATTAAAAATGTCCTTTTGTGCCTTTATTTTTTGGTATATTTCCATATTTTGCTTTTATATAAACAGAGGATTTGCAGAAATGTTTTTTCTTGACAAACAATCGCTTTCTTTTTCAGTGTTGCTTAGTTTCTCCCTGACGGATGACTCATGAGTCTTAAACTAATGTTAGAATACAACTCATATTATTGCTGAGTATTTACTCTTGGGTCCCTTGTGACCTCGTAGACTGAAGCTGTGAGCCGCACTGTATGAAGCTTCTTGAATTTCCACTGTCCGACTGCAAGACGATGGAGACAAGAAACCTTTAAGATGTTTTTGAGACGCCTGTCCAGGCATGACAGGCGTGCACAAACATAGGCACTGTCAACACTAACACACAGACTTTGCCAAGTAGAACTTTTCTGATGCATTAGCACATCTTATTGACATCAAAATTACATTTTTGGTCAGCAAAGCAAAAATCTTTTTTTTTAAATTAGCAGGGAACTTCCCATTGTGAGCAAAAAATCACTAACTTAATTGGATAAGGGGAAATTATATCTTCTTAAGCTATTGTGGTAAATAAATAATATTAAAATTAAATAAGTACATTTTTAGATTATCTTAGTTATTTTAAGCAAGTCTTAGATTAAATTTATTGAAACTTGCACAAACCTGAGTGATCTAGAGCCTTTAGCAAAATGCTCTGCGTTGAAATGTCATCAACAGGGTCACAGCGTGAGCTCGCTGAAGACTAGTAACTTTATGTTTTGAGTCAGAGGCAACATGAGGTGGAAATTCCTTCAGCCATTTTTAAATGTCAGCATTTATTTAATTATATCCTCCTACATACCAGTATATTTGATTTTAATTAACCTTTGTCTGCTAGTTGCTACTATGGATGCACACATTTGGTAAACAGCTCTGTTTAGATCATTGACTGACTACTTATCTTTCCTTAGATTTTAAAGAACCGTGTAGGGAGAGGACTTTTTATGATGCAACACCAAATAGAGGAATTCATCAGGCGGCTGGAAACAAGAGACTCGATTCTGGAAAAACTAGCAACTTCTAGCTCTAACTTCTAGCAAATGGAAACAGCTTTTTGTTTTGTTTTTTAGATTTTAACATATGTGTTTTTCTTATAACTTATTGGTTTTATTTAGTTCTCTTATTTTATTCATTGTTATTTGTCTTATTTTCCTCCCTCATACTCCCACCCCTTGTTTCTAGGCTAGCCTTTTATTGTCCTGTGTTTATTGTTAGAGGTCACTTCTGTTTGTTATTAGTTGTGTTTGTTTTAGTTGACATTTTCTTTTGGTCGCTTTGCTAAATTTTTTAAATATTCTGTGTTTAATTAATTTGTCCAAACACATATCCTCTGGAAAGCAATAATAGATTTGTCCTTGTGCTTTACTGCTTGGTTCCTGACAACAAAACTGTCCTGCTGAAACTCCGTATGGACAAAATATTTGTCCTCGTCAGGAAAAACGGAAACAGCACCTCTGCACTCTAAAAAGAAAATAGTTGAACCAACCAGTCAGACTTCTGTAGATAACAAGCAATTCAATTAAGTTTATCCAACTGAATTTATTAAGTGTATCCAACTTAATTTATTAAGTTTAACCCATTCAATATATTATAATCATCCAACTCATTTTGTTCATTTGTTGATAACAAATTTATTAAGTATGTTTAATATAACAGATTTAAGTCAGTCTTACTCAAATCATTTAGTTTACTTCAAAAATGGTAAATAAACTTATATAGCGCTTTTCCAGTCATTTTGAGCACTGAAAGCGCTTTACACTAGAGTCACATTCACTTAATGCGCAGATCAGTAGGCGACTTGGGGTTAAATGAACACAAAAAAGTAAGTTTTCATAGTAAACGCAAAAGAATTAAGTGAAATTAATGTAAATAAGTCCATAAGACGAACTGCAGCCCAAATACACTTTTTAGAGTGTGGAGCGCAAATTAAATTTGACAATACTCAACACTAAAGCATACAATGTAACACTAATTACAAGGATTTGATTTTACTAACTTAAAAAAAAAAAAGTATTAGACACTGCCTTTGCAAACACCTGATCTGAAGTGACTCGGTTCTGTGTCAGGAACAGCCCTCGTTTGTAGCATACATTATGTTATTTAATGCAAATACAGGGTTAAAAAAAAAAAACACACACGGCTGCAGGTGTGTATAAATTATCATCTGTTCTCTGCTCACCTGGTTTTTGGCGATGTCGTCAGCCACTCATCGTGTTTCTCAAAAGTGATGAGATACGCAGCAATCTCCTAGACAGACAGAGAAAGACAGAGAGGTTATATTGGTGTGTGTGTGTACATCCCCGGCAGAGTGTGTGTGTGTGTCACAGGGAGATAACACATAACAAGTATTTCCAGATGACCTGCTGATGCCCACAGAGAGTGTCACTATCTGATTGCCAAGGTGAGGTTCGGCCACCTGATTGGTCACAGAGCAGCCAGTGAGGAGGCAGATACAGAGAACAGACCCCCAGGGCCAGCAACCAATCACACTTCACTTTGCCTCTTCCACTGGGGAGGAAAAGCTATCTCCTAAATACACACACTCGCACTATATAAACACACACACACACACACACACACACACACACACACACACACACATATATACTGTATATTCACATACACAGGGGGTGCAGGCCTATAAACCTGCTCAGAGAGTACGCTGATAGGAAAAGTTTTCTTGCACTTTGCAGTTTGCCATTCAGATAAAGCCTCTTCCTAACTCCACTCTTAATTCCTCCGGCTCTCATCTTATTTCCTCATCTCTCCTCTTCACAATTCTTCTCTTCTTGCTCATGTGAATCCAACAAGGAAAAGGGAAACTCGAATCATACAGGTGCATTTTATCGAGAGCGGGGGGAAAACAAAACATCCACACACACACACACACACACGCACACACGCACAAACACAGACATAAAGAAATGCATCCAAAAGCAATTGCTGTTTGTACCTCACGCTTTTTAGTTGCTCGTGCAACTCCGCCTATTCTCTTTGCTCGCTGAACTTTCTCACCTCTGGTTTCCTCCTTCAAACATCACTCTCTATCCGTCTATCATCGACTCCCATCTCACCCACTTGTTGGGAAAGACTATGAAATGTAAATTATCCTCTTAAGGCAATCAGCTTTTGAAATGTGGCACAAAGCAATAGTGAGGACGACATCAACACTCCAGCACTCCTTCATCTGCCCCCTCAGATCAACAGTCTCCTCTCTAGACTTTCTTTCTCTCTTATCCTCTGTCTTGGTGTGTGTGTGTGTGTGTGTGTGCGTGTGTGTGTGTGTGCGTGCGCATGTGCGTGTGTGTGTGTGTGTCCCAGTTTGGCATGAGAGCTCCCCGGCTCGACACTGATATGACAAAAGATTTGAGATGTGGAGGGGGAAGGAGGTGAGAGGGAGAAGTACAGAGCAGCTGGAGGGTGCTGACACTTGACTGGATAGGAGTTTTTTGTTATCCTGAGTTTGATCCTCACCTCCCAGGCCCCCCACTGGCTCATTCAGAATTTATATCGGTATTTATATATACGTGTGTGGGTGTGGGAGAGACTGCTATCGCACCCTTCATAATTATCAATAGCTGGCTTGAGAATGTGTCTGTACAAGGTAAATAAAAGGCTCAGAGGATAGAGTCTGTACATGAATACAAAGAAGCAAACACACCGCTTGAACTTTTTCACATTTGCAATTTACCAACCACTACAGGGTTGGGGTATAAGACTTAAAGAGAAAATCTTTTCACCACCCTTTCCCCCCCCTGTAAAAATAGACAGAAACTATCTTTTAAAAACAGTGTTTTATTTTTATCAGTCTGCGAATTGATCTGAATTTAAAGTCGAAATAAACAGAAGCTGTGATGCATCTTTGTCACAAAGATGGTAACTCTCAGTTGGGCTAACATCACTCTGAACTACGGAAATCAATTTATCGCCCAGTCCTCCCACAAACTTCAACATATATTATTTGGATCAATGTGTCGAACCAAGACAAAATGTTGGAGAACTAAAATGTGGAAGAGAAAGGACAGATGGATTCATTTGCATTGCCACTTTTAATATGACACCCCAAAATAAAAATCTAATGCAAACAACTTCCTCTGGAACAAAACTTATAAATAATAACACACCTGAGTGTAAGGCCTCAGGTGTGTTAGAGTACCGTAGTGAACAAACATCATTATGAAAACCAAAGGAGAAACTTGACTGGGTTTGGTTAGGGCTGCAACAAAAAGCTATTTTACTAATTGATTCTTCTATTGATTCTTCTGAAGATTAATTGATTATTCAGAAAAAAAATATTGGGATATTTTGCAGATTTTTTCTTTAACCACTAAAGCCTTTTATTACGATATTAAAAATACACAAAACAACGCAAATAAACATTTTTCAATTACTTTTTTGAATATGAAAATAAACATTTTATTACCTAAGATTCAATAACGGCAATTATTTAGCGGGCACTTGATCATTTGTAGCAAAGGATGCATCTGCAATTTAAACAATTCTGTTTACTAATATGTTTATATTTTTCTACTAATAATTGGACAGCAAAACAATTATTAACAGGAGCTTCTTTTTTTTACGCACTTTGAACCAGGTGACATTAAAATCATGCTATTTGAGGAGTTTTTGGTAGAACGTATTTACAGGTAAATGTTTTTTATTATTATTTTAAATGCAATATGTGTGTATTTTTTTATTAGTGTTAGCTTAATCACTGCTCTGAGTGTGTTGTTCTTTCAAGCAGCCATATTTAGACTACTCAAGCTGGGATTCATTGATTACTAAATCAATTGACCATTACTTCAATAATCGAGTAATTGCTATTGGTCTTCAGAGGAGCTGCAGAGATCCACAGCTCAGGTGGAAAGACTACTGTGGTAATTACATACTCCACATATTTAGTTTTTGGGGGAAATAGGCAAAAATAATCCCATTTTTGAAAGTACACCATGAAATGTGATGTTTACACTCTGTCACGGACTTTGAGGGAGAAAAACCAAACATGTGGAGGGAGGCAGTGCTCTAGACAAAAAAAGACCCAAATTAAACTTCTTTGACCTGCTTGTAGAAACACTTTGTGTGGCAGAAAACTGACGGTGTTCAACACCTTGTACACAAAATCTTCAAGGAGAACCACAGGGAAACGGCAGCAGTAATGGGGAAGCTGGCCAGAGTTGATGAGAAGATGGATGAAGATAAATACAGGGCCAACCTTTAAGAAAACCTGTTAGAGGCAGCAAAACACTTCAGGCTGATGGGGCGGAGGTCACCCTAAACACACATCCAGGGTGGATTGGCTTAAATCTCACATCCTTCTTCTGAAACTCACAGTTATGTCCGACTTTGTGTAAAATCCCTAAAAACCACTTCAGTGTTTGCTTGTAATGTTACAACACTTGAAAAAGTTCAGTGGCGAGATTACTTCGGTGAGACTCCGTAGCCATATGTTGGCATAATGACACACACACACATAAGCACACAAGGAGTGCCTCATTCATTTATGCATCTATTCATTAGCTGTGACAGGCAGCCACCTCTCCTCCTCCCAAACCACTCCGCAGCAAGTCAATATCCTATACAGCCTCCACGGCTCTGGCCAGGCACTCGGGCTCCCCTAGTGACTGTCAGCCAGCGGGAGGCGGGAGCAGAGAGGAGAGAGGGGGGAGGAGATGAGGAGCTGGAGGAGGTGGGGTGGACAGAAGGATGGGAGGATTAAGACAGAGAGAGGGAAAGAGAGAGACTTACAATTAAAGGCCTGCCCCATAAGAGCCATTAAAAAACCAGAAACAGAGGAGTCAGCTGAAAAAGGCAGCCCGACACACACTATACAACACACCCACACACACATGCACAAGCACACACTGCTGCTGCTGCTGCTGCTGCTCACTCCCCCTGGCAGCGAACACACACACACACACATGCCCATGTGAAGAGTGACAGAAGTGAGTTGGTGAAGGTCGATCCTCAGGAAGTCACAGTTATTGTCCCAGTGGAAGGAAGTGATGGAGCACTGTGAGCATGCCTGGTGACACGCTGACCCTACAGGAATACTGTGAGTGAAGGTGCATGTGCGTGCATGCGTGTGTGCGTGTGTGCACATGGGCTGGGAAAGGCATCCTCCTCCAGGGATCTGCTCGAGAAACCCAGACGTTCTGCATGTCTGTGTGCAACAATACATTAGCAATACATTACGACAGGCGCTCAGATGCACACTCGCTTTCCCCACCCAACACACACCCATTTCTGCTGGCTGGCTGCTGTGCATGTGAAAGCGTGAAAGAGAGTTACTTAAGAAATATCTAACAAAGCAGGGAGCATGAGTGGGAAGTTAGATTGGAGCGAGCACTGCAGTTGGGGAAATCAGCCTCCCACTCACGCTTCACTGAGACCATCTCCCTCCGAGAAACTGGTGGCATGTACAGAAAGGCAGCCACACAGACGCGCGTGTGTACATACAAACACACTTACAACGCCTTGGGGAGGTTTCCACCAGGAAAGAGACTTTATAGGTTCACCTACACACCCGACAGTCCCATCCAGGAGCTTCTCCCAGGGATAGTCACTTACCAGGGTCTGGCCATGGGCTTGTATATATATCTATATAGAGAGATGTATGCATGTGAGAGGGAGCTGTGTGCACGTTTGAAGCCTAATGATGAGCATCACCCCGACAGAGATCTGGGGAAAACAGAGCTGTCTTCAAACTGGAACTGTCACATCCATTCGAAGTGCCTCAAATGAAAGCCGCCGCTGGCTCACAACAGAAATCATTTGGCATTGAACGGTTTATTTTGGCAGAACAGGAGGTAACAAACTGAAGTGTCCTTTCTAACTACACAATCCATACCTGCCTCTCCTCTTGGGCATGGCAAGTCCCGCATGTATGGATGCGTGTGTGCGCGTGTGTGTATGTGTGTGTGTTTAGGGGGGAGGGGGGAAGATCTGCATTAGCATTAAGACCAAGAGAGGTCTGCTGGTGCGGTGATGTGCTCCAATAGCACCTTCGCTGGGTTTCTCCTTTCCACAGTGTCCCTGCTGATGTTTCATAATGACAGGCAATGTCTACAACGCTGCCATCCTATATGGCTTTATTGTTGTTATTATTATTCTGTGGATTTCCCTGTGGTGTTTATTCTGATCCAGTCTCGCATTTAGACAGATTTTAATCTTTTTTTTTTTAATGATAGACTGGTGTAAAGTGATGTATAACTGTGAAGTGGAAGGAAAATAACAATGTAAAAGGTGTATTTGCATTTAGCCATTTTTACTCTGATGGTAATCCTAAATAACATCCAAAGGAACCAATAACCTTCAGAAGTCTCCTAGTTAAAGGCCCTCCAGAGTCTTTGCATGTCTATGAGATTTGTTGAAAGACATCACTAAACACACAGCCTCATGAAAACCAAAAAAACTATTAGTCATTCACTCTACAAATATGGTCTATATGGAAGAAAGCCATTGTTGAAAGAAAATCATGATAAGTCATGTTAAAAGCTTTAAAGGATCAAAGAAAACAAGTGACAGAAGGTGCTCTGGTCAAATGAGACACACATTTTATTATTTGCCCTAACTGCAAAGACTGTACCAGAAAATCCTGAACTCACCATTTCCACTGTGAAACCTGGACATGGCGGCATCATGCTTTTCTTCAGCAAGAACAAGGAAGCAAGTCAGAGTTCAACCAAAGATTGGTGAAGATGAATACAGGGCAATTATGGAAAACAACGTCCTGAAGCTGTAAAAAAAAAAACTTCAGCAAAAGCAAAAGCCAGAGTTACAACGGAATCATTGACATCAAGCTAGATCAATGTGGTAAAATGGCTCAGTCAAAGTCTAGCCCCAAACTCAGATGAGAGCTGTGATCAAATTCGCATAAGACAAAGGCTGTATTCTGCTACAAGCCGGTTTTCCAGCCTGACAACTATCAGCAGTACAGTTTGAAAACAACATATTACTTTGCGCCTTATGCATTCTAATATTGTGGCAACACATTGAATTACTGAATTGCAAACTGTCCAAACACTTCATTACTTTTTGGTCAAGGTTAGTGAAAAACCCAAACTGTCCAAGTTGCCGTTCTATTTTAAGGTCCATTACTCTTAAATGTTTTGAACAGGAAGTCATATTTTCCCTAAAACGAATATCGTTGTTCAAACAGACTGTTACACTTTAAAAACCAAGATGTTTTATTGTATACCAGATCAATACTGAGTTTTGTACTGTGTGTCTTTAACCATACTAATTACGCTGTGCAGCTCTCAACGGAGAGAACAATGAATAATGATGGGATCATTTTGCTCAGTTAAAGCCGCACAACATTTTATCAAGTCCATTGTAAACTATGAGAAATAAAGTGTAGCTTGTAGTGCACTCCCAAACTGCCTTGCTCCCTGCTGTGTGACTTTCAAGAGCCCTTACATTACCTCTGCTGCCTAATACAACTGCTTAACGCTGTTTCCATAACAACTGTTGCAAAGCCCCTGATCAGAATTCCTCTCGAGCTCGCCTTGTGTTTATCATATCAACACCTCATCACTCTCTTAGCTACATACATGCACTCAAACATGGCCGTAAGAGACTTCTGCACACAAGCACAAATGGATTACTAGTGTAGAAAGTTGTTGGTTGCAATGAAATAAATAACATCATCACTCGTTTGGGTTTTGTCTGTTTCCCCCTGTTTGGTCTGTCAGCATGTACAAACACAGAGAACTGCTCACAGAGACACGCGTGCTAAATGCTGGCCCGTCGGCGGCGGGTAGCTAACGTCTGACCTTCAGCGGTGACGAGTCTCTGTCGCCTAGTTAAGAAAGAGACGAGGATCACATTCATCTTCGTCACACATGATTAGACACACAGGTACATGACATGACAGGCACAGATGTGACTAAGACGCGTTCATGTACACCTCAGTAAAAGTGAACACACTGACTTTGACAACTCAAGGGTCACTTCAAAATACCCTTCCTGATCTGCTGTAAGCTCTATGCCACGTTGTAATATGAATCTTTTTATGACTTGCTCAGGCTAATCGATTGAATAATCGCTTGTAACTGCTGATAGTGATGCGAAACATCACAATGTGATTTATACACTGGAACGTTTATATGTTTGAAACCGTAAATGTGAAAACAAATGAGGGTTACAGAAGCAGTTGTGGACATTTTTGGTCTCTGTCTCTACAGACAGTGAAAAACACTTGTATTCCAACTGCTTTACTGGCTAAGGTTACATCCATATTCTCTGGTTACCCCAAGTCTGACTCTGATTGGCTAAACAGTCCTCCTTTATTTTCTTTCTTTTTTTTTTTTTGTACAGGAAACACAGATGGCTAAGGAGCATGAATTTGGGCTCATTCAGAAAGAACCAGCAAAAAAAAATTCTCCAGCTGGGAAGAGGGCTGATTAACCTTGAGATTCTGTTACAATAAATAGTTTTGCTTGCATTGTACCCAACCTACATTTTTCTATTTCAAAAAGCACTCTTCTTTCAGAATAGGTCTCTCGCAAAGGTTTTTTGTTTGTTTTAATCCTGTGATATTGCCAGTCCTAAGTGACGGATCTCTCATGACACCTCAAGCTCGCCTGAAATTTGATGATCAGCCAACCTGTCGTCGCCGAGGAGTTTTAGTAGGGGGTTCATTTAAGGACCCATCAAACCCATCAAGATGCACTGGCAGACCAGCTCACAAAGGACTGTTTTCCCTTTCAAGACTCATTTATGATCAATATTTCTGTAGCTATGCTGCCAAAGGTCCATTTTTATGCTTAGCTGTGTGAAATTAAATTTTTTTTTTTCATTCACCTTGTGTACTGGGTCATTTGGTTGCTTCCTTCACACCCAACCCATTTCTGAATCCAAAGTAAGGAATCACTAAAACACCACTGGACCTGAGCCAGAACCGGCATCTGCCACTCGCAGTTATCGCTTGGCCAAAACAACAACTGTCTCTGCAGGGTTTTACCCGAGAACCAAGCCACTGACAGTACAGAGGGAACTTCATGCACTGCAAGTCCAGTCGGTTTCACGTGGAAGAGAGAGCAGCCCAGTTTTGAAACCAGTAAAGCAGTCTTTTAATTCTTTATAATGGCGGTTCATTTGCTAAAAGCTGACATTTGATCTCTCTGCCCTATTTTGTTCCCTCTTTCAGACTGTTAGGTATTAGGAGTCATGTACTACTTTTTGCACACAGGTCAAGAGAGTCTTAGAGTTTGATTCAGTGTGGAGCCTGGTGCCTACATGGATGAATACTTTTCATAAAAATTAATTCACTTTCACTCGTTCTCCTTATGGTTTGACCTTTTTACTTCCCCTTTTTCGCGCCTCTCATCTGCTAACTTACACAGGTCTGCGCGGTGAAGGTGGCAACACAAAGATACACCCTCAAAGTCCACGGAAAGTAACACAAACTCTTTCAGTGGAGACTTGAGAGCAAGGAAGCGCTGGCCTCAATTCACCAGGGGGAAACATCAATCGCATTTTTCTAAAGACTTCTTTTTCTCGCGCGCCTGTACCTGTCCTCTTCTTCCTCCTGCCTGGGATTTGCATTTGAGGAGACGGCCTCCTCCCCCCCTCTCTCTTGGTGGGGAGGAGACGGGTGGGGGGCACATCAAAGACGCCAACAGGTGTGTGGTGTCGAGCACAATGCTGGGATCCCCCGCTGCACTAGGGCGTAATGGATGAAACCTGTCAGAGTCCTCAAAAACTCCAGCAAAGTTAACTGGAAGAAGGTGTGTGCCACACACACGTTCAGGTTTGTATTGAAGAGTGTGAGTTTCTGCCGGCGGGAGGTGGGAGAAGACAGAGAGAGAGGTAAGGTGGCGAGGGGAAGGTGGCGAGGGGAAGGTATATCGGCGAAGGAGTCTCCAGTGGTTGTGTTAACCCCCGCCTCAGCTCACCGTGAGTCATTCCGCCCTCCGAGACTCATCTCTGCTCCGCGATTGTTGATGTTTTTGTGATTGAGGAGGTTTGCATGCTAAGAAGAGACGGAGAGCCGCAGATACGAGACAGAGAGGGGGGAGTGAAAGAAAGTGTGTGCCACCTCTCATTGGCATAAATACTTGTTTACAACGAGACATAAATTGGCACCCTGTCAGTCAGCCTCTCCATTTCTCTTTGCTCTAACTCCTTTGCTCTGTTTCCTCTGCCTCTGTGCGGCTAAGTGTATTATAACACTCCCCGGTTCAGCCCTCTCTCATTACCATATTCTAATTACATTCGTTAAGGGGAGCATTTGGGAGTTTAATGAATAAATTTGAAAGATGGGTCTCTGTGGCGATCTTTAGGTTTGTCTCCTCCTCAGTCACCTAAGAGTGGGAGTCAGTGTTCCTGCACAGCTTTAAATGTAAAATCCCATGCTTTCCAGGACTCACATTTCCAGAGTTTTCACTTCTTTAGGCTAGTTTAAAACTACAAAAGTGCTTCTACAGTGGTCATGTTTTAAATATGGAGCATGGAAAAGCTAGGAATGAAGGAAGAACACAAGGAGGAATCAGAGGTTTGATACAAGGAAGGAAGATAGGAAAGAAATCAAATTATATGAGGGAGGATGCACCAAAGGTAGAAAGCAGGACAGGACAAAAGAAAGGGAGATAGTAAGAACACACAGAATAAAAAATAAAGGATGGACTCATGGGAGGACGCAAAGGCAAAAGGAATGAACGACACAAAAAAGGCTGGAAGTAAGAACCAAGGAAATATAGATTAAAAAAAGTAGGAAGGAAAAAGGTAAAGACACAAGCGAGGTAGAGAGGAAACCCGAGAAAGAAAGGAAGAAGGAAAGGAAGAAGGGAGTGAAGTGAGAAGAACAGAAGGAATAATGGAAGGACAGAATGCACGACAGGAGGTGAAAACAAGTAGCAAGAATGGATAATATTTTGTGAAACATCCAAATTCAATGGAAAAAAACAAGTACTTTCATCACCACCTATATGTTCCACATTTTGCCTCAGTCTTTCACCACTGTGCAGTTCTGTTAAAAAATAAAATAAAAAGATAGATTGATAGATTTTAACAAGACTTGTTTTAGCTTATGCCATGTTTGGATCTGTTCAATGTGTAGACAGCAGAAGCAGGCGGTTGAGAAATGCTGTTCAGTACGTGTGCTCTCTCTACAAATATCTCACAATAGCTCCATTTCAGTAGAAACAAACAAATCTAGTTAACTCCAGAAGCTTGTGTGGACTCCTGTCTCTTTATAAAAAAAAGAAAATCAATTCAGAATTCTGTTTGCTTCTGCCAAGTAAAGATTTCATGTCATTTGTTTGTTGTTTATGAAAAAAAAAACAAAAAAAAACTTGGAGCCACCCATGCTGAAGTCATGAATATTTAACCCATCTCAAAACTAAAAGCAGAAACTGCCAAAGACAAGCACCAAATTACAGATGTACAAATCGTATACAATCTCCGATTTAACAGAGACAACAGACCCAGGGCCTTTAAAACAGGAGGTGGGTAAGTAGAGGTAAAACAATCGTAGGCAAGCGTTAGCATTAAATCAACCCTGCCCCTGTGACAGGCTTCTTCCACTGTTGTGTGGTTTTTGATTTGTCTCTGCCTGGAACGGAGCCCTGGGCACTAGACCTGCGCTCACTCTTTCAGGGTATTGCAAAAATGTGATATACCCTCCTCACATGGTTTAATAAAATACATTCTCCACTCTGATGATTGCCAGCTTGTGCTTCAAGGAGTTCAGCAGTGAATTTGCAACAATAACCCAAACAGTTTTTTTTTTCTTCTTTTCTTTTTTTTTTCCCTTAAAGCTTGGAAAGGGATGTGCTTTTACTTGGCCACTTGCCAATGATTACTGACAATTAAACAATGCCACAAGCAGCGAAGATGAAGAATTTAATTTAACCTCTTGCCCACAGAATTTAATTTGACCGCGACTGCAATTCACTTAAAATGAAAATATTTTCATCTTACTGAATAGATTGTTTGTTTTTTTTTAAATCCCAGACCGACATTTATTCATTTTGTCGCTCACGTAAATGCAAAAAAAAAAAAACAACAACAACAAAACCAGGCATTTGGAGGCAGCAGAAATTAGCTAATGCCTGGAATTTTTTTGTGTGTTTGTTTCATTCTCAATTCAAGCGTCCTTAAATTTGCCTGGAAGCGGTGAATTAAAAACAGGCTGCACTCATCCATGGCTAACTATATACAACAAGCTCTGCAAGAGACCATTTTGGTTAAAAATGTGCTTGCCTTTAATTGTTTGTAAGTGTGTGGTATCTTCTTCACATAATGTTTGCAGTGATAATTCACTGTGCATGGAAGAGCCCTCTGCCATCACCTTCCCTTCAAGCACTGTGACTCATGCTGTGGGTGCTAGCTTTCATTTTAACCTCTATATAATGCACCATGCATGTATATAAATAAAAAAACAAGAGAGGATGAGAAACATTTTCACTCTTTAGACCAGACACCAGGCATGTGTGTATCAGGTTGCTTATGGAGGATGCTTTCTTTGCTTTAGTCTGGTTGTTTTCCATCCATTAACTGCATGCAGCACTAATAGAGCTGTTTAATAATTGCTAATTTAATGTGGCTTTATAGATTGAAAGAAGAAACAGACATCAGTCATTGCCTTTTGGGCTGTTGTGGTAACTTTCCACCTCATAAAAACTGTAATTGACTGTGACTTTTAGTGACATATGCAGGTGGGAAGAGCCAGTAACCTAGAGCCTGAAAAAGAGAAATTAATGCTGTCGTGCTTCACAGAGTGTTCATACCTTTTGAATTGTATCCCATTTTGTCAGGGATTTAGAAGTGTTATCTTATTAAACAATGTCCGAAGCCTTAAATATGTCATGTACCAACTATACCGGGGCGAAGGTTCACAGTCCAGCAGGACCAAATACAGCCTGAGCTGCAGTGGTTTCAGTCTGAAAGCTGCTGGCTTTGGCAAAAAATAATAAAGAACCAACTAGTGTTTTTTAAAAGACACATATAACAAATGAAGGTCTTAGCAATTTATGGAATAACTACATTGAAATTCTACAACTAACACTAAAAGAGTCAATATTATTATTCTTTAAATCTATTGTCCTTGTCATTGGTTTGGAAAATATATGTTTTTTTTATTTCATTTTCCACAATTAGAAACATCCCATAAAATAAGTATCAACTGGTTATTAGCAAAAGTTAGGTTGTTTTATTTATTTTAATGTAAAAAAAAATATACTATAGTAGTTCTTTAGAAATTACAACAAATTTCCTGAAGTAGATATTTTATCAAAATCATAAGTTGCCATGCAATATTAGTGGCTTAATTAACTTTATTTAGCTGGAAAGTGGGCAGAAATGTCTCTTTGGATTGTAAAATCGACTGACCCCGGGCTTAGATCAAAGCCTGTCTGTGTGTTAGAAAGGTCCAGTCAAAGTCTGGAGCAAAATCAAGCTGAGAATCTGTGGGAGGACTTGAAGGTGGATGTTCACACATGCCTTTCCCAGTAACCTGACTTTTTGTTTGAGCTTTGAATATTTTCAAAGAGGAGTTGGGGAGGTATTTTCTCTTTAGATGTGCAAAGCTGGAGCACAACCCATCGAACGGTAGTTCTACAAAAAGTTGAAGCAGGGGGTCTAAACCCAAATGGACGCCACACCTTTTTTGAGTAAAAGTGATTTAGAAAGCAATAAATCCTTTCTAAACCACTTCAAAATTACGAACTGTTTTGTTGACGCACCAAATACAAATACAGATATAAAACATGCTGAAGTTTGTGGCTGTAATATAACAAAGTGTGTAAATACGTTTTTTCACGGCACTGCAGACATTGCAACCTGGCAAGGTTCAGACAAACGTAGTGCCAGAAGATAAATGCTGCCAACAAGATGTAATTGTTTGGCTTAACAGTAATTAATACTCGTTTTAGGACTGGGAAATCCTATTGTTGTCATGTTTTACTGTTTGCTCAAACTGTGAGCAAACACTTCCACAGATTAATAGCCTAACTGTGATTTTGCTCAAAGTCTTTCAAAAACCATTAAGGCAGACTCTTCAATGATAGCATGAACTTTGAGAGACAAAGATTAAGCATCTTAAAAGGCGACTACTATCAGTTTCTGACACTTGGTAAAGGCACTGGTTGAAAAACGGAGACATGCTGCGTTTAAGTTTTAATAGTTCCCCCTCCCACTGCTTCAAACTCTACGCAGACACAATTAAACACACCGTATACTCTCCTGGTATGCAAATGCAGCATCAATATCCCATATATAGTTTCCTCCTCTGAGTCTTTAGATGATGGATGATATATTACAGCTGAGCTGGTCTAAGACTAATGACGCAGCTGCAATACACAACCATGCACACAGCTAATATTCAATGTGCAGGAAGACAGAACACTTTCACACAGACACAAGCACACAAACGCCACCTTGTTTAATCCCCGGGAATCGGGAAAATTTGATTAGCATGACTTTTACAAACACACTCCATATGAGAGTAGACAATCCATGCATCAGGCGAGACGGAAAAGGGAGAGGGAGAAGATAGAGATGGTTGGGGGTGGGGGGGGACGAGGAATGCATGATCCTCTATCCTCAGTGCAGTTTGAAAAGAGAAGACCAAAAAAGACGTGTGATGTAGGCTCCTGACTGGAAATGCTCAGTTTTCATAAGACACATAAATAAAATAGCATCTTTACCAGTAAACCTATATATAATATATATGCCCTGTCCTGCTTCTTGTCAATGTGTACATTTCCAGAACAATATTTGTGGAAAATGTACTGCACGGCATCAGGAGGCACACGTATCTCTGAATTGTTGGGGATGGGATGTTTGCGGGCTTCTAATTTATCCCTGCACTCGCGTTATACCTGCCAATGGTAAAAATGATGTTTGCTAAGGCTTCGAGCATGCCATCACATTTGATATTCATCACAGTGTGATTATTGCATGAAAATGGAGCCATGCTGAGGTAATTAGTTCAGTTGGAAAAGCTAATCTGCATCTGTGCCTGACTGTGACGAAGAAATGCATCCCTCGTTCCTTATAGCGGATAGCAGTATAATAAACTTAAATAAAAGCTCTTGTCTAAGATCATTTTCTCATGTAAACTTACCAAATTACATTCACAAACATTGTTTTCAAATGCCAATAAATACATATGAACACCTTCATATTGCAGAGCACCCTCCATTAGGGGCCCTTAACATAAATGTGTAAGAAGCTTCATAAATACAACCATTAAATATTTACAAAAATCTAACTTTTCATTTTAGCCAGTTTCTTCAGTAAGAAAAAACAAAAATAAGACGTACAATGTGAAATAAATATTTTAGATCGCATCTCCAGTGCTGTAAATATTAGCACCCCTGCTGGTACGGCTGTGTAAGTGCTGAAAGAACAGTACTTTTCTTTTCTTTTCTCTTTTTTTTTTCTTTTCACAAGGCTGAAGCATGGTTTTTATTCCCATCCCATGATGCATTGCACACTAACAAAGACCCCGGGGACTTTGGAAGAGAAACCCACATAATCACAGATCATCCCTTATGCATAACTGTGGACATGAGTTTTTTCACATATGCATCTTTCAAATTGTGCAAAACCCTCTTGATGTGTTTGCTGCTGAAAAGCTCAATGTGTGTCTCCGCCTGTTTACGTTTGTGATAGTGGGGCAGAGAAAGTTTTTTTCTGGCATCACTCCTAAACTTGTGTCTAATGGTTGTTATAGAGACGTTGACAGTAAGGTGCCATTTTTTACTGTAGTTCTTTAACAGTGAGCTCCCTAAACGTCCTCCTCACTTTGTGAAGTGGTAAAATAAATACAAGTCCCTGCTCAGTCCCTGATTGCATCACCCTGATTGAAGGTATTGGTAAATACAGATTAGTAACAATTTGTCCTTACGCGTCACGACTCTGTGATGGTTTATCACATAAAATCTCAATGACATACATTTTGTAGTTGAAATATGGTAAAATGTGGGAATGTTCAAGAGATGTGAACTGTAATCTGTTCATTTCATAAAGTAAGATTTCTTTTCTTTGCCTGCTCTACCAAGGTTTGTTTATAAAACAACTCAAAAGTTGGTTCCAGCAAAATATCAAATCTATGTGCAACTTCCAACCTGCAGCCTAAACGTTTTTTATACCTGAAAAAAAATTACAAATTTCTGATTAAAATACACAATTTGTGCAGATATTTGACTTTTTAAAGATGAGTGCACACTTGTGGATTTTTTACAGCTTTTTCTTTAGAATACAAGTCGCAATATTTACTAGATTTACTCTTCCTGTTTTTCTTATGTTTTAAGAAAAACATAAAGACACAAACATATTTGAGCTCTCAAATCTCGTATGAGAGCATATTTTTATTTAAGTTGTGTAAAGCTGCTTTGAGGTCAGATTGTTAGGTTTATTAATGTGAGACATTGTGTATCTGATTCTATTGGTCTCATAAACTCTAACTCACCAAAGAGCACTTAAAGGCTTTAGCTCCATTTGGTAAGCATCTTAAATGAAACATTTAGAGCATGATAGATGTTATTCATATCTGCGCAAACAAAAAAAAAAACATGCCACAAAAAAGCTAAATTCCTGTGGTGATGGCTTTGAATTATTACCACTGGTCATGTGTTTGCTCATTCAGTAGTTTCATTTAAAGGTGCAGAGTATGAAAGTATGAAATGACACAGAGCCCCATTTCTTTTAGCTGCCCTTCAACAAAAGCAAAGACAAGAAAACACGTCAGCTGGACATGTATTTATCTCTATAAGTATGGAAAATGCTATGAGAAAACCACTAAATAACTAAATCAGAATGATAATTGAACAATTAAAACAACAGCAACTATGAGGAACAACACCTTGCATGTTCGATGGAGCTCACTGTTGAAAAACCCTTGGGGGCACAAAGTCTCCACTGCAACATGTTTGGGAGTGATGTCAGAAAAAGACTTTTCTGTCCTACCACTCCAAAAGTAAACATGTGGAGTCTGCTTAACTCTAATCGAGACTTTAACTGGAGCCACTTGATTTGGTCAGACTGAATTAAGCCCGACCTTTATGGTGTCTTCCTTGGCCTTCAAGATGATTTTACTGATGTTGAGAATAAATAATTCTGTGTTTTCCTTCCATCTCTTTTAGATAGTTGCTAAGCTAAAGCTAGAGGAAATCATATGTTAGGAAATGCGAATGAGAGCTGAGGTAAGAGATGACATACTATGTAACGCCCTCTTTGGGGCGTAGCTCAGAGAGACAAAGGGAATAGAAAACTTTTGTTTGATGCCGTTTTGTCTGTTAGCTCTTAGAGGTAGCAGGTCATAATGGACCTGCTACCTCAGGTGTTTTGGTGTTTTATTAATACCAAAACACCAGCTGTGTTTTGGTATTAATACATGGAATTCATGAATTCAATTCACTGACTTTTATTTAGGCTCATACATAAAGAACTCGGCATAGAGAACGGATGATTCTCCTCACTGACTAATCAAGTGACTTTTGAAGGCAGTTGATTGCACCGGTAATATTCCTGTCAGTCACCACGAGGTTAAGTTCTGGATTTTATTTAAGGGCATCAGAGTAAAGAGGGTTGATTAGAAATGCACACAAGGCTTTTTAGATTTTTATTTGTAAACCCTTTTAAGAGTACTGTATCATTTTTCTTTGCACATTTATCATATTTTATCATACCATACTTGTCATTTACAATTACATTAAACCATCTCTGAATAATAGCGCACACTGAGACTGCCACAGAGTGAGCAAATGAGTAAAAAAGTAGACATCAGGGTTGTTTTTTTTTTGTATTGCATTCATTTCCATTTTATGCATTGCCTCTATTTGAATGCAGCATTATTTCTATCAAGCCCAAAATTATGTTCGACTGGAACCAACCTTCAAAAACACGAGCATGAAATATGTAGCAGCCTCAGAAATCCTGAACTAGGCATTTTACTTACAAGTCCCTCTGCTCCAGTTATTACTGAGTCAGAACAAAAAAAAGAAAACGCTTAAGAAAAACCTCATCAGAAACTGAGATTTTCAGCCTAAGTCGTGCTTGATTTGCAGTGTGATGTTTTGTTTAAAACTTGCATTTTTATGGGAATGTAAATGTATACAAATTGCCTTGAGGTGCTTTAAGATACTTTATATTTAACTTCTGAAGAAATGGCAAAGCAAAAAGTTATCAAAGTGAGATAGAGCTGTGCTGGTATCAGGACAAAGCTCTACACACTGAGAACAAGTTCTCAAAATAGAAGAACAAGGATTTTCTCTCACACACACATTTCAATGCTTTATCTGTCCCAAATGAATTAAATCTAATTCGCACAAGTCGCAGATATTACAGAGGTTCTATGCGGGGACATTTAGGGAAACAAAAAGTATTGTTTCCACAGAACACACTGGCTCCTTATTACATCGGACTTTGCTGGCCGTTAGCTTCTTTTTCCGGTCGGGCTCCGAATCCAACGGCAAATGAAAAGACAATCACACACATACACACAGGCATACAGAACGGAGCTCAGGCACTTACGCAACACCCCCGCACACTCTCAGTAACACATTTTCACTGTTTAATATATTTCTGTGTCTCCAGTTAACAATATTTTGTGTCAAATTATAGTGGGCAAGATAAATAGTGGGAGAAAATAGAGCAGGAGGAGGATGTGGCGCTTCCAGTTGGGTAGGAGGAATGTGGAGGAAAAGGAGAAGGGGAAGGAGGAAAGCGTCAACGTTAAGTCCTTCCTCAGACACCTGGCTTTCAGAGACTAGACCTGCAAAACCTGCTTAATCCCACCTGCTTGTGAACCTGCACTGATGGCTGAAACTTGCTGAAACCTTGGCATACGCTTAAGTTTCTGTGCAAAATCTTACTTAAAATAAGACTCGAGATAAGAATATATTAACTCTTGGTCAACATATTTTGCCACAGCAGACACTAAAAGATGCCGGGTGCTAACTGGGCTACGCTTCCCTCAAAGAGACGGAGAGAAAGACAAAGAGGAGAATAAAAAATGCAGAGAAAGAGCCTGGAGGACTAATTAGTGATTATAACGCGGCGTTCTCCAAACATGAAATATTTCTCACCCCAAAATGCAGAGGAAAGATTAAAAATAAAAGAATAGGAATCAGACACACGGAGCTGTGAAACACCCCTCTGGTGCCGCGTGTGTGCACTCATGAACTGCTGCATGTATCTGCGTGCGAATGTGTGCGCCAGCTTCTTTGCCCCCTCATTAAACCATGCTTTACTCTGGTAAATGGCAACAGCACAGAGCTCAATGTCAGCTGAAGAGGTTACAGCCAAAGGCAGGCTCTGGGATACACACACACACACGCGCGCACGCGCGAACACACGCAAACACACGCACACAGGAAACAGATAAACTAAACCTTTTACCATCATGTTATGTAGAAAATGCTTGAGAAGCACAGTCATGACTTTTCTAAAAGGAAACTTTCAGAGTTTAAAAAAAAAGTTTGTTGCTTTTTCACCTCTTGTGACAAGGCTAACCTAATGCAGAGCGCGTGCCTCTCCTGGCCCTGCGCCTGTGTGTGTGCTGGACGCTGAAAACTCACACACATCAGAGTCATAAATCAAGGGCGCCCTTCACCACAGTATAAATGAAACACAGAGGCCTGCAACTGGTTGTCTGCTAACTGCATCACTCTGGATTTCCTCATCGATTCAAAGTATTTTTATTTTTTTTCCACACGGTTTAGTAAGTGACGGCTTCCCTCATGCAAAACTTCTTCTCAAGACTCGTAAAATCGTAGCAGTATTCAAACTTGTTAAACATTTTAGCGTTTAGTTGTGCTACAACCACAAGCACCAATAAAATGCTGCTTGCGGTGTGAAAGAAACATGCTACATTGTCTTCAAATAGTTTGGTACAATGTGGAAAGTCAGTGAACATCGCTAATAAGCCCCCCTTTACTCTGATACCAGCAACCAAATCCAATTACATCCCACTACCTTCAGAAATCCCCTGATGAGTAACCAGAGCCTGTCTGTGTATAATTTAATCTTAGATTTGGATTTAATCCAACTATTCTCAGAGGATTGGCTGAGAAAAATAGACAACAAACAGAATCGTGAAGACTAACAAACACAGCAAAGGTCCAAATCCAGATGAGGTCATAAAATAATGACTCAAAGTTTGGAAATCTAACAAAGCACTGTTCAATTCATCATGCAAAACTGGTTTGCTTGGTTTGTTGGCACAACTGCAAACAAATCAAAACATGGCCGTCCACCTAAGCTAAAAAGCAAGACAAGGAAAGCATTAACCTTTGAAGCAGCCAAGAAGCCCACTACAGGAGCCGCAGAGATGCACGACAGGTGTTGGAGAATCCGTTGACAGGGCATCAAATACGGCCTGGAAATACCTGAGAGAACAGTATTTTTTTCCTCCAGCTCTCTCCCGCGACTGCAATAAAAGAATGGCATCTTTTAGGATCTACCAGTTTGTTTGCAACACGTAATCTGGGGAGAACATTTTTTTATTGTGTGGTGATTGGTCAAGAATTTGACAGCGCCATGGTTACCAGGCTGAGACATGCTACAGCGGGAGAGCCTTAAGATGACTTCACATGAAAACTACACTGGAGTTTCTGGTGAAGTGTGAAATTTCTGGGACAGAGGGAACTTTGCTTTTATCACTTCAGGAAATAAAATTGTTCTATCCTTAAAGAGTATCTACAAGTGTTTTATATCACTCTCCATAAATCTGTCCTATACATAAGCAGAAAAACGTTGTTGAAAGAAAAACATGTTAGTTCTTGGGCAAACATGTAGAAGAAGGTGATGTGGTCAGATGAGACCAAACTACATTTTTTGGGCCTATTTGTAAAATTGTATGAGATAGAGAAATAAGCACTAGACATCACCCTCATCAGGCCTTGCAAACTGGGAAACAAGGTGGTGGCAGGATCATACTGTGGAGAAGCTTTTTTCCAGAAAGAAAAGTGACGCTGATCAGAGCTGATTAAAGGTAACCTGGTGCAAAACACTTAAAATTGAGCTACGATGGAATGGCTTAGATTAAGACAAATAAAATGGCACTATTACATTTAATGAAAAAAAATAATGCACTTATGCTCTCCACCCAGTCTTGTTGTTCTGGAGAATGAGAGAAAAGCTCATTTTCAGTTCTAAAACCTTTGACTCAAGCAGGCTGAATAAAAATGCACACCACACTTTTTAGATTATTGGTAAAAACAAAACAAAAAAAAGTCTCATTTACTTCTACTCCACGGCATGGCAGTATTTCATGTTGATTTATCGCTTGAAATCTCCATCAGATACATACGAGTTTGTGATTTTAATGTGACAAGATGTGGGAAAGTTGAAGTGCTATAAATATTCCTGCAAATGATTGTATCTTCAGCCCAAAAATGGGACTACTTTGTATTCATATTCAGCTTAATCCATCTGTTTAATAGCTCACAACCAGCAGTATTGACGCCGATAATAAATTAAGAGTTTTGTTTAGTGTTGGAATTGCAGCTCCCACAAGACGCAGCAGCACACAGAGGTGATTGTGAGCGCGTTCGTGACATTTTTACTTGTGATGCGGAGCTTTTGTCCTTCGCCGGTTGTTTGTCTCCACTGTCACGCATGATTGGCATCTCAAGCAGGTGCGCTGGTTTGTCAGGTCTCCCTATATTGCCTCCAGCTAACTTGCAAAAAAAAAATAAAAAAATCATGAGTGGGGTTTGTGTCAAATATGTATCATCGATCATACTATTAGCCCAAGAATGCGTGCATATCTCACATAATCTGTTGCCATGGCAACACCGACCCCTCCATGCACACGCACAGACAAGAGTAGCCGCGCTGGTCCCAAAATGTATATATGATGATTTTTGATCCGCTTCTCGTTCAGTCATATTGGTGTCATCCATGCAAGCAGAGCCAGACACGAGCGTGTGTGAACTATCAACTAAGCCTGCCGTACAGCAGCCAACGCGCTGAGAACAATCGCTCTGAGGGAGCAGCACATTTTTCACAGCATATCATTACATGTCTCATTATTGCCAAAATAACAGCAGCTCCTTCATTTGTTTCTCGCCGTAGATCTGAGCAACATGTGGCGCGGAGACGGGCGTCTGTCTCCTGCATGTGTGATGTGCTGAAGTCTGTGCGTCGACCCGTTTGAGACTTGCATCATTTGCATCATAGTGGGAGACGCTCCGGAGTCGAAGCCTTTAAAGTGCACATTAGCCCACATGATGATATGCACATTTGTGCAGTGTCTGTTTTCATGTTTCTTAATTTATTCTTTCAAAAAGAAAAAAAAAATCCTATTCATCTGTGTCTGACTTCTGGAAATCAGGATGTCAAGTAACGCCACGAGGGTAATCACACATTTTCAGCGCCTTGTGTGACAAGAGAAGCGGGGAGAAAAAAAGTTTATATTTGTGCAACATTTAAAGACGTTTGATTTGCTTTTTATTGAAAGACTTGCACAAAAAGAGCAAAAAGAAATTCCAGATGCCTTCAAAGTATAGCGCCTCCATCATCAGTGTATCCACCTGAGTGTGGTTTGTTATCTAAAACTTGTCCGATGTCTATTACCATGGACAGATACACATACACCCCCAATCTATTATTGAACAAAAGGCTCACGCCTCCGCTCAGCCCTTCAGGGAGGAATCCATCCCTCCATCCCAGAATAATTTCACACATCAGTAGATACACAAAAGGCAGAGAGAGAGAGAGAGAGTAAAGGAATGAGAGGAAGGAGCAAAGGAAAGGGACGGAAGAGGGGAGAAGAAGTGGATGGAGAAAAAAGAAAAGAAGAAAAGAAATCTATGGGGTCACAGCTCAGCGCTCATAAGAGACCAAGGTGTCAGGGGGAGCCAAGCGTAACAAAACAGATATCAAAGAACCATATGTAATTGTACACACTTGCATGAAAACAGCAGTGCACACACAAACACATTCACACTGTTTTTTAATTTAAATAAAGGACAAAAATAACAACAAAGACATGCATACAGAGTTTGCCATAATCATTAGCTTTCTCATCTAAAAACAAATTGTTCTTAATATATTACATTCTTTTCTTCATACACGCACACACACAGACACACACACACAATGCTGTGACAAAATATTTTCCCTCCTACTGATTTCTTCTGTTTTTCTCTTTTATATCACACCTTAATATTTAAGATAGTGAAAGAATTTTTTTATTTGACATAGAGATAATCTGAGTAAATAACCTGTGTAAATAAAAATACAGTTGTTTTTTTTAATGATGATTTTATTTAATAAAGGGAAAATGTTTTCCAAGCAACCCAGCCCTAAGTGATGAAAGTAATTGCCCGGTTGAGCCCCTCTTGGCAGCAACAATTGCCATCAATCATTTGCATCGCATGACTATGAGTAGTCATTTATATCACTATAAGGGGATTTTGATCCATTCTGCATTGCAGAATTGTTATAATTTAGCCACAGCAGAGGGTGTGAAACAACCTGCTTAAAGTGACATCATCTCAATCAGAATTAAGTCCAAACTTTGATTATGCCACTCCCAAACCCATCTTTTGTAAAGAGTCATTCAGAAATGGCCCTGCTAGTGTCTTTGGGATTATTATCCTTCTGCATAAATCCAATATGTTATTTTTTATAGTAACAAACTAACGACAGGAGATTCGCTCTCATTATTTGCTGCTACAGCAGCTCAACACCATCACACTAACACTACCATGCTTGGTGATAAGGGGAATTTGTAATACTTCAGCCTACTTCACGTTGTCAGACATGCTCTGTTGGAGGGATTTCCTGATTCTATAGATCAGGCAGGTATAAGGCCTGGGTGTAACTAATGAACCAGAACCAAAGGATTTTATTATTCATGATTTCTTCTTATATTGGTGTTACTTTAAAAAGAGCAAAATTACATCAATGAGTTAATGTCCTCCACAATAATCATTTGAAAACTACGACAAACTTTAGAAGGTTTTTATTTTATATTTTTGCCTACTTCTAAGTGTCAGAGAAAAATCAATAAATAAATGTTAATTAGTTTAAATCAATCATAGTTGTGTCGTTTTAATTAAAACAGTAGATCAGGTTGTGCAGTTTTGTTTTAAATCGTTTGTTAATGCCATTATACTCCGGTATTTTGTATGAGAACTCACACGGCATGCGCCTGACCTACACACAAAACAAGAATATTTCCACTTCTGTAGGGCACTTTAGGAAAAAAAAAAAAAAAAAAAGAGCCTGTTCAAAACAAGATTTATAATTCCAATAATTCTTTAGAAAACCCAGAGGAGCAAACATGCTGGACACACAAACACCTGGAGGTTTCCGTGGACTGAGTAATTACTTGGTATTCTCAACGCGCCATTTGTCGCAGTCGCATTAACACACATGAGCATCATCTGGAGTCTGCACCAGAACTGTATCTTATTCAATCAGATACACACACATAGAAGGACCCACAGACACTAACACACACGCACACACTCGCGCACACACACACACACACACACACACACACACACACACACACACACACACACACACACACACACACACACACACACACACACACTGAGCGGATGTCACAGCTTAAATAAATTGAAAGCTTCAAATGTGACAGCAGACTTGGCAGCTGACAGCTGATTGGTGTGGACGTCCCACATCGTATGTCTACCATTGCAATTTATTGAGGGAACAAAATAAAAATACTGACTTCTGTAATAAAGATGTGTGATTTTTTTTTTTCTTTCCATCCCTGTTTAATAAATTATTTTTATAGCAGGTAAATAACATCTCTGATACTATAAACAAACACAGAACACAAAGGCAACAGATAGATAGAAATGCTATGATCAATAGTTCTACATCCCAGAAAGAGAAAGAATGAACCATATAGGCAAAACAAAAAAAAAACACAGACTGAAATGCATACATGCACTACACGCACAGCATGGATACATAAAACTCAAGCTGAAAAAGTACAGAAAACAGAGAGGGAGAAAAAAAAAGACACAATTGAGTGTTTAAGTATGCAGGAAACTTTATCCCTGGTTGGAAGAAGAGCTTTGAAGGAATTCGCTCAGGGATCCCCAACCTCCCCCTGAACCGAGTGTGTATCTCCTCATCAGAGAGAGAGAGAGACAGAGGGGTGGGTGGTGATTGTGAGCTTGTGGTGGGGGAGGAATGGTAGCGAGATGAAGAGAGAGTTAACTTGGTGAGGAACTAGAGAACAGCGGGTTAAAGGAGAGCGCAAAGCAAGGCCGTTGTTCATTTCCTTAAGCAGCTATTGCAACTGGACTTAGATGTGCTGCCAAGTGAAGGTCTCGAACCAACTGTGGTCTTGTTGCTCCCTATCATACGCTATGTATCCATGTGAACGCTCTGTTCAAAAGGCTGCATGCTTAACTCCCAGCATGACCTTCATTAAGATGGATAGCATGAAAAATGTAATGACTTTTCCTGCAAGAAAAACCACAGGCCAAATAAGCTTTGCATTGCATAATAATGCCAGACCTGGTAATCAATAACACAAACACACATCCGTAATGGAGTGCAATGTCGGCACATGAAGAAAATGTCTGAGCGGAGGCCGACCACATCACAGCGCGCGGAGCAAACCACCGGCGGAGAGCTGCGCCACGCATAAACAAGGAGCTGTTGACAATGAATGCTCACATCCATTTCCACCCATCAAACATTTTTTTCCCAAGCTAGCAGCTTAAGTCTGCAGAGACGTGCAACTCTTTGAAAGATTTCAACACCTTGGTAGCTTAGCTCTGCATCAGATGTGGGCAGTATGAAGCAGCTGTCCCAAGCTAATTTGTCCTTACTGTATTTTCAACAACTCAACTAGAGGGAGAACTTCAGTCATCTAATGTAATACTGACCTTGCCCCGGGACAGCCTAATAATAATGAGTGGTAGGCATATGTTTCTGAGAAAAATAAAGCTCTAAATTTTGGTTAACATTGACTTAACCTTAAATATGCCCTTAAGTTACATAGGCATTACCTAATTCATATGCATATTTCTGAGTAAGTTATGTTTTTAAATCAGATGCGAAAAGCATAACTTTCCCCTTTTTTATGGGGACAGCCTGTTACACTGCAGTAGAAATGTCCTTTCAAATACAAAAAAGGGGCATAAAGCCTTGGAACCAGTTAATTGCAGTTAGACAACCTTATTTATGCCTATCAAAATATTACAAAATATCTCCACTTCCACTTCAGTCTGGCATTTCATCCCTTTTTAAAAGTGTATTTCATCAAATTTTAAAGCCAGAAAAACTTCAAAGATGAAAAATAAATAAATCACATTCAGCTTTTCCATTGTTTTTTTTTTAAAGCAAATCAGTACTTTCAAAATTAACTTTCTCTCTGACATAAATAAACTTTTGAACCATGCCCTCGCTATGGCACAAATAAAGGCACAAATCGTCACGAACCACAGAACATGTCTCGTCGATACAATCAGAAAACAGGAAAAAAATATACGTCTTTCTGACTAGAATATGTTGATGGGAGTGTGGCTGCTTACTGGCAGGACAGAAAACATATGGAGTAAGAACTCCTACTTTCCCTGAGATTCTATGTGAAGGTCAAGAAGTGAAGAGGGCAGATCCGTTCTTACCAACTATAAACACTCTCTCTGTGTGAAACATTATAAAGAGATTAGAAAAGTACTAAAGTCTTGGCTTCAAGGGAAGAAAACAACCCAAAGCTGCAGGAATAGGACACAAAGCAGTTAATGCGACAGCTGCAATAAATGATTCTTGTGGAGGCTCAGCAGCCGGACCAGTTGACCTGAGACGTTGGTTGTGAGTATAAGGTTTCCCAGGTAAGAAAATGCATTGTTTTACTTTAGCTTTTTCTTTAACCTACTGTCTGTACAAAATATTTGCTGGAGTCTATGGATAACAATATTAAACATCAGCTCTCTCCAAACGTTCATCTTTTACCCGTGATAATTAGCAGCAGCAATCACAGGTCATTTTGTGTCTGGCCAAGTGAAATTACAGGTTATAAATATATCAGTATTTTTTGACTTCCATTCCCACCACATTTATGGGCCAAATGACATGCCAAAACACTAAATGTAGATGGGATTTTAAAGTTTGCACAGTTCTGACAGCTACACAACTTGTGCAGCGAAATCCTTTATTTTTAAAAGAAAAACAGAGACAAACCGTTATGGAGGAGAAAAGGGAGAATTTCAGCTCCTTCCATTCAATGGCGGTGTCGTATCCTGAGGCTGTTTGGGTTGTTTTGGTTTTTCTGTGTTTGCATTTTAACTTTCTTGTTTATCTGTGATCAGCCTTAGTTTCTGTTTGTTCTTTAGATCAGTCTTTTCTTTGTTGTCTATGTTAGATCTGTTGTTCATTCCTTGTGTTTAGATTTATGGTTTGCCAGATCCTGTGCTAGCGCTCCTCCTCCTCCTCCTCTCCTCTCCTCTCCTCTCCTCTTCTATCCTCTCCTCTTCCTCTGACATTACTCTTTCTCTCTCCCTCAGCATGCCTGCCTGGTTCCCTCTCTCACCTGCACCCTGTTGCCAATCAGCCACCTGATCTTTGTCAGTAATCAAGCTCCTTTGTTTTTAGCTGCTTTGTTTCACTCACTCACTGCTGGATTCTTCCTGTTATCTGAATGTACCTGGTCCCTGTTCTGCTCCCCGCACTCGCTCCCCGTGTTCTCCTTGTTTGCAAGTTCTTGTTTTATTTATTTTTTTCATTAAAACTTTCACCAACTCTCACTCACTGCCTCTACCTGTAACCTCAATCTACAACCATGACAGGAGGTATGTTTTACATTACCACAGTAGACTATCCTGATGACAGAGTTACTGCAACATTTCTCCGCCTGACTTTTTCCTCCTCCCTGGACAAGTTATCATATACATTTTATAATCTCAAATTCAAACAGCACATTTTTGCTATCACTGCTTATCTTAACCGGATACTGTGTTGTGCACTGATGCCCAAGATTAGCGTCAAGAAAAGCAGCGTAGCTGCCTAAATTTCTACTACCGGAGATGCAACGATCTAGCAGCATATCACCCTGAAAAGAGTTTTAGGAACAGAGTGCAGCTAAAGTAAGAACAGACCAGCATGTTATATGATTCATGTATCAAAAACCAAAAAAGTGAGCAGTCCCCACTTGAACGTTGCTCTTAAAGAATATGGTTTGAAAAGACCAGAAATGGCTGGATCATGATATTCGCCAATCGTGATGCTGTCTGGGTAAAGCCATTTTCTTTTGCAATTCTTGACCTTTTATCAGAAAATACAGTTTTAATTTTCAAATTAGCTGAATTAGGACAGAGGGAAGTGAACTATAGACTGTCAAAAAGGTTAAATGAAAACACTGAAATGTGGTCAGTTTATTATGTAATTATTGAGGCAATGTGTGAGATCATTGGAGGAGACTCTGAAAACTCACAGATCTACCATAGCTTTCATTTCACTGTTTTAAATAGCGACACCAAACCGAACAATCTATCAGTCTGAACAGACGGAAAGCGTTTTTAAAAATGTCACTTTTTCTTTTCTTTTTTTTTACCAACAACCAAAAACAGTGCACATGTGGATCAACAGGAGGTGCAGACCCAGCAGGAAATGTTAATTTAGCAAAAAAACACCTGTGCTAGTATGAGCAGAGTCTGACTCTGACTGTATCAAAAGTTCAGAAGCTTTAAACCTTCAGCTGTTCGGATTAACATTATCAAACTTTATAATACAGGAATCTTCCTCTCCACTTTATTTCACCTCCCACTGTTCCAATTTAGGATCTCACACTGAAGAGCCACCACTGCATTTGTTTACCTCCGCTTGGCTTCTTAATGCGCCATCATTTAGATATGAGTCATCCACAAATAAAAAAGAACCAGCTCATCTCATTGCCATGTCATGGATATTTTCCCGTTCAAGCGTGCCTCTTTCTCACCTCGTTGGTGTTCCAGCGATGGCGCTCCTTGGGCAGAGAGGAACATTTGGGTAGACACTCGAGCAGCTTCTTGGGAAGGTAGATCTTTAGCTGGCCTGGCTCATCTGGGGTCAAGGGGCGAGTGGGGGAGAAGAAAAATTAGGTGAATTAAATGAAGATATGCAAGAGAAAGAAATATCAATCTGTGAGCTGACTGATTAAAATCACTACAAAATATTAATGTGTATTATTAATAACATCTTGATGTGACAATAAGAAGAAACTTTACTGTTCCAAAACAAAAGAAATCTGACTCATAAAGCAACAGTTTTAATTAGTTTAATAAATTCTAATTTATTAGCGAATTTTTAGCATAACAGCAACTGAAAATGTCAGGCTAAGAGTGTGAATTCCCCTGAAAGCATGTTATTACTAATTGTCTGTGTCGATTCTGAGTCATCCAGGTCATGGTAATCCAAGTTCTTGAGCTGGAGGCAGCTTTTCTGCTCTTGAAATCGCACTTCCTCAATAGACCAATGAGCGAAAGAGAAAAGGACTCCTGCATGAAAAGATCAAACGTAACAAAGAACCAAAAGAGAAGCCCAGCTGCTTTCTACTAATCAATTATGGTTATTTCTAATGAATAAGTATTGCTAACACTATCTTAATCGTTATTATGACATCTCTCTGCGTGCCGTGAGTCAGCGCACAAAAACAGTTCATTCTGATCCAAAGCTAAGTGTGCAGAGGGAAAGGCAGTGCTTTTACTTTGGGACATCAGGTGGAGGTGTGCCATGAATCTACTCTCAAAAAGATTTTGGATTAAGGCAGACCCATTAGCATACATTATCTGTGCATTAGGGGTTGGTAAATATAACACCCAGCCAATCACATGGGCATTTCTTATCCACTTTAAAAGCAGTCCTCTCCCCACAGTGTTGCACAGACAGTTTGGTAATGGAGTGGAGAATCCCAAAATAGCTGCTCCTGCGAGGAAACTATTTCTGTGCAAGAGTTGGATAGTCACAGGCTTAGGGCAGGTGATGTGTAATTCTGAGTTCAAATTATGTCTCTGGACATACTCCCAGTCTTCGGGGGCAGTGAAGCACAATCTAGAATAATAGGGATTGGGAACAAAAACACAGCTTGGTAAAATCAGTTTACCTCCACTTGTCTGGGTTAATTTAACCGTGTAAGACTGAAAGTGTGATGTATTTGATCAAGAGATGCATAAATTGCTCGACCAATGACTACACACAACCAGACTTCAGCTGAACTGGTCTGATCTGTAGTCGGATAATCCTACGTTCAAAAGTCTCCCCCCCCACCCCCCTGGCCAATGTATATAAGGTCATCTGGAAAAAGTAGGACATTCTACTGAAGCATGCATACTTTCAAATTTGTTTGGACATGGGAGTATTTTATATAACCGATTTAAGAAAAGATGTTGCAAATTTTCAGTTAAATGTAATAGGAACAAGCGGCCCGAGCAGCCAAGCGCCGCTCCGGCCTATAGCCACCGTGGGGGACCCAGCACCGCCGCCCGCCTGCCACTGCGTACCCTTTCGAACAGTTGAGGCGCGCCTCCGCCAGGCAGTTCGAACCGTTCACTTCGGCATGGTTCCCTGAGAACACACCACAAATTTGGAGCAGATCGGTCGATGTAGAGAGGAGATATTGATGATGGGATAGTCTAGGGGGCGCTGTAGAGTAAAACCACAATTCAAAGCCGTTGGGCTCTTTAGCATTGAGCACAGGTCAAACGTACCCAGTTTGGTGCCAATCGGAAGATGCGTGTTTGATTCAGAGACAATTTTATGCATATGGCGAAGGACAGCCAGTTAGCCATGCCCCCATGAGTCAGAGTTCATCCTCACAGTTCCTCATCAGGTCATATAATTTCAGGTGTTAGAAGATTAATTCCATATGTATTACTCAGTAAAAATAAGACATACAGTAGAAAAAACTGGTGACTTCCAGTGAAAAGTGGGCGGAGCTAAGGTTGCGTCATCATCTGACCATGAGAATGTAATGAGGGTTAGTTAGTATTGAGACATAGGAAGTCTGAAGCATCTGTGACCTTGTATGTGGAAGTTATGTCACTTTCATGTTTTATGGCGAATAGTCAAAGTTTGGCACTTAGCCACGCCCATATGCTTTCACATACAAAAATTCCTGTGATAACTTTAGACCTTTAATGTCTGAACTCTCTGCTGACTGAGTTTGAAGTCTGTATGTTAAACGCTGTAGGAGGAGTTCGATCAAATACGACATCTGTGAAAAACAGCAAATGGCGAATTTAATCCAAAATGGCCGACTTCCTGTTGGGTTTGGACCATGGCTCCAAGAGGCTTTTTTGTAGGTCCTGACACGATACACAAGTGTACCAAGTTTCATAATTCTAGGTTTAAGCATGGCTTGGGGCTGATTATTTAAAAAATTCTAGGGGGCGTCGTAGAGAAATTAGGCCACGCCCACAAAAAATAACACTGGATTCCTGTCGAGGGGCCCACAAGGATCAAACCTAGTGAGTTTGGTGCCGCTGGGCTTTAAACTGTGGAATTTAAGGCCAAACGTAAGGAGACGGCGTTAAAGGTCACTTCGCCACGCCGCCACGCCCACCTGCGGCATCCAAACGAAACGGGGTTGGACACCCTAACACACCAACATGTCTTCTGTCTGTGGACACAGTTTCATGTTGATTAGGTTAAAGGTTTCAGATAGTGAATGTTCGCAGTAAAACATGACACTTCCTGTTCTAAGGGGGCGTGGCTTAGGGAATCTCAAAATTTCACAACTGGGTGTCGTAGGTCATCCAAAGGTGATCACACACAGAAAGTTTGGTTGCTCTGTGAGTTTATTTGTAAGAGATATAACAGTTTATTACATTGTGGTGAGTCGGTGAACTTTGACCCCTGGAACGACCCCTTCAACATGCTCGAAAACTCACGAATTTGATAACTTTGAATCGGCCATGCCTTATGAACAATCTGACCGAGTTTGAAGTCGATCGATCGAAATCCCTAGGAGGAGTTCGATCAAATGCGACGTCTGTAAACGGCCAAAATGGGCTCAAAATCGGAACTTCAATCCAAAATGGCCGACTTCCTAGGACAGTTGCACTATGACATTAATTGTAAATTCTGAGCATCTTGGGGAGCTCTACAAGTGTACCGAATTTCAAGTCTCTACGATAAAGGAAGTGAATAGAAAAGGGTCTTTTGAACGTTGCTAGGGGGCGCCCTTGAGCCGTTTCTTGTGCGATATTTCCGACGACCTTAAAATACGTAAATTTTCACCAGGCTCTATGCGCCCGCCAAGTTTGGTGAGTTTTTGAATATGATAAAGCCCCCAAAAAGCCAATTTATTTTACGTTAGAATCATAATTAAAGCTCCGCGGAGCCTCAAGCGGCCCGAGCAGCCAAGCGCCGCTCCGGCCTATAGCCACCGCGGGGGACCCAGCACCGCCGCCCGCCTGCCACCGCGTACCCTTTCGCACAGTTGAGGCACGCCTCCGCCAGGCAGTTCGCAGCATTCACTTCGGCATGGTTCCCTGAGGACACACCACAAATTTGGTGCAGATCGGTCGATGTAGAGAGGAGATATTGATGGTGGGATAGTCTAGGGGCGCTGTAGAGTAAAATCACAATTCAAACCTTTTGGGCTCTTTAGCATTGAGTACAGGTCAAACGTATCCAGTCTGGTGCCAATCGGAAGATGCGTGTGTGATTCAGAGACAATTGCATGAATATGGCGAAGGACAGCCAGTTGGCCACGCCCCCATGAGTCAGAGTTCATCATCACAGTTCATCATCAGGTCATATTATGTCAGGTGTTAGAAGATTAATTCCATATGTATTACACAGTAAAAATAAGATATACAGTAGAAAAAACAGGTGACTTCCTGTAAAAAGTGGGCGGAGCTAAGGTTACGTCATCATCTTACCATGAGAATGTAATGAGGGTTGGTCAGTATTGAGACATAGGAAGTCTGAAGCAGCTGTGACCTTGTATGTGGAAGTTATCTCACTTTGATGTTTTATGGCGAATAGTCAAAGTTTGGCACTTAGCCACGCCCACATGCTTTGACATAAAAAATTCCTGTGATAACTTTAGACCTTTAATGTCTCAACTCACTGCTGACTGAGTTTGAAGTCTGTATCGGAAACGCTTTAGGAGGAGTTTGATCAAACATGACGTCTCTGAAAAACAGGAAATGGCAGATTTGATCCAAAATGGCCGACTTCCTGTTGAGTTTGGACCATGGCTCCAAGAGACTTTTTTGTAGGTCTTGACAATATACACAAGTGTACCAAGTTTCATAATTGTAGGTAAAAGAATGGCTTGGGGCTGATTATTTAAAATTTTCAAGGGGGCGCTGTTGAGACATTAGGCCACGCCCAAAAGAAATTACACTGGATTCCTGTCGAGGGGCCCACAAGGATCAAACCTAGTGAGTTTGGTGCAGCTGGGCTTTAAACTGTGGACTTCAAGGCCAAACGTAAGGAGACGGCGTTAAAGGTCACTTTGCCACGCCGCCACGCCCACCTGCTGCATCCAAACCAAACGGGGTTGGACACCCTGACACACCAACATGTCTTCTGTCTGTGGACACAGTTTCATGTTGATTAGGTCAAAGGGGTCAGATAGTGAACGTTCGCAGTAAAACATGACACTTCCTGTTCTAAGGGGGCGTGGCTTAGGTAATCTCAAAATTTCACAACTGGGTGTTGTAGGTCATCCAAAGGTGATCACACACAGAACGTTTGGTGGCTCTGTGAGTTTATTTGTAAGAGATATAACAGTTTATTACAATCTGGTGAGTCGGTGAACTTTGACCCCTGGTACGACCCCTTCAGCATGCTCGAAAACTCACGAATTTGATAACTTTGAATCGGCCATGCCTTATGAACGATGTGACCGAGTTTGAAGCCGATCGATCGAAATCCCTAGGAGGAGTTCGATCAAATGCGACGTGTGTAAACGGCCAAAATGGGCTCAAAATCGGAACTTCAATCCAAAATGGCCGACTTCCTGGGATACTTGCACTATGACATTAATTGTAAATTCTGAGTGTCTTGGGGAGCTCTACAACTGTACCAAATTTCAAGTCTCTACGATAAAGTAAGTGAATAGGAAAGGGTCTTTTGAAAGTTGCTAGGGGGCGCCCTTGATCCGTTTCTCATGCGATTTTTGCGAGGACCTTAAAATACGTAAATTTCACACGGGCTCTATGCGCCCGCCAAGTTTGGTGAGTTTTTGAATATGATAAAGCCCCAAAAAGCCAATTCATTTGGCACAAGAAAAATAACAAGCGGCCCGAGCAGCCAAGCGCCGCTCCGGCCTATAGCCACCGCGGAGGACCCAGCACCGCCGCCCGCCTGCCACCGCGTACGCTGTCACAGAGTTGAGGCGAGCGCCCGCCAGGCAGTTCGCAGCGTTGACTTCGGCATGGTTCCCTGAGGACACACCACAAATTTGGTGTAGATCGGTCGATGTAGAGAGGAGATATTGATGATGGGATAGTCTAGGGGGCGCTGTAGAGTAAAATCACAATTCAAAGCCGTTGGGCTCTTTAGCATTGAGCACAGGTCAAACGTATCCAGTTTGGCGCCAATCGGAAGATGCGTGTTTCATTCAGAGACAATTTTATGCATATGGCGAAAGACAGCCAGTTGGCCACGCCCCCATGAGTCAGAGTTCATCATCACAGTTCCTCATCAGGTCATATAATGTCAGGTGTTAGAAGATTAATTCAAAATGTATTACTCAGTAAAAATAAGACATACATTAGGAAAAACAGGTAACTTCCAGTCAAAAGTGGGCGGAGCTAAGGTTGCGTCATCATCTGACCATGAGAATGTAATGAGGGTTGGTTAGTATTGAGACATAGGAAGTCTGAAGCAGCTGTCACCTTGTATGTGGAAGTTATGTCACTTTGATGTTTTATAGCGAATAGTTAAAGTTTTGCACTTAGCCACCCCCACATGCTTTTACATACAAAAATTCCTGTGATAACTTTCGACCTTTAATGTCTGAACTCTCTGCTGACTGAGTTTGAAGTCTGTATGTCAAACGCTGTAGGAGGAGTTCGATCAAATATGACGTCTATGAAAAACAGCAAATGGCGGCTTTGATCCAAAATGGCCGACTTCCTGTTGAGTTTGGACCATGGCTCTAAGAGACTTTTTTGTAGGTCTTGACAATATACACAAGTGTATCAAGTTTCATAATTCTAGGTTAAAGAATGGCTTGGGGCTGATTATTTAAAATCTTCAAGGGGGCGCTGTTGAGACATTAGGCCACGCCCACAAAAAATCACACTTGATTCCTGTCGAGGGGCCCACAAGGATCAAACCTCGTGAGTTTGGTGCAGCTGGGCTTTAAACTGTGGAATTCAAGGCCAAACGTAAGGAGACGGCGTTAAAGGTGACTTCGCCACGCCACCACGCCCACCTGCTGCATCCAAACCAAACGGGGTTGGACACCCTGACACACCAACATGTCTTCTGTCTGTGGACACAGTTTCATGTTGATTAGGTCAAAGGGGTCAGATAGTGAACGTTCGCAGTAAAACATGACACTTCCTGTTCTAAGGGGGCGTGGCTTAGGTAATCTCAAAATTTCACAACTGGGTGTCGTAGGTCATCCAAAGGTGATCACACACAGAAAGTTTGGTGGCTCTGTGAGTTTATTTGTAAGAGATATAACAGTTTATTACATTCTGGTGAGTCGGTGAACTTTGACCCCTGGTACGACCCCTTCAGCATACTCGAAAACTCACGAATTTGATAACTTTGAATGGGCCATGCCTTATGAACGATCTGACCGAGTTTGAAGCCGATCGATCGAAATCCCTAGGAGGAGTTCGATCAAATGCGACGTGTGTAAATGGCCAAAATGGGCTCAAAATCGGAACTTCAATCCAAAATGGCCAACTTCCTGGGATACTTGCACTATGACATTAATTGTAAATTCTGAGTGTCTTGGGGAGCTCTACAACTGTACCGAATTTCAAGTCTCTACGATAAAGTAAGTGAATAGAAAAGGGTCTTTTGAAAGTTTCTAGGGGGCGCCCTTGAGCCGTTTCTTGTGCGATTTTTGCGAGGACCTTAAAATACGTAAATTTCACACGGGCTCTATGCGCCCGCCAAGTTTGGTGAGTTTTTGAATATGATAAAGCCCCCAAAAAGCCAATTCATTTGGCACAAGAAAAATAATAATAAACAGCACGATTACAATAGGCCTTCGCAGCGCTTAGCTGCTCGGGCCTAATAATAAACAGCACGATTACAATAGGCCTTCGCAGCGCTTAGCTGCTCGGGCCTAATAAACAGCACGATTACAATAGGCCTTCGCAGCGCTTAGCTGCTCGGGCCTAATGATATTTCTGGTGAGGAATAAACTGGGAGCCACACAATTATTCCCAGTTAAAATGTCTAAAATGGCATAGAGGTGCATCACACCTGGTAAACCTGATGAGAACATCATAATTCAGTAAGGGACACCTGTTGAGGAATCATACTTTCTAAAAACAGAGCCTAGAATGAAAATGTAAATGATAAATTATATTCATCCGAAACTTGAACCTTGAGGAGCTCTACAGTAGAAGTAAGAGGTAACCTGGGGGATATATTTCCAGTATCACAGAGCGATATCTAACCTGGTGCTCATTTGGAGAAAATGTAACACCTCTTTATTTATTTTTATTACTTTAAACATTTTCTAAATAGAGGGGTATCAGTTTTCATCTCAGCAAGGAATGTATTTTTAATTACTCCCAAAAAATCCTAACCAAACTACAAAGACTAAATGACTCTGTACTTTTCTTTGTCTCAACACGTCATGTATTGACAGAGAAAATGACTAATATGCTGTTGTCTTTGTTAATGAACCTTTCAGCACCTGCAAGAATAACAAGTAGAGATTTTGCATTACTGCAAAATCTGTGAGATAACTTCTACTGCGCCAGATTAAGTAAATAAAGGGATAGGTGATTGTGTAAGTAGGTACATCTGCACAAACACCGACCCCCTGGTGTACTTGTGTCACCTTGTTTGTGTTCCCAAAAGGTGTGCTGCTCAAAGGGAGCGGGACCTCAAAGGTTTTTGTTAGGCGTTTGAGTAGAGGGCAGCCATTTATGAGTCTCCTAGGATGATGGGGCTTACAATCTATCTGTAGGGAGATGACAGAGCAAAAGCTGGTGAAGGTGTGGAGGGTCAGGAGAGACGTAAGGATGCTGGAAAACTACGAGACACGGGGACACAGTCTGCCTACGACAAGAGAAACTTGAAAAGGCAAGATTATCCTCAAATTGGGAAAACGACGATGAAAATGAAGTTTACAAATCAGAACCGGAGTTGTGTGTCGACGCCAGTCTGTCTGTGTCTCATGCTACGGGGAGGTATCTAAGCGTGTGTGTGCATGTGTGTGTGTGTGTGTGTGCGTGTGTGTGCGTGCGTGTGTGTGTTTGTGTCGGTAAGAAAGAGTGTTCAGGCACGTATGCTCCACCTAATCAATTATGCATTTATTAATAGAAGGCCTGAGAAGACAGAATTTCAAACAGCTGAACTGTGCAGCAGCTTAGTTAAACAGCTGAATGGTGCAGCTTAGTTAAAGCCTAATTTCTTTTTTAGCAGCACTCCAGCCTCTCTGCTATGAATGCCAATCAGCGTTTAGACCCCACCTCTCCTGGCTATAACCCCCCCTCCTCCCTTTACGCTGCTGTTCTGAAGAATTCTCATCACAGCCCTGCCTTTGAAATGTACCAGAACCACCACATCAAACAAGCCCGCTGCACATGCGGCAGCAAACACGCACACAGAAGTGCATGCTCATACATACAAACAGACATACACATGCAGAAAAGACCGTCGATCAAAGGAAACGCGTCACCGAATTTGTCCCAGAGTGGCGTTTTTGTTTTCTCTCTCTCTCTCTCTCTCTCTCTCTCTCTCTCTCTCTCTCTCTCTCTCCCTCTCTCTCTCTGTCTCTCTCTCTCTTTCTTTTCCTCCCCAACTATTGACCTTGCTTCTGTAATCCCTTTCAAAGCAGCACTTTCATGAATGCTATCATCGTCCTAACCTGTCCTTAAAATTAGTTCTCCCCCGCTGATCAGGACCAGCCTACACACGCGACGTTTGCAGATTTCTTGAATGCTGATGAGGATTTTTGCACCCAGAAGAGTTGCGTCTTGTGTTTCTAACAACCCTGAATCAGAGAATGGGTCCCAGTTTGAAACAAAACTAGCACAAGAGCAATCTTCCTTTCTGTTGTGTGAGATGACTCTCTATGGAACTGGTGTGACAAAAAAAAAAGAAGAAAAAAAAAAACAACAACCTCTGTTGTTCCTTGGCTCCTCACTAAAACTGAACCAGCCGGAGACACAAGAAAATAAAGCAGATCTGAATATTAAAGTGCGTTGTTTTTCATATTTCGATTTGTTTGCTGTAGAGGGACAAATTTCTGCCTATATGCAGATGACTTTCTGAATTGCAAATCAGGTGGAAGGAGTCCAAAAAAGTGCGACAATGCCAGGATTCTCAAGTAAAAAGTGAAACTGCTGAACCAAATTAAACATTACACTGGTAACCTATCAAAAACCACAATTTAGACCGTAATCACACAGAAGAGGCGCCCGCATCTGATGAATATTTTACCTCATAAAACTGTCATCTCCATATTTAACACAGAAACAAGCCAATGCCCTTGTGAGATGGCTGTCAGTTAATTATAAAACTCTACTCAGCAAAGAGAGAGGAAAAAAATTGCTCCAAATGCAACTCTTAACTCTCCCCCCACCGATATTAGGAGGCGTCGAGGGAAATTTTCACATTCCCCCCCCCTTTTTTTTCACGATGAAATTAATGTGACAGAAAGAAAGGCTCATTGCACAGCAGCTTGATGGAGGGATGGAAGGGGAGGCAGAAGATACGAGAGAGATGGGGCAGAGGGAAGATTGAGAGAGGGGTGGGGGGGATGAGAAACAGAGGGAGAGCAAGCAGAGGAAGGAAGGGATAGAAAGATGGGCGTGCATGCTAATTTTATCATTCTGCTGATAAACTTTTCCTCCAGTAATCCTCCAGCTGGGACGTGAGAACAGATAGGAGATGAGCATAGGCTCAGAAAGCCTCAGCTCGTGCCTTTCGGTCATCCCAAAGAGAACCATCTATTCTTTTTTGCTTTATTCTGCATTAAATAACGATTTTGTCTTACACTTGTTTCTTCCTCCCATCCTAACAAGGTCTAGTAAAGCCATCCGATTCTTTTGAAGGGAACATGACAGCATGGGAAGGTGCGATGGTTAGTTTCTTCTGTGTGTGTGTGTGTGTGTGTGTGTGTGTGTGTGTGTGTGTGTGTGTGTGTGTGTGTGTGTGTGTGTGTGTGTGTGTGTGTGTGTGTGTGTGTGTGTGTGAGTGTGTGTGTCTCCACATCTGGTCCAAGGCTGTTTGGTTCCCAGAACAAAATCTGACCCCGGACCCTGTCCAAATACCATCAAGGACAGTATTCAGTTTATGTCCCCTTTAAATAACCAACTTTTAAAAGTTCAAGCATAAACTAATCTTAAGTTAGCCGATTTGCAGGTTTGTCAGCGCTGACTGGTGACCATAGCAAACAAAGAAATCCAGATTTTGATAGAGTGCTTCCACACTACGGCGATAACAGCACTCTTTGACCCATGTCTCTGTCATTGACGTGGCCGTCATGAGTTCAAGTCCTGACCCATTGACCTTTACCATATGTCTTCCTCTCACAACTTTCTTTCCTATCAGTCTACTGTGAAATAAAGGCCGCAGAGCCAAAAAATCCTAAAAAACAAAAAAAAAAACAGAAAACAAAAACCACTCTTAGGCTTGGACATTGTTCCTGACTGAAGAACATGCAAATTAAGTTCTTTGTAGCACCAATTAAGTGTCTAAAAATGAACAAAGAAAAAATTCCTTGATTAAAAAATACATTCTATGGAAATTTCTTAACTGTTGGTCAGGCTGCTGCAACAGAAAATAAAATATTCAGTGGGAGCTGGTCAATATATAGTTTTCATCATTTCATTCCAACGTTTAAGGAACAAAATTTCACCATTTTCCAAGACCTGTCAATATTTTTTTCTTTTTTTTAACTTATTTGAAGATGTTGTGTAGAATTGGACAATAGGCAAACTGACCTGGACATCAATAGATACCATGATGGATGAAGGTACAACAGCAATGTTGCTCTTTTATTCTTTTCCTTAACTCTGGTTAGAAATGTTGGCAACCAGAGTTAAGGCAACGGTCCACATTCATTAACAATTACCACCATAAGTGATGTTAATACACTAAAAGCATTAACTGTGCTAATAAAATATGCCAGACTATCTTTGTTAAAATTGTTAAATTATCTTTTATACCCATAGCAGGAAGGGCAGAAAATTACTTTGAATGGTTTTAAAATTGGTAGCAGACAGTTCAGAGCTTTACAAAATCTAGAAATGAAAAATTCTCCACAAATCTAAAACTTAGCCCAGGTTGTTGTTTCTTCTGCACTTTAAGTGACTGTACTCTGTACAGATTATAAATATAAGCTGCACACTGACGCAGTTCTTAACATCGATACCTTGCAGCAAGAAGGTTCTGGGTTCAAATCCCAGTCGGGGTCTTTCTGCATGCAGTTTGCATGTTACCACAAATCTGCACATGTTTTTCACAAAGTCCAAAAACAAAACTGTCAATTGTCCCTAGGTGTGAGTGTGTGTGTGTGTGTGCGTGTGTGTGTGTGTGTGTGTGTGTGTGTGTGTGTGTGTGTGTGTGTGTGTGTGTGTGTGTGTGTGTGTGTGTGTGTGTGTGTGTGTGTGTGTGTGTGTGTGTGTGTGTGTGCGTGCGTGCGTGTGTGTGTGCATGCATGGTTGTCTGTCCAGTGTGTCTTTGTTGATTTGTGATGGACTGGTTACCTGTCCAGGTTACCTGGACCACTAGATAGACACCATAACAGATGAAATTGTCTTTCTTTCCGTAAGCCAGCTATCAGGAAGCATGCAGAAACATGTAGGGGAGGGGCCATGCTCCTTCCAGCCAAACAAAATTCTGCATCTAATTAAAAGTTCTTTACGTTTTGAGACTATAACTTTTTTAACCCTCAGTAAGCCTACAGACCCTGCATGCTCGTCTTTAGCACCACAACCATGACCAAATCTGGTTTTCTAACATGCAGCTACTGCTCTACATGCTCAACCCAGACGTGACGTCAATCCCAGGTCCAAGACCTGCCAGCCGGTTCTGTGTTCCTTTCTACCACGCTCCTGTGTTTGCTCCTCCTTCCATCTCTTTATTTGCCTCCAATTTGTCCCCCCTAACAGACTTACATCTGCCCTGTGTCCTCTGAAATCGATAACCAATCAAAGCAATTATTGCCCTTATAGTCCCACTAACACAACAAGGCAACCGTACGCCACGTGGCCACTGCACCCCCTGCACACACATGCACGGCCCCGGAGTACACACTCCATCTCACTTCTGGTTTAACAAGGACCATTGAGGATTATAGATACATAATGCCAAGTGTACAGATTAAATATGACAATAAACTACTGATAGCCAGAGTCGGGCCTGTCTGCTGTATCGATGAGTGTGTGCGCACATGCTCTAATACTATAACGGCATGCATGAACAAACACGATTTGTGACAGAGCTGAATTAGAATGAAGTCTCAGCAGAGAGACACAGAGATAGTGCGTGTGTCTGTGGGTGTTGGTGTGTGATCTGTTACAGGGCAGATGAGAAGGAGTCCTCGGTTCACCCCCCCCTCCCTCCATTCATACCCCAACCCCCTCCTCCTCTTCACATCATTCTGCCAGAAGGCTTTTATACTTGCTCCCACAGTCACCCTGTGCTGCAGACAAACGCCTGTGTGGCACTTAAACACCCTCGCGCGCAGACGTGCGTGCAGAAGCTGTGTGAAGAGCATTTGTGTGTCTCTTACTGTTGGCGTCTGATTCGTCACTCTTAGGAGGGGTGTGTCCTGTGTAACCAACAGCAATCCTGACCATTCGCTCTGGGTTTCTTATCTTCTTCAGTCCTACAGAAAGAAAATGAAAAGAGGAAGAGAGAAAGAGAGAGAGAGAGAAAACAGAATACATTTTAAAAACAATCAAGATTTCAGTTTCTTTGGCGGTCACTCACATCACTTCGTTCTAACGCCTCTAAACTTCATGAGCCGTGTGCATGGGAGGATCCACTAACTTGGATCTATTGTGTCCCCGGATCGATTGGCCACAGTAGATGCACTGCCTCCATGACTAACTTGTACCCAGGTTTAGTTTCTCCTCTCTCCCATCATTTCTCTGTTTCCCTGACCACTGTTGCTATGATACAAAGTAGTCCAACCAGTGCGGAGGGAGATGGTCTTCCCGGCTATATGGTGGATGCCGTTCTCATGCCCACTCCGGTGTTTGGCGCCACACGCACAAACACACACACGCGCACACCCACGCGCACACGCATACACACATACACACATCTGCCAGGGAATGGAAAATCTGAATGGCTGTCTCCTGGCTCCATGGCGAAGACTCATTTGGCTTTTAGTCAGCATGAGTGAGGCTTGTAAATCATTGCATCTATTCCCCACATCACAGGCCAAAAATGCCTCATACTGCAAATGTTTGAGTCTGCCTGTGTACGTACATGGGTAGCGTCTAGGCTCCAGAGCTTTTGGCTGAACTGCCCATGGGCCTTCTGTCTCATCTACGTTTCTAGTCTTTACACGCAACGGGACTCTCAACTCACGGCCTTCCCTTTGCCTCTGGCATCACGCTGCATGCTCGCTTGCATGCATGCACATATGTGCATCTTCTTTGAAGTCTAGAAATCCACAAATAAAACATTAGAAATATACCATACTCTTTGTTCATGTTAACTTAAAAAAAAAAAAAATTTTAAATGCCCCCAGAAAATTCCTCTTTGTGTTGCTTCCTAGCGGGGAGAGCGTCGAAACCTCTCTCTATCTCAAACAGAAGTTCTATAAGTTAAAAAAGGGTCAAGTAACAAATTAGGTTGAAGTGATATGTAACAAATTTCATATGAGCTGGGCCACCTTTGGTGTCCATTTTGATGCCATGTTCAATGTCTTTATTTAGTTTCCACAAACCTTCAGTGAAGATATGGATAATATTCTGAAACACAACACAAAAAAGATGTGTCTGTGTGATATAACAGCACTTTGCTTCCAGACTGCAGGTTTTTTTTTTTGTAGGTACTAGACTTTCTAATATTAACTCTAGAAAGAGTTACTAACAGGAGTTTATTTTCTGTGGAACAAGCGCTCCTATATTCATGCATAATTTATAATTATTGTTGCCATTAACTTTGAGTTTTGTGGCCTCTTTTCTTCCCACAGATGGGTACACCTTGTCCAGTGCATTTGTGTGTTTTTGTGTCTTTCTTAAGTAAATCTAATGAAAGAAATACTGCTGTGACTAATCTTATCTACTCGCTTTATGGTTGTAAAGGTATCAGCATGAGCACAGCACTTCTCTGTTTAGCTGTGTTTCTTTTCTAAAGAAAGCCACTAACAAAACTTCTGCTGTCATTAACTGTGTGTAATTTTTTTGTTCCAATAGAAAGTACTCCTTTCTCAGTGCTGCTCTGTTTTTTACTCTGTCTCCTACCTGTCTTTTTAAAACTTAGCCTGATTCTGCTGGAAGTTTATTCCTATTAAACTGCATTGTTTTCCACTGTCACCCCATGCTTATTTTAGGAGGAGAGATTGCTGCAATGTCAGTGACCAGACGAAACTTGCTTGGTTTCTGGAAATCGATAACTGTAAACTTTGCATTTTATCATCAGCTGAACTTGTCAGTGTTGTATTCCAGTCAAACTGGATTGTACTTGAATTCAAATAACTAATAATATGAAGAATCTAAAAAATCAATGGAGTTCTGTAGAAAAGAAGAGCTCCAACCATGTATAAGTGATTTGTACCTGACGAAGTAGGCATTAAGAACATATTTCAATATAGCTTTATGTAAGCTGGATCTGAAATTAGTTACAATAACAACCCAAGAGTTTACTAAAGACATTAAAAAATCTAAATAAAGCTTGATGACATAAGAATCTGCCAGAGGCATAAATAGGTGTATATTTGGTTGCATGGGGCCTTAGGTTAACCTGAAGGTCCCAAGTAAAGTAGAAATAAGAGAAGAACTGTTTAAAAGCATAGAAGAATCATAGTTATGTTATCCAAGTTCTAATTAAATGTTGCTGATTAAATAATTGCTACTTTTAGTTTTCAAGCGAGGGACACATTTCATGCAGTAATTACTCCTGCCTGTAGCTGAGGCAGCTTCTCCGGATGCGACAGCCTTACAACATTAGGAGGTCAGAGCAATAACTTTTCACAGTTTTCACATTGTATTATATTGTATTTTAGCAGTTGTATAGAGAGATTTTAAAATATCATTAAAATAATTTTGTATTGCTACAACTGTGTGTGGAATATCTCAGATGGGTTCTGAGCGGCTTACTCTGAAAGATAACCACCTAGTCCAATTCAGACCAGTTTCTAAAATCTAAACCCAGTTTATCTATAAAGCAAATTTAAAAAACAAGAAGTTTTCCCAAAGTGTTGTGTAAAACAGGACAAATCAAGTAATAAAATCCAAGACATAAACCAACAGGGCAAAACAAACTAACAAATCCCAAAGTGAAAAAATAAGAAAGGATATTAATTATTCTTAGTATGTAAATAATGCGAAGTACCCATTCACTAATTCGTATCCATATTGCAGCCCTTTCTGCTGTCATTTTCTACCTCTAGACAGACTAAATCATCCCATCTGCTTAGCCATGTATTTAAACTTTGTATCTTTCTTTCCCATGCAGTTTGTTATTTTCATGAATTTAGATGATGGATGGACATGAAAATGTCCAAATCTCACAAATATCTTAATTTATCTGTATATTCTTTAATAAAAAACTTTTGTTTTTCATACTTTCTTCAACTTTTCAGAATTTCTTTTGGTTTGGTTCGCTGCCTGGGCCAGTTAATTCTCAAGAAATATGGCAAATTTTAACTACGGATCAACCAGCCAACATAACTCTTCAGTAGCCTCTTGCTTCTAGCTATTGTTTATTAGTCCTATAAAAATATTTTTCTTACACTGTATTATAAGAAGATAATAGAAAATGATTTTAGCATACTGGTTGTCAGTGTTTTTCCCTGGTGGGTAAGAAGTCTTGCATGCTAGACACAAATTGTGATGCAGTAGACACCAATTATTTGGTACTGGGATTCGTCAGTAATCAATGACTTGAACAATATTAATCAATTTATTTCACTTTTTTTTTTAGTCCACCTAAAATTCATGATTCAATTCATTTTCTTGAAATTCTTTAAAAGCATTTTTCTCCAAATTGTTGTGTGCATGGATGGTTCCCTCCCTGCAGTCTGCAGTAGTTTACATGTGCATCTGCCTGCACATCGGCCCAGTTCGACTCCAGTCATTGGCTGGTTGTGTCTGCTCTAAAACAAACATGGTGGACAGAGTGTCTAATTGCTCCCTAATGAGTTTAAATATTAAAGTTTTTCATATTCCGAAGCAGTCTAAAATTTGGTACTATACTTATAGACTAACTTAGTTAGTCAATGATAAATGGGAGTTTTGGACAGTCTGTGAGTTCTGTTGTAAACCACAGAACCACAAGCACCATTCATGAAAAGCTGAAGACCAACCCAGAGCCTGCTGATGAATGCACTGATGTCAGACAATTGCTCATCAGCTAAATTTTCTAATTAACATTTGTCTGTGTCTGCACATGTTAATGTGTAGAATTTTGCAGAGGCCCAAATTGATTCTTCTTCATCCAGTTTAATCCTGTTTACATGCATATATAATGTAAATATTGAAGTTAATTAAATTTGACACTTAAATCAATGCTAGACATATTAAAGTAAAATACCATATTATTACATTTTAATGAAAAGGTCTTAGATAAGACCTGTTTTTATTAATTGCCTACTCAATTTCATTATATTTGAGGTTCTGAATACTCTGGCTTTTGCTTCTTTGTGAATGAAACAAAATAATCATGGCTTCCTTTTATTTTTAGTTTTGTCACGCTGAAGCTGGCACTTTACACACATGATTCTAGATTTAACCCACTTATTTCCATCACAATATTTGGATGCGTCTTGCTGTTAAATATACAAAGTAAGACTGAATAACTATCTGACACTGGCAGTTATGCTATTAAATCATGTTCATCAAACATTTTTTTTTGTTTTTTTGTCAACCGTCATAAAAGTCCAGACAAATTCACATTAACTTTATATAACTTTTGTGTTAAGCGTACCACACTATGCTTACAATATATTTTGCAGTATGCAACACTGACAGAAAAAAGAGAAAACTGATTTTTTTTTTTTTTTGAGGAAAAACACTCATTTAAAATGTTTGTTAGAGGCAGCCCAAGTCTTAACTGGAAGCTGGGCCCCCTAATTACATTCTGCTTGGGGCCCCGTTCAACCTTGGGCCGGCTCTGCATGACATGACCTAAAACTGACACATATGCACACACACACACCCCCGTGACAACCTAAAAAGCAGCCAGATTCTCACCTTCAGTGCCTTAGCAACCATGTAAGCACACACGCACACAAAAAGAAAAGAAAAAAAAAACACTGGACGCACACATAAAAACAAACGCACCGGTGTTAGATTGAGGGTAAAGGAGCACATCGCTGGTCTAGGGAATCTGCAATTCAGTGATCTGTTTTATGCTTTAAAAGACAAACAGCCCTGGATAAACACGCACACACACACGCACACGCAGAGAGAGAGAGAGAGAGAGAGAGAGAGAGAGAGAGAGAGAGAGAGAGAGAGAGAGAGAGAGAGAGCATCTGAATTCCTTCAGCGAACACTCTCATCCTTCCTCATTCCGATCCCTTCTTCGATAAACTCGTAAACCTAAAGCTACTCAAATGTGACGCTATCGATTATATTCAAATAAAAATAAAATAGAATAAAATAAAATAAAAACTCCCCTATCCCGGTGAGGACCGACGGGACAACTCTCCCTCTGTTTTGGATCCGCTGTCGGTTTACCGTCATCCTCACAGTCGCTGCTTCAGCACCAGCCGCCGTGTTTTCGGGACAGGGGGGCCCGGATGAGGAGAGAGGGGAAAGCCCCCCGCCGTTATCTCTGCCCCGCTCCGTGTCATTTACCTCCGTCCTCTCCTCGGCTGCTTTGAAAGCTCCCTCCTCTGAATTATCCAGAGCCGAACTCAGAAATAAAAAAGCCCGTTATTTCTTCTTACCTTCCGGCTTGTTTTCGGCAGCCATTTCCCCTCCGCCGCGCGCCTCATCCCTCCTCCTCCTCCTCTTCCTCCTCCTCCTCCTCCTCGCCTCGACCTAGTGATGGGAGGGGTGGCGGTGCTGGTGGTGGAGGGGAGGACCACGCGCGTGCACGGCGAGGTCGGCTCAAGGAGGGGGGCGGGTCTGGGAAGGAGCGGGGGGGAGGCGGATGGGAGGCGAGCCTGCCGCGTTCGGTGATGCTATTCGCCCGAACGGTGAGGAATGGCGGCGGGGGTCCGCTGATGGTGAGCCGCGGTCTTCTCCATCCTCTCCGCTTCTTCCCCGCTGTCCACGCCCCCTGATGTACTCTCTCTCTCTCTCTCTCTCTCTCTCTCTCTCTCTCTCTCTCTCTCTCTCTCTCTCTCTCTCTCTCTCTCTCTCTCTCACGTCACTGAACAACGTCTGTATTCGAGGACACCTTGACAGCCTCCCACAGCATCATCATCATCACCATGCTCAGCATCGTTCTCTCTCTCCCTTACACATGCACTGTATAAAATGGCTAAAACTATCCGGTGAATGTCATTAAAACAGGAAGTATAAAGGCAAAGCTGACATTTTATTTTAAAATCTGGTCATTTCAAATTAGCTTTTGAACCTCACTCAGATTTGGAGGCGCGTTGTTTGATACTTTAAAAAAATCAAATTCAGCTATAAGTGTGCAAAAGTGTTTATGCACCTGTTAAAATACCAGGGATAAATCATTCCTATACTTGCACTATTTGTCATGTGTTGTATTGCCAAACTTAACTCACTTTCCTTTGCACACAAACACTTTATTACTACTCATACTACTAATTTTAGTTTTTTAAATTAGCAGTATCCCCTTCTTGATACAAAGGTTTCAGTGATATGGTTTTAACTGTCCTGGGAATGTTTCGAAGTGTATTTATGGGATTTTCTTTGTGAGGTCACACATTGTTGTTGGACGAGACCAAATTTGCTCATTCATGCCTCATGCAGACCTTGCTTTGTGCTCTGGTACTAAGTCCTGTTGGAACTAAAAGGCCAATCTCTGAACTGACACAACAAAAGCTGTGGGAAGAAAAATATCTTGGTGTGCTGCAACATTAAGTGTTTCTATCAATGGAGCGAGGCACCAAATCTAACCCCAGGAAAGAAAAAACATAATCTTTCCTCCAGTTGACGAAATCCACTCAGAAAAGTTTTTCTGAAAACTTCCAATGACTCCCACATTGGATTATCATACAAAGAAGTAGGATTGGTCACTCTAGGAAATTTCACAGAGGCACTTATTGCTCAGGTGGCATCGTAATATGATTACACTCTGGAGTTTACTGAGCTCCTGAAAGTGACCTGAACAACTGAACTCCAGAATTTGGAGGAGTGATTCAGTATTGTTGGCATTATAATGTATTTGCTATTGAAACCAAACAAATTTGTTAAGGAATAGTAGAGTGTGTGTTTATACACCGTAAAAAAAAAAGCTTTAAAAATGTTCAATTACCTGGTTGTATAAACGTGTACACCTTTAAAATGATATTTAAATTCTATAAAAACATTTTTGATCCAATGCCAGCATGTGGTCTGTTGACTTGTCATTATTTGCTCACACTGTAGATAGTTTTTAAAACTATCAGATTGTGAGGATGTTTCTTATCCACTCAATCTTTATCTGTCAAATATTGTTCTGACTCTTACTCGACCATTCAACACATTTTGCCATAATATTTGTGAGATCTTAACCAATCCTGGATGTTTCTTTGTACCTTTCTCTGGCTGGTTGCCGTCATATATTTATGTGATTTTGATCTCTTGTAACTTCTCTGCAAACTAGCTTTGATTAAAAGATGCAAATGGGCAAAAACTTCGAGAAAAAATATTACATTTCTTAATGTGGTTATTTGTACAGTAAAAATGACAATAAAGAAACTTTATATCTCCTTTGTGTTGAAAAGAAATATATGATAAAACATATTTTCCTCTCTATAAGTGTAGATGTAGACTTTATTTACATATATAATTTGGATACAATCAGAAAACAATTCACAGAATTGACTGAATTCCTGACTCCAGAATTGCTCCATATATTCTTTCTTTTTTTTTTAAAAAAAAAAAACCATGAATTTCTTCATTTCTGGCAGAAACATTACTTTTATGGATGACTGTCCTTTCTACATTTGGATGCTCTGCAGCTGGAAAGATTTCTGCTGATACTTTTTCTTTTTTCTTTCTTTTTTTTTTTTTACTTTTGAACAGTTATTATGATGCATAAATATAGCAGCACTGTGGTTTACAACTAGGAGCAGCTGTTTAACATCACAAAAGCGCCAATAATACCTGCACTGCAGCCACAAATCCCAAATGAGTTGAAAAAGAGGTGTGGTAGATCCCAGAGCAGGAGCAAAGAGGTGAAAGAGAAGGAGGAAGTTGGAAAGAGATTATTGGCAAACAAAGTTGGATGCTGTGGATTAGTCAGCAAATAAGGTTTCTTCATAAAAGCAATCATAAACATTATGGACAAATCTGTTCATCAGAGTGTTGTACAGCAACAAAGTGTCTTCAGTCAGAGGTTTCTTCAGGTCTGCACTACAACAGACTGCTACAGGAGAGCATTTATCAGCATACAAAACAAGTCTTTGAAGAAACTTGGATAACAAGACTTTCAACAATGTTTCATTTCACTTCAGGATATATAAAGTGATATTGAATTGAATTGAATTGAATTGAATTGAAAGTGATGTCCAAGCAAAACTAATTGATTTGGAACAACAATGAATCACACTCAAAATATTATTTTTGTCTATTTTAACCTGTCACCATTGTGAGTGCTATTTCTACCTGCAATATTTGTTGTTTATATCGAGTGCGACCTGAGTGAAGTTGCCCCCCCCCCACCTTTTTCAAGTCAGACAAAATTGGTGTCAAACGTTTGTGCTATGTTTGTGCTGCAGTCTGTGCAGCACAAATTTTCGTTTGTGCCACTATCATTTTAAAGATATAAAGAAATGTTTCTAGAGGTCATCCAAGGTCAACCCCCCCCCCCTTCTTAAAACCTGACAAAATGGGTGTCAATCAACTCGGCTACGTTTGTGCTGGTTTGTGCAGCAAACATTTTTGTTTGTGCTGCTTTGGCTTTGAAGATATTAATGAAAGTCTAAAGGTCGACCAGGCCCCCAACTTTTATGAAATTCAACTTTCTTTATATCTTTAAAATGATAGCTGCACAAACGAAACTTTTTGCTGCACAAACCAGCACAAATGTAGCACAAACGTTTGACACCAATTTTATCTGATTTGAAGAAGGTGGGGGCGCCAACTTCACTCAGGTTCGAGTGCGTAGTTTTTTGTTTGTTTGTTTTTGCCTTGGACAGTTTTTTTTCTGTATTTTGTTAGGAGGTTGACTGAAATGCACAACTGGGTTACCAATTTGTAAATATCCAGAGAAGAGTTTGGGTGACTAAATGCATTTCAATTAGATTTTCAGAGTAAAGTAGTCCCCTTAACTTTTCAGTTAATGAATTGAAAAGTTAAGATAAAATCAAGTTTAAAAGTATTTACAGTAAAATACAGAAATAATTCTGTTGTATTTTTTTTTTGGGGGGGGGGGGGTTAAAAAAAAGAAAAATACTCACTTAAAATGTTTATTAGAGGCAATTTTTCACTGGAAGCTGGGCCGTGTAATTACATTCTGCTTGGGGCCTCGTACAACCTTGGGCCGGCTCTGCATGACATGACCTAAAACTGACATACACACACGTCCGTGACAACCTCAAAAGCAGCCAGATTCTCACCTTCAGTGACTTAGCAACCATGTAAGCACACATACACACACACACAACGTCAACGTAAACTATAAACACAGCACCAGCGTTAGCACATTACTACTGATTTGGAGAATCGGCAGTGCTCTGATTGATATATCTAAAATCATGTTTGTGGAGTATTTTTAGTTGAGCTAGAAACGCAATCTTTCCACATATATTTTTTATTATTATTGACTCAACATGTCATATTTTACAGTATACAAATACACACGACTTTCCGGCCCACACACACAGACATATGCACAAACACACACCTTACACGCACGAACAATTTCTTCGCATGCAAACTCAGTGGAGTGTTGAGAAATGCGATGTAAGGTCGCGCCTCGCCATAAATTATGAACTCCCTCTTGAATTTCAATGAAAAGACCTGGCTGTAAGACACTTTTTTTTTTTTTTTTCCGAAAAAGGCGCGTGGGCTGGCGGGGTGCTGTCACTCGCCCGTGGTGCTGAAGCTCGCGGTGCTGAAAGGACAGCTCCGCACGCGCGCCTACACGGACTGTGTGCACTCTCGATCGGCTTTCTCCGAGTCGTGTTATTAAACTGAAGCGATGATAGGTCAGAAGCAAACTTACAGAAGGAAATGAAAAACATGCCCCCAATGTTCTCTTATTTAGGCTGTGGCAGTAAATCGTTAAAAGCGCTGTTATAATATCCCCACAGAAAGTTTAGATTAGGAGGAGCCAATCACAATGCTCTCACTGAAGGGCTATTTATAATTCACACGCTCTATGCTTGGTTATCCCTTCTAAATAGTGCGGCTTAACTGGGGCCATTATGTTGCCTTTTCCAGCCTACACTGCTGTCACTCTGCCGCGGGGTAGAACACCGCTTTTTGCACCAAAGCCCCCAGTTTGACAGAGACAATCCTCTCTCTAGACAGGCGCTCTTTGGAAGACAGAGGTTTTGAATGCTTCTACATTGGCTACCTCTGCTCTGCTTTGTCCTCGACAAAAAGGCACAAAAAGTTCAGAAGAAAAAAGAGCGGTGACTGTGAATACAGCTGAGAGCCATATGGAGTACAATCAATAGTCTAATAGTCTGGTGATACATTCAATATATATATATATATGTATATATATATATATATATATATATATATATATATATATATATATATATATATATATATATATATATATATATATATATATATATATATACTGTTCTGCATAGGCCTGAACCCTCTCAGCCAAATCATCAACAAGACTGGCTACGGATACCGACTCAAGAATGGGGCTACGATCAGTCACCTCCTCTACATGGATGACATCAAGCTGTACGCCAAGAGCGAGCGAGACATCGACTCACTGATCCACACCACCAGGATCTACAGCACTGACATTGGGATGTCATTCGGACTAGAGAAGTGTGGTCGGATGGTTACAAAGAGAGGGAAGGTCGCCCACACAGAAGGGGTCTCACTCCCAGAAGGAACAATAGCAGACATAGAGCACAGCTACAAGTACCTGGGAATACCACAAGCAAATGGCAACCTCGATGAGGTCACAAGGAAAGGAGCCACAGCCAAATACCTCCAACGAATAAGGCAAGTCCTGAGAAGCCAGCTCAATGGCAAGAACAAGATCCGTGCAATAAACAGCTATGCCTTACCAGTAATCAGATACCCTGCCGGAATAATTAGCTGGCCAATGGAAGAGATGAAGGCCACGGATGTTAAGACTAGGAAGCTACTAACCATGCATGGAGGGTTCCACCCCAAATCCAGCACCCTGAGACTGTACACGAGCCGTAAGGAAGGAGGCAGAGGACTAGTGAGTGTGAGAGCCACTGTCCAGGATGAAACATCCAAGATCCATAAATACATCAAGGACAAAGCCTCAACAGACGATGTGCTCAGCGAATGTCTCAGGCAATGGGGAACAGAAGACAAGGTGCTGGAAGTACCATCATGGGAGGACAAGCCCCTACATGGGATGTACCACTGACAAATAACTGAAGTGGCTGATGTCAGGAAAACCTACCAATGGCTGGAGAAAGCTGGACTCAAGGACAGCACAGAGGCTCTCATCCTGGCCGCCCAGGAACAGGCCCTAAACACCAGAGCAATAGAGGCTCAGATCTACCACACCAGACAAGACCCAAGGTGTAGGTTGTGCAAGGAGGCCCCTGAGACAGTCCAGCACATAATAGCAGGGTGCAAGATGCTGGCAGGGAAAGCGTACATGGAACGACATAACCAAGTGGCGGGCATAGTGTACAGGAACATCTGTGCAGAATATGGACTGGAAGCCCCAAGATCAAAGTGGGGAACACCCCCAAAAGTGGTGGAGAATGACCGAGCTAAGATCCTGTGGGACTTCCAGATCCAGACAGACAAGATGGTAATGGCGAACCAACCGGACATTGTGGTGGTGGATAAAGAACAGAGGAAAGCCGTTGTGGTGGATGTAGCAATACCAAGTGATTACAACATCAGGAAAAAGGAGCATGAGAAATTGGAGAAATACCAGGGCCTCAGGGAGGAACTGGAAAAGACCTGGAAGGTGAAGACCACAGTGGTGCCTGTGGTCATCGGGGCCCTCGGGGCAGTCACCCCCAAACTGGAGCAGTGGCTCAAACAGATCCCAGGAACAACATCAGACATCTCAGTCCAGAAATGTGCAGTTCTAGGCACAGCCAAGATACTGCGCAGAACCCTCAAGCTCCCAGGCCTCTGGTAGAGGACCCGAGCTCAGAGGATGAAACAGACCACCCGCGGAGGGTGAGAAGGGAATTTTTTTTTATATATATATATATATATATATATAAGAATCACGTAGGGACGAAAAAAACAATTACACAATCATTTTCGAAGTGATAAAAATAATATCAATAACAATGATAAAATAAAAAGAAATAAAATAAACATTTAATGTATTATGAAGTTTAAGTTAGATAAGTTAGAGAAAACATGCCCACTTTTTTTCTGGATTCAACCAAATCCTTTCACCATCCCCACATTCCAACGTTCAGATATCTGCTCCATATGTTATTTCTCATTCAGCTATTGATTGTGGGAGACTTTGAAAGAAAAAAAATGAGACACATGAAAAGAAACATCGTTTTAAAGCTGACAAGCTTGAACCAGACAGTGTCTGTTACAGCTCCAGGTTTTTTGTAGAGCTCATTCACTCAGTTCTGATGCTCTACTTGGCATCATGGTAAAGACCAGCCTGCAGATTGTATACAAACCCCTAGCAAAGAAGTGCACAGAATACTCTTAGAGGAAGTTCACTGAGATGATTCACAGAAGAAAATATGAGACAGGAAATCAGTTTACAGAAATTCACAAAAATTACAGACAAATAGGAGGAGGAGTCGATTTTTTTGAGCAATTTGCAAGAAATCATCTGAAGGAAAATGGATTCATGAAAGGCAAGCGTTAGCATCATTAACACCTAAACAGAAGAAAATAAGGTTCCAGTGGGCTGAAGAGAAGCAGTCACGGAGTGTGGGTGATTGGCTGGAAGTGGTATTCAGTGGTGAATCCTGGATCTGCCAACATATTGGCCAAGGAGATGATGCTGGAATGATCGCTTAGTGGCAGTCTAAAGGAAAACAAATAGCACATTTCCAGACTCATTGAAGATGGAACCCGTATCAGACAAAAGGAGAACAGATGGTAAAGATACCCTTTACACTCAAACACAAGTGGATATTGAAATTATAGACATTTTTATCAGACCATGAATCCAAAGAAGGCTTACTGATCAGGAAATCGTTATTCAGGTGGTAATGCACGAAGCAAAGAAAGCTCCAGGTTTTATGAGGGAAATGGAGAAAGACCAGATTTTTTAAAAATAACTCAAAATGTATTGTGGAATAAAAACAAGGCTGTAGGACATGACTCCATGTAAAGCAGATCTGAGAATAGTGGAGAATCTCAAGCTGTTGGAGCCTGACTTGTGAAGAATGCTGTTTTCTATGCTTTGGGAAATTCAAGCTGTCAGAAAACTGAGTGGAAAAGTAGCACATAGGTAATTGTGTTTTTTGACTCTTTGCACCAGTTTTCCCTTGGAAATTAGCAATTCAACAGTTTCTTTCTCTCTACTTGTACCCCATCAGTAGTAATATCATGAGACTTTTAAGTATGCCTGTTTAATTAATTTGATGGCTTCTGAATGGGGTAGTTCCTTGTGATTCTCTCTCAACTTTTACATGCAGCACCAATAGCTCAAAAATATTCTAAGACAAATCCTAAACATTGTGTAGTGTTGGGGGAATGAGGAGTTTCCAAACACTTTTTTATTTGATTTTGGAAAATATAAAGTTCTTCCGCATGTTTGTCGATTGCATACAGCTTTAAGTAGCTATGACAAGACCGAAATAAATAAATATCAACTGTAATACCTCAACTTTGGTGTTATATAGTCTCGTAGTTTTGCTCAAATTTAAATTCAACCAGCAGAGGGCGCCATAACAGATCTAAGAACTTGTCACTTCTCAAGCTTTCCATCTCGCTGACCAATGAGCTTACAGAACGCTAACGCGATGGGCGGGATCAAACGGGACGACACGCAAACATGGCGGCGTCTACAGAAGATGATTTTGAGTTTAATACTCAGGACTACTATTCTCTGCTCAACGTGAGGAAAGAGGTATGGTTTGTTCTTAGTTGGAGTGTGAACTCTCTCTTGTTTGCCGTGGCTGTTTGATAGTTTGTCATTGAACCAAAGCGGCCTACAGTCGGTGCATCGTCCTCCAGTTAAGCACCGCTCCTCAGTCAGACTGCACCTCCTCCTCCTCCTCCTCAGAGGAGAGGACGAGTCCGGGTTGATGCTGCGGACACTGATCAGATTTCTCATGAATCTTAGTTTTTATTAAAGCTATGGAGACTGACGTCGCTTATGCTTATTTACTGTAGGCAGCTAAAACCCTTAAGCTAAAAGCTGAGGCACTATTACATTCTTAGTATCTAAAGTAATATAAATTGGAGCAAAAGCTGCTATAACACTATTTGTCCTCCTGTACCAATTGTACCTCCTTAACTTTTTCACATTATGTCATGTTAAAAGCACAAACTTCATTGGATTGTATATACATTTTATGCTGCATACAGTCTTTTAGGGGTTTGTTTTCGTATTGGCTTTGCACATCTGAACATTTTACCCATTCTTCTTTGTAAGATAGTTCCAGTTTAGTTACATTAAATGATGAGCACACATTTTTAAAGCTTGCCATGGAATTTAATTTTGATTTCTTTGACTTTGACTTTCTAAAGGTTTTACCTAAACATTTGCAGTATATATATTTAAAACTGTTGCTATGCTGAAAAGGTATCTCCCTTAAAGTGAGGTATCTCCCTCACCTTACCCCCTGCTGGAGGAAAGCAATCCCGCAGCATGATATTGCCAACACCATTTTTCACTGCATGAGCAGAACATTTTTGTCAAGTTAAATTCAACACCTTTTCCTGTCCCTACCTTCCAAATACCATACAAACACTCTTTATTTATTAAGCGCTTTAGAAATAACAAAGAGGCTGACGGAAGTCATCCACAACAGAACTGAACAAAAAGGACAAACACTGGCCAGATAATCAAAGGTACGCAAACAGACAAGCTTTAGAGTTGACAAAAGTAAATAACAAAATTGATAAAAAATAAAGTCACAATCAACGACTCACTCTCTGTTGACAGGCAAGGAAAAATATGTTTTTTAATTCTTAAACAGAAAGCAAAAGTGCTACTACCTCTGATCAGCACCATGTCTTTAAAACAATTAAACTCAACTGGACTTCTGACCTGTAAGTGTTAAATAGTACAGATCTGTGCAGCAGTTTAATGAATGGGGCACAACTAGTAAAAAAAACTGCAAAACAAAAATTCATTAACGAATGAGGCCAGTGAGGGGAAGTCAAAAGTAGAGAGGCATCGTCTCATTCGCTTGCAGCAGTTAAACATCAAGCTGGGATATTTCACTATAAACAAGAGAGAAATGGAAGATTAATTCCAAGAATCTCAAAGTGTTATAAACGCAGTTTTGTGTTTTACTGTGTCAGAGTTCATTTTAAATATAGCAGGGTTTATTTCTGAGGCCCCACTCAATTGCAAAAAAAAAAACAAAACAGGATTTTAGTAGTGTCTTTATTTGATTTTTAAGTTCACCAGCAGAATCCATTTTGTAACCCGAATTGGGGGATAATGGCGCTTTCATAAGAGGCCAGGACAGAAAAGTCAATACTGGAAAAAGTTTAGTGCCATCCATCTCCTGCTGTCAGCAAAGCAGCGAGGAGAGGCTGGACTGAGCGCCGGCCGATTCACCTCAGCTTTAGGTGAACCCAGCAGTCAAACCAATGAAGATGAAAGGAAATGGTTTTTTTTGAAAATAGCAACAAGATGCCAGAAGGGCACCATAACAGATCTAAGAACATGTCACTCCTCAAGCTTCCCATCGTGAAACAAAAAGTGTATGTTGTGATCATTTAAATTCCTCTGTTCTAAAGGAAGGGATTGGATTTGTTTTGATTAAATACGCGATAATTAATTTCACTCAACATTTGAATGTAAATCAGGCTGCGTGACTGAAAGTGCGACAACATAGCAATTCTGTCATTCGATATCACCATGACAAGATCAATAATGATTTACTCACGTTTTCTTCTGCTCTCTTTTCTTTTAAGTCATTGAAATGTTCCCCAATGTTCTGTTTTCTAATCGTAGATACATAAAAGTTGTAGGCAAAAAAAAAAAAAAAAAACGACCTGAAGTTCACCTGATAATTAGCCAAAAAGCAGAATTGAATGCATTTCTAAAGCCTTACCAAATATTGCATCCAGCCAATCTCTTGCTTTATTGCAATATCGCACACATTGATGTTGCCGTAGCGATTGGGATTTATTACACCGCTCTGTGCTGAATGTAGGAATCCTGCCTTTCCTTTCTCCTCTCGCAGGCTACAGTGGAGGAGCTGAAGGCGTCGTATCGGCGGCTGTGCATGCTGTATCATCCTGACAAACATCGAGACCCTGAGCTGAAAAGACAAGCCGAGCAACTTTTCAATCAGGTTCACCAGGCCTACGAAGGTAGGGGGAATTGATTCACAATAAACGCTTTCAGTGAGCTGAATAAGGTATCGATTTGAATTTAATCTGTGCCGAAAGAGAAAGAGTATCTTAAAAAGAACAATAGTACAAGGAAACACGGATTTGAACTTAATATTTCCTCCTCAGTGCTGAGTGACGCTCACTCCAGAGCCATCTATGACATCTTTGGGAAGAAAGGGCTGGAGGTGGAAGGCTGGGAGGTCCGTTTTACGTACTTTGTCATGCATTCGTTGCTTCAGTGCACGTCGCAAACGCTTCTCTGTACAATACGATGTCATCGCGTAGGTGGTGGAGAGGAAGAGAACACCTGTTGAAATCCGAGAGGAATATGAAAGGCTTCAGAGAGAAAAAGAAGAGAGAAGACTGCAGCAAAGAACGAATCCCAAGGTTTAATCTTCTTTTCCCTTCTTGACTCTTTTTACCTTCACTGTTTTCAGTATATTTCTGGAAAAAAACCAGCACTTCTGTGCCGATGTTAATTAAAGAGATCGACCTCATTTCAACATTTCTCCTGCTACTCTTTGTTGCCATTTAATCCTCTTATTTTGTTTTGTTTTGCTTTATTACCTCCCAGGGCACAATCAGCGTCGGTGTGGATGCGACGGACTTGTTCGATCGCTATGACGACGACTTTGAGGAGATGCCTGGCGGAGGCTTTCCTCACATAGAAATTAACAGGATGCACATTTCCCAGTCTATAGAGGTAGATCAAAGCACACGTCGTTAGCGCTCCCTGTCCGCTGTTTCGTTCTCACGTGGAAACGCCGTCGTGTCTCCAGGCTCCTCTGACCAACACCGACACGGCAATGCTGTCCGGGTCACTCTCCACGCACAACGGGAGCGGAGGGGGCAACATCAACGTGACTGTACGCAGAGTCACATCAGCTAAAGGCTGGGGAGAGGTACACACAACTAACACTGCTAAAAATAAAACTTTTGAGCTTTTTAAACATGGACTCTACTTGCATTTCTGTTCATTTTCAAAGGTGGAGTTTGGCGCTGGAGACACGCTGGGGCCACTCATTGGCTTGAAGGTGTTTCGTAATATCACGCCGCGGTGGTAAGGCCCGGATTTTTTGTGCGGCACGTCGGAGGCGGCGCTGCTTCTCGCTCCGCAGCCAATGTTTGTCGCTTCTCTGTCCAGTTTTCTCACAGCCCAGTGCGGTGTGCAGTTCTCGCCCCGAGGCCTGCGGCCGAGCTGTTCTCTGATGACGGCGCGCCACCTGGACCAGAACACCATGGGCTACCTTCAGTGGCGCTGGGGGCCCAATAGCGCCATGACAACCAGCCTGGTGCGGGACACCAAGAGTAGCCACTTTACTTTAGCTCTGCAGGTAAACACAAGTATAACACTGTATTTACAGAAGCTATTAAATAATTACCGGCATTATTTATCTCATTAGTTTAAGCTGCATCACGATTTGTTTAACTTGTCATTTTTTGATTATATAATCAAAAAATAAATTAAGTTCAGTAATTTATTAAAAACAAGAATCAAAAGCACTAGTTTGCAGTGATTACGTCTCTAATACATAATCAATGTGTCCACACAGCCTGACAAATATCTCACGTTACAGAGAAACCTTTCTCTTTGCGTAGCCGTCAACAAACTCTTGGCTTAATTCTGACGAGGTGTTTTACTACTCACTTTGGAAGAACTGGTTCAATTCATTGAAACTTGCTGGTTTTTTGACTCTTAATCCACAAATAGGACTACGCCAGGTTTTAGATTATGATTTAATTACCTGTTCAGAATCTGTATCTGAGAATAAATCTGCAAAAGAGCCGCTCCTTTTCCTGCGAGTAACAGTTTGAGTCAGATGGTTAAAACATCTAAAACAAGAGACCTTGAAGCAAGACAAAAATTGACAGCTATGGACACACACAAGTGAAATGTCTTATGGACTACATGGATTAAAGGTGCGATATTATGTATTTTCTAGGTACCTGGTGCCATTTTGTAACACAGTAAAGTAACTATGTCACCCTCAGTTCTCATAAAGCAAACATAACTTCACTTCACAGTTTGACACTTTAAATTTCCCCTCAGTCTCTTTCAGAAGCTCCTACTTTCCTACAAAAAAGCAGATTTTTCAAAATACCTCCAGGCCCTTAATGACATTTGGCCACAGTGACACATGAACCGTGTCGGCGTTTGGAGGATGGGTTTGAGGTGAAACCTTCAAAATGGAAAGGCACGGTGAAGGCAGCATCATACTGTGGGGTTGTTTAACAGACTCATGAAGAAGATTCTTGCTGAAGCAATCAACTAGACGGTTGAAAATTGGACAAAGTTGAGCTGGACAACGAACCCAAACACATGTCAGAACAGAATAACCCTTAACCCTGTTGGACATGTATGGACGATACTTTGTTTGTGGCGGGAAATCCACTAATTAAATATAGTTCTAGTTGTATTCCGTGTTATGATTCCACCCTGGGAGACAGACTGCAGGAGCGTAATTAGATGCCTAAACCGACTGTGACATTCAGGCCCACGAACAGTGTATGTAAACTTGTGACCAGAACCGTAATGTTTGAAAGTCATGATTTATGCTGTTCCATCATCTTTCTGTTTGGTGTGTGTTTTTAGCTGGGTGTGCCTCATTCCTACCTGATGATGAGCTACCAGTACAAGTTCCAGGACGAGGACCAGACCAAAGTGAAAGGCTCCGTAAAGTATGACTTTTATCACTGGCACAGGAAAAAAATAAATAAATAAATAAAAATCATATCTTCTTTTTAATTTTGATCGAGCTGTTTGCAAGACAGGCTCTCTGAGCAGTGTTTGTTATGAATCGTACCGTTTGTCGGGTTTTTATCATATTAAACAGCTGATGTTTGGGGAAAAGGCAGTGCTGTCACTTTAACATATTAGGGCTTTTTTTTCTTTTTTCCTCTAAACCCGTAGACTGCTTCATTGTGTCCCTGAAGAACATCCAAAGCACAAGATGAAAATAATCCAGTTGTTCTGGTGTGACTCAGTGGAGCAGATTGTTGCTATAAACAGGATGTTTAGCTGCTAATCCTCCTCCCTCTTTTCTTTTTTTATCCCAGCAATAACGTAGCGACATACGCATTAGAAACTTCAAAGAATTTCCAAAAAAAGATCTCGATTGCAATTGAGATGTTTTTTTGTTGTTGTTTTTTTTTTTCATTTGAAAGTAACACTTAAGCTTTGCCTTTTTCATGGGAGTTCTGCAGCGACTGATTTTTAGGTGCTGCAGATTCGAGACGAACAGAAGAACCCGAGGTGACGTCTGCCACCTTGGAAAGAGCAGTAAATAGAAAATGATGACTTATTTCCCCTCTGAGCCTCGTTGGTTTTCCTCTAAAACATTTGTGAACACGTTCCTCTGTCAACTGACCTCAACAAGGTCGCCTTTTTTGTAAAGTGGAGACCAAAAGAGATTTCTACAGCTAAGAGACAAATGGTGTCTTTTGCCAACTTGCCTAATGTTTGCTACATGATAATAATAAATAAATGTAGTGCAAAGTGGAATTTTATCTTATTTCTAAAGCAAGTTTTATGTCAGCAGATGTAACATTTTCGGACTCAATAAAACTGAACGTCCTCTGGCTCAGACTTTAAAGCCGTGAGGTTGTTTTGTTGGTCGCATGTATATTTAGTACTTCTCCTGCTACCTGGAACATGGAAAAACATCTGATGTCTTATTCACTGAATTTTGTATGACACGTTGAGAACTCTGACTGCACTGTTTGTGTGCCTGTGCAAAATTTAGATCGGTTTAAGTTCAGGAAAAAAACAGAAAAAAAGCACGCATTTTTAGTTTTACCAAACTTTGCACACTCTTCGGCTTCCGTCGGGTCCGATCTCTGTTCACGTTTTTTTCGCAGGACAGGCTGGTTCGGCACGGTGGTGGAGTACGGAGCGGAGAGGAAGATCAGCCGCCACAGTGTTTTGTCGGCCACGGTCAGCATCGGGGTCCCGCAGGGAGTCACACTCAAGATTAAGTATGAGCCGCCCCGAGGCGCGATCTCGCACTTTTATGTGTGTCCTTGTCCGTCTGAATGACGGTCTTGTCTCGTCGCCTTGTTCTGCTGCTGATACCTCTTCTTGTGTTTGTTTTAACGAGGCTGTCGCGTGCCAGTCAGACGTACCTGTTCCCGGTCCACCTGACAGACCAGCTGTTGCCTAGCGCCGTCTTCTACGCCACCGTCGGACCCCTCCTGGCCTACGTCGCCGTCCACAGACTAATTATAATCCCGTACACGAAAGCGCAGAAGGAGCAGTGAGTAATCTAACCGCATCGCCGTTCAAACCTAATTTGATAGCTTTTGATCCTTCGTCATCAAATCACCGTAATCACTGAGTGAGTTGCTATTTGTTTCCCTCGGTTTCTGAGTTTTGGATCAGAAACGTCCGCCTGAAGCCCTCGCGTTGGTGAAACATTTAGCATTTCTGTTTACAAGCATGTCGAGGGGTTTCTTTAATGCTTGTGCTACCATCAGCGAAAGCCTCCACAGTGAATCCCAGCGGGGTGCCTGTTGATGTTTGCTTTTGTGTGTCTCTCTCAGAGAGCTGGAGTTGCAGAGGAAGAGCTCCGCCACAGACATCGCCAAGAAGAAGCAGGAGGCTGAGACCGCTGTGAGTACCTCCTTCCAGAAATGTTGTGCTTTTTTCTTCTTCTTTTTCCCTCCGTTGTGTGGTGGGGTGTAAATGATCTCTGTTCATAAGTCAGGCTCTCCTCGTTATGAACACATGACCGAATCTCATCTATCCTACGCTGTTTTCCTTGGCCCTACCCATCCTCTTCCTCTTCCTCCTCCTCTTCTTCCTCTCTCCCTCGGCTCCCCTGCAGGTTCTGCTGATGCAGGAGTCTGTGAGGAGAATCATAGAAGCAGAAGAATCCAAGATGGGTAAGGCAACACACACACACACACACACACAGAGGACCGCTGTACAGCAGGGGTAACAAACAGAAACTTTCTTGTTTGGATCCAGTCCAGACTTTGTGTAATTCAGGTACATTTATCTTTGTCACTTTCGACACTTTATGACGCTCTGCGGCTTCAGGATCCTGGTCGTCTTACTTTTATTATCTGCTGCTGTGAAGCAAGTCATGATGTTGGTATAAACCACATCTGTGTGATGAATGCCGCCTGGCGTCCGTACTGGTTTGTATCTGAACTACGATTTCAGTTTCCCATGTGTTTCTTTATAAGCCTCTTGCATGATTTTAATCATTTAATGTTCTAATCTCAGAGCGTTGCAACATTAAAAAAAATAAGCTATGTGCCAAAGGTGTGAGGTTTTTTTTTTTTTGCTTTCTATGTCTACAGTAGGAAAATTAAATATTCAACTTTTCTCAGTGAATTTGTTTGTAATATTTCTGTTGTTTCTATTGACAAATTTGCAAGTGAAGTTTTGGGTGAAAAGCTGTGTTTTTTATTTTCTAGTTTTTTTGTGCATGATGGGTTGAGCTTTTTATGTACTTTTATTTTTTGTCTTTGTAAAGTCCCTTAAGATGACATTTGTTGTGAAGTGCCACTATAAAGATACACTGAATTGAACTGAAACGGGACTGAAAACACCAGACTGCAGCTCAGACATCTGTAGATCTGTGGAAACATTCCAGCTGTGTTATCATGGTTTATTCTTATAATCCACCTAGATCAGCTCCCGATCTCTGACGGAAACATAAACCATGCAGATTCTAATAATTTGATTGTGCAGCAATATTTCCACATAGGATCATTGCACCATAGAATCACATTACATGTTTTCTGATTGGTAAAAATATCAATTGAAATGTTGAGGGTATAAATACTTTTTTTTTTTAATTCCTTTTTATTCAGGACCTATCAAAGGGAGACAAACATAACTCTGCGCTTTTCAGAAAGAAAAAAAAAAGACCAAATAATACTGATTGTTTCACCGCCCTAAACTCTGCAGTAAAACAGTTCAGTGCCGACATTTTAGCATCACCTGCAGCTGTTTTACGAACCCCAAACACGCTGTGAATTACTGCCCAGGCCTGATCATCCTCAACGGCTGGTACGGGAAGTTTGTGTCGGACACCAGCCAGAAGCAGGAGAAAGCCAAGGTGATTGACGTCACCGTGCCGCTGCAGTGCCTGGTCAAAGACTCCAAGCTCATCCTCACCGAGGCATCTAAGGTGAAGCAGGAGCAGATGATGATGATGATGATGATGACTCCCCGAGCATCTGTAAATCAGCAGGCGTGCTCTTCGTATGAACGCTGTCTCTGCCCGCAGGCGGGGCTGCCAGGCTTTTACGACCCCTGCGTGGGAGAAGAGAAGAGTCTGAAATTACTGTACCAGTTCAGAGGGGTCATGCATCAAGTCATCTCCGCAGACACGGAGCCACTACGGATACCCAAGCAATGTTAGTATTCAGCCACTTTCATCCGTGACTCATAGTAGCTGCATGCTTACGTACAGTATTACCGAAGCCTGAAAGCTGAACATTAAATAATGTTTGTTTGTTTTTCTTTCTTTCCCCCAGCTCACAGAACTGAGTCTGAATCCTAGGAGTCCTCTGCTGTTGACGTAGGAGGATGGAACAGACTGTGTACGCGGAAGAACCCAAGAGTAGAAGGGATAGATTTTTTTCTAAAAATCTGTTCGTTTCCCTCCTCTAGCTCTCCTCTGTCATAATATTAGTGAATCTAATTCACAAGTCTGTGCTCCTTCCTTCTTTTAAACTCCAGTTTTTTTTGTTTTTTTTTGGGTGAAATCAGCACCGGGTTTCCCCTGTTGGCTACACCCGATACACCGGGTCGCATATCGGTACGCTGCAGGATAGCTGACACCGGCCCAAAGTAGTTTTGTAAGACAAAAGGACTGATTATTACAGCCAGCCGGATGGTGATTTCCCTCAGTAGTGAATGAAATGTCTGCAGTTTCTCACATTTGTGTTTGTCTGGTGTGAAGGAGCTGTAATTTGGCCTCGTATATAATCTTCACTTGTCGTGAAACTGTTTGGGTCAACTATGCAGGACGGTGCCTCGGTAACCTTGAGGCCAACCAGGACTTCGCTCCCGTTTTTAGATCACACTCAAAAAAGGTCAGCCTTTCTAATTTGGGAGACATTTTACTCCAGCGTTTGCTGCTCGATGAGATGCCAAGTGTAAACTGGTTCTCAAAACGTGAAGGTTTGGAAAGGAGAGGAAAAGGACTGCCTGTTATTACAGAAAAACTTAAGACTTTTCCTCGCGGATTTCTAACACTCCACGCTGCAGTTGAAAGGCAGAAATCTTGCTCGGATTTGATTTGCGTCAGTGTTCATCGATCAACTCTGCAGCCGCAGGAATAAAAAAACAAAAAACAAAACTGTGCTTTCTAGAAAGCCTGAAGTTAATACCAATTCATGCCCATGTTTGGTGTATGTAAACTTCTGACCAGCACTGCAGAATGCTGCACGTAGAGAGATGCAGCTTCTTTACTGCTAAACCAGCTGCTGCGTCGGAGCGTTGCGGAGGCCACTTTGTTTATTTGTTTATTTTTGGGACCGTGTGTGTGGAGGAGTCGCAGAGAGAGGGGTCTTACTGGAGTCTTTTAGTGGCTAATTCACACACTAATTAACATCTGCTGTAACTAGTTTTCTCTGCAGAGTGGTACACGATACACTGAACCGCTGATGAATGGGCAAACATTGTAACACTTAAATCCCTAAGTTTTTAATTTCCACAGCACAATAAAGCTCCCGTTTAAGTCCATTAAATTAGATTTTACTCCCTGTCTGATTGGTGCATCTGTTGGTAGATGGATTGTGCAATAACAAAGAGGTTGTTACTTCTTAGGTTTTTTTTTTTTTTTTTGGAAGAGGGTGTCTGTGTAATGAACTACGGGGAACCCTAAACTTTATTAAAACCATTAAAATGGTATACAAGAGGAATTTTATTGAGTATGGTATATATAAAAGGTTAGATTTTGCACAAAATGTATGGTAATCAGGCATTTTGTTCAAATGGTGCTGAAGACCTTAATTGTAGCTGTACACTTTTACTGAAATGCATCAAACAAGTTAAAAACACGTGTTCAGATCAATCCGCAAGCCGTTTTGCACTGTTACCGTTGTGTGTTTGTCCCCTTTTGTTGTTTAGGTGTAAAGTAAAAAGGTTTGGTCTGGTCATTTGTTCATTTCTGCCATCGTAAAGGGTGAGCGGAGAGTGCTTTGCTGATTTTACATTCCAGCCTGCGAGCCAAACGGACCGGTGTAAATGTTCTGTATGTTTGAAAGGAAGATGTGTGTTCTGTCCTGTATAGTTAATAAACATGGAATAAAAACTAAGGTCTCATTTGATTGGAGGAATTCAAAGGTAAAGCCGAGTCTGCACGTCAACAATCACAGTCCACATCTAAAACTTTCCAAGACTGTCTTTAGACCATTTTTAAAATTCAAATAGAAAAGTCCAAAAGAAATTTATGGCAGATGTTTCTGCAGGTATCAAAGTTTAGATATGGAACCTGCTAAAACTTTAGAATGGATGGATGACATTTGGATGAACCAAGGAATAGTGAATCCATAGATGGATGAACAACAGGTATACAAGTCAAGGATATATGTGAATTATGGATGAATAAAGAACTAAATGAATAGATGGACGTATTAATGAATGGAGTGGTGGAAAAAACTGAATACATTGATAAACAGACTCAGAATGAATAATGGATCAATTAAATGACAGATGGATAGACAAAAATGATCAATGACTCAGGAAAAAGATGAAAAGAGGGACAGACAGATGCTGGACAAACAGTTGAATGGACAGTGGGACGTAAACAGGTTTCAGACGACAGGACAGGAAACGTATCCCATTTTAATCCAGATATGGAAAATACATCATTTCCATACTTTTCCAGAACACCCAGAGCGCAACATGACACAACAGAAGATCCCTCTGGTTAAAATGGTACCTCTTTATTTACAATAGTTTCACAGAAACAGTTTGCACCACAGTACAGACAACGCTTTCTCAGTAAGGGGATGGGACAACCCGGGGATCAGGATAAGCCAGCGGGATCACAATGAGCAGATTCATGTCTTGAAGATAAGACACTACAATTTGGAATCTGAGCCTGAAGACGCCTTCAGTTTCTCTTTAAAACAAACGCCGCGCGGACCGACGGCAATTCTGGTTTGAAACGTCGCGAAAACATCCCGAGCTCTGCAACCAGCAGTGCAACAAACACTAGAAGACGGGGTGCACAGGTAAAACGTATCCAGTTCAAACTCCGTCTGTTCGCAAACAATCGTTTTGTGGTTGCCAGTCGCTCCCCGGTGAAGTTGCTGATGCTGCATTGTTAAACTTCCCCCTCAATCCTGGATTTGGATCCTAAAATTCCTGCGTCTAAAAATCTGTCTACAATATGGCTTTTTATATAATCGGAAACAATATGTCGTCCACACGTACAAGCCCAAACAGCAGATGGCACATAAATAGCAAAGCTTAGAACTTTCATCCGAACTGGACCAAGTTTTAGAAGAAAAAAAAGAAAAAAATCCCATTAAACTTCTTTTCAAATGAATACTGTAGGAGGCTGAAATCTGCTCTGATTAAAATGCTTAAAAGGCAACACAAACCGACTTTTCTTTGCAAATATCCATTTAAAAACAAATCGAGTACAAAAAAGAAGAAAAAAAACACAGAGCTTTAATGGGAACACATAGCAGCACGTGTGTGGCAAACACGCTCGTTCAACCCGACTCTGACATGCATATTTCTACCTGCAGACTTCAGAGAGCGTCTCTTGCAGAACTCCCGTTTCTCGTTCGTTAACTCGGCCTCACGGTTCTCTTAATCGAGTGTTTCCCTCCACCCCATCGTGAAACTCTGATGGTGTAAACGAAGGAAAGACACGAACCAAACTGAATCCTGCTACAGGATGCGCCGAAGTTACACTGACCAGAATCAACTGAAGAACATCTGTAGTGAATGCCGCGATTCTTCTGTTATCTGGCTTTTTAACTCGTTCAAATACAGTTTATTGTACAAGTGGTTTTAAAAAAAATTTTAAAAACTGTTTAAACACTGAAAAACATAGCTTGACGTTGCTGAATATACAGATGCATCTCAATAAATAAAAAGAGCTGAGAAGTCCATTTTAAACTGAAAATCGTTTTATATTTTAGGCATATTTTTGCTGCTAACTCAGTGATTATCTAACCAATCATCTCAAATTCAGTTTTTCATAAAATTTGAGTATTACATAAGAGCAATCACTGCCAGTACTGAAGCAGAGAGTTGCTAACTCTTTTCATAAAGAGCACAGGGCACCAAGAAGATAGCTGTTTAAAAACTGCTATTCCCAAGGATAATCTAAAGTTGAGCTGAAGGAAGAAATCTGGTATGAAAAATGTGCAGCGTTAAGAGGACAGTTTAGTTCCACTGAACAGCCTAATGAATGTTTTAATTAGCTGCAAGCTATAATGTGCTTCAAATCTATTGTGTTTGCAATGAATTTAAATGAAATATTTTCAAATTGAGTTACAGAAAAAAAACGTTTGCTCATATTCCAGTTAGATGCGATGAACCTGTACAGTCAACAAACGTCTAGATTCAGCGGCAGGAAGACGAGCTTGGGTTGGATCGTCGCTCCGAGATAGTCTTTAACGAGGTCTTAAATATGGAAAAACAAGGAGTATCAAAACGGATAAAGCAGATGCAGACCTTAGTCGTTGAACCTACATCTTTGTTCTACAGGATTATACCTCAGCTTAATATTATAGCACCATCTCAAGCAAATGACAAGGCTTTTCTTGTTCAAAAAAAAAAATGATACATGGTGCAACAGCGAAGCCATCCTAGAGAAAACAAATCCAGCTTAATCTGAAAGACGTACATGTTTCTGTGTCTACCCTCTGATAGGCTTAAAAAAAAAAAAAAACAGTGAGGAAAAAGTGCAAACTATTTCTCCCACAAATCCCAGCATGCACCAAGGTGGGTGGCAGTTGTGAAGATATTCTCTACATATGGCAGTTCAAACGTTTCCAGTGTACCAACATTGATAGTTTGATGATTTTCTGATGCCCTCTACAGACAGGTATCCATTCAGTGATTGCCTTACGCACAAAGTCTGGAGGAAGCAGAAACGGAGCCCGATAACTCTAAAACAGCAATCAAACCGTCTATAGATGGGATAAGGCCTGGGGGAAGAGTTCCACCAAAGTGTTTTGTTTAGAAAATGTGGGTTCCTGGTTGGCCGTGAGGAGGTCCGGTCCAGCTGGATAAACCAAGTGGGAGAGGGGATTTAGAGTTCATGATCTGACTGAGAGTCAGTCTAGGAGATGTTTACGTGAGCCGATGCGCGAGCGGTGGGAGCGCCGGGCATCTGGGGGTCCGTATGTGTCTCGGCAGCTTTGGCATACGTATGTCTCTGGCACATGGCTCTTGCGGATTTTGGCGCAGGACAGGTGGATCCAGGTGTTGCACTTGTTACATTCGATCATGGCTCTGCCTGCGAAGGGCTTCATGCAGAAGCACGTCACCAAGTCCCACGAGTCGTCGTCTGAAAGACACAACAAGGTCGGAGAGTTTCCTTTTAGTTAAACCGTCAAACGGTTTAACTAAGAACCGTTTGACGGTTTTTAGTTAAACCGTTTTAACTAAAAACCGTTAAAACGGTTTAACTAAAAACCGTTTTAACGGTTTTAACGGTTTTAAATGTCGCCGTTTGACTCCAATGTCAAACGGCGACATTGGAGTTTCATAGCGCAACGGGATCTTACCGGAGTCCACCATTATGTCCTCGTCCTCTCCTGAGCCGTCTTCGTCTCGGAACACCACCTGCTTTCCCTGGCGGAACACGGTTCGGTTTCCTGAAAAGCCCTCCACCTTCTGTACCTTTACGACCCCCTCTTCCAGGTCTCGACCGTCCCAGTGTCGATGTTCCTCCTTTGGCTCCTCCTTGCAGGGCGAAGGGCTGGGCAGGCACACAGGGATGAGGGGAATGCTGAACTCATCTTCGGGCTCTTCTTTGATTAGTCGGCTGCCGAAGGACAGAGGGGACTGAAACTCCGGTTCTACTCCGTGGGTCGGCTGGGCCCTCGATTCCTCACCAGAGTGATACTCCCTCTCCTTTCGCCTCTTCTTCTTCTTCAGCTTCTCAGCTTTTCTGTGGTCATCTGGATGCAGGGTGGAGATTGTGCGCTACAGAGAAAGCAAAGTTCATACAGCAAACTGACTGAACAAAGAAGTCGAATTATGTGTTGACGGTTGAAGCTTACGTCTCGCTTGCTATGAGAGGATAGCAAAGGCGCCGGCTGTGGACGCTTCCTGCTTCTGTCTTGGGGCACCTTGGGCGGCCGCTGGGGGCAGGAGGCTCCGGGTCCGGGGGTCCAGCCATCGCTGTCGGCTGTGCTGCCTGTGCTGTTGGGAGGACTGGAGCTACTGCGAAGTGGAGAGTCCTGGAAAAGGAAACCAGTGATGTTCAGTCAAAACTTGAAACGGTCCAACAAATCGGCTATTGACCGGAAACCGGATGATTTTTAGCTCCCCAGAACGGCTGGAAACACCAGAAATGCTAGATTTTTTATTTTTTTTGTCCTGGTTAGTGAATGCAATTGTTCTGCATTGGCGTTGTTACTGAATCAGCCAGTGAAGCTGTTTAAAAATGAAGTCAATTGAAACACAGTGAGTAAACAATTTACTACAACATGTTGAGAGAGCGAGACCTTTAGCAGAAAACAAGACGACTTGTAAAAAAAAAAAACAGAGGTTACAACACAAGTATGTGTTGCAGTTTAATACAACAATCATTTCACTAGAACAAATTACGTAAAGGATGAATGAAGCTCAGTGAATGGTTTGGTGTAAATGTGAGAACAGTAGTGCTGGTTGAGGTGACCGTTTCAAAACAAGCAAACAAAACACAGAATGACAGGAAGCAGCGTAGCCATGTGTAAAACCAGAAGCGGTCTACATGACAAAAACACACTTTTGGGCAGGAAGTGCAAAGGCTGCTCTACACACTTGGACCAAGATAAACTACAGGCCCAAAGGAACCTGTTTGACATGATGCCATTGTGTTTCAGTCTTGCGTACCGAAACACAGAATTATGTCCCCACTTTCTTCTCTTTCTTCGGCACTCTTATTCTGTTTTCCATTAAACATAATTCGAGAACAGAAAATTGAAGCAGGTCAAAAATCTTAAAGTTTGAAATAGACTTTTCTGAACAAATAAAACCAAAACTGGGGTTTCTGCAAGTTTCAGTAAGTATTTTGAAGACTTCCAATAATTTGAATTTAAGATCTACATTAATTACAAAACAGCATGAGCAGCTGACCGTAAGTTACTTTATAGGGCTGGCGTACATAAATATTTGCCCATTTGCTTATTTTTTCCAACTTCAAACCCTTTTGCACAACACGTCATTTAGTTATTGACGACATGTTTCAGACAACTAACAAAATTCCTGCATTCTTAAAAAAAAACACACACACATATCACAAGACCATTTCAAGTCTTAAGAAATGTTTGATTTCTTAAGACCTGAAATGTTTGATTTCAAAACATTTTTAAACCAGCTACAGTAGTTGTTTCAGGGGTTGAATTATTTTGCAGGTTCACATGAAAGACTGAAGAATCAGTCATAAATAACCTCCTGACAGCGCTGCCATTAATCATGGGCCTTGTCGTTTTGTCACAGTGTAACCAAATCCAAATTCCTCAGCAAAAACTACAACACTCAAAACAAATGAGTCCTGCAACTGAACATACTAGAAAACAAAAATAATGGAAGCAGAGATTAATGGGTAAATGAAGGAGTTTAAGAGCTACATTTTAAATTACATTTTAGAGGTGCAGCAAACTATTGCCCAGAGATCAGAATAAAAGTACATTTTTGATTGGCAGGTTAAAAACAAAAAGCAATTGCTTAGAAACTGAGAACCGCTATCATTCCTAGTCTATAAATGATACCAAAAATCATATACTTTGATGCACTTTTCAAAGATTAGTAAAATAAGTAAAAGTTTGGAACATGGGTTTTGATTCATATCTTGCAATTCATTGATTTACTGTTGGATTAAAACCTATTATAGCTATCAAGGAATCTATAGCGTATTTTATGTCTTACAAAAATAAAAGCTAAAGTCTAAATCAACATTGAGAGATCCAACATCAAAGAAAAACAGGAATTGGTATCAGCCAGAAAAACCCTGACCGATGCAAACTATTATTGCTCAAGAGGAATTCAATGCAGTGTGTATGCATACATGAACATACATATGACCTTTGAATAATTTAACAGTTTTGTAAATGTACTCTGAGATTAAATAGTTTTGATGTGATACCTAAAAAAATAAATTCCTCTTATTTAGTGTAATACTTTGTTTTCTGTCTGTTTACATGTAAAAAAAAATAAAGAGATGAATAATAATTAAAAAAAACATTTTTAAAAAACACACAAACTGTCAAGTTTTGTTTAGGTCACAGAAAGTGTTTTGACCACCTACCTCTTGTGGGTATGGGATGTAACCGGCATAAGCCAACACAAACGTGCAAAACTTGTTAAAATCTTCCACCGTCCTCCTCCTCCGGTACGGCGGGCTGAAACCCTAACAAAGACACAAAACCATGTTGTTGAAACCTGCACATCAACAGCCTCAACATGGCGATGATGACATTAACGAGAAGTGACCGCCTGTGCACCATTCACACACTGTGCAAACTAACAAGAGTTGGCACGGCGCCACGACCAAAGACTGGATGTAACAATATCATCAAAATCTCGACAGACATGAAGTAAAGTGAAATCGATTCTACTCAAATCACTGTGAGTACGTTATCTGGCGACCAACCCCCACCGATAGACCCCAACTACAAACTAACAGCTACGGCTAGCTGCTGTGGCTAGTGGTAAACAGCCGTTGCTAAGAGGCTAGCGACAACTCGGATAAGCTGCCGAAAACACACAACGACGCATCAAACTAACTTCACCCTATAAACAGCGTCCGTCTAAGTTATAAAAACATGTATATTAGCAAACTGTTAGCTGACGACAAAGCTAGGTTGTTTGACAGTTCATGTTAGCCAGCGTTGCTTTTAGCATCCCCCGCTATGATGATGGAATGTGTTCTTTTCGACGAAACTCCGGGTTGGCGAGCCTTACCATGTCACAAAACCCCGCTTGAATTAGCAGAAACGACGTATTAAGCAAATGGAACAACAACTTCGAGTACAGACATATAAACATTCCTTAATGTTCAGCGTGTGCAACTTTAAGCACTATGACAACATGAGCATAGCAGGCTAACATCGGCTGTGCCGTGTGGTGTGACAAACCTAAATCAACTTGAACACTGCTAGCCGTGACAGAAAACTACTCACTGGGATACCGTTACATAAATCACTCACCTCCGGCTGAAATGCATGGGATGTCGATGGGTTTATGTCACCCATCTCTGCAGAGAATCCGACCACTCGACGTGTTATGGGTAAGCTCCACACAAGCTACAAAAGCGGGTACCTCGGTGGGATCGTAAACGCTTATTTAGCTTCTGCTCGCTCGATGCCAACCGCTAACTAACGTTACCTGTGCTAAGACTCGAAGCAACAGTGTTACCTCAGGTTGACATCACAAACATTACTTTTACTGGCAATAGTTAACTAAATAGTCGGCAAAAACACGGAAAAGTGTGACAATTAAATGAAACCAAACGTTGCTACACTTTTTCCCCTCAACGGAGCTATTCAGTGAGGTCGTGGTTTGATCCCGTTTACCGACTCTTCAGAGGTCCACTTCTGCTGTCACTTGCAGCCTCCCTCCCCACTTTCTTCTCTTTCTTCGGCCAAGTGTTAGCGCCCTCTGCTGGGCGCCAGAGTGAGGTGTTCCTGGAGCTAAATGAATCAGAGGTTTGTCATATTCGGTAAATAATTTTTTTTTTAAAAGCATTAAATCCAGTCTTTGTTTTAGTGCCGAGTCCTGGCCGTGTGTAACTATCATATTCCGTGGTTTCTTCTTCACATTTAAGATTGCGTTTACAGAACCCTTCCTAGTTTTGCTGTCAGAAATAGCACACTGAAAAGTTTTGAAAAATCCAAATCTTCAGTTTGATCAAATTTATTATTCTGTGGGTAAAAATCCCAAATAAATTTTTTAAAATTTTTTATTAAGATTACCAGTACCACAACAAGAGGCATCATCTGGAGCTAGATGTAAGGTAAGGTCACTGCTTATTTCTAGCGATATTTTATTTTTTACTTATCTATAATAATTTAGTCTGGCTTTATTGTCAGTGGGTCTGAGATTGAAAAATACTGCCTGACAATGGGAACATGGGAACTACATATTTTTGTCACAAAAAGAACTTCATTACCTCTTATTATGAAGAATTTATTATATAATTTGATGTTTTAAATTCTTCTTGCGTACATTGTGTTTTTCTGAAATGACATTTTGGTGAAATAAAATGTGTGCAATATTTACAACATAAAACAGTGTGTTCACTTACTCACTCATAGGACAAATATTGCAAAATAATTTGAAACATTTCTATTATTGTCGTTGAAGAATGAATCATTGCTATGATCCTCATATCATCCTTAACATAAGAAAATTGCATTTTTATATTAAGCTCATCATGGTGTTTCTTCTGAGTGCACAGCGCCGTTTGTCCTGCAGAGGGCGGTAATGAATCCGATTCAACATTAATCCATTGTAATCCCCATAGCGTCCGACATCTTTCCATTTCCGGTTGATAAGTAGTATTCTTACTAGGCAGCAGTCGTGCTAATGTTTACAAATTAATATCGTTTAAGATGGAGAACGTGAGACTTCAGGGTTTTAGGACGTTTTTGACTGAACACTTCACCGCGCTGGCCGTGGAGGTGTTCGGTGAGGTTGAGAGCATGATGGAGGCTTGCTACGAAGAAAACAAACGACTGAGGAACATGCTGCACATGGTGCTGACCCCTGAAATAAAGTTAACCAGAATAGGTTCGTGCTTTAAAATGTTTGCAATGTCTACTAACCTTGCTTTGTGGCTTCAGTCTTAAATCGATCACAGAAGCTGATTGGCATAACTTTAATAGTGGTGTTATAAATCAGGAAAGTTGGTTCAGAGTTCCAGCCCATATTTGAACGAAGCAATTTTCTGGTTTGGATAAGAGTAGAAAAAATAAATAAATTTGTATTTTCAAGCTTAATTCCACATCCTGTTGTATAAAAGTTGTTCCCTTTTATGCATCCATTCAGCCATCTTACTCTTTGTCTTATATCTATCCATTCATCCCTCTATCCGTCTTTTATTCTAACATTTCCATTTTGAACAGTAACGTTTGTTGATTTGTGTGTGTACCTGAAAACAATAATTACGAAGAAATGTTTTTGGGCGCACCACTGGGAAATCACGAAATGGGTTATTTGATCCAAGAGGGTTATTTGTTTCTGTCGGTTAATGGTCATGGTATTTGATTCTTTAAGTAAGGTACAAGATGTAATGTCAACTAATATGTACGTTTCTTTGTTCTTTCTAAATGATAGATGCCAATTTGTTCAAAGAAACACCCCAAATTACTGGAAGGCAACTTTTGGAGCAAAACACAACGCCGGGCCTTGAAACAGCAGAGCCGTTGAATAAAAGACCTAAAGAAGAGACGATTGAATATGAAATTAGCTATGAGATGGAACAGCAACAATGGCCGGCAGGAGTAGAAAACGCCTTTCTAGTTACCATAAAAGATGATCCAGAAGATGAAGTGGGAAAAACAACCTGCGTCACAGAGACACCCAGTGAAGCGGCTGTTCAGCAGCAGGACTCTTCTGACACGATCTCGGCTTACGACAATTTAAGCGAACAGGAAGGCTGGTCGTCCTCGGGGCCAGATGAAGCTGCACATGCACCATTGCAAGTAGACAAAGACAGAATGAATGTCAACCAGCGAATAAATCCTGAAACTACAAGTAAGAATGTAAGTGTGACAAAATTCTCCCCTAAATCTAAAGCTTTTTGGTTAGTAAATTACGTTGGACAGGATAGGCGGGCATGCATAGCCAAACATATGGTCATATATGCGTCATTACTCTTTGTGAAAATGATTGATCAAATATCGCTGTTCTACCACAAAGTATGAACTTGAAGACAGAGAAACTTATAAAGTAAGTCCTGACCTGGCACAGGTGCTGCTGTGCTGCTGCTCTATGATGCTATAACAAAACAGCAGCACAGGTAGGGAAGTCATTTTTTAATTATTATTATTAGTTATCTGCTTGTGAAATGCACAGACATTAGTGCCACCGATCACACACAGTGCAATGTCTTGTTAAAGAACTAGTTCAAACCATTTACATTTTCATGGCAATAAAATAATGTTTATTTGTTTTTCTTTTTTTCTGTATTGAAAGGAGTCAAAGTTCTCCCAACAGAAGACAATCCTACAAATGCCAAGGTAAGATTTAATTTCCTGCTTTATGCTTCCATTTTTTAAAATCATTTTTACCTTCAGTATTTCAATAATTTTGCTCGTAACACCTTTTTTTTTTAGGATGATGCTCCACAAGTCTCTTACGCTTTCCCGAGTTGACCAACAGTCCTTTGTAGACAGGCTTTCTGAAGCGTTTAGTGATTTCCCTGATGACCAGAAGCCACTGATAACCACAGTGGGCCTAAAACTTGATGGGGAATGGACAGAGTGTGCTTTCGGAGAAGTCCCTAAAGGCTCCCCCATTTCCTACCAATGCCCGCTGCCATCCAGTCAGGATTTCAAGCCCCATTACGATGCCCCCTCTCAACCGTTGCTTCCCCTGTCCCGTCGCACGTTGGAGCCAGAGACTGTCTTTCCTACACTCAGTGTTCAAGAGCAGACATTTGTAAATGCCATGAATGTCACCTGGGAGGAAGCGCACAGCCTGGAGAAAAGCACCCGAGGAAATATGGAGGCTGCAGATCAGCAACTGAAGATGCGTCTCACCGGCCGATTTAGAGACATCTGCAACCTGAAGCCAGGACGGAGCCACGCAGAACACCTCCTGTTCAAGATTCAGAAAGGAAAGCCGCGGTGCAAGACCGCGCAAATCGACGTGGAGATGAAGCCGGAAGCTCTTCGGGAATACTGCCGGCATTTGTGCGTCAACTGGTCGCCATGCGGTTTGGTTGTCCACCCAAATGCGCCGTGGTTGGGAGCGATGCCTGACGGGTTGGTGTACGACCCCAAAGAGACGAGCAACTTTGGGCTGGTGCATGTCCAGTTCCTCAACGTCAAGAGCTTCATAGAGTGTTCATTTCTGGCCTGTAAGAGCGGAGCGTTGCTGGTAAAGAGAGCCCACCGCCATTACTGGCACATGCAAGGAGAGATGCTGGTGACGGGCACGCAATGGTGTGATCTAGTGCTGTACGCCAGGGAAGACATGCTGGTCCAGCGGATCTACCGCGATGAGGCGTTCATCAAACTGATGAAAAAGAAGCTGGAAGAATTCTTCTTCTATTATTATCTGCCTAACCTGATTTAAGTTTGATGTGACAAAATGAATCTTATGTTTGAAGCATCCCAGGGCTTTTGTTGGACAGAGGATTTTCACTACAGCTTCAAAGTATATCAAATAATCTATCCACGAATGGCTTTGGAAATGTTATTACATCATATGTGATTAAAAAGCTTTGAGTCTAAAGCGATATTCACAGTAAGCTGTGGTTTGGCCAAATCACAAACAAGATATTTCCATTCAGCAAAGCCGATTTAGGAGGAGTAGCTCAATTTTCTAAGCAGATTTAGACCTGTTCTAGTGAATATTTGAAAAGCTGTGGTGAGAAATAATATTGTACACAGTTCTCTGCAGGCCTTTTGTTACCATGTTGCGCATTAATTTCAGGAGCTGTAACTCTAAAACCAGTGTTTCAGGTACTGGTTACTTTGTTTTTGACAGATTAAAAATTGTTGCCTTTTCAGACTGACCACCACAGGGGGAAGTTTGTATTTCTTTTTTTTTTTTTTTTACTTTCAAAATGTTCTCAAATTCAGAAGAAAAGGAATAAATGTTTGTTTCATGATTAATTTTCTCAATTTTTGGAAGTTGGATTGTTCAGAATTAAAGTTGCTTTTAAATCTTGTATTATTTATCAGTCTAATTGCTCATTTTATCAAGTTTCCTTTGCAGTCTATGGATGAAGTAGATATTTTTCTGGTAAATGTGTCCAACAGTTTGTTTACTAATTCATTGTATTTTCTTAGTGTTGTATTTTTCCTCTGAATGTAATGGTAAACCTTTGCAGTTTTATATTAAAATGAGGGAAATGGATTAAGAAGCGTTCTAGCTCAAGTCTGGAAATGTTTGGTCAAGAGTTCAGAGTAAGAACCCGGTGTTATGGTTAAACTTTTAAATCTCAGATTTAAACCTGTTTATGGCGTACTCAGCCTTTCCATCCAGTCAGCTGGAGGTTTAGACCTAGACTAAAACACGAGTTCATTCTTTGACTTTTCATTTCACTTGCCAGGTTAAGCAATTTTTAGAACCTCAAAAGTTTAAAATACTTCAAAACTAAAATATTGGCAAATTCACTTTTTTTCCTTGCCTTTTGTCACAGTTTGAGTTCTCACAGTAAATGCCACAATTGTCAAGTGAGAATTTAATTTGAAATTGAAAACTGACAACACGTTTTCTGATCGACGTGACAACTGACTGAACAGATAAGGCACCAGGATTAATTAAGCCTGGCTGTTTAACCTGGTCTGGAGCATGCTATCTGCTCAGAATAAATCACCATGGTAACTCATGTGCCACTGCTTTTGTGAAACTGAATCAAGGCTTAATTCAAATGGGTGTTTTGAGCTAAATCTTGATTACAGATCTACAAGATTACCATTTTAAAGTGGCGAGTCCAAGCCATGGTAGGAAACCTGTGAGATGACATCAAACATGCCGTATCTTCTGCAAAACAAAAAAATAATTGAGGAATTATTTCATCACAAACGATGAAATCTGACTGACTCCGTTAAACACAGATGTGAAGCAAGTCTCAGAAGCTTTCACATTAAATAAGTGTAAGGAGTTTTGTATTTTACTCACTCACTGTTGTTATTTTAAACACAACCAATTCCTAATATACTAGGACAACATAATAACAGTCCTGATCTTGAATTGACAGCGGACCTTCCTCCTTTTCACCAATTTTCTGCAGACGCTCCAGGTGCAACAAAAAGACGGTGAAATATTGCTTTATTTGTCCGGTAGAGGGCGCTGTGCTCAATAATGAAGTAAAAACTCGCAGGTTACTTTACTGCTGGGTGTTGGGAATGTTTTTTTGTTTATGTGTTTTTGCCCCCCCCCCCCCCCCCCCACACACACACACACACACACTGGAAATGATGCGTCATGTTTTAGAATCGGCGTTTCTGTGTAGTCATAACTATTAGTCAGCAGATCAGCCAGTTATTTTGTGCTGACGGCTCTGCGTGACTGACTGACTGAGGGAGGGGGGAGTGTGTGCGGGCTGACCGGATGCAGTTGTTTTGAAATCATCAGCTCTGTCCTCCGAGGGACGCTCGACTCTGCTGCTTGAGTCTGCACCGAGCAGCCGCCTCGGTTAAGTCCCACGATGCCGATCAATAAGACCCACGTCAGTGTCGCCTACTCTTCGCTCGGTGTGATCCTGGGGGTCTCTGCCTTCCTGGTGTGGAACATCGTGTACAAACAGCAGTGGACCGGGGCCATGGGGGGTCTGTCAGGTGATGTCACACTTTTCCAAATTTACACTCTGGCAACAAGAGAGGCGGTTTGTTTTTACTGCGTCCTGGCTGCTTCTTACTAAGTGTCCCTGCGTGTATTAGAGGTCACAGTTCAAATGTCGTGAAGGTACAAACCCTCCCAATTAAACCCATGAAGGCTGATGCATTTTTGCTTTTACGTTAAAATGAATGTTTGCTCTTTAAAAGGATTAAATGACACTTTACGTTGGGGGGCCAGGGGAGAAGTGTTCATGAGGCGGTGAGGGTGTATCTCTCATTTTATAATCATGGGTTCAAAGTTCACTTTAGTGTCTGTTAAACCATATCTACAGATTTGGAACTGGGTTGTTCTAGCAGCACGGTGCGACATGCAAAAGTGTATTAGATTTAGATTTAGGCATAAACAACATAAATCTCAAGTACATGACAGGTAAAAGTAATAAATGGTGCAGCAAGAGTTGAATATAAAGTGCTGTCTTTAATTTCAAGAACTTAATCCCATTCAATCATGGTCATATTTTTTGAGTTTAAGGTATGCCTTTTTTATTTTCCTGCATTTATCAGTTTTGTTTCTTGATTTATTTATTTTTTAATCATTTGGCTTATGACTAAGGATTGTATTTCAGTGCTGTGCATTTATCAAGCTAACAGTTACATCCATATCAGTGGATCTATTACCAAAGATCTGGATATAAAGGACTCTAGTAGTCCTATCTATCTCTGTAGGACTAGTTCATATCTATTACCTTTGCACCCATTTAGTCCGGGCCTATCCTGTAACAAGTTCAAAAAGGATAAGAAACACGTGACAGTAAAATGACGTTATTGTTGCATTTTTTAAGATTAAATTGTGGGAAATTACTGCTAAAAGCTGTAGTGAGTTGTATGTCATTTAAGCATGTCCATCTTTACAGGGAGGTCAGAACAGTTCCTGCTGCTGTAGGGCAGACTAAGTGAAATGTGTTGACTCATGAAAAAGTCTGTTCTCTTCTTCATGAGATAATGACTAACCAAACCTAGCTGAACAACTTTGTAATGATTTGCCAAAATCAGATGTAACGGTCTTTTCATTTTAGCATCACGGCCCACATTTGCTGATAATGGGCGTTTTAAATAGATTTTCTTAATTTCTTAGCTGCCACTTAATTTAATAGAAGCAATAGAGTCAAATTTATAATGTGCTGATTTTTATTTATTTATTTAAAATTTTTTGGAGGCACAAAAGATATCGGTGACACTGAATACATCCAGCTGTTGTTGAATAAAAGATAATGATGTTTAGGCTGTAGAGTCTCAGTCTGTATGAGGTCAGTGTTACTAGGTGAAGGTCATCGGGTGAATTAACTCCCAGTGGGGATCTAAACTAGCTGTACTTTGGTTTGTACATTAAAAAACAACTTATTTCTTTTTGGTGTGTAACAGTTTCAAAAGAGAGCTTAAATAATCATAGATTTTAAATAGGAATTTTTCAGAGGATGTAATTCTTGCGATGCAAAATGTCCCGTTAGTTGGCCCAAACAATTTTTTTATGTGGACTTTCTCTGCTTGTGTTTTTTTCTTTGTTTGCAGCTGGCAAAAGAATTACAATAAGTGCAAGTCTTACATTGTAGCTTTTGCATAATGCAACAATAACATTATACATTATTTCTGGATTGGAGTTTTAGAGTATTGTAACGTGAAATCAATAGCTTACCAGATCTACTAGAAACACTCGGCTCAGTTTGTGATGGAACTGCAAACAAAGCTCATTTTAATGGATTTATTCATCAGTCCTTCTGCCTCTCCTCTTCAGGTGTTTTGGCCCTGTGGACCCTGATCACTCACGTCATGTACCTGCAGGACTACTGGCGGACGTGGCTAAAGGGGCTCAAGTTCTTCCTTTGCATGGCGATTTTCTTCTCTGTGCTCGCCATCGTGGCCTTCGTCGCTTTCCTCTCCATTGCCATCAGCAGGAAAGAGTGTAAGCCGTCCCATGTCACTTACCAATGAAGGATTAAAAACTAAAAAAATAAGTAGACAAGTTAAACTAAACGGGGCAACGGATGTAGGTGTGACCAAGGCAACAGGGTAAATACAAATGAAACCATCTAGTTACGCACACAAAAAAAAAAATCTTTTTTTGTTTGTTTCAGGACTTTGTCTCCATGAATTAACTTTGGAGTAATCTTCTTTTCTGAGTGGCTTTTTTTGATTTGGTTGATTCAAACCATTTACAGTAAAACATGTAAATCTCTGGGACACGGAGCCCATCTCCTTCCTGAACTATCTGATGACTGGACATCTTCATGCTATGCATTCTTGTATATTAGTGTTGTAACAGAGGAATGAGGCGCCTTTAGGCATCTTGAAATTGTACCCAACAACTAATCAGACTCATAGAGGTACATGGTACATTTTCTTTCTGATATCTTGGATTTTTTATTTTTTTTGAATGCATTTAAGATGTTGCGTTAGAATAACGTAGGTGTGTTCCCGCATGTGAATTATCTGAAGCGACTCTCCCAAATTGTTGTAAGGCATAATATTCTTAATTTGTGTTAGGAAAAAAAATCTCTAAGAATTCTAGCTTAATCTGATTTAATGTCAGACAATGACATTTTCTAACTTTTGTTTCAATGTTATAGGAAATTGCAGAGAGTTTAATTTAAATCTGCATGATTCAACAAACCTAACAAGTGTTCAAATGTTCCACGAAAACAAAGATTTGAGGCATTATTGATCCTTTAGCGTTAGTCTTGTGAGACTTGCAGTGAGGAGGAGTCAGATTTAGAGACACTAGTTTTGACTGTTGTTTAAGACCGAGATATTTAAATAACTTTATTTATTTAGTTTTTAGCACTCAGCTTCCATGTAATCCGTGTTGTATCAGTGTGTGCATAGATACTCCTCTGAGGTTTTTCCACAGCTCTGTGTAACGCATGTCTCCCTGCTTCAGCTTTCGCTGACCCTCGGAGTCTCTACCTGTCGGCTGTGTGGAGCGCCATGAGCCTGAAGTGGTCCTTCCTGCTCCTCCTGGCTGCCAAACGCTACCGCAAAGAGTTTGCGGACATCAGCATCCTCAGTGACTTCTGAATTCGCTGCCCTGTCCTGCAGCCACCACTCAGAGACTTTGGAGTCCAGTCACTGTGCTGGCTCTACAGCCCGAATGAGCACTGTAGCAAATTTGGAGGAACTGCGGGAAGTTTGAAAACTAATTTCTTCACTTTGTTGCACTTGCATCACCGCCTTATTTTCTTCCCATAGGAAGGACTTCTGTTGAATCCAGCACTCTTCTTTACAGTCCATAATGGTCTTATTATTTGGCATCTACAAATGTAATCATTTGCACATTCCTGTCTTTTTTTTTTTTCTCTCCAACACTAGAATTTCAATACACTCTTGTGGAAAAAAGTTACAGTTTCATGCTACTGCCACTAGAGGTCTCTACTCCTCCAACTATAATGAAACAGTTTGGATTTCCGTACGTCAACCTGACTCTGGCTTCCTTATTCATGTTGTATATCATGAATAATTTCTTCCTAGAGAATGAAGAAAGTCTTTTACAGATAAGTCACCTTCCTAAATAGTGTTAAAAAAAAACAACTAAATGAAACATTTAGACTTTCTTTTGCAAATTTTAACTATGTATAAAAGACCTCAATTCAGGGGGATTTTAATGTAAATAGGTTTTGTAGTATTTATAATTGCCTGCAAAAGTTTTGTTGTGTGTGCGCTTAAGCGTTTGCTCATTCTTGCCTACTGCCATTGTTGTTTAGATTATTTCCCGTTTTCACTTTAAGCCTCGTTCTTTGGGATTCATCTCTCTGAGCTAATCTGAAGCTTTATGGCATTACACATCGACATGGATCTGTCAATCTGTGAATGTAGAACTTTGGGGATTTTTTGTACACGATTGGATCTGTTATTAAAGTGCACTTTTCACATAAAGAGGGATTTGCGTAGTGCAGTGTGGACAATAAGTGTTCCTCTTTTTTAGGGTTTGATGGCACTTTCTGTTCCTCTGAAACTTTTTATATTTGGTATAGTTAAAAAAAAATGCTTTTTTTGTTGTTGTTTTTGCTGTGTCATATCAACTGTGTCATGTTGTATTTAAGTTGTCTTTTTATAGATATGCTATACCTTAAATAACAAGGTTAAACCTGTAAGTGTTCCAGATTTAGCCAGACTAATTTCCATCTGTAGTCCGAACATTAAGAGGAAGAAACTATAAATTCTGACAGAAATTGAAGTCAACACCTAAAACATACATATGACAGAATAAGAAAATAATAAACTAGAAAATAAAAGAATTCAGTGGCACAAAAAGCTTTTAAGAGTTTTGACAAATTGAACGTTGCTTCAGACGTTCAACCTGTGGAGGCCTGAAGACGGAGCATGACTCTTCAAGTTTGGGATTAAACCTGATCCAACACTTTCTTTGTTTCACAGTATGTTGTGTCCATGCAGCACATCTCCTCTAGTGGTGGCGGCTGAGTCAGCATGACTGCTTAAAATCTCCCTAAAAAGAGGTTGGAGCCAAATCCATGCAAAAAATTTATATAAAAAAATAAATGTATAAAATTGATGTATTTCTCAGAAAGGCATCAGCAGATTCGTTTTCTTGCCAAATGCTACAATGATTAAATTTATAGGTGATAATGAGAAGCTACATGAATTACTAATACAATAATCCAAAAGGTGGAATTTGGACAATTTGGGATTTAATAATATACAACATTTAAAGAGCTGAATTCTGTCATTATGTGAGAATCAAAGATGTCATTAGGGCATTTTTATTTTTTTATGTGGAAACATCGCTGAGTCATCTGCATAAATTGGGACACGGACATCTGGTAAATACTTAAGTATTTGAAGGTGATTGGAGAAATAATGGAAGATTGTAGTTTTTAATTACAGCAATTAAAACATGGTTTATCAAATCATCTGCATGTAATTTTTTTTGGGATACATACTGTATTGTTGTGTATTTAACGTAACTAAAAAGATCTGAAAACGCACACAGTATACACACACAAAAAAAAACATTTCGCAACATGCTTGCAAACAGCATGGAACAGAAATGATCCATACTTATGTGGTTAATATTGCTGTATTTACTTTCACCTTAATTCGGGACATGTCTCCAAAAACAAGGTTTTTCTTTGTCCCTGGCCACATTTGCAAACTGTAATCCGTCTTTTTATGTTGTTTTGGAATAATGACTTCTTCCTCTCTCAGAGGCATTTCAGCCCATGTTGGTACAGGACTGGTTTCTCTGTGGATAATTACAGTGTCTCAGCAGCTTCCATGCTGTTTATACTGCCATAAAGTTGTTAGAGCAGATAAACATGGCACTTCCAAACACCTGGAAATTGTGACCAAGGATGAACCAGACTAGCAAAAGTCCACGTTTTTTTATTTTATTTTTTTGCCTAATACATTAGTTGCCTCTTCTTTTTTCTTCTTCTTTTTTTTTTTGCTGATGTTGCAATGTGTCCTGATCAGAAAAGCCATGACACCATCTTCTGTGCTTTCCCAAATTGTTAGACTGTAAGTAATCATCTGACTTTGAAGAAAGTAATACGAATAACAGAAAGATAAGTAATTGCAATTGTAATTGGACAGATACTGATTGATTGATAGGTCGGATTGTTTCTAGTGATCGGATTTGAAAGCAGACGAGCAGCTGCATCAGCAGTTTAATCAGCAGCTTAAATAACTGACTGGACATGCAAAGAAATGATTAGAGATGGCAGTCATTGTTTTGCACTTAAGAAGGATCGTTGCTGGCCTTCAGAAAGTGAGATTTACATCATCTGAGGAATGAAACAAACCTCCCCCTCCCTTTATACGAAGAGAAAACACCCCACTGCATTGCAACAGTAAATGCAGCCCAATAACCTGCACTTTGAAGTCAAGCAATTATTCCATCCATCCACGTTTTTATTCCACCCCCTTTAAAGGAAAGGTGGGGCAAAGCGGGGGGAGGGGAGCGGACGTGCAGTTTTTTTTGGGTGCCTGATTTGGTTAATACGTGGACTTTGAAGTTGATGCGAAAAATATGTGAGTGACTTATTAAAGCTCTATCAGTGTTTTTAGTGGATTTGAACTCGTTAGGTGATTTGTTTATCGCATGTTGGCCGGCAAAATAAAAAAATAAAAAATGTGCCTCTTGGATGCGTTTTTGCAGCTGGGAAAGACAAAGTTAAATGATCACTAAGTGTGATGGGAGCAACTGTGATTATTTCACTTTCTCTGTGGCTTTCCCTCCTCCCTCCTGCAGGACATTTTCTTGTGGCGCTCATACCTTAATGGCATTATACTGGTTTATTTGCAAGCCCCAAGAGCCTCGTTGCACCGAGGTAATTGGGATGTTGTGGTTAAATCCCCATGGTAACGTTTTTTAATCCGGCTGTTATAAACTTCGACATTAAGAGTCTGAAAAACAATCTGCCTCACTTTCCACTGAGGAGGCCGGGGGCTTTTGGAACCAAATGCGTCTTATTAAGTTTTATACACCAACCTTTAAAAAGTATGTGTGTGTGTGCTGCATGGAGGAGAAAGGGAGGGGGTAGGGAGTGTGTGTGTGTGTGTGTGTGTGTGGTGGGGGGGTCTTGTTTTATTCAATTATAAGTCTCCTTTCTACACAAATCAAGGAAGGAAGCCGCCTTGACTGGCAGTCTGGCCGAGTGCGGTGAGACTGGAAACAATAGTTTACACATTGGAAGAAGCCAAAAATATCCCAAACATCCTGCACAATTAGACACCGGAGCGACAGCAATACAAAAATCATAATCTCCAGCAAATCATCTGCTGGGAAGGTTCTTCCTCTGATCTGCAATCAAACCCAATAAAAACATCAACATGAAAGAGAGACACATATGTTGCATTTCAGTGAAGCTGTTTTGAGTCAATAACGCAGATATGTTTTTGGAGAACTTTTTCTTTTCGCACGTGTGTCGATACGCGATTTAATAGCAGTTCGTAAAAAATAATAATAAAAAAAAGATTCATTCATAACTTTGTGGAAACTAGCTCTGTCTGGTGGGAATCGTGAGCTGCTGTGTAAATAAACTACACTGACAGTTTACAGTTATGGTGGAAAGCACCTTTAAACCTGGACTATAAAAGATTTGAAGGTCTTTTATTGTACAGTATTAGTTAAGTAATGCTGCCCTCCCTGTTTCCTACTGCTGATACAAAAGGCCGGAAATACACACTGGCGATGCACTCCAATTTCTTTTATTACAAAAGAGCATTTCCTTATTCTGTTTTCTGCTTATTTTTGGCATAATGTTCTCTTATATTGACAATTTTCAAAAGATTTAACTTGAAACGTTACATGTCGCATCACATCTTTAGTCTGAAGTTAGTTTTTTCTTTTCAATTTTCATGAGAGTTATTCTCATTCCAAGAAATAATTGATTTAACAAACAATGAACATGAGGCTTTGCACCTACCGCTCACCGATAAGTACGGTGGATGATTTGTAATGCTGTGGGCTTGCTTCCCTTCAGATGGCTCTGCGAGCCTCGTCGCATTGCATTAACCCTCAGAAATACCAGAGAACTGTAAATAGAGATGAGACGGCCTTTTGCTAGCTGAGAATGGATCCATCAGTCGGGTCATTCAAAGGGATCAGCTCAGAAACAGCTCGCCAGATGCAAAATCACCTGCATTCGTAACAATCTGAGCTCTCAGACTTAAATCCCACAAGAAGCCTGCAGGGTGAGCGGGAAGAACACAGAGGATGAGAGAGGATCTAGAACTCTAAATACGATTCAGACAGATTGTGCACAAAGAGGAGAGATGTTACAGGCAAGAAAAGAAGATTATGCCAAAAGGAGGTTTAAGAAGTGTTGATAGAAAGAGTGCTAATAATTGTTGCACCTGTGATTTTGTTAGCCAAAACAAAGAAAATAGATGTTTTCCAATTCTGGGATTTTGTTCTCACTACATTAACTGTCCTCAAATTAAATGTTGATTTGTTTTCCTGTGGGAAATTATGCTGCTGCAATAAAAAAACAACAACAAAAACAAGATCTAAGGCTACTTTAAGGCTCCTTTACTGTGCATATTGCACAGTCGTGCAATTGCAGGTGTCCCATGTATAAAGACTAAGTCGGCTGTCCGGGTTTTGATTCCCAGGCTCTGTCATTTACTGTATGTCTGTCCTCTTTCTTATCTACTAAGCTTTCACACAAGTCCAACTGTGACAAAAAGAAATCATTGAAAAGAAAACCTAGAAATAAAATAAATAAAAAACAAACAACAACCCAACAATAGAGGTTTTCATAACTGCACCAGAAGTTGTTTCGAGCAACTTCCACAGTCGAACCTTGATTCATTTATCCCCTAGCTTTTCCACTGCAATATTTCAAGAGCATTACTGATGATACCAAACTAAATCATTTGATCTAAAAAAAGAATGACGAGGAGGAGGGGAAAAAAAAAAAAAAGAGCAAACATCTTGAATTGGTCGAGAACCAGATGGCCTTTTTTACTTTAAGAAGTTGCTTTGGCATTTTAAAGAAGGCAGCCTCAGAACGGTTACAGAGGAACTTCCGCAAAGCGTGGAACAAGGCCCACAGATATTTGAGCAACATCCAGAGCAATTTACTGTTTTATTTACAAACTAAAACATATGTCCTCAGAGCTTCAGAACCACCTCCCAGTCCACATCCACCCTGTTTCCACACTAATTTACTGTCACTGACTTTTATTTTTTCTCCTCTAATTTATTTGCCTTTTTCCCCACTTGACTTTCCCTCTCTCTGTCTATCACTCAGCAGTCAATCACAACCTTTCTACACCCCCCTGTGTGCCGACTGCACCTTAGATCCCCGTGCTTTAATGTACTTTTAGATCTTATGCTTTTTTTTTGTGTGTGTGTGCTTTTTTTTTTTTATGCTGGTGTTATTTTGTCCGATGCTCTCTGGGCCTGTGGGACCATCTGAAACATCTTACAGAGAGACACACATATTTGCCGTTTTAGAGCACAAAAGGAGATGCCATGGCGGAGGGTGTTTGAAGTGGCTTCACAGGGGGAACCAGAACCAGAGCGATGGATTTGAGAAGCCATGCAGAAATGTTAACGCAATGTAACTCTGCTAGGGCCATCTAATCTAATGGAGGCGGATACTGATTCAATGTGAAGGCAGACGCCTTTGAAGCCGGGTTCTGTTGACGTTTCTCATGCAACAGCTCTGTTGGAGGGAAGCGGCGCTCCTCTCCAACCCCCTCAGGGCAGTGGCTCTCTGTAAACGTCCGACAGAACTGGATGCGTGATAGCGTCCAACGCTGGAGATCCCAGATTGACGGTTCCTTTTCCAGGAACATTAAGCGAGCAATTAAGAGTTAGAAGCAGTCGACTCGCAGACGGGGTCCTCGTCCGAGTGAATTAACCTCAACGTGATTTGTGGTGTTTTGGTTTTCCACTTAAGGGCCAAACAGGTGTTTAATTGCCCGGTAAAACATCCAGGTATTAAGTGTTTGAACTGCCTCAGGGTTTCATCTGTGCTTCCCATGTGGTGCAGGGCCATCATCATCATCCCTCTCCGTCTTGTTTCAGCATCCAGGAGGTTATTTGCTCACCTACAGCTTGGCAAGCTCTGCACAAGGTTGCACAAGCCGAATGGCCTCCTGGTCAACTTGATCGGATGATTCTCTGAGTGACCTTTACCCTCTGCAGAGAATTTCTAAAGTATTCATACCTCTTTTTTTATGCTTTGTCACATTACAACCACAAACCTTAATGCACCCCATCACAATTTTATGTGATAGACCAAGTAAAATATAGCTTACAGTGTATTTTTTTTCTTCTGATTCACATTTAACTATGTAATATGTAACTAGTATTAACAATATATATCTTTACATGTAAAACTGTCACCATGCCATGACAGTATATCACGGCACAGATAATTAGAAAAAAATCAATCTCATTTTCCTCCTTCTGCAGAAACGCACCGCTCCCTGTCAGAAATAACCAATCAGAGCCAAGAGGAAGGTCTTAGCGTTATCTATCATATGCTCGTGTGTGCGCTGCTCAGTGTGCCAACCACCTAGAAGCAACTTACCGTTACAAAAAAAAACCCGTTTATCTGTCGTCATCCGTGGCTATGCTAACTAGCCTTAGTATTCATGTCAGGCTCTGGTGTGAGGAACTAGCTGTAGCGTAGCAGAAAGCAAGTGGAGGGTATGAGCAGCTCACGCTCTGTCAGATTGGATGAACAGTGTGTGTGTTCGACACACACAGGTTGAATACAGTGTGTGTATTCAACCTGTTACTGTGTCCTTGAAAATAAGAGCGTATTCGTATCACCAAACAGTCGGTGTGTTTCTGCCCGGCTGCTTGGAGTGACACTTTAACTGAAATGAGATGAACTTTTTTTTTTTTCTTAGTTTTTTTCCCTTGTCGGTCACACAGCAGATCTGATGGAAATGCAATGTGTTCTGCATTTGCCGGGTCGCCTCTGTGTCACATTATCACTTTCAGAATGAGTTCATGAGTCCTGCTGTTAGCACACATGGACGCGATATGATGTAACGCCGAAGCAACATTTCAGACGCACGTTCTCACAGAAAAATAAATGAACGTTGTTTTCGAAGGAACTGTCTCTTTCATGGGGCCTATTGTCACTTAACGACTCCCATAAAGATAAAAAAAATTAATTTGCTGCTCAGATAATTTTGCCGCATCGAGCATTCACGATCCCAGCTCATGTTGTCTTTGTTGTTTTGCTTTGTTTTTCTGTTATATCTTGTAACAGCTGAGCCTCTCTTATCCCTGCATGTCCAAAATAATAAGAACTGTACGCGTCATCATCCGGCCTGACCTGCCGTGCACTGTGCCATATCCCCAGCTCTGCTGGGAGCTCCACTGGGACTGTTCGTAATGTGCCTCAGACGGACCCCTGTACTTGAACGGCATAATCAGTGCCAGAGCAGGATATTAGCTAAATTGCACATGAAAGAAGGGATATTTAAAGGAAGCTCGAGCGCTAAATATTATGATAAATTATGTTCTCATATGAGAGGATGCGTAAGGGTTGAACAAGAATAACAGAGGCTCGCACGCAGCAGGAGATGGGGTGGATTTTTTTAAAAGCAAGACTGTACCTTTTTATTTTGAATAAGGCAGGAATGAGAAGCCTGAAGGTCACAAGAGTCAATGTGCAACAAAATAGTTGTATTTCTGTGTTTAGCTCCGTCTTTTACTGGATGGAGCTAAACACATTAGAGAGTCTAATGTACTCTAATGTACTCTCTATGGTAAAGAGAGTATAAGCTACACTTATAAGACGCAGTGCTAATAAGTGTAGCTGTTTGTCTTAGATATAACTATTGTTGAAATAAACTTTGCTTACTTTCTTGGTTTTTCTTACCATAAAAAAGTACTTGTGGCTCACTTGATGAGGTATTTCTGCCATTAAATTTCTGTACTCTCTCTGTTTTTCTTTCAGTAGAAAGTATCCCTGACTCCCTGAGTCTGTGTTTTTACATGTCAATCCCGGCCTGAACTATTAACCATTAATTACTTCTGAAAACTTGATTTTTTCCCCCCCTTCCTAATTGAAAGTACCACTGCCCTCATCCTTCCATGTTTATATGTGTGTGTGTTTTCTGTTCCTGACAGAGCTATTGCTGCCATTAACTTTGAGCACTCTACTTGTTTTTCTTTCCAGGAAAAGCATTTCTGGCTCAGTGTTTCTGTATGTAGTTGTGTATTTGTCCTGGGTGCAGTCATTGATAAAACTAGTCCTGGCATTAACTTTGTGTTCCTGCTTTGTTTTTTTTTCCTTTTCATAGAAAGTACTCCAGGATTTATGCTTTTGTGTGTAGGCTGCGTTCTATCATTGACTAAGTTATTGCTGTAAGTAGCTGTATTGTTTTTATTTCAATGGAAGAAATAAAGTGTCGACCACCACTCTAAGCTTTTTGCTCCACATTTGGATACGCGCTCATGAATTTTGAATAAGAAGCAACTTAATGGTGACAGAGTGTAGTAATGAAAATCCAGTTAAGCTTGGGTTCGTTGTTGTTCTTCGACACTGACAGGATTGTTGTTTCCCCTCAACTTTTTCTTACCATCCAATTTCACACGTTGCGCTCAACATTTTAGTTCAGCTAATATGAGGAAGACCAATTATGCAAATTATGCAAATAAAATAACTTCAACTCAAACAGCTATTTCTTTCAAAAAGACTAAAACAGTTAACCTTGGCCCTATTACAAAACGTGTTCATAACATTTTTGGACAAGATTATTCTCGAGTAGTGAGATTTGCTCAGTTTTGAGCTTCTTTCGGAATTAACCTCTTTATGGCCTCTTGTCACTTTAAATCCGAATAAGTTTCTGCTGGCCACGCCCCCCTGTCTCAAAATGTACGCAGGTGAAAATGGAGGCAAACAAGTATGCAACCATACATGTATGAAAAACAGAAGTGGAGCCAAAAACATTGCAGCAAATAGTTCCTGGATGGTAAGTCAACAACAAAACACCTATATGTATCAGCAGCAATCATTGTACAGCACATAAAATCATCTGACCAAACGTCCTGGGGCTCAGCTTGGGTTGCTAGGTGGTTGCTAGGTAACGGCACAACGTGCAGTAGCGTTGCCGTTACGTCTAAAAAGGTTTTTAAACGGCTTATTGTACAGACAGAAAAAAAACAACCAAAAAAAACATTAAATTATTGCCATAAAATGGCTGAGTGTTTTTTTTTTTTTTTTTAAACGCTTGGGTTGTCTGTAGAGCAGACAGAAGGTATCGAGTAACCAATAAACACTGCTTTGCATTTTCTTTGTTTTCCATTCCCCCCCCCCCCCCTTTTAACTGATGTCCAGGTGTAAATTGTTCCTCCCCCTTGTTGTGAGTATGGTTTTATTTCAGATTCATCTACATGTGCTGGTTTCCATAAATAATGTGAAGTAACATTTTCTTAATTTTTATTAAAATAAGTTCATATATCTTGTTCGTATACGTAGAAAAGGTCTTGTTATAAATACACCAGTTTTAAGATATGTGTGGGTTCATTTTGGTTAGATATTTTTTTCTTGTTTTGGAAAATCTTGACCAGATAAATTTTTTTGTTCTTGTTGGTAGATAATTTTTCTTATTTTAAGGAATATATACCCTGTTTTTGTACTTTTTTTCTTGTTTATGAAAAGGAACTTTTTTGCAGTGTTCTTATTTTTTTTCCTAAGAATCAAGTCATGTCTCCATGTTATCATCCACACCTTTTGCCCAAGCCCATCTCCTCCTTCTCTCTGACTTCCATCACCTCCACCCATATAGGCACTCCTCTCTCCCCACCCCACTCCTCCCTTAAAACCTTTCCAAGTGGATACCCCACAGGAAGGGTTTCTCCACAAGGGGAAATGGGTCCCAGATGTTTGTCTTTTGTGTCCCCATAAGCTCCTCCTGGGATGGCGGGCTTGAAGGGTGATTATAGGAGAAGCGGGTGTGAGGGGGGGAGCATAGTGTGCTGTGTACAAACATTAATACCCACAGCCCAGGAGGGTGAAGAAACTCAGGGCGGAGGTGAAGGTGAGGAGAAACGCAATGACTGGTTCCCTTTGCTGGGCCGGCACAGATATCCAAACACATCAGTTATGATTGGTCATACCGCTGCGCTCCTACCAGCTGAAGACGTCATCGCAGGGCTTCGAGCTTTTGTTCTTTGATGCAAATTGAGTTGACTGCATTACAAATTTTAAGAAACTTTTTTTTTTTCCTTTCTTTTTTCCTCCCTGTCTTTGGACTTCAAAGTTTAAAGCATGACTTCTCTTCAGCGTTTTATTCCTGTCAGGTCAGAACCATCTGGTGTTGAGACACAAATAGACAATACATCTGCCTGTTTTGATATCCAAGCTATGCCTGCTGCGCATAAAAGCCGGCGTACTGTACAGTGATGTATGTTTTCTCCAGAAAGGGTTAATTACGGACCCTCGTGGAAACGGAGCAGAGATGAGAGCGGGGCCTAAGTGTTTAGTGAAACATTATGTCAAGACTCTGACAAGGAAATGAAATGTGCAACATCAATCAGCCTATGAGGATCGAGATCAAACGAGCCTCCACACTCCTGCATCTGGTTCTGTTTGGACAGCCGCACCATTCCCTCCCCCCCGACCCCCTTCCCTTTTCTTCTCTTTTTCCTTTCCCCCTTCCTTATTCTTCTCTCCCTCCATTCCTGCTCTTCTATTCTTCTTCGAGCCGCAACATTCCTGTTGTTAGCTCATTTTTTCCATCACGGTGGCACAGAGCCACACTTTTGCTCAAGGTAAGCAGCAACTCCAGAGACTGAAATCAGCCCTGTGTTAATGCCGTTCAATACTGCCATGGATTTGACCTTTTCCATGAATTAAGCCTCATATAATTCACTGTCTCTCTGCACGGTCTTGCTTTGATGATTTGATGACTTTTTTTTTTGTTCTCTCTCTTTCTCTCTCTCTCTCTTTAGAGACAATTAAACCCAACAGGCACTGACTTCAGTTTCACAATATGGATGAAATGTGAACCCAGTGCAATCACAGGGCTCATCAAAAACGTCCTGCCCTCTGTGGAAATCGCACTCAGGTTTTTGGCTACAAACTCTCAGGCAGCATCTACGGGATGACATGGGAGGAAAAAAAAAGGCACAACAGAAGTACCACTTGCTTGTGAATAATACCAGTTTCTTACGCAACATCTTGTTCAAAACTAAATTTAAACCAGCGTCGTTCCTGCGGAGACAGATAGATTTTACATAAAAGCCACCACAGATCATGCTCTCGACGAAAAGTCCAGAATTTCAACAGCAGGAAACTCCCCACACCATGTTCTCCAGCTATCAAGATGAGTCACGTTAGCTCATGACGCATGTTGGGCATAAATGGTTGCTGCTGGGGGAAAACTGACAAGGATGCAAAGGCAGATTCACGGACCATTTAGTAATTAAGTCAAATGCACAGATTGAACAAACAGAACCTGACGTAATTTTCCCAGCAGGGTCTACCTGCTGGGTCACGACTGGCAACGTGAGGAAAACGTCTTCTAAGTGGCTGCAGACGCTGCGGCGGGGTGTGGAAGTGAAACATGTGCTGGCTCCAGCCCCGAGGCGTGGATGGCCCAATTAGATGCTCTCTTACCTCTGCTGGCTGAAGTTCTCCAGGGGGGTCACCAAGGTCAGGGGTTATTTAGGGTCCGACCTGCATTGACTTCCTAACGCGAAACTGATGAGTTGGACAGCCTATATCAGGAGCGTTCGTGGAGACGCTAAATGGTTTTAGCAGAGTTGTTCCCTCACTTGTACGTCTTGAAGCTGTTGCTGTCTAACATCGTGGTTTTCAACCTGTAGCACAAGCCTCTGATGGGAATTATTGGCAAAGGTAAGAGCAAAGAAATAATCTAGGATGTGGAGAAAATATACCAAAAACATGACTTTGAGAATGTTGATGTTTGCATTTGCAGAGACTTCTCAAAACGAAGTTGCAATAAAAAAAAGAAAAAAACAGGAAACTGGCAGTTCCCTGAAGCGGATGACAACAAGCCAGGAGCAAGTGCTGGTGACTATTTATGCTACATTTCATGTATCCAAATCCAAATTTTGATCTGGGAATTACATCCAGCTCAACCTTAGAGGGATAGTTTGTAAATTATAAAGTGAGGTTCTGTGAAGTAGAAAAATGATCACTGGTTTGCTGAAAATGTGATGTTGTAAAGCTGACAACACAAACTTTTTTTTTGTCTGTGGGTTACAAAGTTACATTTTTAACAATATACAATGAAGAAGTCAACGACCACTAGTTGGTAACCCTAAAAATGAGAAAACAGCAGCAAGCAAGCAGCGATCCATGCTAATTTACCTCCACGTATTAAAGGTTTTGAATATTTTCAGATTTTTCTACAAATCATATGCATTTGAGAAAAGAAATGCAGCTTAGGAAGCAGAATACAACACTACTAGACAAGCTATTGGCTGGCATTTGAAAAGAAGCCAGTCCAGAAGTGCCTTTCATTTCGCTTGGCACAGATTGGCTGAAGCCTCTAGAGAGGAAATAAGGAAGACTGTGGATGTTAGCTTCTGCGTTAGTGCTAACTTAGTTTCCATTGTGTGCCTTATGGTACATTAAGGTGTTTCAACTATTAAAATAGACAGTTAAAAGCAATTTTCAAGGGTGTCTAAAGTATTTGCAGATTTTAACCATTTGTGTGCGCCATAACAATTTAATCTTTCTTTCTTTTTTTTTACCTGAAACTCTGTTTGGCAATGGTGCCAAAAAAAGTAACGGGTCATTAATATCTACTAATATATCCTGAGTATGAACATTTTCAGCTTTATTTTTTTTTAAGTGCTCAACTCTGCCGAACGGCGTCCATCCGATTAGCTGCTAGCCTTAAGCAGAGCCTCGCTTTTCTTAATGATCATTTTAACCATGGAGACGTAACAAAAACCACATAATAGTGAAATTAAACAACTCTCTGTTGCGAGGCCACTCTGCCTGCAAGTGTGTTGGCGTCAAAAATGTCAAGAGCTGCAAAATGTCCAATGTTTTTTTCTTTACTTGGCTCTCGGCAGGTTTCAAATGCACTGTTGCCACATTTACACTTACTTCCTTGAAATTCCAACGTCAGCTGACGTTCCTGTTTATTTGTCAAACATGGAACTTAGAAATTCAACTTCTGAGCATAAATGTAACACAAAGAGCGCAGAATCTGCTGCATTACACTTTTGAAACACCTGTCATTAGTACCCGTTAATAAAAGCTTGAGAGATATTAGTCTGACAGAGTTATGAGAGCATTGGCAGATCTTTATGTAACTGTCATTTATAAACATAAATTTCTGATATATTTCATAACACGCACTTTCCCCTCTGCTGAGATGTGTTTCAGTCCAAATTTTATGAAACTCTGGAGAAACGTGACGCATCCCAAAGTCATTCGGTGCTGGCTCAGATGATTGCAAGATATGGCAATAAAATACACACACACACAAAAAAAATGACGTGTCTTTCTCCCTCATACCATAAATCTTCTTCATCCACATAGCTATTATACTGCCTGATCTGTGGTGCATCAGGTTGTTTTCGCAGTCTGTGGTCGCACAAGCATGACCAAAAATAATGACAAATATCAGTGTGAATTTGCTAAATGTTAAAAAACAGAAAAAAAAGACATCAACAATGTGTAATTTGTGAATGTTTTTGATCTGCCTGACAATTGAACTGTATAATTATCACCATTAAGGACTACACCATGCATGTGTCAGGAATATAAGGCCTGTCTGGCCACGAGGATGCCGGCGAACTGAAGGTCCAGCCCCAAATCTGGAACCTATAAACCCCAGACATCCCTGCAACATTAGGCACAGTTCTCCTCATTGGCTGAGAGCGCCACTTACCCCCTTTTCTCCATCACCCGCCCAACTAATGTATACTTCCTGCTTTCCTGGCTGTTCCAGGCCAGGCCACACCCTCCGAAAGTCTGCAAAGCCAATGAGGAGCAACCGCAGGGCCGAGGGTTAGCGTTTGGCTATAAAAAAGGCGGAGGTGGACCTGCCTGTCAGAGGACTTGTTGTTGCTCTGTCTGCTCGGCAAAAGGAGGGAATGTAAAAGTGTGACATTTAACAAGGTGAAACAGGACACAGGACAGCCAGGGGGGAGTCCAGTCTGATGGAGCTTCAGCAACTGTGATTTTGTTGGACGAAGGAGAAACGCGCGACCTGTTGAGAGAGTCAGCAAACCGTGAAAACGAGCCATACCTAAACCGCTCGACGAAGCGGAGGTTGGACACCGCAATGAGAGAAGAGGTGTCCTGCACCAACTCCCCTGAAGGAGGGCTGGGGGCCAGCGAAGAGGAGCTGGAGAGGGCATCGAAGAAGACCCTCCAACAGGCAAACCGAAAGCGCTCCCCCTACCCAAAGAAGGACAGCCTCAGTCAGACGGAGGAGAGCAGCACCGGCAGCACCAACAGCCTCCTGCCGTCTGGGCCGAAGAGGCTCAAGAAGAGCCCCTCAACCATCGTGTCGTTGGCGCCCACGTCTCTGGGGCCGAGGCCAGAGCCGCCCTTCGAGGAGCTCCACTCCCAGAGGGTAATCGCCAACGTGCGAGAGCGCCAACGCACCCAGTCCCTGAACGATGCCTTCGCCTCCCTACGCAAGATCATCCCGACGCTACCCTCCGACAAGCTGAGCAAGATCCAGATCCTGAAGCTGGCCTCACGCTACATCGACTTCCTGTACCAGGTGCTGCAGAGCGACGAGATGGATGCCAAGCTGGCCAGCTGCAACTACCTGGCCCACGAGAGACTCAGCTACGCCTTCTCCGTTTGGAGGATGGAGGGGGCCTGGGCCATGTCCACCAGCCACTAGGACCCTCCTAAACTCATCTCAAACACCCTCTCGTGTCCACACCTCCACCTCCCTCCCTTCCCGAGCCCTCTGTCTGTGTTTGACCTCTGACCCTCTGAACCTCCTTTTTCTGCATGGTCTGATCTTAACCTTTTTACCTAAAACCTTTGCATACATTTTTTTTTCTGTGCTGCATAATGTTTCATTTATCAGCTAAATATATGTTGCTGCAACCACCATCCCTCCCTCCACCTCCACTTCACCTCTGCTGCTCCCTCTTCTCTTCCTCGTCTGTCCCTGAGTTTAGTCCAGAGCAGCGAGTCACAACACTGCGGCTTCTCAGGTAAGAGCAGTACTCACCGACAGACAAGTAGTTACAGACAGGATGGGATTTTAAAACGTATGCATACGCAATTGTGCAAGAAGAGTTTACTGAGTGCAATCTTTCTTACACACGCCACAAAGTCTAATAATTGTTGCAGTTTTTTTTAGAGCCTCTCAGCCTGCTAAATAATTAATAACCGAATAAAATACAACGAAGCAAAAATAAATGAATACAATTATTGATGTGTTGGGACGAAAATGTCTTTTCATTTAAAAGAAGAGCAGTGTAGCGTAGATTCATGCACACTAAACGTTATGCTATGAAAGACACTGCATTTGAAAAAAAACAAAGAAAATCTGACTGGTCTGTCTGACTTAAGTTTTCAAACATTTTAATTTCAGTTGCATGTGTCCAACCCAAAAAAACTAATTGCATTATATAAAAGTTATCTTTCTCTGAACATGTAACACAATGACATTTTAAGTTAACCATAAATCTGAGCGATTAAAAAATTTTTCGCAAAGTTTTGTCTCCAAAATATTTTCAAGGTGAAATTAACATATAAAATACTTCATTAGGATTTTATTTAGATTTTTTTATGGTCTCGTTCAGATAATATTGCAATTCTATAGAAACAAAAAATATAGAATTTGCAAAAATTTGCAAATGGAAAAAAAATGAAGCTGTTGTCACTAATTTGTTCTCAATTAAAATTGATCAAGTTAATAAAAAACCTGTTTGATAGATTAAATAAAATATTTTTGAAAATTTGGTCAAATTTAAAATTTTTTAAACGGCAACTAAAATAAGTATGTATCAGGAAAAATGCCAATGAAAACGTAAATCAAAAATTCCCATTGGATGTTATTTTCATGCCACGTGCAGTGATTTGCAATTTAACAATATATATAAAGATAAGCATGTCGGTATGTTTCCATTGCTGCAGAAAAATTCCTTTTACAAACTAAAAAGTATATTTCTAACTGCATACAAAAAAGACAAATCTCTTTTATTAAAGTGTTTTTTTTCCTTTACTGACTAAGTTTATCTCACCCCCACTACAAACAATAATACCTAGTGCAGTAGCAAGACTCAAAGACAGCAGAAAAGCCTTTTTGTTTTCTGTGTTTATGCCTTAAAAAAAATTGACGATTATCTGCATCGTAATCTAACCTCTGGGGGCTCCGGTGTTTGACAGAACTCTGATGAATTTAAGACAAATGTTTTCCTTCCAAAATCTCCAGGGTCTGTTTTCCTTTTTTTGTTTTTTGGGGGGCTGGGCGGGGGTTCAACCACTTCTAACAGACACCAGATTCCTGTACAGGTACAGCATGAAAGAAGAAAGGGAGAGTGAAAAGGAAAAAAAAAAAAAGAAAAGAAAAGAAAAAGCACAGGCACATCAGTCCCTCTCTCCCCCTGCAGCCTTGCCCTCTTTCCTGAGGATCTTGTATCGTGCAATCAGGCCTCGCCGGGGCCCAGACAAGCAGGAACCTTTAGATTGGAACCAGTTGTGAGGTATTAGGGAAGGTGTGCGCACCAGGGTGAGGGTCAGGCTCTGCATGCTAGCGTGTGTGTGTGTGTGTGTGTGTGTGTGTGTGTGTGTGTGTGTGTGTGTGTGTGTGCGTGTGTGTGTGAGTGTGTGGCTGTGCTTGGAGGTTTAATTGGCGTTGCAGGAATGATTGTGTGCATACAGGTAAAAGGAATACACACATGTTTTTGTATCCCTCCTATCTTCGATGTTTCTTTTGTTTTGGAGGAGTTGCAGAAAGGAGAAGCAGTAAAAAAAATAAAAAATAAATACAAGGCGGCATTTCTATGAAATCAGCTCAGAAATCTGTGTTTTTGCTGCTAAGTTGACACCCCAAGGTGACTCTTGTCCAGCAGGTGCACACGCCAACATCAAACGCAACACGCACAAAACGCACTGCATAGCAAGAAGCAGCGAATCGCAACTTCTTCATGCGACGTCTACCTTTAACGCTGTCCAGACGCACACGTGCAGCTGGCGGCCATGTGCTCGCTGCAGGTGTTCCACTCTGAGCTGCGTTATTAAGCCCTCTGCGGCCTCCGCAGCAGACAGACACACACTCACACACACACGCCGGGACTCATTCAACTGAGAGAGCACGGCTAAAAGCAAGTGTCCTTGAACGCACCTTCACGATTACTACCAGCTCTGCACGTCATCATCACCACCTCTGTGGAAACTGCTCCAGGTAACCAAGCTTTACCTGCGGCTCTAGAAAGAAAAGGGCTTAAGAGGAGGGAATGGGAAAAAAAATGTAAAATTAATTGGCCTAAAGAATAGTTTACACTTTTTATGGTTAGGAAGAACTATGAGATTACTGCAATTTTTTTTTTTTTCCTGAAATCAGCACCTGTACATTTTTGACAGTATGGGGTAGGTGATTTCATAACAATATTTGTTGTGTTTATTGCAGCCTTAATAGCAAAATAATAATAATAATAATAATAATGTAGTCAAACTATAATGGGGACAAATTAGTCACCACCTACAGACAGAGCTAAATACTGCTCTAAAAATAAAAATTAACCTTGGAATTTAAGTTATGTATGTTAAATGTAGTAGGAGCAACTGTAAAGCTAAACAGCAATTAATAACTGCTTTCACTTATGTTGCTTTCATGGAGCTAACAGTGGAAAAATGTTCAAGGTATTGAACCCTTCCTGTCAGCTAGAGTTTATCATCATGAGAAATTACGACAACGTTTCTCCCGATGATGATGAATAATTTGACAATGACAGCTGCACACATCAGGTTGCCTAACAAGGCGCTGATGAGGTGAAGCCGGAAGTCATGTGACGCAGAGCGGGTCAGTTTGACAACAACAACATGCTTTTCTCACTTTGACATTTTCGCTCGAGATGATCAAATCTTCACTTGGAATTTGGGAGAAATAATGCCAGTAGTTTTTAAAGTAACAACAAATTGTACATTTTGCTCAAATTCATGCCTATAAGTAGTAAAATCTGAGAAGCTGAACTTGTTTTTTTTTTTTTTTTTCCTACAGGTGTACATATGTGAACTTAAAGATTAACATTGTAATTTAATTGATGTAAATTTTTGAGGTGTTGTTTTTTTTATTTTTGTTGGTTTTTACAGTTAAAAACTACAGATTATTGGTTTAAATACACAGCCTTCGGTGTGAGTCACTTTAAATGAAACATGCATTCAGTTCAAGGCTCCCAACCAGCAAAATTATAAAGCTGCTCCCATCCACATCGTGTTTTTGTTTGATTTGATCTGCATATAACACAAACAACGTCCTCCATATTTTACGCAGCAACAGAAGCATGCACGCTTCCAGCCGCAGTTTGCCGTGTTTTAATGAGCACCATTTTAGGACATGTGGATGTTTGGCTCTGCGTGAGACTTCAATTCTGGGAGGATTGTTCTGTCGGAGCAGAAGAAAACAAAACGCTCTCCATTGTTTATACAATAATCACAAAGCTTCTAACTGCTCCTTCCTCTGCTGAGACTCCTGGCTCCGCTGCGCCCATGTGGGTGTGTGTGTGTGTGTGTGTTTTATACGTTTTGGAGTGATCTGCAGTTGGATGCACTTCTGTGCATATCAGATCTCTGGCCTCCGCTCCCGGCCGATCTGGGACCAGATGTAAGGGCCTCTGCGGCTCATCTGCAGTTTCTTTTAAAAAACCCTTCGTCCAGAAACTCGTGGCTTGTGATAGTCATCTTTATTTTTAGGGATTCAGACTAAGAGCTGGATGCAGGTGGGAGGGTTTTGTGTTGTCTGTCTCTGTGTGTGTGTGTGTGTGTGTGTGTGTATGTGTGTTAGTGTATTTGTATGCGTGGTGGCCAGAAAGCAGCAAGGACAGAGGACACGTTGGCAACAAAATGCCACAATGACTGAGGCCCCGAATGAATTAGGCTCTGTCAAACACACCTCAGAATGTAGAACTAAAAGGCACAAATTTCTAAAAAAAAAATAAAAATAATTAAGAAAACTCTCTGTATTGTGTTACAACAAAAAAAATCACATATTTCCACTAAATCTAATTTGTGCTCTCTATTCTCTATGTTGCTTCAAGTCATTGTAGAGACATTAAATACCACATTTTAACTGGAGGGCGAGCTGCAGATGAGATGTTTTGTTGTTTAAGAGCAGTCTCCACAAATCTGGACTGTTTGTGCACATATTTCAAAGGCCCTAACAATTATCTCTTAACTCTTTAGCGTGCCACACTAACTGTCTGTCTCTCTACTCTCTGCAGAAACCTCCACAACCTGGAATTCCCTAAACTACAAGGAAGATTCACTCGAAACTTTCAAAAAGATTTCTCCTGTTTCTTCCCATCCTCATGTGGTTCCTTCCTCTTTTTTTTTTTTTTTTTTTTCCTGGACTTCTGCTCGACTCAACTCAGTGGCGGTTGCTTCGGCAAAGTGCCTCTGAGACTCATTGTGGAGACGTGACAGTGAACTGCAGGACATTTGAAATAATTAGAATGAAAGACAGAAAATAATGAAAAGAGAGAGAGAGAGAAAAAAGAACAGCTGGCCTGAGGTGACAATGAAACAAAATGGCTGCTGGATGGAGCGCCTTCGATAACACCGCAATGATAACCGTCATCCCATTTCCCCCCCGAACCCCTGACTCTTCTCTCTTCGGATGACTCAGCCTGACAGACATTAGGATGACTAATGATAATGGCACAGTGATGGTTAGAGGGCGGTCACAGCCAATTTATGTTTACAGCTAAAATGCTAATAAGCTAATCGCTTTGGCTCTAAAAGGCGGGAATCTGGTGCAGATCTTTTTTTTTTTTTTTTTGCTTTGCTGCAGTGACTGGATCGCTCTCCTGGTTATTTCTTTTTTAAACATATCTTGTTTTGGTGTGCGTACGTACACGCTGTTTTACTTAAACCCTGCTTGCCGCTTTATTCCGTTTCAAACCACTGATCACAGTTCAGCTAATTGTTTGTTTTACTAGCAGGCTGTCTGTCTTTAGAGAGTGTTGCAGCTTTGAAATATCTCCGCGAAGCTTAATTAAAAAATAATGCACCAGCAAACCTCTCAGAAAGTGTGCCAAAGTGTTGATGGTGTGATTACACGCAGAGTAAAGCAGATACATTTGTAACTGTGGGCCCAATTGCTTTTGATCATGTTCCTTTTGTAGCGTTTTTTTATTTTTTTTTTTCCATTTGCTTTTTCATCATTTGTCTTGTGAACAATAAAGTTTTACTCAGCGCTGTATCAATGTACTGCATTTGTGTTACCTGTTACTTTGCGCTGGTAAAAAAAATAAAATAAAATAAAATACAGGCACATCTTAGAAATTAGAATATTATCAAAACGTTAGTTCACGTCATTGATTCCATTCAAATGTTCTACTTTGTAGGTTATATCGACTCATAGGAATTATTCAAGATATTTCTGAGAAACAGAAATGTCAACCTAGAACTTGGTCAAGAACGGTCTGTTTGACTGATGAGGCGTTAAAGATGCTCACAGTTTTATTAATGGCATTCGACTCATCTGCATTGCTGAGCGCCTCCTTCACGTCAGCAGCCATGATTGTGTAACTCTTAACATTTCTGTTAAATATAACTTTGGTATTCACCTTATAGAATATTCAAATCTTCAAAGAAATTTAATTTTGGTTTTCCATTAATTGTAATGCCTGAAAAAAAAAACATACCACCTTGTTATACGTATACAGGAAATTAGAGGACATAAAACAATCATTCAAATGTGTATAAGTTATGTTTATTAAAAATAGAAAACAAAATAGAAAAGTCAAAAAGCAGGGAAAAGTGGGGGTGGGGGGTAAGGCACTATTTACACTGTACAAAAAAAGTAAAATCATACAGTCAGTTATCAGTGAACTGGACTTGGCCCCCAGTTTTGTTTAAGCTCCACATGGTTAAGGTCACCTTCACAGGTTGGTCAGCATCATATAATAATTTGGTCTTAAGGCTTTAGCTCTGAGTTCAAATACAAAATACAAACTTTCCATTCATTAAGACAAAAGGATAAGACATAAGACATGTCATGGTTTTTTCCCCCCACTAAAAGCTATTTCGAGGAGCAGAAAGATGCCGAATGCGGGCCGCTCCGTCCCCGTCATGTGGTTTACACATTTTCGTTACATCAACAAGTACTGGACAGGTGCTGAGCTGCATGTTCAATGTCACACACAGGAAAGAGCAAAAGAGGGAGAAAAAAAACAAACGCACTGGTTTTTAGCACCGTCTTAACTGCATTGGACACGCAGAGAGCACTTCAAAAGATGCCAAATCTGAAAGCATAAATACACGTAATGTCAAATGGATTTGTTTATGTATCTGTGCTTTTGATGCTTTTTGACTGTTTGGAAAGAGAAAAGAAACATTCACAGAGGCTTTGAAGTTTTTTTTTTTTTTTTTTGGACATGCCAATCTATGGACAGCACATTTTTCTCATAAACTGTGGTTGTGGTTAACCTGTGTCCAATCGCGCTGTACGCACATCATCGACTATATGATCAACTACTTCGGGTTCTGTTGCTCCGTTTTAGCTGTGAAAAGCCTTCGTTTGGTCAACGCCGATAAGTGACGGTCAACATAAAATTACAGATATAAAACACGCATCATATTGTCGGTATTAAAAATATATAAAGAGTCGGAAAAAGACACAGAAGGAACGATCCTCCACAGGAAAAGAAACACTGGTGCACTTCACAAAGTTGACAACATCAAAGCTGAGATCTCTGAGGGAGGTGTTAAGTGCACTTTGTCCATGTGTGGAGCTGTCTTGAAGGTCTTGAAGGCGTAACAATCTTTCAAAATACCAAAATGTGGCTTTTCTTTTTTTTTTTTTGCACACAGTTGAAGCCATATATTTACATACAGTGTGTAAAAAGACAAACTTTCTCACTTTTAGACATTTAATCTGACTAAATATTGCCAGTTTGAGGTCAGCTGGAATTATTAAATTTATTCTATTAGCAACATGTCAGAAAGAATAATGAAAAAGATCATTTTTATTGCTGTCAAATTCAGAAGTCTACATGCGCTTTCTTAGTATTTGGTAGCATTCCCTGTAAACATGCAACACGGGTCCAGACATTGTGGGTCTCCTTACACCAGCTTCTCACAAGTGACGTTTGTCCCAGTCACGTTTGTAAACTGACTTAGAAGTATAAAGTTGTTCATTTGCGCTTCGTGTTGGCTAGTGCAAAACGTTCGTTTTGCTGTCACCAGGCCACCATGAAACAAAATTTTCCGTTCAGAAGATCCATTTGACGCCCAGATTTACCTTTTTCTCTCCAATGTCTTGAGCTCTCGCTTCAATGTTTCAACATGATCATCTCTCTGCACGATCCCGTCTGTTCCATGAAGCGCGCCGGTCCCTCCGGTAGCAAAACAGACCCAAGACGTGATGCTGCCGACTCGCTACGTCACATTAGAATGAGATGGTGTTCTCAGGCCCTTAGGCTTCCCCGTTTTGTTTACTCTAAATGGTCACCAAGGCCAAACACTTGAACTCAAGTTTCATCAGACCACATAATTAAGATACCGAGTATGTTTGATTTGGGAGAAATTGCTTTTTCCTCACTGGGGAACCTTGGGATTTGACACACTTTTCACACCAGTCTGATGACTGGATTGTCCACGCTGTTCAAATTCGGACATATATTATATGAACCAGACCAGGGATGCCTTCGGTTCTCTATCTGATGATTTTCCCATGAAGTCACACAAATAAGTGGTGTGTTTGAAGCGTCGCCTTCGAGTACATCCACAGGTCTGCCTCAGTTTCACTCAAATACTGTGACTTAACCAATCAGAAGCTTATGACGTCATCATCTCGGCTTTCCCAAATTATGTAAAAGCATTTCAATCTTAACGCATGTAAACTTCTGAATTTCAAAAAAAGAAAAAAATACAAGACTCGGTCCAAGTGGACCTCAGTCATTACTCAGGCAAAGAACAAACATGGATAACTTTGGGAACATTAACTAACCTGAAGCAGGAAAAGTTAAATGTCAGATAGAGAGTGAAAATATGTCTGCGTCCCTTTTTGTACAGGGCGTCTTTGGTTCCGGCTGTATCTGATCTTTAGAGAGTGATCACAACGAACTGGAGCTTTGTTCAAATTCATATCTGTCTTTCATAATATCGACACCCCAGCTGCTTAAGGCATTAGCTCTAAACTGTGACTAATCCCACCAATGCGATGGTATTTCTACATATTTAAGATGTACTTTATAAAAGAATGATGTGTCTTCTTTTATCTGTCAGAGGGTGATAACAATAACTGCAGCTATTTAAACTCCTGCTGCATGTGCTCGGCTGACAGGCCAAGGAAGAAAGAAAGAAAGAAAAAAGAGATTTAAGAAAATATGTGGACACAGAAAACAATATGAAACATATGTATCTCAGATTCCACTGTAGCTTCACTCTGGATCTCTTTAAGAAAATCTCATGCTGACATCCACAGAAATGTGTGCCATATGTCAAAAAAAAAAAAAGAAAAAGAAAAAAGAAATGAATATTCAAATGAAGTACTTGAACAAACGAAATTGTTTGATTGTCGTCACGCTTCGCGCGCTTCCTGTCCAGTTGCAAAACGATCACAGTGCAAGACGATCAGAATAAACTGATCTTTTTTCCTTCATTCGATGTTTGTCAAGTGCTGGAAAAAAAAAAAAAGAAGAAAAATCACCATTAACCTGCCGTCACGTTTGCTGGGGAAAAAAAAAAAAAGTCTCAGTGGTCCGTGCAGGTTTCGCCACAATCAGTAACAAATTCTCATCTCTGCTCATGCTACATCCTGTTTCACCAGGTCTTCATTATTCAGTCATTGGACATATTTTAAGTTTTTTTTTTTTTTTTTTTTCCTTTTAACTTCAGTGATCAATATTGCTTTCAGGAAAAGGCAGGGGAGATCTTTTGGGGACATGAATGTGGCACAAGATGAAGACTGTTCCTTAGGGAGTGTCTGAGTCCGTGGCCGTGCTGCAGCCAGTAGTAATGCAGGTTTGTATGTTCCAGTGATGATCCAAATGCATATGTGTGTGTGTGTGCGTGTGTGTGCGTGCATGTGTGCGCGCATGTTTCCACTGAGTCTGAGTTGAAAGCTTTAATTGGGTCGCTCTTTCCTCAGATGGGTCTTTTTTTTTCTTCACATTCTTTCAAGCGGTTTCCTTTAAAACAGAAAGAGAAAGATGTTAGACATAAAATGCAATACTGTTATGTTGAGGTTGTAGATAATTAGAGATGAACTGATTGGAATTTTGCCAATTCTGATAAAAAAAAAAACAAAAAAAAAGAAACATAATACATAGGAAGATATGCTAAAAAGTATGTTTTGAATGCTTTCTTTCCTTCTTTCTGTTACTGTGCAGTGAACAATCATAAATAATTTATAACTCTAGAAAAAAAACAACAACATCACACTCTTAAAAGAAAGAAAACCTGTTTATAGAGTTGACATTTTAAGCTGTCATTAGCATCTTAAACCAGTGATTAGTGTGGTTAGCATTACTAAAAGGTTGGCCTTTGTGCGTATTCCATCGAGAATTGGAGCTGTGACATTTACAAAACCAACAAGTTTCATTACCGACAGACATTGAAAGCTCAAAAGAATAAAACAGGGTGTTCAGTCTTCCTGTTACCTGCAGAACGTCTTGTTCTCTCTTGCTGTCCCACTGTCCAATAAGCCAGACTTATTGCACTGTTAGATAGTGCAGCTCGTATCTATATTCTTCCTCACAGATTGCTGATTGGATCCAATTTTGAGTTTTGAGTGGGGATAAAACTCAAACGTGGCAAAGCTGATAATAATCGCAATTTTTTGTTTTGTTTTTACCTTTCTGATGTGAGGGACCCCATTGACAGGGAGGCGATGGCATTGACCGCTTCGCTGTCCGAGTCTCGCCTGAATCTGTGTCTCTGCGCCTGCAGGTAGGACAGATCCACAGTCGTGGCTGAATTCCTCACACTTTGCCAGAACTCACCTGAGAGGAAAAGGAACAGATGGACAAGAGGAAGGATACAAAAATTGGGAATAAAAAAAAGAAGATTAATGGCTTAAGTCTTGGTTTTATTCCAGTTTTCATCCTGAACTTCATCCTTGAGGGGACACGCCTGAGCTAACCGAAAGTACAGCTTGCTGTTTGATCCGCTAGATGTAGATGTTTGATGTGAATATAAGCAAAGGCTGTGGTATAAACAGCCTCTGGTCCAAATATCCGTTTTGATAATTTCAGAAATGTAAACTCAGACTCAGTCTCCTCTCTCAGGGCTCACAGTCCTTTGTCACACAACGGGGGAAAATAGAAAATAGAAAGAAATCAGCGACTGTAAATTTGCTTCTCTATAAGTGTGTGTGTTCTGGCTGAGCATACAACTTACATATACTTCACCCCGGGCCTGAATTATGGGCTTAACATTCCTGTGGCTATTCAAATATTTTTAATTAATCTAATTTGGTTGGGATAACATTTGTGTGCAATCAGGAGGGGATGTTGCGAAGGTCGTGTGCCAGAGAAGTGTTTGAAGATAATTGGAGCCAGGGTAGCTGTGTGCGTGTGTGTGTGTGTGTGTGTCTGCTTTGTACTACGGCTGGAGGGATGGGAGACAGGGATGGAAGGGAGGAGAGGTGGTCAGAGAGCAGAAGCAAAGAGGTCAAAACGTGTTAAATAGAGTGAAAAGGGGGATTGTTACGAGTTACTGAGAACAGAAACGCTAGGAAGACAAACTGTTGGGTAAAAACTAGACAGGAAAACAATCAATCGTTAACATAAAACATTCTGTTAAGGCTTTATTGATCCATATCAACAGTAACTCAAAAGCCTCATTTACATAAGGTATTTATAGGGTTGAGATATATATATATATATATATATATATATATATATATATATATATATATATATATATATATATATATATATATATATAATGTAATCAAATAATATGAGCATACACCTCATTCATCACCAAGGAGTATGAACAATGTGGCCCACATAAATCATCTCCTGAAAAATATTTGTTGATGCAAGCCTGTATATTCCCTTCCAGCCGACTGAGGGAAATTTATCTTCAGCTCCTATTTATTGTGACAGTTGTTGTACAAATTATCTGCAAGGCTTGGAGTTTCTTTGTTAGTGTGCCCTAGACTCATTACAACAGAAATTACTCAATCAGTGCTGCAAAATTCTGCAGGGGAACATAAAGTGTCTCACAAAGTATTCATGACTCGTGAACTTTTTTCACATTTTGTCGCTTTGCAACCAATATCTTCGCTACGTCTGGTTGGGATTGTATGTGATACCACTAGCTAAAGCAAAACGATACATGGTTTGGACTTTTTTTTTTGTTTGGGAGCAAAATTCTGCCCCTCCAAATTGATATCAGGTAGAAACACTTTCTGCTGCAAAGTCTTGTGGGTATTACCCAAACAACTTCGAACATTCATAGGGTGGAGTTTTGCTGTTTGTTTAGTGTTTTTGTCTTCCTGGAACTTGAACCTCCATCTTTTATAGCCTCTTAAAACCTTTGAATGATGGACTTAAAAAATGCTCCATCAGAATGTCCAAATGATATTTGTTTATAACATGTTTAACTCTTCTTCAGTTTCATACCTGCCCTGTCTGATGTGTTTCTAGGTCTTTATAATAATGTTTGTTCACCGATGTTCTGAAAATAAATCTCTGAAGCTTTACAGAACGGTTGTATTTAGACTGCTAGGAAGTTCAAATTTGCAAAGCTTTACAAGGGACTCTAACTGAGTACATTTACTCCAAGTACAACTAATAAGTTTGCTTTATTTGACCGTTTTTTCCCTTGTAAATGTTATTCTTCGCAGTAAAGCTGACGTTGTCTTTCTCACCCTGGATCTGGACGACTCTCTGCAGAGAGCGCACCGCATTCTCACAGGGTTTTTGGTCCAACAGTGACTGGGACAGAGGCTCCACCTGAGACACGCCACACAGTTAGTGATCTGAGGACGTGACGCGCTGTGTTAATCTGTGGAACGAGACACGACACGTCTCACCTCCATGCCGAGCAAGGCGCTGACACAGGCTTCAGAGGCATCACAGATGGCTTTGAGGTCATGGCCCCCCTCCAGAGCGAGGATGACCCGGCCTCCTGCCAGCGACATCAGCTGACGAGTCAAGAAGCCAAAAACTAGAAGAGATCAAACCAAAAACACACAGATTGGTTGAAAAGGAAACAAAAATTCAGTAAAAGCTTCACTTTTAAATAAGTGTTTGTTTGTTTTTAGCTCTTATTACATCATTATAATGCCAATTTGACAGATTTGTGTCATAAAGGTTTCATAAGAAAAAAAGATGTCTGTCAAAAAAATGTGAGACGCATAACAAATACAGGTATTAAACTGTTTTGAGAAGCTCTGATGAGTGTACACAGTGCGCTCTGGCTGCTCCTTACGCTTGGCTGTGACGGTGTATCCTCCCAATGAAGGTTGGTGTCCTTCAACAGCATCAAAACCAGCAGAGACCAAGACCACATCCGGGGAAAACTCGTGGGCAATAGGCATCACCACAGCCCTGCAGACAAGAGAGAGAAAACGGAGAGCCGTTACAGCCCAATCCTTCACGTTCGACAGGAAATCCGAGAGCCCATTCGCCATTTCAACAGGTGATCAGGAAAACTGTTAGAAGTAAATAAAACATAATGATGTGTAAAAAGGAGTAGTCATAATGTGATTGGATTCATTTCAGAGCAGGACGGAGAAAGAAAGAAGAAGAAGAAAAGAAAAAAAAAAGATTTACGATGCCAGCACAACAAAATTAAAACAGGGTCGTTGAAGTGATTTCTACTAGAACGTCCGTCCAGTGGAGGCCTTATATCTGGAGATGGTAACTACAAGCATTTACTGGGCTGAACACACTCTTCCATTTTAAAATGATGAAAAGAAAAAAATTATCAAAGGCAAAGCGCCAAGTGCTTGATCTCAGTTCTTGATCCACGGCTGGAAGACAGCCAACCCTAAGAGGTGGTGCACCTCCCAGGTGTAAATTTGTGCAACTGTTTGAATGTGAAGCAGAACCCTGATGATAAAAAGAAGAAATGTCTTTGTTGTAATTACAGGAAAAAAAAAAAAAAAGCCCAGCAAGGACCTGACGGTAGACAGGTGCAAACACCAAACATGTTTTTCTAAGTGAAAAATACTTTCTATTTTTTATATGAAAGGTCCTCATGTTGTGGACTTTACTGAGCAGAGACCACTTTCCAAGCCTCTCTACTCTCCGTCTTCCTTCCTGTTCTCTCCTGCTGCCAGTTATTTAGCAAGAGCGCATGGCCCATGCCGCGTTTGATTCCCTCTTACTCGCTCTTTTTCTCTCAGCGGCAGTTCAAAGGCATTTGTGCGCGTCTGGTTCCTATTAGGAGCTCGTCCCTCTTCTCACGTCACTGACAGCCAGCCATCTGGGATCCATTGGGCCTAATTACGCCGCCTTTGGATTCCCTAACAATGCACCCCCCACTTCTTCTCTCTTCAGCTGTATTCTCCTTCCCTCCATAAGTTCATTGTCAGTAACCGGTTGGAAATGAACAGGCGTCAGCACTGCTACCTGTGATTAGACACACCTCAGATTTTGGCTGTTTTAATAACACGTATAACGTCATGGTTCTTGATCTCGGTGATGATGAGCCCTCTGTTGATTGTAATGGAGACCCAACCACCACAATCAACCACAGGATCTCTTCTGCCACTAATACACACCCCAAAACAGACTCACATCATCAACAACAAACTTCTTTTCCATTTGTAAGAGACACACACAGCCTAAAACACCCTGTCATCCAAATTACATATTCATATCGAGCCACAGAACTGGCACAAGTTTAAATATTCTTAACTGCATTAAGGTGAAATTATGATGCATTCTCTATTTTTTTAACCGTACAGCATGATATACACCCGACACCCTGACAGTCAACTTTAATTACTCAAACACAATGCTTCTACTTTTTTCTGACATCCAGCAATTGTAAATGTTATTCAGAAAATACGCTTGAACCCAAAATCCTATGTGACAAAGGTCCTGCACCAGCAGAATGCTCCTCCTTTAGACAACCCTTGTATGATGTAAGCTTCATGGCAAAAGTAAGAATACAGTACTATACTGTGGTTAGCTGAGGAAGTTTTACACATGAAAGCACTTGCAATTTCCTAAACTGGGTGAAAAATACTAAAGCCAGACGCCTGCTCAGGAAAGGATCAGTTGTTTCTTAATCGGGATCCAGAACTCCAGTAAACACTAGGCATAGTGTTTCAAGACAGCCTATTGGGTCGATGGGATTTTACCAGTATGGGTTAGCTCATTAGCATCTTTCCTGTGATGAGGGGCCCACCCACTGTGTCTGAAGCAAGCACCATGAAGAGCTCGCATAGCGTTTTATTCATCTGGTGGCGAGCCAGTGCTGCTGACAGATGCATTCTGTGTTCATTGCAGTGTAGCGCACCACCAAACCACATTCATTCAAGACTAACAGTTTGAATGAAGTGAAAAATTTGGTTGGAGAAAAGGTGTGCACTTTTAGCTCCTAGCTGTAGATCTTTGCAACTCACCAAAAAGTACATTTTCCACAATTATTACCTTTTTCTGGACATTTTCAATCTGTGTACAAGTGATAATGCGATTTAAACAAGTTTTGCATTGCCTTTCAGTGATGCTAAATGGTAAAAATATTAAGATGCACCTTTAGCTACATGCTCAGTGTTGCAGATTTAGGGAGCACCTCCAAAAAGATTGAGTGTTTTTCATTTAAAACTTGTTCAGCGTGTTTCCACTAGAACTTCAACTTGTTAATCCAAACAACAGTAAACCATGTGGAAAGAGTGTACATTGTTTAGCAAAAGTAATCAAAAGTCATGTGTATTTTAACATTTTTTCATATTGTAACCACACTCATCAATATATTTTGCATGGATTTTATGCAGAAAGTTGCACAAAATTGTGCAGTGGAAGGAAAAGGAAGCATAGTTAAAAAATTTTATACAGAAAAATATAAAAAAAATTGAATAGAGCATTTATGCTCAGCCTTCTGGAGAAGAGAAACTCTCACTGCTTCTTTAGCAAAATCTCCCTACTCTGATTGGAGTGAGAGCAGTTCTAAAAATTGATTTTAACCTTTGCTGAATAATTTTAATTGGATTTAGTTCTGGACTTTTACTGTTTTTTTTATTTGTAAATTAGCCAGAGCTAAACATAGCTCTAGCTATACTTAGAGTTATTGTCCTGTTGGAGGGAGAGCCTCCACCCCAGTTTCCAGTCTTTTGCAGCATATTAAAATGGTTTTGTTTCAGGATTGTCCTGTAATTAGCTCCATCCATCTTCTCATAAACTGTGACCATCTTCTTTGTTTCTACTGAAAAGAGGCATCCACTCTATTGTATGCTTCAATTGTAGTCTCATATGACCAGAACACCTTCTTCCACATGTTTGCTGTATATGGCTTACAGGATGGTTGTTTTGATAGGTTTGCAGTTGTGCCACACTTTTTTTTACAATTTTAGATGATAAATTGTACAGTGCTCTATGAGGTGATTGCTCTGTAAAGCTCATTGTTTTGTAACCTAATAGTGCTTCAATCCTCTATAACGTTCTCCTGATGCTTTAGTCTTTATGATGCAGCTTGTTCATTAATATTCTCCAACAAACTTTTGAGGTCTTCAGAGAACGTTTATATTTTTTACACACACATATGGACTCTTAGGTGAAACTTTAAAGGCAATTGCTCTCATTGGATTTTATTGTTTATTCAGGGTAAAGGGACTAAATAGACATGCACAACACTTTTTTGAGTAACTATTTAGCAACTAAGTATTCTTTTGGGCTTTAAAAATGCAGAAGCAAAATGTCAGAATTTCAATATTCTGATTGTAAATAGTAGCAGAGGGTCAGTAATGTAATTTGCTTACGACATTTGGTGTTAAAGACTATGCAATCATACATATACCACGTATTAGAAAAAATATAAAAGTAAAATAACATCTACCCATACTCCTGCTCTAGCAAAGCCTCATTTTCTGTATTAGCACCATTCAGGAATCAAACAGGACTTGCTTTACAACTTAAATATGAATAAACAGTTCAAAGAAGAAAAAAACTCAAAATGTGAGGAGGAAATAGCAAAGAAATGTGTAGATGTACTTACTGTACCCATTCAACTTTTTAATTTTGACTAAATCACAGTATGTTTAATATCTTAATCAATGCATTCCTGTCTGAGTCATCCTTATTCAAAAACAACACTAGGTCTGATTTAACTCTACAAAAGCTCAGTTAGATAAGACGGATGTGGAAAAAACATAGCTGTAAATTTCAGTGACATTAGAAGTCATCATGAGTTGATCAATGTCTATAAAAGAATAACAGACGAACAACTTCTTTACACAAATTAACAAAAGCCTCAATGGTGATTTAAAACAGATTGAGATTGATATAATAGATGTCATAATAAGCTAACAAATGTATTAAAAAAACTATGATTATCCTGAACTACCTCCTGGTTTTAAAAGAATATTTTGCATTTGCATGTAATTATCAATGGGTTCAGTTGTGAAATACTGAACTGAGTGAAAGTTTTGAGGTGTAAACTTTTATGTAAATGGACCAGAAATGAGACAAAGTACAGAGAAAACTTTATTTACCTGAATGCAGCCAGGTACTCTGCATCACCCATTGGAGGGTCCAGACCACCAGTCCATCCCACATTGACACTGAAGCCTTTACCCGCTCCTACACCCACCTGGATAAAAGCAGACCAGGAAAAACAGGGGGACTGTGAGAAAGAAACGATCACTGAGAATGTCAAAAAAAAAAAAAAAAAAAAAAAAGTAAATAACTGAGGGGAAGTTGAGAAACTCCACGACGATGACAGATTTGCACCAAATGCTTGCAAAGTTAGCATTGCTGTTGCAAAACTTTGTGTTGCAGCAACAGAGGGAATGTCACTGCATCTCTTAAGGCAACATCAGGGAGTGATTATGATTCCTAAATGAAATACGGATGGCTGTTAATTCAACACCCCTGTCCCTCCATTTTGATTTCTATACAGTTTGTCAACTGGCCTTTGTAAATCACTGAGCCAGAGCAGAGCTACAGCCGTTTATAGTTCCCGAGCTTTAATGTACAACTTAAATGGGCTGAATACTGACTGGTCTACAAAAAAACCCCCAGTGTATTAAGAATATACTATATACTATAAACTATGATCATCTACGTAAAGTATAATGACTGTCAATTATGAGTTCTGTGTGTGAGAGTCAACTGAAAATATTGAATCCCATTCTCCACAACTCCTTCTTCATGTTTTGAATGAGACGGATGCCAGGCAGAGTTGATGAAGCTTCCCTCAGGTTGACCTCGTTTACTCGGGGCAGAAAGTGAACAGAGGCCTGGATTTTGGAAAGAAGTTGAGGATTCCTGTCTCTCGCTCTTTGTAGTCCTGCAAGAAGCCATTTAACTGTTCCCCAAACCCTTCTCCATCAGTCAATGTGTCAGTTTGGGGAGAAATGGTGGAGGTTGATTGACAGCCACTTGGCAACAATGTATGGTAATTTCCTTTTGTGTGTGTGAGAGAGAAAGAGAGAGAGAGTGAGTGTGAGTGTATGGGTGTGAGAGGATGCTTGAAAGAGAAAGAATGCTGATGAGCATCACAGAGAGTCTGTCTCCATTCTTCTCAGTGGACGGGATGTTCGCAGGGCAAACGAAAAACACATGAGGCCTCCTGTCTTCTGCCAACTGTTAATGTACCAGCATGCATGCGCCTGTGCACACAGTCAGATACACAAGCACACGCACATTAACCAAACATACCATTTCTGCTATAGCTCCGAGTGCATTGCGCTGTTCTTTGTTTTCTGTCTCGCTTTCATGTTTCAGGACTTGCTGGACTGAATTAAACCGTCACTGGTATTTGTGAGCTACTCCGCGCTCTGTGTTATGATGATGACATCACACCCCTTACCCCATGGAGAGATATATACCTACACAGGGGACAGAGAGACTCCAGAGGTTTACCACACTGCTCCTCAGAGGTTGCGAGTCCACTTCAGGCAAAGCCACATCCAAGCCCAGAAAAGCGTTTTTATGTGCACTCCTCGTGAGATTTTATGGGAGAGCACTGAGTATTATCGTGGGGGAGGGTGGCAGCGTGAGAGGAGGGAATGTGGGGGATTGAATGAGTGGCAAATGTCAGCATGGGATGGGGTCAATTGAACTGACCGGGGTAGTCATTTCACTTGGTTTTGGGTAAGACCACAGGAAGGAAACATAGGCATCTCAATTTCTTGGATTCAGACAGGCACACAACTCAGCTTCATACATCCTGCTGAGAGGGCCTGACCTCCAAGGCCTCAAAGTTTCTCAGCCAGAAGTACGAATGTAAACATATACACAGTGGTTACTAAAACATACAGTAAAACGTCTCCATGGTGCTTTCACTGGATAAACATGTTTGAAAAGTGTCCCAGATATATTGCTCACACAAGGACGATGGAAGACTTGCAGTAGGCGAGTGAAGACCATAATATTTTAAACTTGCTTTATAAAGCGTTCGTACTGAGGGATTATGAAAGAAAACATAATTGGACAGTAACGATCTGAAGTTACAGATATTTGCTCAAGGATAAAATGCTGGATTTAGATAAACAAATTAAGCCCAAAACTGACAAATGATTTATCTGTCAAAGCTTGAAATGTTTTGTCAGGGAGCTAACTAATTAAAGGCCTCCATTATCTCATAAGTTAATTTTTAACTTTGGTTTTGTGTTATGTAGATTATTCCTTGATCTAGCACACAATTTTATTTGTCTACACAGGCACACTGAGCTCTTTTGATCCTTACTGGTTTACTGAACTCAAACAGATACTAGATACACTTCTGGGTTAAAGCATTCATACCCCCTGAATCTTTCCACGTTTTGTTCCATCACAATCATAAACCAGGCTGCATTTAAAAATATGAAAAATGAGTGTGAATTTGTTCAGCTCTTTTGCTCTATTATTTGCCCAAAAATCCAGTGTTTTTAGTAGGTGTCTATGTGGTAAATAGAGTTCACCTGTGTTTAATTTAGTCTCAGTACTAATACAGCTGTGCTGTAAAGGTCATTCTGGTATACATCTGTGAAGAAACAGAGCCATGAATACTCTTCATAAATAAGCTTTGTTTAATCCGGGTCTGCTGTTGTCATAGCAGACTCATACTATGGATATGCGTTTCTTTAGCAGAGACGATGAAGGTGATCAGACGTGAACGTGAGGATAAATTGAGCTAAAGACTAAAAAAAAAAAAAAAAAAACATGAAAGGAAACCTGCTAAAAAATATGTTTAGAGACAGTCCTTATCTAATGTAACTGAGTGGTTTGTTTTTATAATAAAAAAAAATCAGGCTCTAGATATGTAAAACTGGCAGACATACCCCATTGAAGTGGCAATGAAAGGTGGTTGTACAAAGTATTGGTTCAAGAGTTATGAGGTGCTGGCAGGTTGAATAGAAATGTATGTCACACTTTTCAGATTTTTACTTTTATCACTTTTTGAAAAGCACTTCTTTTCTTTCACAGTTATGCTATATTTTGTTTGCGTCCACTAGATACCTTTTTCATGTAATAGATAAAAGGGTTTTGTGGCAGCATTACAAAATAGGAACAAGTTCAAATGGTATTATTACTTTTGATAATATCTGCCGCATCAAGGTCATAAATCTACAAAATAAAGAGTTTTATTTTTGTGGGGTTCTATTAGCACAATGTAAATAAAACCATACACAGATACTGTTTAAGTACCTCATTTGGATGTCCACTACCAGGAAAGAAGTTCCCATCATCGTAGCGATGCAGAGAGATATACAGAACGCTTGGGTCATCATAGAAGGCCTCTTGGGTGCCGTTGCCATGGTGCACATCCTGGACAAGATTTGAGTACATAAGAGTATAAATAAAAGTATATATAGATATAAATAGGTATTGTATAATTTGGACAGTAAGGGTAACCACAAATACATCAAAAAAATCTCACATAAACTGATAAAGTGAAGACAGTTTGTAAGACTTGCATAACTTTTCACATCAGTGGCAAAAGTACTTATTCTTTTTTGTTTGATATGATAATAACAACTGTAGTTTCATAAAATAATATACTATATCATGTGTCCTTTGTAAAGATTTTGAGCAGACTCAAATACACACATGTTCAGCAGAGACAGTGGCTGGCTCTGGATCGGCATATGTATGCCTCGGTGAACTTTTATGTGCCTGTGTGTGATTTTGAATGTACTCCAAGCACATGTGACAGTTCAATTCGCACGTGGATAACAGAAATAACTGTTATCTAAATTGTGATTAGGATTGCTACTGTAAGTCTGGGTCCTTGTTATTTGCACCTAGAAAACATCTACTTTCACTCTGTATGTTTGTAATGTCTCCATGAAGAGAAGGGTGAAGCTGATCGATGTTCTGGTCCTTACCCAGTCTACTATGAGGATCTTGCTGACACTGAGTTTGTGTTGGAGCTGCTTGGCTGCGATGGCCACAGAGTTGAAGTAACAGAAGCCCCTGTGGACAAACAAACAGGAAGAGTGGCAGCCACATGTGTTTATCACTGTGCATCTTTTGCAAATTAATTTCACAAAATCCACATATGGCCCGTAGGAACCTGTAAAACAGTTCCTTGGCTGTGTGTGGTGCCTTCTCAAGCCATGACAGCCCCAGTGCTGACTCCTGCCACGTTAACGTCTATTGCAAGTCATTTAAGAATATTATTGTGGTTTAGGTTCTTCAGTGTTCGCCTTTTCTCAGCGGACAAACAAAAATGGCTTCCGTTAATAGAATGTTATGCTGACTCTAAAGTGTCTCACTCCTGAGCAGTGCAGAAGCCACGCATTTCATGACAAACCGAAGACAAAGCTCATCATAAAATTTAAGACACATTTGAAATGGTAATTCTGCCAGAAAGCTGGCGGGACGCGAGGGATGATTTCTGAGAAATGAACTCACAGAACTCACTAACACTGGCTGTCTACAACAGAAGTATGCAAAGAAAATGTTGATGCATGAAAAACAATGGAGGAATGTTGGAAAAGGCAGTGTCAGCATTGGGGTGTAAAGTGTGATTGCCTACGTGCATGCGTATGTGCCTGCGTGTGAGTGTGTGTGTGTGTGTGAACAATGTACATCATAAGCTGTCCAAACTTAGCTCATCAAGAAAAATCATTATCACGCCATAAATAACCAGTGACAAGCACTGCTGAGCTCACATACACAGCCCCAGCTGAATGTGGTTATTTGGCTAATGCCTGCTATCAAAGGGTGACACAAATCAATGCACACAGATATGCACATCCACACGTATCCACACACAGCACATCTGCAGGGTGCATGGATACACAGCTCCTGCACGTCTCTTTTGAGGTTCTTTGCTTTGTGTCTCAAAAGCTGTAAAGAAACAGTAGAGGAGGCAGATAGCCTCTGGCACTGGGCAGATAGTGCACACCACTCATACATTAACATAGACACACTACGGCACCCTCTCTCTCTTCTTCACAAGTATTCTGTAGCTCATTTATCCAAAATAAATTAAAAAAAAAACAAACTTTGCAGCCCCCTTAGCTCCTGGTAGGCATTGGTTTGTGTGTGCATGCTTCTGTACTTACAGAGGAGAAGAAGGAGTAGCGTGATGTCCGGGAGGTCTCACCACTGCAAATCCATTCTGTAAGAAAACAGAAAACAGTCTTAACACCTCACTGTTTTAACAACTTATTCTTAAACATAAAGGTGTTAAAACATTAACATGAAATTGTTTTAGATATAAATAAAGGATAACAAAAGAGGAGCTGCAAACACCTTCATTTACTGTGAAACAGCTGTCCATTACACTGCACAGTAAACACTGTCTATAACATACTTAATTCAAGCAGTATAAATAAAAACTCTTTTTTTGCTTTTGTGTTAATGTAATCACATTGAGCTACTCCAGTTGAGGTCAGTTTGAATTATGGAAATCCTCTTTTAGCTAGCAGCTGCATGCATTCCCCAAGTAGTTGAAAGATTTGACAACTAAGCAGCAGCCTTTTACTAAAGTTGACAGGAATTTTGGCAAAATGTTATCAGTTGTATGTATTGAATTTGGAGTTATGGCTTCATCATCACTGAGTAACCTGTCAGTCTCTGTCAGTACATAACTAGTTTCACTGCTACGTAATAGCTAAGTATGAAAAATGTAGCCCAAAACATCCACATATCCATCCATCCATCCATCCATCCATCCATCCATCCATCCATCCATCCATCCATCCATCCATCCATCCATCCATCCATCCATCCATCCATCCATCCATCCATCCATCCATCCATCCATCCATCCATCCATCCATCCATCCATCCATCCATCCATCTCACAGTGATCCATCTCACCTTCAGCTCTCTCTGTGCCACCTTAAGGGCCAGGTCTATGACACATCCTGCTGCTACTTGGGAAGCAGCAGCTGTGTGTTGCTCATTCCAAACTGTATCAATGTCCACCTGTTTTTGAAACAATGGAAAGCACATCACAACTAGATTTTATTCATAAAAATGTTAGTATTCCTGTTACATATTATTACAGGATTAGCTGATTAGAGCATGAAGAGAGTAGGAGAGGGTCAAATGGTTTTTCATTACAATGGCAAAATCTACTTACTTTTGAAAACATCTCAGACAAAATATTTAATTGTTTCACGACAAAAGTGTGTATGTGTATGTATGTGACCCGACTCTTCAGTTATCTCTGCTGGCGGTCTGCTGTGCTGTTAGGGGAACGCTGAAATTACAGGAATTTCTTTTTTCACAAGGTTTACCATCTTGTTTCAATCACCCCTCTTCACTCTAGCAGCTAAAGGCCGGAAATCCAGGCACATCAGTGCTCTTATCAGCTGCCACCCATCCCCCTTCAGGGTTTTCTTTCTTTACTATAAATATGTCATTTTATTTATCCTACATCCCTTTTTAGGGTTCCCTAGGAAAATATATATACATTTTCAGCACTTGTATGTTTTCCCTTGTCGTTTCTTCCCCCTCTGACTATAGTACAGACTTTGATTTTTTTTGAGGTTTCAAAGTTATCTCAGCCAAAAACAATAGCATGAGCAATTGGTAGCATCATTATCTAAATTGTGTAATAAGGCATAATAAGCCATGTAATGTTTGCTGTTCAGTAATGCAATTAGATGAGAGGAAATATTCCCACATGACTAGTTTTAAAACAGATCTGTATTGTGTGTAATTGTGTGTTGATGTGTGTGTGTGTATGCCCGTGCAGGACTCACCCCCACACCTCCACATGGTAGGTCCACAAAAATACGTGATCCTGCATGGAAATATTTGTAGTATTTAAGAGTTATAAATATATCACATTTACATATGTAAATCTGATATATGTAAATGTGTACAGAAAGTGCACAAACAAACCATCAACTTTAATTACTTCATTGAGATTTTATTGGACAGAGAAAAGGTTTGTTTGAGAACAGAAGTGAACAAACAGGATCACAAAAACGAAGTTTTATACTTCTCCAGGTATAAAACTATGGAGAAGTTTAAAGGTGATTGAATGTTTGACAGAGCACTCTTCAGTTCTTCATCTGGGGAAACGTTGCCCAACTGCAAACCTACCAAGGAACAGCCACCCACTTAAGTTGACCAGTCAGACAAGCAAAACATTAAACAGAGAAGAAGCCAAGAGGCCCGTGTTAACTCCTGAGGATTAGCATAGATCCGTAGCTCAGGTGGGAGAATCTGTTGATACGCAGACTCAACAAGTCTGGTCTTTATGAAAAAGTGGCAAGTAGAAAGCTACTGATGAAAGAAAGACATAACAAGTTCAGTTTATAGTTTTCCAGAAGCAATGCAGGGAACACAGCGAACGTGTTTGAAGGTGTTGTAGTTAGATAGAACCAAAACTACACTTTACGGCTTACAGGTGAAACGCAGTGCAAGGGCACTAAGCTAATGCTGCACATTACCCTGAACACACCACCTCCACTGTGAACCATGAAACATGTTGATGAGAAGAAATGGAGCTACGAACAAGGAAAACCTCAAAGAAAACTTGAGACTGGGATGGAAATTCATCTTCTGGGATGACAGCACTAATTATGGAGCCGGACTTACAAGAGAATGGTTTAGATCCAGCGTAAAATTAAATTGCAATGATTGTTAAACTCAAGTCTAATCTTTATTTCATATAATTAAGCTTAGCAACATATAAAGAATAAAATTCCCACATTTAAATTTGTGGTTGCAATGGAAAAAAAAAAGAAAAAACATTCAAGAAGTATGAATACTTTTGGATAGTATAGTGAAGCAGTGGCACAGCAATATTGTGAGTGTAGTCTTCAGTATTATTATTAATCTTACCAGTGCGCCTCTGATTGTCCATCAACACGTGGTTTTCTGAATGGACGGAAAGCAGCTCTGCACGGGTGGCTTTTCTACTGAGTATGCACTTTAACACAGAAATAAGGTTTTTTTTTGTGAACCTCTGGCATCTTTGGCAGCTAATTCTTTCACTCATAGTATAGCTGTGTGCAAAGTCCCTACCTCACATTGGCTCTTAAGCCCTCTCTCTTGCAGTCTAGACCAGATGCTCTGGATTCTCCCAGCATGCTCAGCATGGCGGCTGTTGTCTCCACAGATACACTGGTGCTTCTGCATCTGGGTATCGTAAACCAAACCTGCATACACACACACATAAAGACGTGACTTATAACCCAATACTTTTTGCTCTGAAGTCACGTTACCATCCTTCAAAATATAGTCAATGAAATCCTCCGCTACTTAAGTCAGTGTTTGACTCACCTGTTGTAAAACGTAGCTTGGCATCTTTGGCAGGGCTGGACAGTGACATAGAGGGCACTATGGTGGGTACATGTGAAGTAGGCGCCAGGGAGGTGGAAGGTGGTAGAGAGCGGCTCCGAATCACAGGCGGATGAGACTGATGAGGCCAAATTAAGGTAGGAACTCCCAGCACATCTGGCTGTAAAGTTGATCTGAGGATTACCTGCCTCTGTGTTTTGCACAAATGAGTTTAAAAGGGAAGACAAGGAAGTAATTAACATTTATTATAAGTCAGAGGGAGGTAAAAGTACTTTGAGTAAAGTATGGTTCTCCAATGCCTCCAGCTGGTAAAATTGCACATAATGTGGACAATTTAATTCTACTTGACTTGTGTTGAACAAGAACTTGATAAGGAAAAATACCTTGCTGCTGGAATATATAAACCAACAGTGCCCTCTAATGGTAAGGCAAGTTCATTCAGATAAAAATTAAAAAGGCACATTGATTTTATAGTGTTGGACATCAGTCAGTGGTTTCTATATACAATACATTTCTCAAGTGAATAATATAGAATAACACAGACATTCTAAATAACTTTCCATAATCTTTAGAAACTTTAACCAGTTAGTTTTAAAGAAAAGTTTATGAGATTTTTTTCTGTTCTATTTTGTTTGCATATGAACATTAGTACCTGACTGAGAGGGTGTGATGTCTCAATCAAGCTCTCCCGAGAGGAAGTTATGGACTCTGTGTCATAAACGGAGTCTGTGCTGGCATTGCTTTCTCTCCTGCGGTGGCCGTCTTCGGACAGTGAGCCCAGTTCAGAGCCGCACAAAGACCCTGTTCCAGAACCTGATGCTGATCCGCTCTCATCCACGTCCATGTCCTCAGACGGGATCTGTGTCAGATGACATTCTCGGTAAAATTGCACAGGCTTTACACCCTTAAACTCTTTTAAATTTTCTGACAGGATAAATTCTCTTTTTTTAGTCACTCTGTTCATAGTGAGTAATAGTTTTCTGTTTGGCATGCCAATGTTTACACCTGCCTCCTCTTACCTTGCTCAGCTGTGTGCTCAGCTTAAACCTTTCCAATCCGGCCTTGTGGTACAGCTGGGAGAGCTGTTGGTGGGTGTGTGGATGATGGCCGGCATGCAGGGGCAGGACTGAGTGGCTGTAAGGCAGAGGCTCTGAATGCGCTCGCTCCACAGGTCGATGTGAGCCCAAGGTAACTAAGCCTTCTCTTCTGGACGAGGAGGATATGTGAGGATGCTGTTGCTGAGGAATGGTACTCAAACTATTAACTGAAAACAACAAGAAATGAAAAGAAAAACAGTGACAACAAGGAATAAGGTGAAGGACAGGTCGCAGGAAGGAATTGAAAAAGACAATAAGCGACAATAAGAGGGATAGTAAGAATGAATACTTGACAGAAAAAAAACTGAAGCACGTTGATAGACTGTAAGGGAAACTAACAAAACTTGACAGTTTGGTTTGGGCTGAATGACATTTTGTTTTTTGTCGTAAGTGACACTGCATCACTGTACTCTGTCCAGAAGAGGGTGCTCTTGTATCAAGACATGCAGGATGACATATATGTGATTCAAGTTTTAGTACAGTCTCTGATTTAAAATAAAAGCTATTTTTTCACTATAGATCATTTTATGTCTTTGCAAATAAGTAGGACATTTATCACTAAAAGTCATATTGTCAACTTACAATAAAAGCTGTAAACACAAATTAGATAAATATATATTGGAATTTTTTGTTTTCGCCAATTCATAAAAACGTCAGATGACATCCACCTCCTCCGGAAATAAAACTACAACTTGTAGATACCAAGCATGTAAGATGAGGTCAAAGCATCAACTCCGAGCACCAACAGCATAATTTAAGTCAAACGTGCATATGTGGCTCTGACAGTTATCAGAGCCACATATGACGTTTGTGCCATACATGCAGATATAAGCTTCGCGGACAATGCCACTCACGAGGAACAAGCTGCTGGCGCATCAGCCCCATGTGTGGTTCAAATATGAACACTGGCTGCAAGCGTTGAGATATAGATGGGACCTCCAGAGGGAGGTAGACAGACTGCAAAGTCGATGCTGCCACAGGCTTTGTCACACGCAAGTCAACCTGCAGAGAAAGAGAATGACCAATTCAGAGATGCTACAGAAGTAGAAACACATTCATTATGGGCGTGGCTTAAAAATTAATAAACTGGGTGATTCGAAGAAAAGCTAAGGGTTTAATTGCCTTGTTGACTACTTGATGTATACATTTATACTGTTATCAAAAAGGTCAGAACGGAAGTGGAAGTCATGTGGTGTACATATATTAACTTTAGAGAAACTAATAAAAGGAACTTAATAAAAATATTTTTATCTATGCAGCATTACAGCAACAAACACACAAAAGCATCTATTCTCCATTTTGTTGCGCTTCAACTATGAATTTTTATGTTTGTTGTGACTTTACATGACAGAAATTACCTGGCTCTTAACTTTTTTTTCTTTTTTACAAAAAAGTTTCACATCTAAAGATTTAAACAAATTCTACCGCTTTTCCCTTGCAAAAACAATTAAAGCTACATTTAACAGCTGGAGGATACTAGCCCTCTTCAGTCCACTGGAGCTTCCTCCACATGCTTTTTATTGACTCATTTTGAAGTCTGAATCAAATGCTACTTAGCAATTTGGTAATTTTGGAAAGGAACTGGTTGTACTTTGTTTAATTCAGAGGCATCAAAGTAAAAGATTTTTCTTTAACAACAACAAAACAACCACTTACACTCTTTTGTGTTGTTGCGGCTATTGCACATTACAAAGTAAGTAATTTTGTTCGGTTGTGCACTGTAACGTTTACACTGACATACAAATCAAGAAATTATTGGTGGTTTCGTCTTGAGAGAGAAATACAAAAACGACAAAATTCTGACTGAAACTCAATTCAAATTTCTTGCTCACCTGAGCAGGAAGTCCAGCAGTGATGTTGTGCATTGCAGTGTGGTTGGCAGGCAGAGTGAAGTGGGCTACATTACCATTGTTCATCAGCACCCTCTTTGACTGGAAAAGCACAAGTCTAAATTATTGTGGCACATTCCACAACATGCACAATTTCCCAAAACTCGTCACATTCAAACTGTTGTGAAACAAACATTCTTAGCATCCCTGAAAAAACCAAGACTACACACTATGAAGAAATAGTCCCTAAACTGTACACATATTTCATTTAGACTGTTTCTCACTGGTTGAGAGCGTATTTGTGTTGAAAGCTCGGGCAGCTGAAATTTACTAGCATTCCATTAAAGACGCAAGCAAGAAATGCATATGGAAACCCTTCACTATGTCACACTTTTAAGCAAAAGACGTGACTGTGACTGACATGCTTAGAAAGGGTCTCACCTCAGGAGCCCGTGAAAGAGACCCGTTGTCTGACATGAGGGTGTCGTTAGGTGAGCTGCAGCCTGATGCTGAAGTGCTGCTTCTGCTTGGGGAAGAGTCTGAATGACAGGATGGAGGGAAAAACCAAAAGCACATTAAAACATAAACATGCAATGAAACAAAATACAAATTAAAGCAATTATTTTTCACCTAAAAATACAAGATTCTTATGCGAAATATACATTTTTACAGTGCAGTAACAGAACTCTATACTAAAGAAATACTAAAAAGCCAACATTTAATTTCCTCTGTACTAAACAGTGAGCATAAGGTTCTTTTCCAATTCCTGATCCTGATACTCAAGCCAAATGTCAGGATGCCAAGATAAAAAATGTGTCCTCATCCAGCCTAGTGGATAGAACTATAAAGAAATGTCACTTGTGTCAAATTTATACCACAGGGTAAGAGGAAGTCCTAGATTAATAATTAGAAACTGTAAAATCTCTGTTTAATTTAAAATGTTAGTAAAGACAAAATTGAAATATGCTTCAGTTACATTTTTGTAAACTAAAGTTTTAGTAACAACAACTGACTACTGACTTGATGAAATTTGATGGGTTTCCTTAGACAGAACACTTTTTTAATCAATTTGACTGAACTTGACTGTATTGTTTGAAAACTAGGATGTATGTCTGCATTCCTTGTTCATGTGTGTGGTTTTATACTTCAATCATGTTCAAAATAAATAAAGAAAAATAAATGTATGATTGGACTGAATTGAACTGTGCCACCTATCATTTTGTAAAAGAAAAAAAATCCTAATACTGGAGTTTTCTTTTCCACTTAAAATGTAATTTAAATAAGGTTTGGATTTTTGAAAGAAAAAATTGTGTGATATTTTGCTGATGTAATACATAGATTTTAAGGATTTTTGGCAAGAGTGCCAAGTGTGTGCCTCTGCAGATGAACATAAAGATACAATAACCTTAAAATGATGCCATATAAAAACAAACAGAAGACTGAGCATGAATGTTCATACCCATATTTTCTGTCCTATGTTTGACATCAGGAGGGGCACTGATCTTCCGTTGCAGCGGGTTAGGTCTTGTCGAGATGAGTTTCTTCAACTTCCACTTCAGTGTGGGCTCGGATACTGCTCAAATACATAAACACATGTAAATTAACAGCGACAGAATCGAGTTAAAGTGAACTGTGCAAATACTTCACTGCTAATGAATACTTAAAATCATCCACGTTTACATTGGGCATTCTCCAATAAACCTAAACAAAGTAATCAATCACTGGCAGGCTTAGTTCAGATAAAAGCTGTTTGTGTTGTCGCCGTGCCAACTAAAGCACCCTTGTGTGAGTTTGTGTGTGTGTGTAGATGTGTGTCTGTGTTAAAGGTTTTAGGGCAAAGTAAATAAATAATGGATGGTGTACTCGCAGAAATGTAACAAAAAAAAAAAAAAAGGAACCACTCCGATTCATACAGTGAGGAAGAAGTACTCAGGATTCTCACGCAGTTCATTTTACACATACCTTAGTTAAGGTTATACAACTTCTCTTTGCCTCACTGTTGCCGCACCGTTTTTATGGCTGTCCTGCAGCTCTGACCCTGTAGATCTGATGCTTAGAGCTTAATTCATTCTAACCCAATGACCACATCAAGATGTGTTGAATATCTTAGATTTTCTATCCTCCTTATGCCCAAATCATATTAAAAAACTTTTAGAGCGAAGTTTACAGTATCATGTTAAGCTACGGAGTACAGTAAGTTTTACTTGGAGGTATAACTCAGATTTCACTGTAATCGTCACATCAGAAAGTAAATGAAATGGAAAATCACCAGCATCTTAAAAAAAAAAAAAAATTGACCTAAGGGTGGCAACCCCGGTCAGAAACACAAACAGGAGTCTCACCTGTTCTTCGCAGGGCAAGGTCCTTTCGCTGGTCACAGGGTGTAGGTTGAGGCTTGAGGGACATGTCAGGCACGGGTGGCCTAGGTAACCAAAACAACATCAGACGCACTGGCTTAGTCACGGGAAAATAAGGGGAGAGTTGTGAACATCAGTTCTTAAGCCTTGTCACTCATTCTCAGCCGCAAGTTTAAGTCTGGGTAATTCCAACAAATAAATAGGCTTTGATTTTTAGTGCAGTTGTATGTTTAGTGTCACTGTCCAGCAGAAAGTCTTACAGTCTCAAGTCTTTTGCATACCTCTAAGAGTTTCAGAGTTTCCCTGCATGTTTCTTGCCCCATAAACTCTGATCAACTTTACTATCTCCATTTTTGAAAAACCATCACCACACCACTATGCTGCCCCCACCATAAGTCCCCATAGTGATTTCATGTTTAGGATCATTCATTTTTTGTCGTACATAGCGTTTTGCAAGGAGGCCAGAATGTTCTGTTTCAGTCTCATCTGACCAGAGTATTTTCTTTCAAATATTTAGAGGTCAGCCTCAATGGCTTCAGGGTTTCTTTCCATGATGTTTTACTTTTGCCACTCTCCCATAAAGGTCAGGTTTGTGGAAGTCATTATATTTTTGCCTAACAGTTCTCAATGAGATGTTGAAAGCAAAGAGTATCGTTTTATAATATAACCTTTTCACAACACCCCGAAACCCACCTGGTGTTTCGGGGTGACGTCTGAAGGCAACTTTCTACATTTAAGTTTGTGGATGTATCATTACGAAAAAGATCAGATTCAGAAAGAAGTACTACTGATTCCACCTTGACAAAAAACATTTTAACATTCTTGTAAAATAGAACTTTAAACAACAATGAATTTAACAGACATCAGTGCCAGTCTCACCTGTATCCCGGAGAGGCATTGCAGTGGCTGCCAGGAACCCTATCATGAGGAGGCTGGTTCTTCATGATTATATGATCACGCAGAATCTGCTTTACGTGTTTGCTAGCTACAGCACCTGCCACACATTAAAATAGGACAATGAAGTCCACAGAGTAGTTATTTTTATTGTAACATAATAAATAGTTATTCCTCTCATGCAAATTTAAGTACAAGCTAATGTTAAATAGCAGTACAGGGTTTCCCAAAACAAAATATAGGACACTTCTGTTATTTTCTTTTTTGGACTCTGTTATTTTGAAAATTTCCTTGGAATACAATAATACATGGCAGTAAAGGAAATCCCCTTCATTTACACTGAAAACTGTTACGCTGCGATGACTCAGACTCTGACAACCTCTCAGAAAAATGTCTGAAAACACATTCAACTCACTCTGTTCATTTTTATTCTTTGGCAACAGCTGCTGTGGGTCTTCTCTTTTCCCCTCCATCTTTCTGTGTCTTTGTTCAGTGTTATACTGTGAAGAAAAATTTGACAAACATTAGACCCAGTCCAGTCTTCTTTGCACCGCACACATGAGATGAATTTAAAGGGAGTGACATTTAGCTGCTGCCAATGTTGGTTAAAAACACCATTTGTACACCATTACTGGCACAAAATGTAAATATTGTTTACAGCTCAGTCGTAAATGAGGAGGAAATGATCTGGTAACAACATTCTGACCTGGTTGCTACTTATGTCTGCTGAGTTTTATGCTTGTGTACAGCTTGTGGGGAAAGCAGCTGCTTTCCTCCTGTGGTTAATGTGGTAGGAGGTCTTTCTACATTAAACTGGCATCCATCCATTTCTTTACACCCTGGTCCCTTAGTGGGGTCGGGAGGGTTGCTGATGCCCATCTCCAGCTAACGTTCCGGGCGAGAGGCGGGGTACACCCTGGACAGGTCGCCAGTCTGTCGCAGGGCAATACAGAGACACACAGGACAAACAACAATTTGGGCAATTTGGAGAAGCCAATTAACCTGACAGTCATGTTTTTTTTTGGACTGTGGGAGGAAACTGGAGGACCCGGAGAAAACCCACGCATGCACAGGAAGAACATGCAAACTCCATGCAGAAAGACCGGGGCCGGGAATCGAGCCCAGAACCTTCTTGCTGCAAGGCAACAGCTCTACCAACTGCGCCACTGTGCAGCCCTATTATAGGGCTGCACAATAGCCCTACTGGCATGTTTTGTACAAATAAAATGTTGATACTGTGGAATGTGACAATACATAAAGAACTACCTCAGTTTGTTGATTTTGTACAGTATATCTGAACTAACTAAAATAACACAGAATCCTTCTTACTGCATCTGATCACTCAATTCATCCATGCTTATAAATGCTGAGACCTTTATTGGAACACATCTTTATCTGTATTACATCACCTGCAAGTGGTGCTGGGAAAACTGAGAGCAATGTTGAGCAGTGAGATGTTCCAGATAGAATGAAGGCTGTGGAGCCAGCATGGCCGAATCTGGACGTGGATGTAACAACCTGTGAGTTAAAGTCAGATCCATGGGCTTGACCCTTCAAATGGCCAACTCTGACTGCTGAGGATCACATCCACTGTACAAGGGAACAGAAAAAATAAGGACAGATCAGTTGAGCTGTGACACTGGGTGAGAGTTACCTTTAGATTAGGGCTGAAACTAATAACTATTTCCCTGTTGGTAAAGATTATCAATAATGTTCTCCCAATGAGAATGTACGTCTCTTGAGACTTCTAATAATTTTTCAAAGGTAAATATGCATCTTTGCCCTTTGTTTTACTCATTTCACCAGAAGAAAACAAAATAGACCTCCAGTAAATAGAACAAAACACAGACACTTTTTTACACAATTGCGTGCTAAGACAAAAGTTTTAGTTCACTGAATTTAGAAACCTAAAAATATCAGGGGTTATTTCTGAGTACAAGAAGTCCAACAGCATCATTGTGAAACAAACTTACTCTCATGGTATAACTTACAAAAGAAAGAGCTGACCAGAGGGTTAAAAAACACCTAGAAAAAGTGAACCTGGCATAATCTTGCAAACAATGTGCAAATATAGAGGTAATCCAATACCGACACCTGAAACTAATAAATGTGCAAAGCCAAGTTTCAGTACTGATGCAAAAGTATAGATACAGAATGTATGGAAGGATACATCTTGCTGCCCTGGGGGTTCAGTGACAGTGAAAAAGATGGAGTTATGGAAACTGTTACCGTAACACAGCAACTATTCTGTCATGGCAACAGTCACTAACATCACAGCAGCTGGGATAGTGCCTTATATTTTTTAGCTAAATGTTCCAGTTACTTCTAAAATTTTTATTATTCCGATAACATCCAAGCTGATGTCATCCAACTATAATAACAACCAACTCTCATTTCTTACAGTAAGTCAGAGTGGGAAAGAAAATAAAGAAATGTGCTTGACGTAGACAGAGTTCCCCTGAAAAAGAAAACACTCCCACACACTTAACTTACCGTGCATAACATGAGACTGAAACTCAAAAACAGGTTGTGACTTTATGACTGCAGATTAATTTAATAATCAAAAACACATTTTGTATAATTTAAGACAAAAGTTTGATTAGATTTGTTGTGCGACAGACAGCAAAAACTGCAGATTCCTGGCACATCTCTGTACAGAAGCGAACTAGTCGCACTTTAAAAAATGTGAACAATTTTTTTCTGCATTTCAACAGCCACACAAAACCAATTAACTTTAGGCTGGTCTGTGAGACTTGACAATATGTAACAATGCTTTTTCTTTTTCCTTTTAGCTTGATATGTTCTCTTTTTCATTCCAACACACAAAAAAATTAAGGTACAGCTTGAAGAACCAGTCAGAGCAGCACAGTGAGTATTACCAAAAGAATGTCTGCTTGTTTTTAAAGGAAATTAAACAATCACCAGCCGAGTGGTGGTGGAGGGAACTCAGATAGTCTGCAAACACTTTCACATACACAAAAACACACACGAGCACCAAACAAGTCAACTCCCCTGAGAGAAAGGAAATAATCAGGAAGTCAGAAAAGGAACACCTGCGGTATATTTTTACACAGAAAAACTGCATGGGGCCTTTTTTTGCCATAAATGTTGAAGATTTGTGTAAACCTTGAATACCAGGACAAAAGTCAATGTTAACTTTATGGCATTTTGTATTTAAGTTGTGGGATTTTTTGCAAAAATGAATGGTCTGCAAAAGGTGACAAAAGCAGAGCAGACAAACTTGAAAGGTTTTCTAGAACCATTTTCTAAAGCTACATTGCTAACATACCTGAGCACGAGGCAATCAGTCAAAGAAGCAATTTGCATTTTAAAACTAATGCTTCCCGTTTGTGACTTTCTGACATGCAGGCATTGAAAACGGACATATTTCTGTTGTGGCGATTGGTAAAAGTTGTAAAAGGAACTGAAAATCCATCTCATGCAACAAAAAGTGCAGCTTAAAACAGTTAGAGGCAATAGAATACATCTGAGTGAAATCAAGTCATCCAGTGGGGATTTGGTCTAAAAATGCTTTCCAAACACCTGCATTTAGAGTTTATGCACTAATGATCTATCTTAAGGCAGAGTTTCAGCGTGATTCATGACATCTGACTTGACACAAAACCAGCTTGGTCACTGCACTCTGCATTCAAAGAGCCAACTAGAGAGATAAGATTTCATCTGCATTCACCCTGAGGGATTAAAGGCACCCATGATTACTTCCTATCATATTACCAGTGTTCTTCACAAGAATTAAAACTATCATATACACTTCTTTTTAACTCTGCTTCACAGTGATTGATATGTTTGTAGCGAACATTATTTAGGAGTAGTGCTTATTTACCAACTGTGCTTCACAAATACAATTACAGGATAAAATCTGGTGGGAACAAGAAGAAGTTTAAGTCGATAAGATCTGTATGTTTGCTTCTCTGTCTCTCTTTAAAGTGTTGTCGTGCTAAAAATAGCAGGAGGCAAACTTCTGGTTTCTGTAATAGCATATTCGTTTCACACGATCATCCTCTTTTTGTGGGCCCAGTGCAGCAGCACACCAACACAAACACACATTCACGCACGCATAACAAACACACATGCTTAGACTTTACTGGCGTGCATGCACACCCATGCACAGACAGAGACTCGCACAGAAACAGTGACTTCCTGTTTCTAAAGTTAGTCTGCACCATAACATCCTCTAGGTTCATTTAGGCAAGCAGAAGCTGCTATTTTCGTTGAATGGCTTCGCTGCAGCTCGAGAGATTCACAGATAATCTGTCAGCAGTAATTCTATTCATGCTGCAAATTAAATATTATGCCGACTTTGCTTTTTCACTTGACTAAACTTCAAGTTAAAGTATATATATACTCCACAATTTTTAGTCTCCATATGCTCAAGCATTTCACCCCCTGTAGTGAAACATACGCAAAGTATGTAGTGCACTGAGCTCCTCAATACTAGACCAGTTCCTGAGGTCCATAACATGACAGCTACTTCACCATGCTTGGCACCTTCTAGCGGGAGTAGCCACCCTCCTCCCTGCACCCACCCTTCTTACGTTTATAGGAATCCACAGCTGCTGGGCACATTCTGTCCCCCTGCTTCCGAGCAGCTGGAGTATCAATCTCCAAATGTGCTCATCCTCCTGTGTGCGTCCATCCTATGCACCCCGAGATATTAATAGCTTGCAGTTGTTTCTTTAGAGAGTACACAGCAGGCCTTTGTGTTTGCATAACCAGGGTCTGTTTGTGTGACAGTTGATGGTGCATTCACATGCATTAGTGCATCAGTGCTGGTGCAAGTGTATTAATAGTCACCATTTGTTTCTTTTGAAGGAGCACTGAGGCTCTTTGTGCAAGTTTCAGTGCATGCAAGCAGACCGATGTATTTTTAGCATCACCTGTCGGCAAACACCGGCGTTATTGAGCACAATTATGCATGCACTTGTGTTTCAGAACAGTGAGTTTGCTGCTTCCCAACATATTAATAGCAACACACCACTTGTCTGGCAGGAGTGTGTGTTAGAGCTTTGAATGTATTATTAGTATTACGAGAGCTAACAAATGCTTCTGTATTTGTCTGCTTGTTGAAGTGGCATTCAGAAACTTAAGTACAACTCCAAGTTACATGAAAAAAGAAACATGTTCAGGACAGTGAAGTCCCTCATAAATAGATTGCATTGAATGATAATGCCTCTTTCCAGTAAAAAACATACAGTTTTTATGCCATGAACTTAAAAACATCCTGAGATTGTAGAGATTGGAGTTGTGTAACTAAAAGTTTATATTTTATTACTTAATCTAGATCTTCATATTTTTTGTGTGTTCAAGTAGCCTGTGGTCAATGTGATTTGTAGATGTCATGGTGTGCATGTAGCCCAAACTCGATTTACTAATTAGGTGATGACTGAACACAACTTCTTGCTCTGGATTTTCTTTAGAGTACATCAGAGTACAGGAGGTTTAACAGAAACATGTCATGTACTTCCCAGATTTTATTTTTAAGTTTTTTGGAAAACATTGCGAAAGCCACTTGAGCTCAAATGTTGGGAATATGCAGTAATGACATTCTCAAATTGAAGAGAAACACTTAAGATTCAGACAAAAAATTTAGAATATTTTTAGAATTATTGTTTTTTTCCGTATATCTACCAAAAAGATTAAGCATAATCCTCCTGAATTTATATACAATACAACATTGTATCTAACCACAGTAAATCTGAGGTTTGAGTTATTTAAAGTAACAAGTACTTCTACTGCTTTTTGAATAGCTGTTCAAATTCAGAGCTTTCTGGTAACGATTCAGTAGCTGGTGTACAACTGATGACCACTGCTCTTCATTTCCTCTTGAAAATGTTTGCACAAATTTTCCACAGTGCCACGACAATTTCTGAATACGTACCTTAACATGATGTACGACTTCCCAAAATCAACATTCTTGTAAAAGTTCTCTAAATCCATCAGATTGCACAGAATGTAAATGGTCTTATTTCTTTTTCGGTTTTATGCGACTTGTTAGTTTTTAGTAAGTATACGAGAGTGTGGTCAGAATAAGATGTGAGAGCTACGTTCTTCATATGATCAGGCCCCCAGTAATTATAGCATTGCCCTGTAAGCTTTGTATTGTCCCTGGGAACATCTGTCTTCAGAAACTGTAACAGGATACCTGGATGTTTCAACAAGGAGCTAAAGGCAGTCTGCATCCACACTGAATACAATCATTCAGTTCAAAAAGAAAACATGTTGCCAGCATTTTCACATTTACCAACTTTCAGGTGCCTCAAAAAAGCCAAACTAAATTTAGGACAAGTGAAATGAAAGTTCTCAGCCACACCTCAAAGACAAACCAGTTCATTGGAACAAAGTTAGTACGATATTTTTTTCTGGTAGCTTCAATAACAATGGTAAATCCACAACATACATTCCACCTGTTGGAAACCGGTTTGCATAGAACTAAAATTAACCTGGAAGTTCCGCAGGAACTGAAGTTCTACAGTTCATTTAGTCATTTGTTGAATTTATTTTTATGGTTTGATCAGTAATTTAATTTAAAAAGGAAATCTCTTTTATAGAGCCATTACATCTACTGAGAAATGTTTATTTCTGTGAATTTGCATTATAATGGCATAAAGCTATTAATAATGTTGTCAAAAAAAAAAAGATAATACTGAGAAATATGCTGTGTTATATGCACTTAACACTTGAATTATTTTAATGACTACATCACCGCAGTTTGTCATGGAGATGAACAGCCTGTAGCACTGTTGATGTTTTGGGGAAGCCCAATTTACTTTAAAATCACCTTTCAGCTGCTCTGCATTGTCTCATTTGTCTCTCATCTTGCACTGGACAATACTCCATAGACTGTAAACAGATTTTAGTTACAAAATAAAAAAATTATAAACTAAACCTTGGAATGTATCCCTATGTGTTTAAATAAATTAACTTATGTTCCAATTTCTCACAGTGCAATAAGCATTTAAAATTTTAGAAAAATGATTTTAAATATGAGCAAAATCAATATGCTAGGTAGTTCCAGGGCTCTATGGAAGGACACTAATAGTTTTCATTACAGCGGGTCAATATTTCCATTCTGACCTGTAGCACTTCCATGCATTTCACTCTCTCCATCTCGTTACGTTCAACATTTCTGTAGAAGATAATAAAGCTGAAAATATCCCAAAGACAGGAAAACAAAAGTGTTCTAAATTTTAATCACACTGATAGCTATATTTACACAACATTCTATATAAAGCATGCTTTCTTTAAAGACTGCTTTTGAGCATACACTTTATGATGCCAATGATGTCTTAATTGCTCTTATTTAGCTCTGTTAATTTGCATTTCAGCTTTTATAAGCAATTGGTGTGAACTCCTCCTGCTGCAGTGGATTTTTAGCAACCTTCTGAGTACTACATATGCAATCAGTGCAGTGCGCTGGTATCAAAGCTTTCATGATGTTGGTCACAGTGGGCAGATTGAGAATTGGTATACAGAAGCAAAAACTCATCAGACAAGATTCAAACACACAGGCCAACAAGTTGTTAAAGTAACTTAATCTCTTATAGGGGCTGAATAGTGTAATTGCTATTGGAAGGTTATATAACATTACTAGTTATGTCCAAGAATGCAGTCATGAAAACAGCATCTTCTTTGAAGATATGTAGACAAAGTATGTGACACTGTGAATAAAATGACTGATGGTTTAACACCCGGGCTGACACTGATTACTCATGATGCCGGTTTTTTGACAAAGTTAATAACAGTTTTTCTCAGTTTCACTTGGGTGCATTTCTCAGATCAGAATAGAAATTCTCAAAACTACTTATTCAAGCTTCAAATCCGTGTCACTTATGCATATCAAGCAAGCTCTTTCTCATTTCTTAGAACAAGTTGCAAATGCCTTTGTACATCCATGCAAGTGGTTGTGTACAATTCTCTGCTAAAAATGTACCTTTGCGCAGACGCCCACTTTGAGTCTGCTTGGAGTACGCGTGCACCTCTGTGGAGTCAAGTACACCAGAGTATGTGGGAGCCTTTAGACGTCCGTTCCTCAACCTGTCCTGAATTGGTAAGTTGTTCCCAGGTGAATCCTGACTTTCTCCAACATAGGTATGTGTGAAGTCAACAGCCTAAGGGAAGATGAAGAGAAGTGAGGCTGTGAAGGAGGCGTTAGGAGGCAAAACAGAGGAGCCTGGATATGGAAAATATATATTTGCACACATTACTCTTCTGGGTGCCATGGATGCAGCACGTGATGACATCACAACAGATGCCAGATATGTTTTTGATGTGGATAAGAATTGGTGGCCCAACAATCAGAAATTTCAGGAGGTGTAAGTAATCTTTATATTAACATGACAATAAATTTGGTTTATCTGCACAAAATGACACAAGGACTGCCATTGCTATGCAACTGATATGTTCCTTGACAGAGATATTCACTGACAGAGACGAACTAAGGATTGTAAGAAACAGACTGGTTTTTGCAGGTAATCCATGGTATTTTCCTGTTTGCATAAATTGTTTTCAAAAATGCACACTGTTTCGCAAAGGATGTCGAGGATGGTTCGAGAACTGTGCCAAAATGAGTCAGAAAACTAATACTAATGCACATCCCCCATTCAAACACATTGTGTGAGCAGTATCATAGTAATATTACCCTGAATTATTCAAGCTAAGAATAGGCCCAGACTTAACCTGATGGGAGCTAGCAGTTTATTTCTTTCATGTAAAATAGATTTAGAGACTGGTCATCTTTAGCACCAACTTAATCCGATCAGTGGCCTCTACATCTCATCTTTACACTCTATCTTCCAACACTCTGTGATCCTCATATTACCTAATGTTACGTGAAGGAATTCCTTAACACACCCACACAGAAACATTAGTGCGTGCAATTTTGTTTTTTACTCACCTGCCTTAGGGATGATTTGACTAAGAACTCAGGTTCTCATGTTGACTTCTGATAATAGGTTTGGCAATAACTGTGAATCACTATTACTGCACAAAAGGTAAAGTGATTATACACAGGGAAGGGCTTCTTTGTTTTAAATTCACCCTGAAGTCAGTAAGAATGATATGACTACCTTCCAGTTCTAGCCTTTGATAAAGTTACTGATTAACTTCCACTCTTACCCTTTACTTTTTTGCCCTCTCTATCATGCTATCTTCTTATCAATTTCTGTGTTTCTCTTTGTTTTTGTCCATCTCTCTCATTCTCGCTCTCTCACTCACACACGCACACACACACACGCACACACACACACACACACATACACACACAGAAATAATAAACAGCAAAGTGATGGTCCCTTTGCTGTGTTGTTGAGAAGCAGACTGTATCAGTAGTCAGCTGAGTTGATCTTAAATCAGGAACAGGAAATGTGATCTGGGCCTCTGGTCGATCCAGAACACTATCCCTATTGTCAGAGCGCTGCTGTGGCTCACATGGGGAAAACACTGCTGACTTTTAAAGGTTATCTCTTCTGGGAAAAAGGTTGGCATTACCTCTTGCAATTGTGGAGCATAATTATGTGTACTGGATAAAAAGTATAAGCTTGTTGTTTTAAAAAAGAACAGCAGACGGGTGTCCACTGCCAGTGAAAGTACCATGAAATTGTATTTTTTGCAAATTTTTATTATACAACTTAAGAGTTGAATCACAAATGCTGAAAATAAATGACTTAACCTTGACGTGGAAGATCCCTTTTCAATGTGACTAGTCATCCTTATAGAAAAGAGGAAAAACAGTCCTCAGACTAAAAGCAAAAAATAAAATAAAAAAATCTTTATCTGGACAGTGTTTGAGTAACACTGTCCTGCTACAGTTAAAGTAACTACATGAAAACAGATGTCCTTCTGTTTTGGCCTTTAACACCCATTTGAACACATTGTGTTGAAATCCACAATAACCGGACGTCAGCTGTGGATGGTTTGTTATGAAGTCTCAATGCTTCTGAATAGTTTTGACATCTGATTAAAACAGATCAGTGGCTGCTTCTCCTTGGAATGCAGGCGACAGCTGTGGGTTGTTTAATTGAAAGTAACAACCATATTTTTGACTAGAGTATAAGTTGGCCTTTACACTTCTCATGCTGATAAAAGGTTATAAGGTTATATTTTTGCTTAAGAGACATGTTTTGACACATCACAATAGCCTAAACCTTTAGGACACTCATACATTCACAATAATCAGATGTTTTGCTTACGCTTTGGCACTAAACAGTTTAGTGAACTCCCCAATATCTTCTGTCTTGACTGATAAGATAGGCTCTGTTTGCAAAAGAAGGCCCCTGATAAAATTTGACAGATTAGCTATTTGAAGCTCTGAATATATGCCAATTAGCTGCAAAACACAATGACACTAATTGAAATAAATTTATTATAAAATTTAGGCCTTTTGATTCACCCCACTGTATAAATCATCACACCAGTCCTTCAGTTTAGCTGTTAAATGTAAAGAAAATGTACCAAATAAACATGACGATCTTGTTTGTTTAAAAATAAACCATATGAATGAAACTCAGCTTCATACCTCAGGACAAGTCAAAAGGATGCTCACTGCACGATAAGAAAGATATAAATAGAACACCATATTTACAACTAGTTAAGCTAAGGTGAGGCCAGCTGACACTGTGTAAAATGGCTAATAATGTTCACCACGGGCAGAACATTATTTCTTCATAAAGTTATCTTTAGAAAAAGAAACAAACATAGGCAGATCACACAAATTGAGTTCAAAATATGTGATTTACAACACCGATGTATAATATAAATATGAATAGGAGTGCAGGTGGTCTTTATTCCTCTGGAAAGGTGCTGATGAAACTAATGTAACTCTATCTCTGCTACAGCATTAAGACTATGACCTCATCTGTGCCGAGAGAGAGCTAACCTGGTCAAATGGGAAACTTACAATGTGTGTGTTTGGACTCGACTGTCCACAGGCAAAAGAAAAAACAAAAAAGCTTTCAAAGAGTTAGGACAGATGATTTCCTCCGATTATTGTGGGGCAGCACACCAAAACTAAAAAGTGCAGACGTTTCAGGAGTTTTAATATTGCTTTTTTCACAAACAACAGGGTTAACTGGTTTCTAAAACTTTCATACTATAAAGGACACACAAACCTTATATAATCTGTTTGTACATCACAGTTTTCTCCCTTTCTACTAACATTTTGTACCAGTATACAAACCATGATATCCATGTTCACTTAACCCACAGCATATCTGTTTTTCTTCTTACTTAACTTATGTAAATTATGAACCAAGTTGTTCAAACCATTTGTATCTTATTTTCATCTGTGTTCTTGTTGCATGAAGTACTGCATCAGTAGGCTGTGACATGGAAACAATCAGCCTGAGGCACAACTGAATCATGCTTCTATCGCTTGTATAGTGATCTTTAGCTAGTTTGCATGGCTCTGGTGTCTCAAATCTTTCTCATGACAATATCCAATAGGTTCTCTATTGCATATTAGTCCAGGCATGCTTATCAATCACTTTAGCACAGTGATACCAATGGTCATTAAACCAGGTACTGGTTTAACAAACTTTTCACAATGTGGACAGGTGGAAGGTCATGTTGGAAAATGAAATTAGCATCATCATGAAAATTGTCATTAGAGGGAAGCTTGCAATGCAGATGGTAAACAGCTGTCTCTGAACTTAATGCAACACAGTAGTAGACAACATGGCTCCCTAAATCATGACTCATAATCTTTGACAATGATTTGCAAATTAAATGAGCAACAATCCAATAATTTTTCTTCTTACAGTGGGTAAAATGTTACAGCGGTCATCCCTGGTTCTAGAAGGGATTAACAAGAGAAATATGCACATCAAAACTTCTTCCTTCCACTTAACTTTACATTATTACAATTGGATACAGCACCCTTAAACCACAGCTTCTTAATCAATGACCTTTTGTGGCTCACACACCTTGTGGAGCATGTTAGTGGTCTGTTGGGTAACTATTAAGACAGCTGTCTTACCCATGATTGATTGGGCTATAGCACAAAACATTATTGTTTTTTTTAAATAATTTTATAGGAATTATAATACTTTCTGATAAACTGTTAAACATAGCTATCAAATTACCAAAATAAACACCTGTATTTAACAAACCTATATCTATGGCTTTCAATTAAAATAATGTCCTAAAACAACTTTTCAGAGATGGTCTGAAACACTGGTTGACTATGACTGAGGGAACGGTACTATTCAAAATTACATCCTCTGATTGCGCTTACAATTACCATTATTGCACAATGGACACACTACATCACCATAAAAACTTCATAATCTATGTCAAATAGGAACAACTATTGGTAAGTCATTGTTAAAGTTAAGTCAGTTGTCACATACGCTACAAATGTAAAGCCTGTCTGTACATGTCCTCTTTAAAAGACAAACAAATAGTACAACATGACTCCAGCTGATTTAGCGTTTAGAGCTCAGCTTACATTTAAATTCCCATTTCCCACTCTTCAGCCGGTAATGTAGTTGACAAGCTGATGACAGCAAAGCAGCCCACTTATAGTCGGCTTTTTTTTTCACAGGAAGTCTCATAAAGTCGTTTACCGGGCATGTTAGCATGTAAACAATGCCTACCTTTTCAGGCTGTGAAGTTCAGAAGCGACACATTTTAAAATGTAAGGTCGACTCGAAGCCGGAGGAAATCAGACAGCAGTTGTAAACGTCGTCTGTGAATGTGTCCTTGTCATCCTCGACGACGTTGTTCTTAGTAAACTGGTCGTTATAGTAACAGTTATTACAGTAAACCGTCCGCTGTCAGCAAAAGTGGCGTTCCAACCGCCAAAGCGCGCGCCGCCGTTACTGTACGCTAGCCGCTGCAGCGCGAGGAGCTCCTGCTCTGAAATAGAAACAATTACTATCCACCGTCACAGAGTGCTGCTCTGCATGTATGTGCCTCTTCCTCACTAACTCTGACAGCCTGTCGGCGGTGAAACTGGTCATAAACCCCGCTGGAAGTCTCACTTTCATCTGCGAGAGCTGCTGGTGTTAGGGCTCCATCTGCTGCTGAACTCATCTGGGTGAAGATGCTTACCGCCCGCGCGTGAGTGTGGGTGTGTTCACCTTTATCTTACATCTGGCTGAGAAGTGGATGCAATGAATCCTACCTAACAAGATATTCTAGCTCTAATTATAAATTGCTATTAATAGTACTGATATCTTTTCACCTGTGGAAATTTACAGCAAAACCTAAAATGCAGAATGTATATATTCTATGTTGACTTATTACAGTTCCAAAAAAATAAAGAAATTCACAAATTAAAAGTTTTTATGTACTGTAATATGAAGTCACCTGTCCCTTAAGTAATTTTTTTAAACCTTTTTTTATCCAGCCTACATTAAACTCGCTGCATTGATAGAATTAACGGGATACTGAAGGATTGAATTGACAAAATAGGGTGGGAAATTGTGTACTTTTCCAAGTCGCACAATCTTTGTTGTACTCTACTGAAAAATATATTCATGTCAAACCACAATTTCAATGTATGCATTTCTGTTGTAACTGTCACCAGTAAGTACAAGTTGTTATTATGAAAATATGATCTTGACGAATTTGTGTTGTGTTACAGCAGTGCTTCTCAATTCTGGTCCTCACCAACCCCCTTCCCTGCATGTTTTAGGTATTTCCCTTCTGCAGTACTTGATAGTCATGAAATCATTTGAATCAGCTGTTCTGGAATAGAGGCACATCTAAAACATGCAGAGCAGGGGGGTCTGAGGACTGGATTTGAGAAGGACTGTGTTACAGTAACTTATAAAGAAAAAAACAAACAATGAAGGGTTATATTCATAAATATCCAAACTCCAACTAGCTGCTTTGAGTGACAACAGATCAGTAAGTTTGTAGTCCTCATTGAAAACCAAATAGTAAATATTTGTAAACAAGGAAGATATTCAAAATGCATCTTATTATCTAAAAAAAAAAGCCCTGTTTGGATTCGGAAGAAGATTTTAAAGTAGTTTGAGTCAATTCTGGAGAAAGATGGCATTAAAAGAATAGGGAGTAGGGATGTACTTAGAACAATGTCTGCAATGATTATAAGAAGTAAGAGAAATTAGATTATGAAACATTTAGAGACATTTGAGACAGTGTGAAAAAGCTAGATGTCTTCTATAAGTGAGAACACAGAGCAAATGTAAAGATAAAACAAATGTAAATAACATATTGTAATAAATAAAAAATAAAAAAAGTTGTCCAAATAAGATGAAGCACAAAAACACATATATCTGTTACAGGCGTAAGCAGTTTTGTAATTTATATTTGGTATAATAGTGCAAAACTACATATAAGTTAATTAGTAACTTTGACCAAATATTTTATTCACATTTTTGAAAATCTGGGGTGATACTCTTGTAGCACTTCATTGTAAAAAAAAAAAAAGCTCTAAAAAAGAGTTTGCTAACAAAACAGACTGTTGCTGTTGCTGAGAATGGAAATCTAAAAGTTAATACTTAGTAGAGACGTATCATAAACACCTGCTATCCTTTTTTTTTATACAAATAAAACATTTAGGTGTTCAAGTACACCTAATAAAACAGCAACAAAGAGAATAAACTAATAATTAAATAAATACATTCAGAAGCTTTCTTGGCACTTTTGTCTGTTTTACTTGTAGCAAAATGTTGGGTTTTTTTCAGTTTATTATTTGTTTAGTTATTTGCAAGTCCTGGCAAGTCCTGTTCAGTTTTTGTAATGAAAACGTAAATAATATTATTCACTGGTAGTCATGTTAAATAAACAGGAAAACACATTTGCATGCACCTACTCAGTCACCCTCCCAAGTATGCAAAAATACCGGTTCTGGGAGTGAAAATCTGAAAATGAAACAGTGAGTCACTTATGACAGCCCACAGATCTTTGCAAAAATAACTCTGACTTTCAATGATTGAAGCAAACCCAAATTACTAACTTTAGACTTTGATTAATGAGTAAATTAAGTGTCTTAGTCTCTCAACTCACCATAACAACAATAACACTTGGACAATACTTGGATTGTACTTATGCAAAACTGCTTTGAAATAAAATGTCTTTTATAGCCCTGTTTAAATCAAATGTGTTGTTATTATTATTATTATTATTATTATTATTATTATTATTATTATTACTATTATTATTATTATTATTATTATTATTATTATTATTATTATTATTAGCATGCATTCCCTTAAACATGAAGTCTCTCTGATATCTGTAATCTCTTTTACAAGGAAATTGAACAAAGTCTACAGTCACACGAATTAGGACTACGTAAAACAGCAACATATTGTCACTTATTATGATCAATAGATTTAAATACATAAAAAGACAAATTAACACGACAGAATAGGTGACTATGTGAAGGGACCTGGTGGCACTGGGTTTTATCTGGCGTATTAAAAGTAAACACAAATACACGCCACACTTTGAAGATTTCTGTCGATAAAGAATTTGCACATTAAATACATTGAAATTTGTGCTTGTAATGCATCTTAACATGTTCAACATGGCAGCCCTTGTGTTTAGTAATGAAACCTATGGGAAATGGGGAAAACACTGTGGCACCAGATGGAATAACATTACAGAGAGTAATGAGAAGACAGCAACAAACTGCCCAAAAATGTAAATATGGCCATTAAAATAATTTGGTAAACCACAGAGGCCTGTGTGAAATTAGTCAAGCCAAGAGGACAGCCTCAAATTCTAAACGATTCTTAAGATCCATCCAAGCTTTTTATTTGTCTTTTGTCCTCCACTAACTTCAATAAATCGCATTTTAATTTGAAGATCTGACCATCATGTGAACCCTTTGGACAAGAAGGTTCTGTTTTCAATCACATGCGCTTATAAAGTCGGGCACGGACACTCGTCCAAGAAAATCTATTTCCACGCGGTTTTCCGTTCTCACATGTTCTCCTCCAAATTGAGATTTTATTAGGTCTCAAAGTCACCACCCTGCTTGTGGCCAATTCCAAACCGTGCCAAGTAAAGTCAGCATCTTCGGATCCACAAAGATAAGCCGATCTCTGTGAATGCCGCTTTAAAAGCCAACAAAGCAGACATTTTTTTCATGTGACCCAGACTTGGTCCTGGCCTACTGAGGCAGTCAGTAAGGTTTTTATTGCTGCCGAGATAAAATGTTTACCTAAGGGGATAATTGTGGTGGGATGGGTTAAAAAAAAAAGAAAAAAAAGTAAGAAGAAGCTACCATCAACAAGAGAGTATCTTTTCCCCTGTACTCTTGGCAGGCCATCTCACAGTCACAGGGTTGACTGTGGCCTGAACAATTTGAGATACGTTCAAGCAAATTGAATTTCATAACATTCCACTTTAAACTCCACATTCTTGACACAGTGCTTCTCCCAGCAGCAGATGCAGAGAGTGCCTGGAAACGATTGCCTCTGAAATTATGGCGCGCTTCCCCCGAAATTAGACAATTCATCATCGTTACTTGGAAAATTAAACAGCACAACTAAAAATTTATTTGCTTATTTATTGTGGTTTCATGAGCCATAACTAACATATTATTCATCAGAATCATGTCAAAACAAGACCATGCATTTACAACATAATTAGCAGCAATATCCAAAAATATTATGCATAACTATATTAAATGATTATCGGTCAGCGTGGAAGTGAGTCTGAAGGACTAATTAAGCATAAGTAGTGCCTTAGGAAAATATTTACATCAAATATTTCAGATTATATTACAATCAATAGTGCATTTTGTTGTAAAAGCAACTGTGAAGTGGAAGAAAAATTATACTGAAAGCTGAAAAGTGTGGCATGCATTTGCAATAAGCCACAACATTAGAGATCCACACTTTGTTGTAATATCAGCAGGAGTATTTTGTTGTTTGATCGCGTCATGACGGATGTACAAAATTTATATTTCCATCCACCGGTAAAACACAACTATGGACAGATTTCCCCCTGTTCGCTCCATTTTACAGACAAAAATAAATACTGTTTCTGCACATTGACTTTGTTTCTGCAATATCACAACTGAAAAAATAATGAAGACGAACCATTCGTACTGAATCGAACAAAGCTTTCTTTGTGTTTCAGTTTGGCCTGTTAAATTCTTCCAGGTTTTAGAAACTTCTAATTTGCACATGGTCTAAATGTAGACAAAAGTTTTATAATTTAGAGGCACATTGACTCATGTTTAAATAACGTTTGATGTTCAAATCATGTCTGTTCTTCAGTGGGTGAGCTGTATTTATTCATTACTGCCAATGAAAATTGTTAGACATGCTTTATTAGATTCAAGGAGTTAAGGAGAATATTTAGATTTCTATCGGTACAAAAGTTTGAATCTATGCATCACTTTCCTTCAATTTATGAACTAATTTCCTTTGTAAATGACATTCCAGTTTGCGGCTGTGACGTGATTAAATATAAAAAAGACGCAGGATGTGTGTCACCTGGTACGTTATGATCGGATGTCGATGACAAATACCCTAGAACGAGTTTAAATTAAGGGGCTTCAACACATCTTTTCACCTTACATTTAATGAGAATTTAATTTGCAGGTTGTTGGGGGGATGGGGGGGAATTATTTCGCTTGACTCTCAAAGCAGTTTGATTCCCTGAAAAACCTCCGAAAGCAGAGAAATGACAGATGTTCCCTAATGTGGGTAGATCTCCAAGGTGGAGGCTTGTGGCCAGTGGGGCTCGCTGCTCTTCCAGTCACAGGAAGCCGGTAGGAATGAGAAGAATGCAGGCAGGCACTACGGTGATGGAGGGAGCAGCAGTTGCAGGGCAGATTGCCAGAAAAACGAAAAACACTCGAGGAAACGATATGGTAAGAATGAAAATGATTAAAGAATAGGGGCAGAGGGCGGGGAAACATTTACCAAATTATATAAGACAATAAGATTCAAAATCAGGTAGACAAAAACTCTCATCTCCATGAAGTGCATATGTTGAGTTTGGATGTTGTGGGTGGAAGCGGTAAAACTCTACTTCTTGATAGCAGCTGTTTAGGGCGGATAACTCGCGTTATATCGGAGGGGTCAGTGAGTGAAATGACACAGTAGATCAGTGGGACGTGTGTGGAATGTGTGGAGTTATCAGTCGGACAGATTTCCCGGCAACCAGTGGAAGCCGGAGACCTATAAACAAGAATGTGCTTTTTTAGCGTCCAGGGGGTCATCCTATCGCGCAGACACACATATGCACTCTGGAAAGTGGAAATAACATGGACATTTACAGCAGGTACAAACATCGTGAAACTGAAAAGCTTTGATGTGTCTGTTTTTACTTTTTCCCTTCTCTGTTCTGATCGTTTTATTTTCAAGTTAAAAAATTATCCCACTCAAATCGACCTAAAAAAACAAACAAAAAAAAACACTGGTAATTTTAGCAGCATCTTGAAGCATTTTAGGCTGATTTCTGTTGTTGAGCTTATCGAGGCATTATTGGTTGTCAGACATAGTATTAAGTAAACTTAGGGCTTGGACAAACAACTTCTGGGTGCATTCACTGACTTTAGAGACAGAACCCTTTGGGTCCTCTGGATGTAGCTTTGGTAAATTGGATTTACTTCTTTCAAATTCTATCAGAACTTATTAGATTTGTGTCATGGGAAGCTTAAAATTCGGCAGAATGGGTCTGACTCTTTGTTATATTCTTTGAGCAATTGGAAAGCCTTGTTTTTGTGAGCAGCTGCTGTTGTACTTTTGGTGACTTGGGTGGGAACTATAATGGTAAAGAATGTTTTGGATGTCAGTGCAGGCGAGGTTTCCCAGCAGGACCATCACATTAAATGAGAGCTGTTTTAAGTCAAGCGGCAAGGTGAAGGTGATAGATTTAAAGGCAAAACAGTAGTCCGAAGACTGCAGACATGGGGTAATTATATGCAGTATTGACCCAACTGAAGGAGCAAAGAAACAAACAGCATGGCTGGAGAAAGGAAGCCAAATAAATCATTGAACATAGACTAATCTGAAACTTGGCAGATAGGAGTCAGGAAAAGAGGCAGACACAAAGGTCTGGCAGCGAGCAAAGGAAACCTGGCAGAATGTAAGCTGAGGAAACTAGAGCCATATAAACAACAGGTGAGTGGAAGTCAGTAAACAAAGGTCAGGCGTGCTAACAGCGAGGGTAAAAAAGGGACTCAAGTAACTCGGAAAAAGTTCACAATGTAAAACAGGAAGCAATGAAAATCAAAATAAACTGAAGCAGGAAAATACTATCTGAACACCGAGAAGCAGAAAAACAAAAGGTATTATTGTAATAAGGCTTGTAACAATAAGTAGAATATATTAATACACTTCAAAGAGGTTAAAAAGCAAACTTAAAGCAACTTATTTTACCTGCCAGTTTTTCTAATTATTGTGTTGGTTAGGGTGTTTAAGTTGCTGCCAATTCAAAAAAAAGCCCTGACATAACATTTTATTTTCTGTTTTTGTATCATTTTCTTGTCATAAGCTAATATTTGTCAAGTAACTTCACATCTCTGCTGGTCCAATAACAAAGTACTTGTTATGCTCCAAATACCTACAAAGATATGGTAGGTTACCTTAATAAGCTTCCCAAAAGTCTGAGATAAAACATTTTTCAAGAAAGTACATGTGAATGTTCAGGTAATTCTTGCTAATGTATTTTTCTTAAGGAATATTCCTTAAGGTGCTGTTATTATGATAAAAGTGGTGACGTGAAATTAACTCAAAGAGCGTTCTAGTCATTTTAGGGTTTATGTTGTGAAATTAGTTGAAGTTTGATAAAGAGCCCAGTTTGAGAGAAATGCTACAGCTAACACGCTCTGTCCAGACTCTGTTCATGTCTCAGGCTCATATATTGCACATACTCTTTCACAGTAGATTATACTCAGTAATGACTGAGTTTTAAACTGTGGACAAATTTTCCAGATTACTTTCACCAAAGCTCAGATGAGGCAGAAATTTCTCAATTCCCCAGTCAAGCTATAAGGAACATGAATGCAAGTCATAAACCTCTAAAACAGGAGTCAATGTCAAGAAATTTTAAAATGCAAACATTAAATAAGTTTTGAGTCTTAAAAGTAAAGTCAAGAGTGTATAAAGCTCAAATTGACTTCTGGACATATTACTTAAGAGCACAACTTGTGGTGGTGGTGGTTGTTGTGGTTGTTGTTGTTGGTTTTGAGTGCATTTACAAATCAATTCTTGAGTCTGTAAATGTGAGTAAAATCTTTAGGGTTTGAGTCAAATCCCAAATCTTTTTAAAGTTCACATCAAGTCTGGGTTCTTGAATTTTTAAGATGAATTGAGGTTTTGTTTCTAAAGTTTGTCCACACCAAGTCTTCAGTCTTCACAGTTCAAGTTCATGTCAAGTCTTGAGTCTTCAAGAGGTAGTTCAGGTCTAAGACTGAAGTCTTTAGAAAATCAGTCTATGATTTAGAATGCAAATCAAAGTGAAGTCACTGCAAGAGCCTCTGAATGCAAACTTAAGTCAAGTGAAGAATAGAGCAGTTAGAAATTCAGTCTTTTGAGTGGCATTTCAAGTCAATTTAGTAATGCTTGGAAGCATCGATTAACACATCTGTTTGTGGAACTGTGACTCACATCAAAGTCTCAGACATCTCTGTCAGAAATCACAGGAAGTTTTCATTTTCACTGTGGGATAAAACTTATGGCATAGAAATAGTTAAAAACTGAAAGACCCTTGCCTTGAATAAACACATGAAGCAGAAGTGTTTATTTCTTTCTTTCATCGCTAGAAAGAAAGAAATAAAAAAAAAAGAAAAAGAAGAAAAAAAAAAAAGAAGAAAAACCCAAACAAACCAAAAAAATCTATAGTATGTTTAGGTATTTCTCACTAAGCTCAGCGTAGCAGCTGCATTGCTGACTTTGAACCTCAAAAGGTGCTGGAGGTTGTGAATAGCAGTGGGAAACCTCCTCAGGCTTTCTGCTCCTGGCACTAAAGCAAAGATTAACCACAGAGAGGAGTGATAGAGCTTAAAGCGCCCGCCTGGTTTCTCTGGAAAGTGACTGTGATGTTGGAAAGTGCTGCTTTACGACGCCTTCACACTCCAGTGACAGCACGTGTGGAAAAAGTATACGAAGCGCATGAGCACAGAACAATGTGTGCAGATATGAAAGGTTTAAGATGTGGTGTTTAATACATCAGCGGCGCAAAAGTCTCAACAGTGTGAGATTTCACTCAGGCTGCTATAAATGTAGCGTTCACGTTATGGATGGTGAAATATCCTCATATCCACCAGGGGTCAAAGTGAAGGGAAAAGTAAAAGAAATCAAATATCTTTCTACATGCTTTAATGCTTTAATCCAGATCATACTGATAATCAAGTTATTGAAACCAAAGATTTACAAGTTACAACCTGATAAAATGTCATTTTTTGGAGAGTCTTCTTTATTATGACCTTCCTTCAGTTTGCAACCTTTCCTGATATTTGCAACATTCACCTGATTAGAGCAGACATAAAGTGAGGCAAGTTACTTCAGTTTACTAGACCAGATTACATTATAAGCACAAATTGCTAATAGATCAAAAGCTGCTAATTCATTTTGGTAAAAGAATGAAACAAAAAAAAAATCAACTAAATTAAAAAATCTTAACATTGTGGTGTGTTTTTCAGCTCAGCTTCTTTTGTCATGTTGTATCTCCTGTTACCCCTAAATAAAATCCAGTAATGTTGTAATGTTGAACAGTTTTAGCTTTGTGGACGGTGGAACTTTGGTCTGAGAATTAAAAAAAGCATGAGTTGCTCTCTCAACTTCAGCATTTAGCAGTCAAACAAACATGAGGTCCGGTGAGTTATCTTACTGACAGAAATACAAAACGCTCGAGGTTGTAATGTTTCCCATTCAGTTTGCCTGCCCGGACTGATCTTAAGTTTTTCCTTACTTCCCTGAAAACGGTTCAAACTTTTATGAAGCGGGTTCTCCTAAAAGCTGCAACTATCAATTACTTGTATTACCAACTAAAATGGCCGAAATGCCAAAGATAAGGTCTGCAAATATTTTTGCTTCATCCAACCCCAGTAAAAACATAAAATGTACGACCGCACAAAACAGCTCGTTTTACGAGTTTCAAAATATGTCAAAGCACAAACTTCCCAAACTAAACAAAACATGCTATTATTACTAGTCCCTGATTTTTGAACACAGAACACAAGTTAGATTTATGGGCTATGAAACCTCATAAACTTGCCTAAAATTAGAGCAACATAGGAGAACATAAATAAAGCAAAAAAAAAAAAAAAAGTTTGATGTAATGGGACAAATTGTTGGCAGCAGAGGTTTTGTGCAGGAACCTTTATGTAGCGTGCAGACAAACAAGGAAGAGAAGATGAAGAGCAAAACGTGACGTACAGCAATCCCACTTTTATGGCGTTTTTTTCTTATTACGTACCCTTGGACAAAATGCATTTAATATTTGAGAAACCAGTGCTTAATAAGTGTCAGCTGCACTGACTGATGCATTTAAAATACAACTCTAGAGGTTCTCAATGGGAGAGCGACTTAATTACGCTCACTGTCAACATGACAGTGAGCATCGAGCGTCATCTCTACCTCACTGCCAATCTAATCCCTTGTTTCAGTATAGACTCAAGTTTTGTTCCTTGTTTTTTTGACTCTCTTAATACTTTTTGTGGACATACTTGCTCTCCAGGGTGGGTGTTTCTGCTTCCAATTTTCTACTCTTACCCATCCTGGGAAACGGCACTTACAAAATCCAAAGAAATTAAACCAGAAAAAAGAGAAGCATGTGTGTCTATTACTCACCGCAATCTTTGCTTCTTTTTTTTCTTTCTTTCTTTCTTTCTTTCTTTCTTTCTTTCTTTCTTTCTTTCTTTCTTTCTTTCTTTCTTTCTTTCTTTCTTTTTTTCTTTCTTTCTTTCTTTCTTTCTTTCCCCACTTAGCATATCTGTGTAATTTTTATGGCATTTGCATTAGCCGCAAAACTGAGTCCAAAATAAACCAGTGCTTCTCCCAAGATGAACAGAACCATCTTCACAAGTGAAGATGAGTCTTAAAACAACAATCTCACCAGCAATACAAAATCTGAAAAGACGAAACAAAAACTGCCCATATTTGTGAAATCTTCACAAAACACACTGCGCCCACTGAAACTCTGCTAGGCTTTCACACTGTGTGCACCTTTCTGTCCTTCAGCAAATAAAAACATTAGATTGAGAACTGAAATCGAAATCCTACCGGTTCAGGGAGAGTTTCCTCTGTTGTCCCACAGCAGTCCAGTCAGTCAGAGAGGCAGCAGCAGGACGTCCTGGTGTGCGCTTGGGGAGAAGATATCTCTGCTTTGACAGGGGAGTGGTGCTGCAGAGCTGGAGCCCGGTCGTGCACTGACAAAAGGAGTCACACAGACAAGCTGCTTGACACTACGAGCGCCCTCTAACTTTTCAATGTCTTGTACTTTCAACTCATTTGCTCTCTCTCTCTTCCTCTCTCTGTCCCTCTCTCTCTTTCTCAAACACACATGTTCATCCCCCTTTATTTTCTCTTTCACAGAGGACACTCTGCCCTATCATCCACCCGTCAAACTTTCTGCCGGTGCTCTCCTTGCAGTGGAAGCTCTGTGAAAGGGAGGGACACGGTGGGGGGAGGCGGAGGGTTACAGGGCTGGGATGACTGTGTGTGCGTGCCGTAGAGAAAGAGAGCGCGACTGGCTGTGCAGTCACTTGTGTGTCTGCTGAAAGACAATTGCAGGAAGTGTGTGTTTCAGGATGAACAAAGTACAGAAGACATGCAAAAAACATGCATAGAGATAAAAGGGGCTTGATTAAGTACTTCAACAATCTTTAGTGCTTCTATTTATTGGATTTAAATGGTTGAAAGTATAGTAATGCAAAAGTTTTGTTGATGTATCTTATTATTCTGATACTTCATCAAGATTTACATACGTCTTTTTTTTCTTTTTGGTGACAGATGTCTTTTTTTTCCCAGTTTTTTGACTTCAATTAAAACGTCACATTTAATTGTGCTTGCGATGCGCATTTTCTTCATATTGCTAATGAGACTCCGTCAAGAGATTTTATAAGCATATATGAGAAAGCAGGGCTACACAGTGGTAGCCCTGCTGCCTGGTAGCAACAAGATCCTAGGTTCAAATCCAGACCTGGGGTCTTTCTGCATGGCATGTTCTTCCTGTACATTTATGGTTTTTCCCTGTGCATAATTGGTCTCTCTAAATTGTTCTTAGGTGTTGCAATGTTGCCCTGCAACCCTAACAGTGATTTTATGTGATGGACTAAATGAAAGTGTCACATAGTCGAGAAGTAAGATTCCAGAGATAATTGTGGACAATTTTAAAAACTTTCTTTAAAAGAAAAAGTACTTACCAAGACTCGGCCATAACTGTCCGAAAAATTGGGCAAGTATTTTCAGAGAAGCAGCCAAGAAGCCTAAGTTAGAAGCTGGAAAAGCTACAGAGTGGCCTAATAAAAGTCCAGACTTAAATACAAAGCTTAAAAATTTATATTTGTAGACACTCACCATCAAATCTCACTGAACTTTAAGCTTATTACCAAAGAACAACATGGAAGATTTAAATCTCTGTTATACTAAGTGGGCAAAGATGTACCCCAAAATGTTTGCAGCTTTAAGCATTTTGTAAATCATTGAGGCTGAATATAAATGTTATGCTACAATTTTCATAATTTCTATTAGTTAAAGAAATAAATCAATCATTTCCTCCCACTCCAAAGGCATGGACTGCTTTGCGTTTTCTCTTCTCACAAAATCCCAATAAAATGTATTGAACCTTGTGGTTATAGTGAGACGAAATAGGAAAAAGTTCAAGGGGTTGGAATACTTTTGCAAGGCCCTTTGGCCTTGGATTGAAAAAAAAAAAGAAGAAATCACATGGTCCTGTTACTTCTGTGTAAACACACAAATGGAGCATTGAGTTTGATTACTTACACGAGGCAACCCCAACAATCACATTTCAGCTTGAGTAGAAGTCAGGAAGCCGGTCATTAAGGAGAAAACAGTCCCACTGTGTCACAAATTTTAACCTGTTAAAGTTTCAGTCTGATTCCATCCCTGCAAAAACATGTTAGAGTGGCAGGTTTCTCATGACTGATTTTTAATGTGAGGGATGAATGTTAGAGCAAGAGATTTTCTGCTTGGACTTCACATCATCTCTCAATAAAATTGAGATTTCAATAAAACTTGGATTTAATTTGCATGAAGGACTTTAAGTTTCTCATGCAACTTTGCTAACTAGTGATTTAGTGAGCCTGAGTGAATTTTGGCTCTACTCCACGGCAAAATATACAAAGCCTATCCTGTCTCCTTTCATCTGAGCAATGCTAAAATGTGACTAAAATTTTCAAGGGTTAATTAAACTGAATTTTTGTCTCCTTTTTCATGTTGCTGTAGCTGAAAACATTTTTGTGAGGCTTAAAATGTATAGAACTAAAGTGGATTTAGTGAACCACCAAATCCTGTCATGTTTTGCAGAGTGTTTATGTGTTAGGATGAATTCAGTACTCTGCTACAGACTCAGAATGGTGTACACTGTTTGCCATTACAACACCGTCTCATTTGTTCATGACTATATTATCATGAAATGACAATACTCACAGTCCATACTTTTTGGGTTAAATATTTTCTAGTTGAGGTAAATCAGAAAATAGGTCAGATTACCTGGCTGCTGGAGCCACTTTGAGCATTTGGAAGTTTGAGGTGAGTCAATCTTCAGCAAACAGAGCAATTCCATAGAGTAATAGTCACTACACAATAGTGTATTGTGTAGTGGCGTGAACATATATGGTTTTGGGAACGAAGTTTAATGGGAAAATACGTTGTGTGTGCCACATTATCATAAGTGCAGAAATGTGATTCTGGGATAAATGTAGGCAGTCATGGTTCTATGTGCTACGAAACAAATTCTAAATTCAGAAGTGATTATTATTTTGAATATATCACATATAGTAGACATAATAAATGTATTTTGGAAAGTAGGCATAGCTGGATAAACTCAGAATGTTAGATGGAACCAAAAGGCTCTTAATAATACATTCCTTGGTATCTGTGGAATATGCATCGATAGTTTGTCGAGGTTTTCTCAACTGAGTAACATCCAAGTTGTTACGTAGTTATTCTAGACGAGGCGCCTGCTACAACTCAGACTGATCAGCTGATTGTGACTTTTCTACAAAGTTACAGTAATGTGACATCTTACTTCTAGATAAAAGGGTAATAACTACATCAAATTTAACTTAAAAAAAATCTAAACTATCCTTATAAGTTACATTTTGTAGGCAGCATGGAGTTTTAAAATATAATTTACAAGCTGTCTTTCTGGGCCAAGTAACTTCATGACTTACATGAAGTGGGTCTAAAATTGGACAATTAGTGTCTGGATAACCGTATTTCTGTAAATATGCAACATGTCCTGAATGTTTTCGCCACTTTTGCCGCAACTTTCATTCAGATTTACCTCAGGACTTTAACTAAACCAATCCAGAACCCTCACTTTTTTTTGCTAGGGCCTTATAAATGTGACCCTGCTGATGTGCTTAGGGTCGTTGTCTTGTTGTATCGTGCAATTGTGCAAGATCTTAGCATCATGCACTGCTGGCCTGACATTCACCTTCAGGATGTTCTGGTGCTCAGTTCATGGCTCCATCAGTTACAGAAGGTCGTCCAGATCCTGAAGCAGTCAAACATCACGCTATTGTGTCTGACTGTTTGTGTGGCGTTCCCTTTCTAAAATACTGAGTTAGTCTTCAGGTTAGACTGTGTTAGTTTATCTCAGGTTCCACTTTTTTCTTGTCAGCCAGCAGAATATTTTTTCAAAAGAGTTGAGCATCGTCTTCGTGTTTTCTGGGAAATGTGAGATGGGCCGCTGTGTTCTTTATGGTCAGCAGGGGTTTTTGCCTTGCAACTCCTCTAGGAAATATGTTTGCCCAACCTCTTCTTTATTGTTGAATCATAAACACCAACCCTGGCTAAGGGAATTGATCGTTGATACACTCTTGCAATTATTTTGGTAGGCTGGTCACTCTTGGGAGGGTTTATATTTTGTCCACGTTTTTTCACTTTGTGAATAATGACTGCAGGTTGCTGTAGCCCCAAAGTCTTAGAAATGGCTTTACGAAACTTTTCAGACTCTTAAATGTCACTGACTTTGTTTCTTAGCGTACTGCTTTTGAGATAATTCAGCCTACCTCATGTTGCTTCACAGGTTCTGTTTATGGGATTTTTTTTTTTTTTTTGCAGGTCTGGCAGAATTCAAGCTTAGGTGTGGTTAAAATGAACCAAAACACATTTTCTCTCACAGGTAATTGCATGACTTAAACAGGTGGGGCAATTACTTTTCCACATTGGGCCTTAATAAATGAAATAACCATTGGAAAATTACAATTTGTCCACACTGTGTCATAAAACTTAATGCGATACATGTCTGAAAATCAGTGGTGGGAAGTAACGAAGTACAAGTACTTTGTTACTGTACTTAAGTACAGTTTTCGTGTATCTGTACTTTACTTAAGTAGATTTAATAATGGATACTTTCTACTTTTACTCCACTACATTTTACAGTAAGTATCTGTACTTTCTACTTCACTACATTTTTACAAAACTGTCGCGTTACTCGTTACACCCAAGTCGCGTTGATCTTTCTTCCGTTAAAATGTGAAGTTAAGGGATTTAAGGTGGCGCCGTAAAATCCAAGCAATAACGTGACTTAGGCCCCGTTTACACGACAACGATTTCGGGGGAAAACGGAAGAGTTTTGTTGCGTTTGTAGTGCGCATTTACACGAAACACCGAATGTTTTCTCTAACAACGGCACAGATTGAAAACAGGTTCCAGAGTGCGATATTTCTGAAACGTAACGTTTTCCGTTGTCGTGTAAACCTAGAAAACGGATCTTTTCTTCCAGAGAATCCCCAGCTCATGCATAGTATGACGCAAAACATAGCTGCTTCCTACAATCCACAGAAGAAGAAACTACTCACAATGCTGTTGCTACCCTTTCCCCATCAGATTCGGTTCCCTCAACGTCTCTTCACCGCTCCGCACCGCCCAGATGGCAAAATACACGGCTGCTTGCTTGTTCAGCGCTCTTATCTAGAGAACTACGGACCAGGACCAGCCCCGGCTCCAGACGAGTTTAACAGGGGGGGGGGCATCGACTTATTTTTGGGGGCAAAATGAATCTACTAGCTGAACATAGACAACAACATCAGTAGCCTACAGGCTACTTGTTAACAAGCTTAACGTGCTGTATTGATATTAGCCAGTCATCTTTTAGCTATCATCCTCTGCATCCAACAGCTTTACTCAACTCAGTCGGTTAGTTCGGGGGCAAAACTGTGCCAAGTTATTTACGTTTTGCTGGTTTGCTGCCATGATTCTAACACACACCTGCGCAGCAGCAGCAGGTCTCCTTCGCTGCCTCACAGGTGTAAACCCAGCGCAAGCGTCTCAGCGTTCATGTTGCGTTTGAAGGCGGCTCGGAAAAACAGGTTACGACTTGTTAGCGACGGATAAAACTGTTTTAACTGCTGAAAAAGGTAACAGAGGACACGGATATGGGACGTGCGGGAACTCCTATTTTATCAAATTGATATAGGAATAACAGACTGTTGGCCATTCCAAGGTAAAAACAATAAACAGCTTCCAGTCCGGGCCGCTACAGACACCGTGAAAGCTCAAACAAGGTTTTTCGGCAAAGTTATCCCACTTTTTCCAACTGCATGCGCCCTAATCAGACGCACACAATGCGTGTTTTCTCACGCAAATCCACATGCCTTCAAGTACAACTTTTTTTTAAACACATGCGCACTTTCAAAGTTTCAAAGAACCTAGCACCAACTAGGCGCAGCGAGAGCATTACACGTTTTCGATGTGCAACCGTTACTGTGTAAACACAGATCGTAATCAGAACGTTATCGTGTAAACGATCCAACAAAAACGGAACAAAAGTGCCGTTTTTGTTGGATCGTTGTCGTGTAAACGCCCCCTTAGTGTCTGTTGTCACCCATCGCCTCCACCTTTACTCACACGCGGAGCTCCAGACATGCGCAGTGGTTTCCTCTGAGCGGGAGAAGTCTGTCTAATCGATAATAGCTGCATAAATCATAAGATATGGCGACATGTAAAATCAGCAGCGCTTCGCTTTCACAGACGGCGGGACTTCGTCCAACTTTTAACGTCAGTTGGAAGGAAAGCTTAAAGAAAGGTAATCGCTGTGGACGTGATGCTAACAAAGCACCACGTCCACAGAGACACATATTGCATCTGCGATGAAAAAAAGTTGTCACTCATGCGCTGAATTATTGTGTGTTGACTGAGGTGTCGCATATATGGGACAACGCTGTGACCAAAGTCTGCAATATAGTGGTATGACATTCAGGAACGATGCGATTCTTCTGGACGGATCTTTACTAAGTCCTAAAGACTGAAGCCTCACTTAGAGCCGTTCTTAGTTCTTGTGTACACTGCAGTAGATATATATCTGCAGTAGGTGTATAATCGCTGAATAAGTAAAAGTTGAAAGTATGAACACAGAGCATGCTCATTGCTCATTGATTGATTTCCTCTCCTGTCATGGTGGCAAACATCGCAGTAGGAGGGAGGGTGAGAACAGTCACGGTGCTCATTCGGCTTAGTTACTTGTTGCGCCGTTGGACAGTGTTCATAGTTGAACTTTATTTACCGTTAATTGCAATGTTTCAGTTGTGGTTTCTGACCGCCCAGGGCGTTATTTTTCTAGGGATGGCAAGGGACCTCTGCGAATTGTAGCACAGCCATGAAAGCAAAACAGAATGAAGAATGAAGTGAGTTTTAATTGATACTGATTAAATATATTTCAGCTCTAAGTATTTAATATCTAGGTGTTTTTATGGGAATGGGATCTTTCAGATAAATCTCAGAACCAATTTTGATAGGTAAACTTAATTTTATTGTGTCATTTAGTGCAGGGCGCTGGTCTTGGTCTCGGGTTCGGTGGTCTTGACTACAACTCTGCTACATGGCTCCTTGGTTGCCTCCCCTCACCTTCTTTCCATCCCCTTTCAGTTGGATTTCTTTCTAAATAAATGTCACTAATGAAGTTCATGCTATGTTAGGACAGGAGACAAGATGTTTCCATCCCTGAAATTATGATCCATAGAATCACATATCTAAGTCTAAACTGTTACAGAGAATAAACACAATAAGAACACGGTTAATCTGTGGTTAAATGTGTTCCATTTTAATGGCAGAAATGTGCCATTAAAATGGCACATTTAATACATCAGAATTTCTGATGTATTTTAATACATCAGAAATGTGCCATTTCTGATGTATTAAAATTATATACAATCGGCACACTTAATGATATTAGCGATTAGGTAATGCATTCAGCAAGTACTTTTACTTTTAATACTTAAGTTTTTTTAAAAGCCAGCACTTTTTTACTTTTACTTAAGTAAAATGTTAATGTGGTACTTTGACTTTTACTTGAGTACATTTTTGACTGTGTATTTGTACTTTTACTTAGGTACATTTTTTGAGTACTTTCTCCACCACTGCTGAAAATAGAGAAAGCTGAAGAAATCTATAAAAAGGCAAATACTTTTTCAAAGCACTGCATTTGTTTGATTTTAGTAATCTACAGTAAGTGTACATTTTTCAAATTTTGAAATATTTCAAATAGTTATTAAAGATTCCCACAAATTCTTATTTTGTTCCCCTATGCATTTGAACAGCCATGTTTTGTTTTACTCAATCTTTTACTGAATTAGAGCTAATGCTGCCTTTCTACACACCCAGCAACTCAGTAGCAGCCATCAGACTGCAGCATATCCAACACACATCGGTCCCACTGGACTAAATCAACTTGCGTTTCCCATCAGGGAGTCCGCACTTCGTGGTCTTAGCTGGTCGTGTAAGAGAAATGCAGTTAAAAGGGTGAACAACTCCTCTGACCTCAACTCTTGTGTGGTCTGGCTCTCTCTGCTACCGCTAGCAGCTATGGATTAGCCGCCTGTTTCAATAGTAACTCCATCCTTTGGAAAAACATACTGACCAAAGGGGTACTTGTGTTTTTGGGTTATGACCCTTTATCTGTCAGTCACCCCGAGGCTGGTTCTCCTTGGTCTCACTTTCTTCTCAAACAAACTCTGAAGGAGAATGTGTGGAATGATTGAAACTATGTAAAATGTGCTCAAAACCAAAATAAATCTGAAAGAAAGAAGTAACACGTTGTTTTAATCTGAGTGAAAGAAACTCGTGTTTTCTAAATACCGACTTTCCCACAATTAGGTGTAATGTGTGAAAGTCGTCGGCTTGAGACAAATAGCTAACTTGTTCCTCTTTAGAGCTGCAGAGGGAGAAAAGACAAAAGAGACAAAGACGTCAAGGCTGATAAGAGTTAAGAGTCCTTGAGGAATACAATGGGATCTGCTTCATCTGGAAACACGAGGCGCAGAGGCTGCTAAAAGTTTCTGCATATCGGAGCGAGGAGGAGCAGGAAGAAAGGAGAGTACCTTTATCTCCGGGAGCAGTCGAGACAGACAACAAAAAAAGAAAATATACTGGACATAGATTATCAGGCTGGGAATGATCATCTTTTATCTCCACTAACAAAAAAAATAAGGAAAAAAATTTCACTAAATTGATTTCTTTTTGCCATGTCATTGTGAAGTTTGGGTTTCCTAGTTTTTTTTTTGTTTTTTAGGTAACGGCTAATAGCTATTGTTTTCTCCACTTCCTGATTTTAATAGGTTCATATAAGCCAAAGCCACCTTTTCAAACTTTTAGTAAAAGAAAAACAACTGATCATGCATAAAGTCGCGGCCATAACATACCTAATATAGACTAGTGTGTGTGAGTTTATGGATGGATCAAAATGGAGACAGAAGCTGCAAAGAATAACTAGACCTAACAAAAATCATAGCTAAACAAGAGTGACATAAACTAGAATTGCTAAGAAGGACTGAACTAAAATAAAACAGAAACAAGACTGATCAAAGACAGAGGCTAAGGAACACAAAACAATAGACAGACCTCAAAATGATTCAGGATCCTAATGTCATTGAATTGGAGCTTAGATAACACATTTTTACTGCTCTTTTTCTTCAAGCACAAGTTTAAATTGCTTGCTTTATCCATTCCAAAACCACTCTTCGTGTGTGTTTTGGGATCACTGTCCAGTTGGGACTCGCCGCTGTATCCAAATTCCAGCCATCTAGCTGCTGATTTGAGGGAAAGTTGAGGATTTTAAAGGTAGAATTTGCAGGCCTTCTTGCTCATGCACACTTTACTGGTTCTACCGGCACATTCCCAGTATGAATGAATTCAGAGATTTGTGTTGGCCACTCCAAAAATTTGCCTCAGTTGTCCTCAAGACACTTTGCAACTATTTGGATGAGTGTATTTGTAAGATATAATCTCGTATGTGTCCTTTATGTCGCATCTGAAAATTGTTCCCAAAGACGAGCCAGGCTTGTTGATGTTCACACCTCTCTCCTCTTGATATGTTTGATCTGATTTATTTTATTTTTCTGTGATGTAAGATAGGAAACTCTGTCTGAGGCGTTGTCATAAAATACATCCACAAGGGATTAGCTAAAGTCAGAACCACCATGTCATCATTCATTTTGTTGTTAAATACCAGGTATTTAGGCATCTGGCTTCATTAGCTAACTGTTACAAGTAAAACAAAAAAATGGTTTTTAATTGTGTTCAAGCTCTAAGCTGTTCATCTTTGTCATTGGTTCCCAAATCTGGTCCTCAAGTATTGCTACCTTGCATGTTTTAGATGTGTCTCTGTTCCAGCACACCTGACTCAAATGATTGTCTCCTCTGCAGCCACCAAATTCTGCAAAAACTTGTTAATCAGCCGTTTCCTTAGGTCAGGTGTTTGGGCGAAAAGGAGACACCTAGAACATGCAGGGCAGTGGTAGTGGAGGACCAAGTTTGGGAACCGCGGACCTTTGCTTTGTGATTAACAAATATTCTATTAGCTTTCTTGTGATTAAAAGTTTTCTATTTCATGAAAAAAAAAAAAAAAAAAAACAGCAGGCGGTGACACTTTTCAAAACATTATTGCCTTGACCAGATTCTTGGCCTTGACCAGATTCTTGACTTTCGGCACAACAAACAATACTGCCGCTGCTCTGATATCTCAGGCTCCGATGACCCTTTGAAAGAAAACACATCCACCGACTGAGTCAAACGCGCTCGGATATGTCTGAGAATGCTGGCCGCCGCGCTTCTCAGCTTTCAGCCAGCCTGAGCGGCGAGCTGACCCGTCTCACGCAGGAAGGGGGAGTTTCCTGAAAGGTCACGGTTGTTCCAGCCAGACCAAACACTGGCTAATTGCTTTGTTGTTTGTCGGGTGTCGGTGCCTGTTTTTGTGTTGTGCTTTTCCTTTGTTTAGCATTCCCAAGTATATTACCTGAGCCTGTGGCTAAAAGATGAGGAGGGGGGATGGCGAGGGGAAGTTGGAAGAATGGAAAACAAAGGAGGCGGAGGTCGCATACTGAAAATACGAAGGCAGCGGTTGCGCTACGGATGCCGTGATTAGGCCGTGAAGGGGGCCCCTGACTCCTCTCGGCCTCCTGGGCTAAAAATAGCAGGAGTAGGAAGGTGCATATGGGACCCAAGGGAAAAGAGGACTGGAGGGGACAGGACGAGCCAGGTCCACAGCGATTGTTGAGAGAAAAACAGCTGGTAGACTGTGTGTGTGCGTGTGTGTGTGTGGGGGGGTGTGTGTGTGCGTGTGTGTGTGCACGATTGCGCTTTGCCGCATGCAGCTGTACTCTGTCTTTCAGGCCTTAAAATTGTAAGATTGACTCTTTCTCTTTAATGTGCACGCAGCAGGAAGGAGTGCAACGGGTCCTTGACAGCCAGAATGTAAGAATGTGCAACATGAGGCAAGGGAACAGCTGTATAGAGGGGGGCCCAGAGGGGCGGTGGGCCGGGGCGACTGATTCACAGAAGAGGGGAGAGGTCCAGCCACAGAAAACATAACAAAAAATAGAGGAGGGGGAACCTCCCCCCCCCCCAAAAAAAACCCTAAAAAACAACATTTGGCATGTAACTGTGTGCGGAGAGGGTGGACTTCTCTGAAGTCAACAGATTCATCGGTTTGACTCGAACGTTGACCTTAATCAACTCCAGAGCATTTCTGGCAGAGTCTAGAAGCTCAGCAGATGTTGCGCTCAGCTGTTGCAGAACTGATCCACAGTTGTGTCAGCACGCCTCCCATTAATGTGGGCCCTCTGTAATGAAACAACCTTGGGAACTCAAACAGCTCAAACTGGCTGAATGAATAAACCCGCTGCAGGGAAGAAGACCTGCCGATCCTCCCCAACCCCTCCTCGCCGCAGTGTTTCTGTGCGTGTGTGTGTGGGAGGAGGCGGTGGAAAATACATGAAATCACACAGTTTAACTCCATCTCTGGACTCCAAGTTGACATTGATCTGTTCATTTGTTCTCCGCTATCCCTCTAAACTCTCCCTTTTATGATCCACCACTTTAGATGCAGATGTGGAGCAGATTTCCGTGCGCTTGCGTTGTTCTGCATTTTTATGTTAAAAGGCATCTGCATTTGGTTTATTGTGGCACTCCCATCTCTTCAACAGACAAGCTGCAGTTTTTGCTCTTCCTCACCACAATGGGAGAACATAATAGCGGGAATAATAATAATAATAATAATAATAATAATAATAATAATAATAATAATAATAATAATAATAATAATAATAATAAAAAGAAAAAAGAAAACGTGTCAGGCACAAACCACACCACGAGCAGGAGCCAGAAAGGCAGCATTGTCTCACAGTTTTACTATAGGTACGAAACATTCACACAGAACCATATCGCGTCTGGAGATCAGACTCAGTTTTTTTTCTCTCTCTCTCTCTTCCTTTTTGTGTCGTTCCAGACAATTTGGCACCTACAGTCAATGCACACCTGGATCACAAAGCCTCACTCTTTGCTTAGAAAGTTTGAGGCTTCACTTCTTGTGAAATAACCCCCCTCCCACCCGAAGCATACCACCATTGTCGTGGTTGGAGATGACACCTATCGCAGCATCTCGTTGCTGCTGTGTGTACTTTAGATCAAGGATGTGCATCGGCTACATGTCACAATGCACCTGTGCGCCGGCGGAAATGCAGCTCCCCCCCGTGACCGCAGCACACACACGCACACACACGCACACACGCGCGCGCAAACACTCAGGCCACCTGTAGTAAAACCTCTTGTAAAACTCGAGTTGCTGCAAACGCATTGTTGTTGCAACTCTTGTGCATGATGCTGGACCTTTTATACAATCCCTAAATAAAGAAGATATTTTGTGTGGCACTAGTGACCTTTGTTAGACAGGAAATAGCCAGAGAGAAAGTGGCAGACATGCAACAAAAAGTCTCAAGGGTGTATAGAAACCTCGGACGGCGGTGTGAAAGACTTAAAGCCACCATACTGCTCTAAAATTATTTTTAAATTGTGGAGCAAAGGTTTACATTTTCAGCTTTAAGCAGGAGACAACTTGCTCCCATGTTTCCAAAGGAGTTCAATGCACTTGCAAAGGTGCTGGAGCTGATTCACATTTTATCAGATCACAAACAGACATTGAATGTATTCTGATTCTATGTGATAAAAAAAGGGCTTTATAATTTTCTCTTTTTATCTGAAAAGTGTGGCTTGTGCTCTTACCCAACCCTGCCGATCTAATACATTATAAAGCCGCTGGTCATTACAATTACATCCGCACGCATCCAGAAACTGAAACTTTTGTCCCTTCTTTTATGCATGAAAGCTCAAGCTCAGTCAGTATGGACCGTCTTGGAACATCAACCACAGATTCTCATATTTATAGATCTGGACCCTGGCTTGGCCCATTCTGACAAATGAATATGCAACAACTCAGCAGTAGGACACACCTGGAACAGGTCACATATAAAACGCATAATGTGTATCAGTATAACAAACATCATGTAAGCAGCAGGTTGAACATCCTTCTGCCTTTAGAAATGACTGAATTCTTCTTCACATAGATTCAACAAGGTGTTGGAAACATTTCACAGAATGTACAACCGATACAACACACTGGTTTGCTCTGCTTCAGTGCTGAATACTACATGCAGATGTGATATAGTATTCAGCATACTTTCCCCCCGGCCCCCATTTTGATGCTAGATTTGAACTTAAACAAATCATCTCCATCATATCTAGATGCCTAAATTCACAGACTTGGAACAACCTGATTGGCTGATTCTCTGTTTGCGTGAAAAAGCAATGCGACAAGCGACAGAACGCTAGCCGCTGCCTTTGTGTTGACATTTTAAGTGAATTCTCCGACGCAGGCTTGCAACATTGGCTTTGCACCAGACCTCGACGAGGTTTCATTTGTTTTTCTGTTTGCATCTGTATATAGGGTAGGATGACCACAGCGCTGATAAAGAGGGCGACAGGTGTCCCCCTGCCTTCAGCTGTGATCAGAAACTCTGTGGTTTTTACTGAGAAAATGCCCCGCTGCAGAGGTGAGAACCCACAGCTTCAAGCCAAACAGCGCCTTACCTCACCCTGGTTCAAGTGATCATTGACTCACTTATCAGCATGTCACATCTTACACCTTATGTTGATGCCTAACATGCCAATAGACAGCAGAAAAAAAGAGGTAAGCTTAGATGCAACATAACATATGATGCAAAACTCTTCCATAAGCAAAACAATGCAAACAAAAATGGTCATTTATATACAATAAAATACACCTAAAGCTTGCATGTTATCCAGGGCAAATGAGTTGCAACAGAGCAAACATGTTTTTTTTTTTTTGGAAATCACATCTTTGTCTTGATCATACAAAGAGTAATATTTGAGTGAAACAGAGGATTTTCACAACAAAACCACAAAGTAAGTTAACCTCATGAAAATATTTTTGCCTGCCTTGAACCCTGGGGAACATTTTTTAGAAATACAATGAGAAAGGGCAAAATGACAAAACAAATCCTTTCATTTCACGGTTTGATTTTAAATAAAATGGCGTAAATAAAAAAAAAAGAAAAATGAAACAACTACCCAGCTGATAAGCTTAGCAATGCAAGAATAGGTTGTGTTTTTTTCCCCCTTTACAGTGAATTCTTTGCAAAAGCTCACGACACACAGCTACCCTAAATAAAACTATTACAACACATGCAGCAATAAAAAAAGTGACCTGGATTGCCTCGCCACAGCAGAAAGCACACACACGCACGACCGCTCATTTATTTTAGTGACTGCATTTATGCTGAACGCAGATATTTTCCCTAATCCTACCACTACTATTCTATTCCTAACCTTAACTAAAACCTAATTTACAGCTGACTTGTAAACTTAACCCCTAACCTGACACAAGGGGGTCCACCATGTCAAGATCCGGCTTTGGTCCCCATGAGGCCCCTTGGTCTTCAGAAAGTTAGTAAATATGCCAGAAAGGGTCCTAAGAACAATAGTGAAACAAACACACACACACGCACACGCACACACACACACACACACACACACACACGCACACACACACGCATTCACACTTCTAGTGGCGTAGATAATTGTGAAACTTTTTGTGAGTTCACAAACCCTCTCATTTGACGTGTGGCTTGTCTTCCAGCAGAGTCTACTGTGTGCATTTTGTGTTTGCCTCTGTGTGTGCGCATGTGAGTGTGTGCGTGTGATCTTAGCCAATGCTGAGATGTTAAATGTTCAGGAAACCACAGAGACATTCAGCTGGAGCGCCACACAGTGACATTTAAGATCATCTTCGCATCGCACACCCACATCATGAGCAGTAGTCAGGTAACTACCTTTTTTCTGCAGTGGTAAAAGCTTTCATTATGCAACGCATTTATTGAAGCTGTTAACAGGGATGTAAGTTTTCAGTCATTTTTCTCACAGCAGTAGATTAATGTTTTAAAAACTATTGGAACCCCTCTACCTGTATAAAATTGATTCGTTTGTCACCCGAGCCCGTGAGCCAAGAGTCCCAAAGCATTCAGTGCCTGCACAAATACACTTTTTATGTTTTAGAAACATGTTTTTACACGTGTTTTAGAAACCAAATGCACATATCAGATGATTTATTGTCTAAACGTATTGCATTAGCATGCTAACCTTTGATAATCATGTGTAAAACCCAAAGCAGGACTGAAGCTAATCCCCCCCATTAGTTCTGCAGGGATCTGGTGACAAACCAAAAATCCTGCTCACATGGTGCTGCTAAGAGAGAGAGAGAAAGTCAGGAGATCTTGGAGGACATTTAACATTTTACATTTTGTCATTGTTTCATTTAGAAGATATTGATACTCCACGAGGCAAGCTCATGAGAAAACGAGAAAGGCCTCACAAAACTATTCATATCCTACAAATGTGTTCCTATTTTGTTATTAGAAAAAGCTTTAATGTATTCTGCTGACAAAAGTATCTGCTTGTCTGCCTTCACACACATTTGGACTCGAGTAGCATCTAATTCTTAATCCTCTGCAGCTTCACCGTACCTGTAAGGTCTTTCTACGGGCTCTAAGGAGTGAGCTTATGGGAATATCTGAGCATTCTAGTAGAATTGCATTTGCAAGGTCAGACACTGATGTTGGAAGAGAAGGTCTGGCTCAGTTTTCAGGTGGAGGTCGGGGTTTTGTACAGGTCAGACGAGTTCGTCCACATCAGTCCCACTTCTCTGTGTCTTTATGAACCTTGCCTGTGTGGAGAGTTATGTCGGAACAACAAAGAACCATTCCTAAACAGGAGCATGAGATTGTTCAAATGTCTTAAAATGCCAGCTCATCATTTCACTGGATCTAGTGGGGTAATGAAGTCCAACTCCTGAAATCAGCTCCACTTCATAACCACCTCTGCACCAAACTTTAAACCTGACACTAGGAGAACAAGTGCTGTTTCCTAGGAACTGCCAAACCCAGACGCATCCACTGGACTGCCAGACAGATTTCAACAACAGACTTGCCCATTCCGATGAAGTGCAGTGGTGCTTCACGCCACTTCATCACTTGTTGACATAAGGCTTGGATCTATGGAAACTCATTCTATGAAACCTTCTGCATAATTGTGACACAGAAGAAAAAAGGACACATCAGTCTTAGCAAAAGCGTTGAGCTTAGACATATTGTATGGAAAGAATCTTTAAACTGAGATTTTTTAACCCTTGTCACAAATTCTAGATTTAGATTTGGACTTCCTAGGTAATTTTCAAATGTGTTTCACAGAAGGTAGGGTTTGTTCACCACAATGTCTGGGGTTAGTTTTATCAACGCGCAGTGTATTTACTCCAATATGTACAGGGAAATTTTAGAGCACCTCCTGCTTTCTTCGACTGATGAGCTTTATGGAGGTGCTGATGTCATTTACCCACTCTGCCAAAGGTAGCAAAAGCAGGTGTTCCAGCTCTTGATTGGCCAGGAAACTGGCCTGACCCGAATCCCTCAGAGGATCTATTGGGCTCAGGTCAGGAGGAAGATGAGCGGCCCCAGACCCAACCATGGAGACGACCTGAAGGAGGCAACCTGGGCTCCCATTGTTACGTCACAGCAATGCCACAGACTCCTGCCACATTGATGCAGTAAATGATGCAAAAGGAGGCACAAATCTAAGTAAAGCATGATTTTTTTTATATTAATCTTAAGTAATGTCCTAATTTTTGAAACCATTAAAGTTTAGGTTTTCATTTTCAATAAGCCACAAACGTCTACAAGAAATAGTCTTGAAATATTTCACTCCACTTGTGATGAATCTATCGGCATACCGTATAGACTCATCTATACGGTATGCCGTATAGATGAGTCTATAGGTCTATGTCTAGGTGACATAGACCTATGTCTGGGTCTATGTCACCCAGACATAGACTAGTAACTATGTCTGGGTGACATAGTTACTGGTCACCCAGACCTATGATGGCTTGTTAATTATTTACTACCTCACATTAGGACCGACGAACCAGGAAACGATGGAAAACTTGAGGGCCGGTGTACTTTCAGTGCTATGATGGGGCGACATTGTTCTGTGGTTTGAATGAAGACAGCAAACATCTCTATGTAGCAGCGATAAAAAGAGAAGAAAGTGTAAGTTGGGCAATTTCTTTCCTTGTGCGATTCTTGTAACTTTGATGTCTGCGCACTAATTATCTACAGTAAATCCATTTCAAGGCCGAGACTCTGCAAGAGGGAAGGCGAGTGCAAAACTCTGTGTGTGAAACCTCCATTCAAGAAGAGTGAAAACATTTTTTGTCATCACTGACAGAGAGACTCGTCCCATACTCGAAACTTACCAACAACAAGTCATCTTTTTACCAATACTTTTAGCTGTGGTTTCAGCTGACTGTAAGCAGGAATGGGCACCACTTAGAAAACCCTCAAAAATAAAACCTTTCATTCTTTCCTGTCACACCGGATCGTGAGAAAGTTCCACTGAAACCTTTCAGAATGATAAAAAAAGTAAGCAGAAGGGTGCTTGCTCACGAAAGACTCCAAATAAATGTTGCTTTTGCCACTGCTGAGATGAACTCCTTCAAGCCGACAATCGTTTCATCAGGAAAACCGTCCGGTACGTCTGTGTGCAATCATTGGTTCTCGCCGAAAACACCCAATTCAGGTCTGAAACTTGCCTCTCACAAAACATCTCACCACTGGTACCTTTCAGGTGGTGATTACCTGCCCCACTTACTTTCACTGTTGGAGTTTCCGAGCTCCTCTGAAAACTGTGACCTTTTTTTTTTTGTTTTTGCAACATGATGATGTGTTTTTTTTAGAGCATGATCTAAAAAAACACACAGCTTGATTTCTGATCAAAAAGTCAAACCAAATGATTTAGCATTAGGTGTGAAATGCTAAATCATTTCATCAGAAGATATGAATGGAAAATAGGTGAAAAGAAGGGAGTTGGAGTTAACCCTGACGCCAGAGTGAAAATTGTCTTTTTTATTAGCAATGTTTATGTCAAATCATATAAAATGATCAGTTCTTTCTGTTCACAACCCATGGGGAAACAAGCTTTCAAACCTTCCAGATTCCCACTCAAAACTCTCGAGCCTCCAGCGCTTTGGAAAATGATTAACACTCCCCTGAACCTTCGTGCATTTTGTCACATGACAACCAAAAACTACAAAGTACTACAGTAATTTCATGAGTCAGACCAGCAAAAGCACAAAGTGTCACATATCTGAAGCGCAGTGGAGACGATACAAAGGTTTCAAAAATATTTTTACCCAAATCTAAAAAGTGTGTCATCAATTTTTATTGAGTCCTCCTGGCTCAATAATTTGCAGCTGGCCTGGCAGCTTCAGTGCCAGCTTTGGATATCTAGAGATTTAATATTTATTATTCTTTGCAAAACTAGATAAAGAGCATCTATAAACAATTCCCAAGACCACTAATGATGTTGGTAGTCCATACTGAAGAAAACCATCCCCACAGCATGATTTTGTCACCACTTGTCTCCTCTTTTTCTGGTAAGTTTTTTAAAAATTAACTCCCCTGTGACCAACTACCTTCGAAACATAAAAATAAAGTTTATCCTTCTCTCTATTAGAACAGTTGGAATAACTGTACAGGACACAGACTTTAGATATTTTGATGCTGGATCAACAGAAATAAATGGACTGCATTTACTTCCAGGGTTCTGTCTGCATTGAGTGACGTCGGTGCCACGTCATCTGAAACCCAGCAATTGTAAAATCGTGAGAGATGTAAATGTAAGTATTTAATGAAAAATAGGGATTCACTGACAAAATACAAAAGTCAAGGGAACAAAAATAAAGCCAAACCAGGGAGAAAAAGCAAGAGAAGAGACAAAACAAACCTGGCAAGTAGTGACTGACAATGAGGTGCTTAAATACTGGGATGCTGGGTGCTGGAACAAGGGAGATAACACAGGGGGAACAAGAAAAATACAAACACTAAGGCACAACTAAACCGAATGTAGCTAGAGTAACAAAAAGATAACTACAAGAAATAACAGAACTAGAGACACGACAAGGAGCTGAACCAAAAGCGAACAGGAATAAGAATGATCTAACCAAGAAAGGAATAAAGAAATAGAAATAAACTCAACCAAAGAACTCAGAGTTCTGACAAAAATAACCCAGACCCGGTTTAAACCTCACCACAACTTTCTTCCTTAACCTGTCTAGCAATTGGTTGTGGAGGATTTCATTAAAGGGTGACAGTGAAGAATATATACCCACCACACTTTGCAGGTTTTTATTCCAGAAAAAAACATCAAATAAAAAGAAACAACTATGAGACCCACTTTAAGTTGATCCAACATTTCCAACAAAAACACACTGGAGTTTGTGTTTGCGGCATTACAAGATGCTGAAAAATTTGAGGATTTAAAGTGAGGCACTGTGTAACACAAAAGGATCTGCAATAGAAACCACATTACTGAAGCGGTTAAAACGTGAATAAGCTAGTGGTATGCTACATGCGTGCATAGAGTATAAATATAGGGCACTGGAAATCATGGAGGAAATGTTGAGCCATTAGTGTAACTTTGCAGCCATTCTTTTCCAGGGAGAACACTTCCTCATACACACAGATGAACGCGCACGCTGTTCTCTTCTCTTCCTTTGCCTCGAAAGCAAGAAGGGAAATAGAAAAAAAAAAGTCATAAATCAGAAAAATGAGGATAAGATGTTTTTCTTGAATATAGAAGAGGATTCCTCACTTTTCTTTAATTTAAATGTCTTTAAGTGATTTATTGCCTTGCGGCATCAGTAGAATGTCAGTGTGAACCTCAACGACTAAAGAGAAACTGCTTTCTCAGAGTTTGTTTGGGTGTGTTTCCTTTGAGCTTCCACCTTTAAACCCTAAGCAAACAATCGTTGTTATTTTGCCCCACAGAGGATCTAAAAATGGAGGCGCATCCAGATGCGTTCTTCACATTCTCCACCAACACCACAGCCCTGATCACATTTGGACGAGTTGCAATGATCCTGCATATCCAGCCCCCGGGGCGAGAAAGCACAGAATCTGCCAAAAAAGAAAAAGGGTGGCAGAGTTGAACATTTTTTCTTTGTTTTGTCATTGTGACTGTCGTTTGGTTGGAACTAAAAACGGTTCGTCTCTCTTACACGCACACACATGTGTGGGAGATATGCACACAGAAAACAACACGCCCTTGTTATTACTGGAAAGTCACAACTGACATCCCCTCTCAGGCAGGGAGGCTGCCATGTGGCAACTGAGCAACTCGTACCCCGAGCTGGGACACAAAAATACAACGCTCGCACTATCAGGGCGCACATGTGCTGCGACAGTATCAGCCGCCGATGAGGGAACCACCCATCTGTATTAATACCAACTCAGACAGAAATATATGTCTTCTGCTACCATCTTATTGTGCGCTGAATCCCCTCGTCTTATCCTCTCCGTCTCTTTATCTAAAAACCAAGTGACCAGAGGCTGTTTTCCCCAGAAACCAAACAAAATTCGTGAAGTGTGGTTCTAAGTAGAAATAGTCCCGGTGTGACCTGCGTCATCATCAGCTATACCAAACTGCTCAAAGTGCCAAAAAAGCAACCAGAAATTTTCCTTGCTTATTGTTCGCAGTCAGCTCTGTGTCACCTTGTGCTGTTTTTATAATTAGGACAGGCCTAAATGCAGATTAACAAAACTAACTATGAACAACTATTACAAACATGTAGTTGGATGAGTTGCAATCAAAGTACAGGTGATGTTTTTTTGTTTTACCTGTTTTGCTAGTGGCTTTTCTTTTTCTTACAGGCAAAATGGGCAGTTGCCCAGGGCATCATTAAAAAGTGGGAACACAGGGCGCATACTATACAGTTGTATTCAATACATGATAACATGCATTCTCATGAGGCTCACTTGTCAGATTAAAAGTACCTTCTGAAAACTGACAACCTTCAATCGGGGAGTAAACTTACCTTTCATCAATTTTATTGGTCCGATGAAACATTTTAATTTTTCATGTCATGTTTTCATTAACTGTAAGCAGAAAACTCCAACACACAGTCAACTGGCGTAGCATTGCGAACACTGAAAGTTGAATAAATAAATCACATAAATCTATCATGGTTCTAGTTATTGGTGCAGTAAGTGATCATTTTCTTAAAAGCTAACGTTGGAAGAAATGTCACAAGGATTTGAGAGAGTTTGACAAGAGACAGTCGTCTGATGGTCAGACGACTGAACCAGAGCATCTCTAAAGCTGCTGCCCTTGTGGGCTGTTCCCACTCTGCAGCGGTCAGTATCCATCAAAAGTTGTCAAAGGAAGGAGAAGTGATGAACATAGAATTATTGATGCAGACGGGGGGGACAAAATGCTGCTCCGTGTAATGCGACCCGACTGATGAGCTAGCATAGCTGAAACGGGTGAAGCAGCCAAGTGGTGTTTCTAGCATTTCTAATTGAAAAATGTCAGAAAACCAAACAAATCGCGATGTTTCGGTTGTGGTTCCTTTCAGCTGGATTTTTAGCATTAATTCGTCTTCTTCTTTTGTGTTATTACACATTTACACATTTCCCTTTAATCTCCTTTTATTTCCTCCGCAGGGTGGCTGGGCTCTCCCTTAGAGATAGGGTGAGAAGCTCGGTCATCCGGGAGGGACTCAGAGTAGAGCCGCTGCTCCTCCACGTCGAGAGGAGCCAGTTGAGGTGGCTCGGGCATCTGGTCAGGATGCCTCCTGGACGCCTCCCTGGTGAGGTGTTCCGGGCACGTCCCACCGGGAGGAGGCCTCGGGGAAGACGGGGAAGACCCAGGACACGCTGGAGGGACTACGTCTCTCGGCTGGCCTGGGAACGCCTTGAGATTCCCCCGGAGGAGCTGGAAGAAGTGGCTGGGGAGAGGGAAGTCTGGGCCTCCCTTCTGAAGCTGCTGCCCCCGCGACCCGACCCCGGATAAGCGGAAGAAAATGGATGGATGGATGGATGGATATGTTGAACTTGTTTTTTTTTTTAGTTAAAAAATGATTTTGCTAGACAAAAACAATTGCATGTACCTTATGACTAAACTGTTGATTAATGCAGGACAACAAATAAATTTAGTGAAAAAAAACAAAAGTTGTAAACCGTTAAACCAAAGTGAATCTGCTGGTGGTTTCGATCGGTGCTGCTCGTTATTTTTTTATCAAAACCTCAAGATCAGTCTCCGTATTCTGAATCAGAAATATGTTTGCTTTGAAATCTATTTTAATCACAGACAGCCACGCAGCCCCCCCACAGCATAACAGGACCTCGCCTGTGCTTTACTGTTGTGGGGCGTTCTAAAGATGGGCCTTTGTTTTATTTATCCTGCGCTAATTCAGCAACTTTTTCAGCGCTCCGTGTTTTATCCTGCTGGCTACAGTTCGATGTGCGGCTGAAACCTGCGTGAAGGGCCTGAACGACTTTCGACGCTTCAAAAACTATCTTGACACGATTCACAGAAAAAGCCACAGCCTTACATCGAGTTTCCTCCTAGCTCTGAGCCTTTGAAGTATCTCAGCATTTTCATAATGAGGCAACTGGTTGATGCCGATCTGTCAGATTTACTGACATTCTGCTAAAATAGAGACAAATCCCAGACAGATCTTTGGTCCCATTTGATGATTTTTTTCATTTTACTGACTGAATAGAATCACAGGGAATGATGTAAATGGGGACCAAGTCATTTTAATTCACCTTTTTGTTGTGTGTTTATTTGTTTACTTTATTGTACAGATTTTACTGTATTGGCCAATTTAGGGAACAAATTATTCCAGAAAGAAGAAAATTAAAGTGCTATAAATTATTTCCAAAGCAGTGACCTAACCACGAAGACAGTGTGTGCTAACTGACCTTAACTTCTCAGAAGCCTGCCGGTGTGTGTAATATGCAGATTACACATGTTAGTTGTTACTCTGTACAGCCAAAGAGCCCCGGTCCAATGGATGCCGTTGCAACCCGAGTCCCTCTTTCCTTCATGTAACCTCGTGCACAGATGCAACGGCTCAGCAGGCCTGCATGAGCCCAACCTTATCAGCAGGCAAAATAAGCTCCTCCGCTTCATAGCAGAGCTGACAATTAACTGTCGCCCAATGACTGGATTGCTCTGATAACCTTTTATTTGTTCCTCCAGTGCATCCACACTCGTGCAATCTCCCTCCATACGTGTCCAGCCCTGGAGATACGATCTGAGGTGAACTCCAATCTCTTCCGACATATTGCTGGTATGTCGGATGTACCTTGATATAAGTCTACTGTGGGTGTTAATCTGCACTGGTGCGCTTCAGTAATCACACCACGATTTTTTTTTTTGCCATGCGGCTGCCCAGTACGGACTAACTGATTTTTTTTTTTGTTAACCGTTTGTAGCTGATGCCAGTGGTAAAATCAGAGAGGTCATTAGGCCAGAGAGGGGATGTTGGAGGATATGTAATGAAAGAGACTGCCCTCTAGTGGCTAATTGACAGCATGAGACAAAGACCATGAAGTGACAGTTCCAAGTTTAAAAAGCCTCAGGTACATAGAGAAAATTAAGAAGTTAACTGTGTGGTGACTTTGGGTAATGTCTAAAATTATTATTAGTTAATTATGACAGAAATCTATGACTATTCTTCCACCTCGCCACTGCTCAAATTCAGTCAAATTAGACGGAGAGCATCTAAGAACATCAATTTTTGGCACAGATTAGATTTTTATCTGGACATTGATTAGGACACTTTAATCCTTAAAGACCTGAACCATTTGTCTTGCGTTTGTCTTACAGAAAGGTGAATTTCTGCCCATGTCTCAAGTACTTTGGAGTATAGGAGGTTTATTTTGCTCCAACCATCTTCCCTTTCACTGTTGAAGAATATCATCCCTACAGTGTGACGCTTCAACAAACTAAAATCACAAGGTTGTAATAACAGCAGTCATCAGCAGAACTGCAGATTTAGCTCAGGATAACAAAAGTCACTCTACCTTTCATCAAAAAGAAAAGTTCAAAGCCTAGTCTTCAAAGTAACGTTCATAATGTTCCTTACTTAATTACACATAACAACGAACTAATTTGTGTTCCATTACATAAAAATCTTAAAATGTTTGACTAAAGGGTGACAAAATGTGAAAAGAACAAACAATTGAATGCTTCTGCAAGGTATTGCATACGTTGACTATATTGTAGGGGGGAAAAAAAACAAACCTAAATCAATATTGTGTATTAATCTTCACAGGCCGTGGATCATTCAAACCTTGTAAAGACGCAATTTGCTATATACAATTGTTTATTTTTGATTTGCAAAACAAGACAAAATAAACATTACATTAACACCGATTTATAACAGGAAAAAAAAAAAGAAAGAAAAATATAAAAGATATCTTGAAATTACATTAGAATTTCGGCGACTCGACCGTCCTGATAAACGGAGCCATGCCATGCTGACCGACACAGGCAGTTTATGGCTAGCGCAGTTTGAATCAGTCTACATGTCACATATACGCTATATATTAAGTGGTTTTGTTGGTTCGGGTAGGACTTGGAGTCAAAATGCAAGGTGAGAATTTCATGCCAGATTCCAAAATTGCTAAATACAAAATGGGGATCAACACATTTGATTGACAGAAAACTAAAACAAGAAGTCAACCACGCGGTCGGATGACCTTTCCGCTGAAATTTCCTGGAGGAACGTGTGAGGCCAGCCTGCCCCGTTAATGCCCTCTCCTCCCCCGTGCGGTGAAAGGGCTCACGTTATGGCACACAGCTCGGGGCGGATGTAACCACGGCAACCCTGTTCCTCTTCATTCACCAATAAAAAAATAAAAAAAATTAAACAGAACGCTCCCAATTTCATTCAGTGTTTACCTGAAGCAGTTTGACATGAAGACAAGAAAGGCTCACCAAAGTGAAGGTTGTTATGACGCGAGGATCTGAATGGAATAGGTTTTTCCCAGGAAGCACCAGTAAGTTGCACATGTTCTAAAAAAAAGACACAATAATCCCCCCCCTCTCCACTGCCAACTCGTACTTTGGACGATGTCTTGCATGGTGTCAACTGCACGCAACATTTTAGCGCCCAAAATTAGAAAAAAAAAAAGGCAGCAGCAGCATTACATGGATATTGAGGATTTCCCCTCTTCTCTTCAACTTGGTGAGGAATTGTAAAAATGACTTTGCAACAGAATACTGGAAAAGGTTGAAGGAGAAGACTAGAAAAACAGACATGCGTTACAGAGCTCAAGCTATGCCAAAGAAAACTCTCCCCTCTTCTGTTGCAAAGTCCGTCAGGTGGTGGTTGTTGTTTTCTTTAAAGCTCCATTCACTCCGGTCATTTCTCTTTTAGTCCCCCCCCCTTTAAAAACGACGGGAAGATGCTGCAGATGTCAGCAAGATTAACTGCATCCTGTCGGCGACTATCGTTATAAAAACAGCTAAAAGAAACGACGATGCAGATAAGAATGCTGCAACCTGAGCGAATGCAGCCTCATCCTAGCCAGAGTGCAGATGGTCAGAGTACAGGCACTGGTAAAAAAAAAAACAAAAAAAATAAACAAAACAAACAAAAAAAGCACTCCTGGTATTTTGTACATGAAGAAAAAAAAAAAAAGGGGGGGGGGGGGGGGGGGGGGGAAGGAGGAGGCATTGCTAATTCAGAGGAAATAAAAATTTGTAAAAATGACAAACAAAAACCATGAGTGACTTCATTAGCTGGACTCTCCCAAATGTGTGAGGCATCTCTGAGGTAATCATTTAAGTGTGACTCATTAGACAGCAATAAATATCCACATGAATACAAATATTTAAAAAAGTAAAAACAGAGGCAAATTCTTAAATTCTTAATGCTAAAGCAAATATGAGCTAAAAAGAGGTAGGTTTTCTTTTTGTTCTTTTCTTCTTTTTTTTTTAGGTAGATTATAATATACATCCATTGTGGACACTCCTTTTTGTAAGAACTACATTTATGTCAATTCCATTACAAGGTCTGTTCTGAAGGGGAAAAAAACAAAATACTTTAAATCCTTCGTGTGGAAGATGGCTGACAGTCCGGCGTGAAAATACATTTCTATTCCAGACAGGATTTGTAATGGCAACAGTTGTACAAGAAAAAGAAAAAAAAAAATTATAAAAACATCTCAAGAACAAGAGAGGAAACTGTAAAAGCTTGCTGGTGATAGTGTACCTTAATGTATGTATTTCGCAGGCATCGTTACTGTGTTATGATGCTGTTCTTAAAAAATAAATCTATACAGTCTGAGCAGCCTAATCAAAAAAAAAAAAAAAGAAAGAACCAAACAAGAATCTCTGACGATGCACCATATTCACATTTACTGTATGGTGTGATTTGAGGGAAATTAAATAAGAGAAAAAGACAAAGTAAAAGAAAATAATCAGACATTTAATGGCACAAAAGAGGATTTCTTCCCCTCCCCCCCCCTGACGCCATGTGGTACTGAGCACAAAAATTATTTAGTGTTTAATTAGTGGCTATAATACATCCTTGCGAGCTTTCCTGTTCGGTTGTCAAATCCACAAGTGCAACTCCTCTGTTACCCTGTTCTTGTGTGGAGGGAACTCTCCCTGTGGCACTTACACATTCACTGATCCTCCCACGCTACCAGACACACACAAATCAACACTGTATCTCAAAAGAAGAAGAAACAAATCAAACCCACATTGACATACAAAATTGGGGGGGGGGGGAAATGAACATGGGAGACTTTCAAATCTTCAAAAGCCAGTATTCAGTAACCAAGCACATCATAACCCCTCCCCACACACCCTTCATTAGACTGACACTAAACACACACGAGTGGTACTACCTAAACACAATCTAGCTTTAACTCCCAACATGTTCAATCACAGCAGGGTCGTTTGTAGGGCACGTCAAATCAAATGCAAAATAAAAGTTAAACGTGATTTTTTATTAATTTTTTTTTGTTAATCAAGGTATATTGAAGGGCGGCTTTAACTTTTGCTATGAAAGCTGGTTGAAAGTTGAGCCCCGACTATGGGCTCGCAGAGCATCACAGTGACTGAAACAAAGTCACAGTGACTTAGAACGGTTTTCATCAGTGTGGAGTATTTAAAAAAAAACAAACTGGGCTGAACCGATCAAAGCAACAACTGTTGTATGGAGACGTCTCCACAACACTGGGCGCTCTCTTCCTTCGCCATCTTCCTTATGTAGTTACATTTACCTACTAATGGCGAAAGAGAAAACACCCACTGTATCTTTTATCTTTTTTTTTTTTTTTTTTTTTTACATTTGTCAGGTTACAATCTCAAACTTGAATTTTCCAACACAAAATTGCACACAATTGAGAAGTGGAAAGAAATTACACAGTAAACAATGTAGCAGAAGGTGCTACTGTGGCTTGAGACCAAAATGCTTCTTTTTCCACCTACTTCCAAAAGCGCCATGTGTGGCAAACAACTTACATCTGGGACACAGCATCCCGTAGGTGGAAAATGGTGGTGGCAGCATCATGCTGTGGTAACGTCTTTCTTCGCTTGATGCTGAGGAGGACATGATGGGAAATGGATCAAGCTAAATACAGGCGCACTGGATTTTTGGGGGGTTCAACACCAATTTCTTTCCCATCAAAAAAAAATAAAATACATTTTTTTCACTTCCCAAATATATTCTACTTTGTGTTGGTCTCTCTCATAAAATCAAACAAGTGAAAGTTTGTGTCCGTAACGTGACAAAATCCGAAGGTTCAAGAAGTGTGGAGACTTTTCTAGGGTCCTGTTTGTTGGACATGGGGTGGTGGTTCACTCTTAGCTTAAATAGACAAAAAGACATTGTTTTCTTTCCTTTGACTTATTTGTCTGCAAATTTGTCTGTGGTTAAATGGACTGCTATTGTAGAGACGTGTGAAAATGACTTATTTGGGAGACTTGCTTCAACAGAAAGGACATGTCATCTTTACAGGTCAAACCTAAATCCCACATGTAGCCTCTCAACACTGGCCTCAGTTCTTAAATGCTTAAGTTTCTTGGCAGTTTAGTTTATATGTCGTTAGATGCTGTCTGGCAAAGCTTTAGCCAAAGGCGACTTACAGCAGAGAGGAGGCAGATTCCTATAAATACACAAGCTTATGTTTCTAAAGTCATTCATAAATACCATTTTAGCTAAGGACATGATGATTCCCAGGGTCTCCAGAGTCATCAGTTTGATGTACTTTAATATAGCAGGTGTAACTTGGCAATTTATATGGCTTATATGTTGAGAGCAGCTTATCCTCTTACTAAAAATTTACATTGCAAAGTGAAATCACACCAAACAGATGATAATCAGTCCAACACACAAGCAATCCCTGTTTTAGCCATTTCTTGATCTTTCCTACTGAAGGACATACCCAAACAATAAAACAAACACAGAACAGAGTGCTTCAAAATAAAGTGTTAATAAATCAGAATCAAATTGCGTTTGCATATTTCTTTCTGGGGCAGGAAAACAAAAACAAAAAAAAAGTCTTCAGGATCCTTGTAGCCCTATGTACAGCGGCAGACATTATATATTTTTAATATATATGTAAATATATATATACCTGGTATTTACAGGATGCAGCCACTAGAGGGCTGCGCAGCATACAACATCAAACAGGAGGGCCAGGCTGTGGAGGTGCACAGCACCTCTGCAACCACCCGGCCCTCGGACATTCTAGAAAATCCACTTCCCAGTCAGAAACGAAAGGGGTGTGATATTTTGTGGAGGTCCGAAGCAGCTTCCCAAGCTCTCCACCCTCTGAGCTCACGGCATACTGGATAGGAACAATTCATGGAATTGGGTTTTTTTTTTATAGGCGAAATGACACGAAACGCGCAAAAAACAACTATTGCAATTATTTCCATATTTATGCCAAGTCCAAGTAAAGTATGCAGCTATATATAAACAAGAAGATAGGCCCCCAGCTTTGGCCTCCGCTTACAGTTCCAGTTAGGTTTGGCATGTTAGCCCTTTAAACATCTGTGATAATATACTGGATGCAGAGGGGTGGTGGCTTAACAGTGCTTAGAATATATGAGATAGCAAGATGTATAAACACAGAAATAAACAATCAAACCATAGATTAATCAAAGATACTTTGATGAGTTACAAGCCATTAAGAGATCTCGGTTTGATCAATAATTAGCAGTGTAAAAATAGCTAATGCAACTAGTGGCTAATTCTCACCTCAAACCCAGCCACCTTATCAAAGTCCTAACAAAAAACCTGGCTAAATCACAGAGAATGCTCTGGATTTTGCAGTATAAATCCGTATGATGATAGTTTCCTTCATTAGAGTCAACTTGCAGAGTGGCTGCATGAGGAAAGCAAACCATGGAGCAGCAGTAATGGAAGCCGTTTCTAGATTACTTGACCATACCTTTGGTGAAAGTTTGAAAGGCATGTGTTTAAATTGTGCAGAGTCATTTTCATATGTTGCCTTGGAAAGAAGCAAAAAAATAAAAATAAAAAATAAACAATTTCAAGATGACCAAAGATTCAAAGTTGTGTGCAGGCACTGCTTATGCACTGGTAAACTAGAGATATGCGGTATCCAAACTGTCTGTGTGAAAGTGACTCTTTCACCGAGGTGATGTAGTTATAAAATAACCCAGTAAAACGAAGAGGTAGCTGAACTGAATGGCTAAATGTATAACTGAGGATGCTTGTTGTGAAAAGTTGGGTGCACACAACACGTGCACGCAACAAAATGTCAAAATGTCCAGGCATCTTAAAGCAGCGGTTTGAATTAAATAAGTAGAAAAACATGTATATAGATATATAGGCAAATGTCCTGTGGATAGCTTAGTTTGTAGTACATGACATTCCCTTGTTATTTAACATCTGCTTGCTCACCGCACAAGCTTGGCCTTTGCAACAAGACACACTTCTTCAGACGTTACAGAGATGAAGACACACACCAACGCACACGCGCACGCACACACACACGCACTACACTTTCTCTGCTCCTCTTGCTCCATAACCCACGTCAGCTTAAAGTCCATCCAGCACATTCTCGGCTCTCTCCGTCCGTTTTACAACCCGCTGCTGATGTTCTCGGCGGCGGGTTCTAAGAGACTTCGCTGCCGAACACTTCCAGCACCAGCGGAGTGAGCTGCATGCTGTGCTCCGGCTGGAAGGACAGTGAGCGGTACTGTTTGGAGTGCTCTTCGTTGAGGCTGCGCAGGTCGGCCAGCTTCTGGATCATCTTGGCGTACAGCAGCTGTCCGCCCGGGTGGTGGAGCCGGATGTAGGCCTGCAGGGTCTCCGACAGCTTGTCTTGGAGAGCTTCGATTCTCGTGTGGTCCTGCACACCTGGACGGTCTGCGTCGGATGACAGAAAAAAATAAATAAATATTTATGGTTGTTCCAGAGGTGACTGAGCAGGAATAGAAAGTAAACAGAAACGAGGATGAAGCAAATAATATTTCTATGTCCTGTGCAGAGCGTACAGAACACGCCTTTCTCCCTCTCCTCACAGTACCTGGAGAGAGCAAACAGATGGCCATCAGCAGCACATGTTCCTCTTCGTGGAGGTTCAGCTTCTTCAGACCCACCTGGAACTTCACCAGAGGCTCCAGCAGCTCCAGGGTGTGGCCCGCTACGAGAGACGAGCATGTAATTACAATCTGGTGAAGTTTACGATCACAAACTAATGGCACTCTTCCGCGAGTCTATCTGTCGGACGCCGGCGTGCGTGGCTCCACCCATTACAGCAAGTTGTCCCGATCGGTAAGACGTTCTTTCCCTGAAATGCTGCGTTGGTTTTGTGCCAGGTGTAACGAGACTCACACCGGCCTGCAGCGCTGGATGGGGCCGTCAATGTGAAGTAATTTTAGTCGACTGACCGCTGCGGGGAGGTTTACCGCTGGTCCATGTTTACCCCGTTTGTAGACAGCGGCTCTCGCTGTGCTTTGCTAGATCACCAAACCTCAGAAATGGTTTCATAAGCCAGACTGATAAGATGTCAGTGAATTTTTGTCTCACCTGTTAATTTAATCAGGACATGATGTGTTGCTTTTTTAGATCTTTCAGCCTCCTTTTCAAATAGGGTCTATCTAAGTGTTTTGTTGAAGTTTTGCACAAACTGGTTCAGGCTGTACAAAATGAACACAGAAGATGTGAATAATTCCCATTAATAATTAATTTTTACAATGAGTATTGATTGTCTTTAATCTTTTTTTTTTTTTAAATAGATTTTTAATCTTTTCTGGTTATGTTTGACATAAAATCATATGTGATGGGGCAATTACTGATTTGCACAACTGTATGTTTAGTTTGATTTTATCAAGCATGGGCTGGTTACTGGCATCAATAAATCTCGTAAGCATCTGACGTTGCACTGTTACATACAACGTTGCCCCTCCCCTGCACGTTTCTGCCCATTTCTGGTCAGCCAACTAAAAAAATAAAATAAAAAATAAATATCACTCCAACTTTTTCCTCACTTACAAATAAGACAAATTTGTCTCTGGAAATATATCCACTCACTAAAAACATGAAGAGCCAAGGGTTGTAAAGTAAAGCAGTGCCACCCATCGCAGTTGGCAAGCTACAATCAATCTGCTAATATGAAGCCGTTATGATCCTCTAAGGAGCTGAGCAGCGGAAAGGTCAAATATCCTGCAAAATAAGCGTTTGAAAACCACAGCTACTTTCAGAATATCTTTAGTTTATATTCCTGCTTTAGTTTATGTATTAAAATTAAAAATAAATAAATAAAGGTCAAGTTTTATGACAGAAATATGGAGTGTATTATAATATTTTAGCGGCAGCAGGAATAGATGTTGCTTTTCAGTTTTAAATGAGTGGCTATATCATGAAAACATTATTTTTATGCAAATACACTGACATAATAAAACAATATCTTGCAAAGGTCATCTTACCTGCCCAGTAGAGATAAATATACAGACACAGAGCTCAGCTTTTAACTCAGTACAGATAAGTCAGTGTAAAATGCTACAAGTAATGGAGACAAAAGAGCCAAGTTTAACATTATGAAGCAAAATGCTGTATATTGTTATTTAATGATACAGAATTGAAAAGATCAAGTTCCCAGCCTTTCTGAGACTACCACTACTTTACATTAAGCAATCTTTAAAAAAAAAAAAAAGAAAAACACTTTCAATTTTCTTACATTACAAGCATCCAGAAAAACGCTCATAATGCACACAACACCCTTGCAAGCATGTATTTCTTTTCTCAAACTGTATTGAAAGAGGTTTTTCTGCAAGTCCACCATTTGTGAATGTTTCACAAAAGAGTGAAGAGTACAGAATGCACATGCTATTGATTAGTGCACGAGAAAACACGTCGGTTCTCTCATGTTTCTGGCAAACACTCAGTGACCGAAAGTCCTCAGTGACAGATAAGAGCACAACAGCGCTTCTCCTGCTGGTTCACACACTTGTTGTTTTGCACGAGGAGTAGGTCGGGAGTGACATTCCTTACATGATCGCAGAAAGAGATCCTGCTTGAGCGGTACAGGAAAGCCATGCCCAAAGGGCTAGAGATATGCAAGACTGGTTATGCAGAGACAACTAAATTAGCACCTTCGTCCCAAAAGAGTGAACACCTAGGCATTTCTGGTTACTGTGTGTATTGTTTATAACCACTGATACAGATACTTGCAACAATATTCTTAACTTATATATATATATTTTTTTCTAATATGCATTAGTTTGTAAATAACTCTGAACAGTGGCTCGTCTTCAGAGCAGTCAAACTGACAAATCAAATATAGCAGCTTTCAGACTGACCTTTGGTGACATCACTGATCTGGTATTTAAAGTCAGGCCCACCGCAGCTCCAGGACATGTCTTCCAGGTTGAAACTCTGATTCGACCGCAGCATGATCACCTCGATAGCACTGGACTTGAGCAGAGCAATCTGGTCCTCTGCAGTGAGCTCCCTGGAATAAAAGAAGCATGGTTTACTTCAAACAGAGTTGGCTAATAAAACTGTAAAACCTACTACTAATTATATCAAACCTCATCAGTTTGGTGTAGAAAAATCACGGCTCTTTCGTAATTTGATTTTTGAAATGCAGTTGAAGTTCAAGGCTACTCAGGACTCTCAAAGATAACGCGAAACTGTTTGTTTTGTTTGCAAGCTGACACACGGACAGGTTGCTACGTCTAGGATTCAGCTTAGTTAAAACATTTCATCCGGTAACAACAATTCTCTCAAAAATATTTCTAAATATTGCTAATGAACCAACAGGAGTTATGAGCTGAGGCATGGAGAAGTCAAGGGGAGGACCCAGGGTGTTGTTAAAGGGATTAGAAAGCAGATTCAAAGAGGGCAAACATGTCTAAGGTGATCTTTCACGTCCATTACCTATTATGAAACCTTTAGGAACATACAGGCTCTGGCTTGTTTCTGCCTTGACTTTGAATTGACCTTTTGACACACATTGGGTTTGTCCCCGTCAACACACAGACACGCACGCACGCACGCACACACACACACACACACACACACACACACACACACGCACACACACACACACACACACACACACACACACACTCCAGAAGAAACAGTTTCCATGAGGATAACAGAAACAGCCTCTGGAAAATAATCTTTGCTGCACAAACTAAATAAAAGAGTGTCAATGCACCGATCAGCGACTTACAGATTCTAATTTTGGCTTTCTTTAAACAACAACGTGTAAACGACAAAGAGTAAATATGAAAGAAAAACATATACATTAAGTTCCATGTAAGAGACTGTGGTCTGTATTACCAGATAAAATGGAGGGATTATAGGATTATCCCCATTTATGCGTCAAAGCACATGTTCCTAATCTTCATCTGAGTTTTACTAAACAGAAAAAAAAGAAACGTCAAAGAATGTGATGCATTTTTACATTCAAAGGAAGGATGTTTTAGTATTGAAAAAAAATTTATATTTTCAATACTTTACCTGGGAGTCACTGTATTACATTTTGTATATTATTTCGTTAGTTCATCTCGTTTCTTTTTATCTTTGAGTCTTAAGGCGCCACGGACAGATCTAAATGAGTTACTATTTCTTGTATTTCCTGATGTTACTGAAAAACATTCTTATCAGATTCATAACTTGGGTGTGTGAGCAACCGTAGGAGGAAACTTTGACTCTTGACATTTGGAGAGCTACCTACAAGTCACACTTGCAGCACGGTTTTGGGAAATGTCTACTGTGTTATGAGACGAAGCATTTTGTGAGGCATTCTACAATACATCATTAATCTGGTTGCCATGGTCTTTAACCATGGCTACATGCCACACTATGGTATAAATCAATTCATTTAGCAGAAAAGATATGTGAGCAAAGTCTTCAAAAGTGTGTCAAATGTCACTTTCAGATAAGAATACATGAACTTTACAAATAAATTAACACAAGGAGCAATTCCAAAGGTTTAGGAAAGCAAAGGTTTTGTTTTCCCAAGTATGTCAGAATAAAACAAACAAAAAACAACAAATGAACAAAAATGAAATCAAGAAAAATAGATTATAGACAGTAAAAGTCCTCCTTCCAGTTTATCTCTTCTTGTACTGTTCAGGTCAAAGTTCACAGCTGGGAATCAAAAACAAAACCGTCAACAATTCTTCTGTTATGCAATGTAGTCATTCGCTTTGATTATTCCTTACGGCTCGAAAGTATTCATACCGTTTGAACTTTGTCACGCTATAAGCATAAACCTAAATATATTTTGTTTGTTTAATGTGATAGAACAGCACAAATATGAATGTGTAAAAAAAAGAATATACACTGTAAAAAAAGGTACTTTTTAGATTGTACTTTAAAAAAAAAAGTACAATCTAAAAAGTTTGGCATGTATGTCAGCCTCTGTCCGAGTCAGTGCTTTGTTCCCCGTCTTATATTGAGATTGCAGATGCAAACATTGTGTGTTGTGCCTTCAGCAGCTTTGCACATACTTGAGAACGTTTGCTCATTTACCAACCTTTTTCACTAAAGCTCAGTTAGTCTGGTTGTGAAATATCTGTGATATCAATGTTTTTGACATTTATTTTGATGTCTTGCTGTAGATTCTCAATTGGATTAAGATCCAGACTTTGACTAGGTCATTTCAACATGCATATACCTAAATCTAAGTCATTCCTGTCTTGTTGGAAGGTGAATTTTGGCCCAGTTTCAAGTCTCTTGCAGCTCCTGATGCATTTTCTTTCAGGATTGCGCACACAGACTGACAGGATTGCAGACCGTTGTGTGTAATCAGCTCCATCCATCAGTCTTCCTATCAACTCTAGCATGTATGTCGATGCTAAAAATGCACGACTGCATTCAGAGGTAACAGCTTAAAACGGTTGAATACAAATGTACAACACACTTTTCTGGTTTCTATAAAAGCATAATATATCACAAAGTGGCCATTTTGTGTCACCTTTAATGATAAACGTTCAAATTTACAGTAGTTTTGAGTCAAAATATGACTAAATCTCAAAGGGTGTGAATATTTTTAAAAGGTCCTGTGAATGGTAATGCAAGTTGAAAGCTGCTTCTTAATTGAGCTTAAAGATATTCTTCACGCACACAGTGTCGTACCTGAAACCGGGAATCATCTTGGCAAAGCCAATCACTTTCTGTATGCTGTAAGAGACCAGGTCAGCCAGGTGGGGAAGCATCGAGAAGCTGGAGCCTTCCTCCTCGCTGGAGTCTGGGCTGTTGCCGTGTTCCTGATACATCATCAGCAGGTTGTTGAAGTTCATTTTAGTGTCAACAGACTCTGCAGCGACAAATTAGTTCATGTTTAACACTGCATTAAAATAATGAGACGCACAACGGCACGTAGATGATTAGGAAATAAATAAGCAAAGGTTTGATGAGTTGCGGAGAGCAGCTTGGAAAACATATGGAGCATTTACAGCCAGCAACAGTTGTTCTCCATAATTTGCCCCTGCCTGCTGTGTGTTTGTACAAGCTCAGACCATGTCTTGAGCCGTCTTCTCTTCATTAGTGACGGATGCATTAATGAATGGCTGTTTACAAGTGGGAGTCAGGTGTCTGCATGGTACTTATTATTCGAAGGGATTTGCCTGGATTCTCAGCACTGCAGGCTAATTTAGTGCCATAATCCACCATGTAGTTAAAAAAAGAAAAGAAAAAAAAAGCAAACTGGAAAATGAAACTATGTTTCTAAAACTTGCCTTAGATATCATGATATAACTTTTTAGAATATTCAAATAAAAAAGGGTCACATTGCTGGATAATAAGTGTTTTTTATTTGTGAAGCTTTTTACCTGGAGAGTGACTGAAGGAGTCAGAGGAGGCATCAGAGAAGGAGTGGAGGGAGGCAGCTCTGCTCGCGCTTCGCGTCACTGGGCCCTCGCGCACAGGAGGCTGCACAGGAGAGGGAGGCCTTTTATGAAAGCTCAACCACAAAAACGGCCTCCCTTGCCATTTAGCCTAAGATTAATTCATACAGGTGTGTCTCAAAAAAGTAGAATATCATCAAGAAAATATTTATTTCAGTAATTTGATTTAAAAAGTGATCACACACAGGCTACTTCAACAACAGTCTTCAGATTGTTTGCCTTTTTTGGACATTTTTGTTTCGTCCACCTCCAATCCTCAAGAACTGGAGCCCAGCATGTTTTAGAAGTGTTCCTGCTCCAACACGTCTTAGTCAATTGGTAGGATTACTTTCTCAGTGGTCAAGTTGTGCAGAGATGCGTTAATGACCCACTCATAAGTCAGATGGGATGAACCCAAGAACAATTTAAAACATGAAGGACAGCAGCCCCTAAGGAGGGAATTTGGACACTAATACTCTATTGGATTTATGTCTGGCGAGTCTGCAGTCCAATCAAACACAGTACTGCAATAGTCAATAAAGCAGGTATTGCCATGTCCTGATAGAAAATGAACACAGAATCTCCGTAAAGTTTTACAGCAGAAAACCCTTGAGAAACCGTGCAGCCATATTCTGATTAGTCCAAGTAAGACACTTCTGACAAGTTTCAGGTTCAAAAGTCTCTTATAGCATTAAAAATATAAACATGTCCTGGATACATCTGTGTATGGTGACTTATCAAGCCCAACATAATAGAGCTGGATTAAAAATGCAATCATTAATCCCCCATTAGGGATTCCTTTGTCTTTTCACATCATGAAAGTTGATTGTGGGATATGTGCGCTTTCAGATTATCCAACTGAGATTGTGGAAATAATTCAATGATTTCTATTGGTATTCTTGGAAAATTACCTATATCTGCCTGAACTCTGTGTAGCCGTCTTTGGACAGGCTGTGAAAATACATTAAGTGCTTCAAACACAAGCTAAGTTGTTAAACGGCACCCTAACCATTAAAGCTACAACTTTTTTCTGCTTGGTCAAAGATTAACGAAAGAATGAATCATCTGAAAGGAGCTACTGAATTTAGTTGCAGTCGACAACTTGTGAATCTCCTCCAAGCTTTTCTTCACAATATTCTTCCGGCTGTGATTATTATTTCTATCATATTTTCATTGCCGCGATAATCTTGCATACAGCACTCTGAATCAATGCTGATGAAGTACAGAAATAATTATCTTCTCAGTGATATTCTAACTTAATCAGATGCACTTGTATTTACGCAAAAAAAGTCACAAGAATGTACATGAGAGGAAGTTTAGTGGATGAGAAAACGGGACAGAAATGAAAGGCCTGTTTCTGGTTTATGTGGATAGTATTGAAGAAGAGAAATCATTCAAGTGATCGTTCACAGGATTATTTTAGTGCAAAGTCAAAGTATTATGACTACAATTTAAAAGAAAGCCAAGATGGCAAATCACTAAAGTGAGTCTGTCACTTGCACATTTTAGCTCTGCGTTGTGCTGATTTGATGTCGAGCAAAATCAAGTGAGACACCAACCCTAAAGCGGCAGAAATCAGAGTAGGAGTCGTCGTATGTTTTGTGGTGTGCCTCCACCAGCGTGGCAATGACGTGACTCTGTTCATCTGTGAGTCTCGGTCTCCGTGCTTCCTTTTCTGCTTCACGTTGTGCCTCCTCCTCCTTCCTCCGCTGAATCAGGTCCTTCTTTCTCTGCACTTCCTCGTCCGTCAGAATGACTGCAAGGCCAGGACGGAGAGGGACGTTTGAAATCTACACCCAGAGTAAACTCAACTTCCAGATAAAAAAAAAAAAAGTTTTCTTTGGGTAAAAATAGCACAAATAAAACAGAAGAAAAACTTAACCGGTCAGGTAAACCAATGGATGATAAATTATAAATAACCACAAAAAAAAAAAAACAGAATCCATCCAAATATCAAAAACTGTTCAAAGGTGCATTACTTGAGCTCAACACTGTGATGACAGGCATGTTTATGTTGCATTGGGTGAAAGGAGGTTGTTATTCTCTGGAGGAAGAGAATGGGAGGGGATGGGTCTATATGGAGACCCCTGCTGCACCGAACAGCCGAACACATTGTCTTTGTTCCGCTTGCTCCTTGTTGTTCTAGCCGCTGAATTAGCTCACAGAAACAGAGAGAGAGCCGGCTCTTGACAACATGCTGCTGTTTTTGCAACAGTAACAGCCACATCACTGGCTCCTGTTCACATAAAGCTTACTGTAAGGTCTGTTGCCAACACTTCCAGGAAAAACAACAAAAAAAAAAGGTGGAAGGTGAAAAAACAAAACAAAAACAAAAAACAAAAGAAATAAAAACATTCTCCTGGCAGGCTGAGACAATTTGCATAAAAGAGAACTTTGGACAATATCCGGATATTAGCAGAAAACAAGACGAGATGTGCCTGCCATATGCAGACTATAAAAATAAACATAAAGCTGTAGCGAGAAGAGGCCAGGATAGATTGCACATGAGGCGTTTAAACTTCAGATGTGGTATACTTTACACAATGCCGAGAGGCTCTACTTGTTTAAACAAAACATGTAAACACTCTAAAAAGGGGCAAAGACCCAGAGGTACTTAACCTGAGTCGAAAGATTACATAACAGACAAAAGTCCCTCCCCACCCACCAGTCCTGATGAATGCATATACCAGTTGTACAGCTTGAAAAAGGGTGTTTGTTTTCTTTGCCTTTTTCCCCTCCTCTGCAGAAATCGGATCTGATGTAATGGAAGTACAGTAAGGAAACATATTTCTTTACATTCTTTTGGTGGGAAGCTGCTCTTGGATCGAACCCTGGTATTAACTTTATTTATACACAGCATGTTGGGTAAATTACAACACAGAAGCTCATGTTTCCAACCAGATAATCTATTAACAAAGCCACACAATAATCAAAAGGGAAAATTATAACCCAGCAACTAAATTTAAACAAATCCCTCTACTTTAAGAGTTACAGTGTTTCTACGGCTCTTTGAAACTATTGAGGATCAAACTTAAGGATACTTGAAAACTTCTTGTTAGCAAATATCAGATTAAACAAATTCCAGCTACAAGGGTTAGAATCATGCACTGAAAAAAATATGGGTCACCAGGTTTTTTTTTCCCCACTTACACTCTTTCATCATGCCAATGTCCACACAGCGTTTGAGTCGGCATGCCTGGCAGTGACGCCTGTTGTCCTTGGTGATGGTGCAACTGCCGTTAAAGGGACATGTGAAGGAGGCCTTGCGTTTCATGCTGCGCCTAAATAAATGACATACATTTCAAAGGTTACTAAAATACGTCTACAGTTCCTTGCAAAAGTTTTCGTAGCCCTTGAACTTTTTTCCACCTTTTGTTACGTTACAACAAAGTGCAGTGTGTGCACTGACAGTGCAACCCAAAGTAACACGTAATTGTCGAGTGGAAGAAAAACGTGATGCTTTTCAACTCGTCTCAAGTAAAAATGTAACGTGAGGCGTGCATTTGTATTCAGATGCTACAGCTACTTCTTCAGAGAGTTAACCTTTTCTCCATGTTCAAGCTTCAAAAGTCTCACGTCAAAATTTATTGTGACAAGACGATTGTAGAAATGTGAAGAAATTGTATAAAGTTGTTTCCTGGGTAAAAAGAGAATACATTTCATTTTGCTATTCATTTTTATCTTTATTAACAGGGAAACACATTCACAGTGTTTTGCACAAAAATAAACAAGGCAGAAATAGATATTTTTTTCCTTCAGATCTAGGATTAAAAAGCAAAAAAGCAAAAATATGGACATGTGCCAAGGAATCTGAGGGTAAGAGAGAAGTTGAGCAAAATAGTGACGCAGAGTAATGATTTAGTCACATGAACGTATGAGCATCTATAAACTCATGAACGTGCTTTATGAGAGTTCAAACGAAGGCCATGTGAGAGACGAGGAAGGACATTATTAAACATCCGGGGGTTTTTTTCCCGTTTTCCTTTTGAATACCGACACTGCTGGGAGGAACGGACGCAAATGTACAGAACAGACGCACATACTTCAAAACAAAACGTAGGAAAACAAATTGTTCCAGTTTTGCTTCAAATTTTTAACTTTTCCAAGTTAGAGAGCAGAAAGAAGGGGTCAGTACAGTGAAAAGGTTGTTAGAGCAGTCGCCACACAGAACCGAGCCTTTGGGTTCGTTTCCAGGGGGAGTCTGCAGGTCTTTGCAGTGCATGAGAGCTTTCTCAAGGCCTTCAGCTTTTCTTAGATTGTCCAAAAAATGCATGACAGATTAGCTGGCAACTTTAAATTGCCCTTAAAGTGAAACTAACTGTGAAAGCAAAACTCTTACAAAGTGGGCAGTGAACGCTGACACTGAGGGGCACGGCCAAGTGTGGTGAACAGAGGGGATTGAGCGGGGCTGTGGTCAGAACGAGGGAAAGCACCGCTGCAAACCTATTCACCTTGTCGCTGTATTTGGCAACTTTCAGATTCTCTAGCGACTTCTTTTTCACCAAAAAATAAATACAAAATTTCTGTATTTTATGGCAACAACAGTGGAGCTCTGCCCTAAGTGAGGGCTGCGGTGAGCCCCTCTGGCTTCTTAAACACTGCAGTCAGTCTTACCCAATTATCCTGCAGCATAACGTCGCCAGCAGTCAGAGCAGGAAGGACACCCGTTCCCGTCCCGAGTACATGTTGCAAACAAATCACGTGCAAAGCTCCGAAAAGATATGGATCAATGCTCGTCACGCTTGCAATTCCAAGTCTTGACTCACCACCGGCAGCAGGAAAAAGCAGTGGTGAGGTTGTTTTACCAGCAGGTGAAGCTTTTTCCCCAGAAAAAACAGAGGCTTCTTCAGACGTCCACACAACAGAGTACGACTTAATTGTATTGTGCATCTTTTAATACATTTCTTTTTCATTGTACTTTATTTCCCCTCTAAAAATGTAATTGGTTTGTGTAAAGCCAGTAAAAATCCACTCCTTTCCATAGAGCTTTTATATGCTATCCCCAGGAGCCACCTGAGATTAAGCCAGATTTTGACTGAATATTAGCATACCTGAAAAAGCCCTTGCATCCTTCACAGGTCATGGCATTGAAGTGGAAACCAGTGGCCTTGTCGCCACACACGCCGCAGATCCGTGGCACATTCCTGTCAAACTCATCAGGGGCCACGGTGGATGTACTCACAACGGTAGGCTCCATCACTAAACAGAAAGCAGCGAAAAGCAGGAGAGTGTTAACAAAAAAATGTTATACGCCGTGTGTCTTAATGGGAAATAAAGAAATCACATCCTAGTCAACGCGCCACCATTGCAATACAGAGAAAAATCAATTTCGACTTGATCAAGGTTACCTACAAACTCTTACACGCACAGAAAAAAACATTGCTTTCCTTTGCCAACCAAGCTGTGTGTGACTCAACTTCCCAATTTACCCTTTGGAAGCAAACGCAACTTCAGTGGTTTTGTCCAAGGGTGCAGAACCAAAGCAGTATGAATCAAACGGAAAAAACTCTCCTTTGCACACCCCCCAATGAAAAGAAAAACAGGATTTGGGTTATATTTGATTACACAGTGCTCCGATTACCTTTTAAACTTGGCCACGTGATGGGAAGAAAAAAAAACAAAAAAAAAACATGTCACCACAAGGCTAACATCCTCATAAACAAACAATCACTGTCCTTCACAAAGCTTCTCTCATTTCTTTCTTTGGTCCCTTTCACTGCAGTGAAAGTCGAGCAAATGATGGAAGGAGGAGGAGGAGGAGGGGGATGTGGAAGGCCATGGTAACTAAAGCAACACTCAACAAACTTGCAAATAAATCAAAGGCCAATGCTGCAAGGAGCCAGCTGAATAATTCAAGATAATTTGACACAGCTTTTCATCAGTCACGTCCAATAATAATGCTCACAAGAAGAGTAAGTAAGGATCAAGGTGAATGCTTCAGCATAGTATGTTGTCATTTTGCAGCTTGGATTATTTGAAAACTGAGTGGTAAGCCTTTACAACTAAATCTGAGCAAGTCTTGTAAATCCTATGAACTGACCACACATTTTTTTATTAAAACTTTAAAGGGTCTAGTTACTACATTTTTTAAACACAGACGTCATTATTCGTAGTGGGTCAAGCTTCTACAGTAGCTGAAATGCACACCACATGTTTCAACCAAGAATATCGGATACATGTGTTGCTGCACAACTGCTGCATGTCTGCAAATGCTTGTCCAGGGAATTCATCTGATGGATCGAACAGAGCTTTGATAAACAACAAGCCACAGAGTAATTCTCAGACCGTTTGGTTTTGCTACCGAGCCAGAGAGGTCCAGGAGATTCAAACAAATACTAAAATTGGAAAGGCTACTACTACAAGTGCTGAAGAGACTCAGCATTTTGGACATCAACTAAAATTAATTGCTGAACAGGTTAGAATATTTTCTAAATGCGTTCTGTTCCCATTTCTTCCTGTGGACATTTAGTCAGACAGTTGTTCTGGCTAAGTGTCAACGTCTTTATGTCTGGGGATGCATCAGAGAGGAAACTGGGGATGAGAAATTGTCCTACAGTTTATTGGCATTGGAAAAAAAAAAGTCTTAAGAATTTTGATTTATCATGAAACTTAACTCTGCATCTTCACGTTTAGTCCCAAAATCTGAAGATATTGTTGAGATTGTTTCACTATTTTCAGAGATATTAAGATATACTTTCTTTAGGTGTTTTTAGTCAGTTTTATTACAGGAACGGTATTTGTGATGCCACCAATTTTGCTTAATGGTTTTGACTAATTTCAACTTCAACATCTTTTGAATCTACTTCTCTTTCTTTTAAATAGAAAATTCTTGAGTGAAAATCTTTTTTTGGTGAGCTTTTAGGGGTGACAGATTAATTTCCATGATTGGCAGTTCATATAGTTGAGAAACAGTTTTTTTCCCCCCGGTATTTTTTTACATGTCAAAACTAAAAACTCTCACCATTTTCAGTCTATAAAACACTTGATGTCATTTTACATATTAAACAACAATTATGATAAAAGTTAGGGAAGTATGCTTGGGATTACACAAGTAATTCCTCCAAATGTCCCTCTGGGTGACATATGGAGAACCTTTCATTTCTCTGAGAAAGAGATTAGTTTAGATAAGAGCCCATGTTTAGTATCTTGAAGCGTTTGAGCTTTATGGATACGCTATTATTATGGATACAACATCAGCATTGTTTGGTATTTCCTGATGTTAAGTGTTTGGGAGTTATTGTGGTGTCTGGAGAGGTAATAAATTGCTACTTAGTCTTACATTTCTACAACAGAAAGCTGTATGTGGTTGGTTTGGGTATCAAATTACCACATTTACCATAATAGTCACAAATCAATATTCACCATCTTGTAATGTTGTAATACCTGACTGGAATAAATGGAATAAACCTTAATAATAAAGTATCCTGTAGCAGTTCGACTGCCCTAAAGCAATCCATTCACAGCAAACATCAGTCACTGTGAACCAAAAAACCTATTTACTCTAGTCTATTATTGAATGACGGCTGAAGTCAGTCCTTTCTGACTGCATTCAGCCTCGACAGGTCATTACAGTAAATGTGCAGAAGAATTGAGAGAGCTCTAAATAATGCAACAGCTTATTAGACTAAATGTATACTCATTCCGGTCTTCCAAAGGGAAAGCAGAATAAAACTCTTCTTTTTTTTTTTCCAGCTTTGAAACAAGCTCTCACTCTTGACTGATTTTCATATTATTGAAACGCTATTAAGCACAATCAAATAACTGACTGGTAATGTTTCCAAATATTCCTTCCGTATTATTGTATGTAGTATCATATTATATGACAATTAAGAACAGTAACAGTGTGAGTTGTGTGTGTACTGGTAATTAGCAAACGACAGCATTTGCAGAATTTTTTGATTTTGTTTTTGTGCAAAATCCTATTAATTGATAAAGGTTCAATTTTTTATTTTTTTAAAGAAGAGTGACAATAATACGAGGTACTTTTATTCTCCTGACAATCCACTGAGTCTTTACTGTTCAGCCAAGAACCAGAGCAGAGATTAAGACCAACACACGTGGTTTTTGTTATGTTCCTCATCACGACATCCAATCAGCTCAAACAGGATGTGATGGGTGCGTTCACATTCACAGAATGACACTCTGAAGGTAGCTTATCTCACACACCTGACTTGTATTAGAAGAAATATGTAAAAATCTTAACCAAGTGAACACTCATTCTAAAGACGGCTCTGCCATTTTAATTTCTGTCATGACGCACAAGCTTTTTGATGAAGGTCCTCTTGTCTCTACAGTGGTTACAGCACAGATGAGTAATTTCATAGCTTGTCACTCTTTGTCTGCTTTAAAAACATAGTTATGAATAAAGCAACTAAAGAGCTTCTGCACATTTTAAATCAAAGAAGGAAAGAAACATAACAGTACACTTGCACAATTATTGTCAAAATTGTGTGCTGCTGAATCTACGGTCAGTAAACCTTAGATTGCCCAAATTACATTCGACTGGTGGGCAAGTAACTGGGAGAACAAAAACGTCAGCACACTGTTAAGCTTGCGGTAAATAGGATTCTCGACAGTGTAATGATTTCCAGACCAGCATTTGGAGTTTTGGTTTCATTTTGATTCGTCCTCCAGTGTAGAAGGCTGCTTATAGAGATAGAAAGCAATTTTGTTGCAAGTTGTAAAGTAACCAGATGAAAGGTAAGGCCCGGTATATAGCATCCACCAAATGGATAAAATACATTATATTTGCTTTAATGCCTGCTCTCTTTGAAAGTGTGCACCCCTGCAACACCTACAGTGTGGCATTGAAAAAAAAAATTCTTCACGCAACTCCAGTGAGCATGTGCACATACAGTGCTTTTAAAAAAAATCGTAAAAGTTAATTAACACTGACTTTTAATCCACATGTTTTTGTGGAGTAGGAGGAGGGCCAAGAGGCCTGGCTTTCTAGCTTTTTAAAACTTTTCATGGGGGGAACACCTGGGGAAAAAAAGGGGTAGGTACCATTTGCTAATCCCTGAAAAAAGTAAATAACATCTTGGTTAACAAATTCAAACTGGAATGAAAACCACTTTACTTTCTAGTCTGATTTGTTTGGGGTTTTTTTTATTCATCACAATTGGAGAGACTGTAAATCATCAATAACAAGCCTTGAAAAGCAACACAGTTAACATGTTTAACTCAGATGGAAATTAGCCCTGGGCTGCAATCTGGGGTTTTCACAAATCCTCTGCTTTGGTTCAATAAAATGCAGCATCCCACAATGCCAGTTTTAAATAAATTAAATTTGAAACCGAATCACAGAATAAAGAGCTAAAATATGTCCCTCCTTGACAAATGTCACTAGACCCACCACCCTGTAATACCTGGTTTAAAATATTTGGATGTTTTACTTTCTGTCTTCTATAAGATACTGACAACATAATGGGCTCTTAGACGCCACTTATGTTTACTTGCAAGGAATCAGCAATAACTGGTCGTGTACAAGCTGAGGAGGGTCACATGTCTCAGTGGAATATTTCAACCACAGCCTTAAGAGTAGCAGGGTAAGCCTAGCCCTAGGAAATTTCCCATTAAATGGTGTTAGGCTTTGGATACACAACTTTGTTTTGGTCAAAGTAGCAATTTATGCAACTGTACATTTTCAGAAGTGTGGTTCCAAACTCATCCTTCTGTATGACATGTTTTGTGAGCGAAGTTATATTAACGACATAATTACAACAATGGGATGAAAGCAGATGGATGAGTATTTGTTTATGTAGTAGAGGAGCGACCTCTGTCAGAGTGACCTCCTGTGTCGCTACAACCCCACTGTACCCTTCTGCCATTTGTGGAAAATTTAACGAAGAGCAGCAACCAAAAGATGACGATCAACACAAACAGTACTTTTCTGATCATTTCAAAAGCGGGCTAAAAATACACCATCATAAGCTGCTTCAGTTACTGGCTAAATATAAATAGTCCAATCTCTGACAGCTCATCATCTCAAGAACTATCAGGAGGGGAAAGAAAGCAATTTGATGTTCATGTGGGAATTGCATTTCTAATATGATTTACCTCTGCTGGTCCTCTTCTGTCACAGTTGAAAATCAAACAGCAGATTTGGTAGTCACATGCAGTTTATGTGGACTGATCAGTGTAACTAGGCCTCCTGCTCTCTGTACGTGTGAGAAAATGCATTTTTCGATATAAATGCAGCTCTTTTGGAACATCTGTGGGATCACTCTGTTAGAGGTAAATGATTATGACCTGCACAACTTTAATCATTCGGCTCACCCAGCGAGAGATAATCTACTCAGGGAGACACTGATAGTGTTGCGCTGATATACAGGATTACACACCATTACACCACAAGTAGTTGTGAAACCAATGAAAAAGATCAAATGCTCCTCTCCATTCCACACATTCAAGTCGCCAAGTTGGTTTGATAGTTTGACAAAACCACAGCAAACAGTCATCACAGGCACTCGCTACTTCACACAGGTAGGTGTACAGGAGGGGCAGTCACTATTCGAATATCAAACATATGGACAAAACATGGTGCCTAGTTTACATATAACATATAAAAAGATGCATTATCTGACATTAAATGGAACTAAAGTTTCACATTTTTCAGTCAGCTAACACTACCAGTTATTTCCATTTGGTAAACGCTAGAATAATGAGTTGATGTTTTTTACTGCCTTCTCCGAATTGATGATTTGGTAGAATTGTCTTTAAGGATGCTTTCACACCAGAACACTCCAGGCACGCTGATTGGTTGTGGAAATGTAGAACATTTTCACTTTCACAGTGAAAATGGGACAAATCACCTGGGTAATGTCATGCAGTTACAAAGGCTGCTCATTTGGGGCGCTAGCACAAGAGGCTGGCTTTTGAGAGCAGCAGGTGAGGTAGGGAGCTTTCAAGCATGTTGCTTTGCATAAATAAGGCGAATGAAGAAAGTAACAGTTGGGAATTGAAAACTCCAAAGTGCCAAAGTGCTGCTCTTCTTACAGATCCACTGAGCAAGGATTTAGAGGTTTTCAGATCACATATATGTCTGTAAGTCCCAGGTAAAAGTGAAGTTACCTCATGTTTTTGGTTTGCTCAAAGGTCCAGTTGCATTCCCACTGAAAGCAAACCACATCAGGGTTCATTTACAAGCGAAAAGAGGCCCACGTTTTCAGCAGCCCAAAGCCGGTTTATTGGTCCCCACCAGAGTCGGATACGCTTTCACACCTGCCCAAATAAAGCATGCTATCCGAGGGAGGGTGTTGTTCATTTACAGCAGACCTAACAGCTTCAACAGCACAGGTCAAATGTTTTGGATATCCACCTATAAGCTTCTTACAATAGACGTTTGACAGAACTGGTGTAACTGTCTCAGGTTTGAAAACCGTCTTCCTTGGACACACTTTTTCAGCTTTCCCTACAAGATTTCAGTGGGACTGTGATGAGGGTTTTCTGAAGCCCTTCACATGATAATAGACATCATGTTTTTTTCTTCATGATGCCATCAAATTGTGCACCAGTCAGGATGTTGCAGGAAAAAACACCCTCATAAAATGAAGGTGCCAAACCCTGCACTTCATAGCTGGGATGGTGTTCTCTGGCTTTTAAGCTTCCATCTTTTGCCTCCTAATATACTGACGGTCATTATTACATGGCGACACACTTCAATTCTAGCTTCATCAGATCACAGCACACTTCTCCAAAAATGAAGATGCAGCTGACTGACTTTGCAAACAGAGATCTGGCTTTTGATCTTGTTTTTGACTTAATGGCTTGTTCTGATTGCCCTCTTAGCCCATTTTGGTACATGACTCATCTCATAACGGATAATAACAACCGTATCAGGATTTTGCAAGGTCTTTTGCTTTAGTCCTGGTACTTAAACCGATATATTTATAACACTCATCTTTGAGGTACAGAATAATGGTTGGACATTCCCATAGTGCTTAAACTGGAACATGTTTGAACAGAAGGAAGTAACACCTTCATGCATCTGGAAATTGTACCCAGAATATAAACCAAAACTTGTCGAGGTTCACCATTCTCTTCCTGATACCTTGGCTGATTTCTTTTGATTTGCTCATAATTTCAGACAAAGGCACAATGTGTCTGAGGTGTTGCCTTATATAAATATTTTTATATGGGTGCTTCTTTTCAACTCAAATGTGAAATGCTGTGAACCAATCAGAAGCTAATAAAGGCAGAACACTATATTGTGGGGTTTTTCAGAAACTTAAACGGTACGATAAATGTCTCGAGCTTAAAAAGCAATGAAATAGAAAAACTTTAATTATTCTGGCATTTAGTAAAGGAATCATTTTGGTGATCAGGAAAGGTTTTGTCTGTTTTAATGTCAGACAATATATCGGACTTCAACTGTCTACCAAGCTGATATTAACTGATTAATTAGCCAGGCTGACTGCTCTGGTAGAGTCTGCAGTCAGCTGCTTAACAGATATGTGACACATAACTTGCAAACTATATGTGAAAATAGAGTTAAGAAAATAAATGGCTGAAGATGTTCTTCTTTGGATTTTCTTTGAAAGGTCATTCATAATTGAAAACGTCAGCTATATGAAGTTAAAGGGTAAATAAATTAACTTGTGATTCAAAGGTCGAGTCCATCTTAATTAAATAACTTTTAGCCAAAAAAGCATAATCAAAAAAACTAAACATTTTTTAATGCTTGAAACTGAATATATTTAATGTTATTTGAAATAAATGCATTAACTGAAAATTTTCATTGAACTCATGGATGTTCTTCAAACATATACGTCTTGTTCACTGATACATCTTGACACGCTAAATCTAATATTAAATAATACATTTTCAATAGTACAACAGAACATTTGCTCCATGTGAAAGTCAAGAAGTGACCAATAGCCTGTATGGAATAAATATCACCAATTTAAAAGTCATTCAAAGAAACAATCTAGAAAGCTATAAAGAAAAAGCAAAAGCGAAGACGTGTTTCAAGGTCTGAGAGCATCAGCAGCAGCGGCTGATGAGTGAGGAAAGAGGCCTGCTGCAAGTATGCAACGCACCACAAACTAACTGCAGCATATCATTTTAACTGGGTGGTGAAAGCTGTAAAGTAAAGACGCAACCCCAATTCTGGCCAAGTCCTTGAAGGAAAGGATAGGGAGTTTCCTCTTCTGCTACCCCAACCGATTAACTCTGGAAGAACAAGTGCTGCTTTGCATGCTGACTCATCTTTTCCTCATTTTATTTCATGCTGTCACATCTGAAATTACGTAAACGCTGATAATAAAGTCTCACAGGTCTAAGCTGAAGAAATGTCACTCAAACAGATTCTGCTCAACGCTGGAATGTATCGTGTTGCACAGCATAAAGGCCTACTAATAATAAAAGAGTATTAGACACAATGATAGAAATCCATCATGTTTAGGGGGTGTCCCACCGAAATCTGCATCACACTCACAGGAAGTGACCACACTCCCATGCAACTCCATTTAGTGTGAACTTCTCACGCCATCTGGAGTCCTGTGAGATTAGCTAATTGTGCTGCTTTGTGAAAAGTATTCAAACCACTTGAACTTTTTCCACATTTTGTCCACATTACAGCAATAAACTTTAATATATTGAACAGAGAACTTGGTGTTTCTCTTTTTCTTTTTGGCAAATAAAGTCCTGAAGTGTTTCATGAATTCTATTGAATAGAATGCAATGTATTCGACCGCCATTGCTGAATTAGACCTGATTAAGATTTTCAACTAGAAATGTGAGAGATGAAACTAACATTTATGGCCGTTATGCAAAGTGTCTTAAAGAAATCAACACATCACTTCAAATCCCCATGGTGAAAGGCGGTGGTAGCAGAATCATGCTGTGGGTTTCTGTTTTATCGGTTAGGAAACAGAAGGTGGTAAAATTTGATAGGAAGCATCTAATGAAAAAAACATGTTATGAGGCTTCAAAATACTTTAGAACCTGGTGAGAAACCTAACCTTTCAGGAGAGCAATAACCCTAGATATATTAATAAACATGGCACTTTTCAGATTTTTTTTTGTAAAAAAACAAAAACTAAAAAAAAAACTAAAAAAAACTGTTAAATCCATGCACAATTTTCCTTCAGTGCAGTGTCCTAGTTTTTGTCAACCCATCACGTCAAACCCCAATAAATCAGAGTGAATTTACTTGTTGTATACTGACAGAAATGCAAAAAAGTTTACAGGATACAAAAAATTTTGCAACCACAAGTGATATAAAGCCTAAGAAACCACAATAGAGACTTATTCAAATAAAGCAAGCAGTAATCATGAAAATTACCATCTTCTCCAGCTACTAAAAAGCAAATCTGTGAACTCCTGCTGCAATAATTGCAACAACTAAGATTTTAAAGTACACATTAGTGCCAATGCAGACCATGGCAAGAAACTAGAGCCAAAAGAATTTGGATCTTCATAAGTCGAACACAGAAGAAACATAGATATTTAAGCTGCAAAAAAAGACAGAGCAGCTAATAGGATAGATAAGTTTCAATCAAAATCAATACTAAAGGATTAAAAAACCCTATGGGAATCCACACCCACCATCAAACAAACCTAATTACAGCCCATGCGCTAAAATGAAACATGAACAGAGAGAAAAGGATATCAAAAAGTGAGCAGAGGGAACAAATCAGCATAGTGTAAAAAGACACAGAAGAGCAAGGGGAAAGAGGGAAATAAAATAAAAAAAACTCTGGCATCACATCCTAAGAATGTCAGCAATGAGCCTACAGACCACATCCCAACACGTTAAATTCAGGATCCCATCCAGACCTATAGCAACAGAGAGGAATAAATGGACAACTGAATGAAAGAAGGGGGCCCAAAATGACAATCCAATAAGCATCTTTAATCTACATCACATGATGCAATCCCACAAATTGTTTTGAAATTGTTGCGTGCAGTCAAACATTTTCTCATTTAAAGGGAAAAAAACCACACATAAAAAAAACAGAGAAAAACATAAATGTGGAAATGGAGGGAAAAAAAGAAAACAAGAGAATCAGAGGGAGAAACATAAGACGATGTGTTTTACTGCATACCTCAAACTGGGTCGCTACGAGTACAGCAGAGACCTGAAACACATCTGATCTGGAACGGCCCAGGTTATGGAGAGAACTGGCCAACAATGGAAACGCATGGCCTTTCGATTCACACACACACAGTACCACACATAAGACCACAATAATAGAAACAGGAAAAAAAAAACAGAAAAGAAAATTATATATACATTTCAAAACAAGATGAGGAACAGATACAAGTACATTTGATAGGATTCTGCGCTGCACCAATGTTCTTAAAAAAATACACAAGGGACAGTTGTCTGAGGACGACAGACAAAAAGAGACTATGTGAATTGAACGAACAACAACGTACACAAAACGAGTCTGTAATGCAGCTAAACAACTGGCTGAGCAGACTAGTCCAGTCCTGTCTCCTCACTTGCCTCTCATTCTCCCTCCTGCAGACTCCATGGTTCTATCTTATGCTCTTTTCCTACGATCACAGGGAGCATGTTACAGCAGCAGTAATAGCACATGACAAGGTGACCTGTGCCCCACACAGGATGGGCTAAACTGGGGTGGAAGAGGTGGTGGGGAAAGGGTGGGAGGGGAGGGGGGGGGTCATCATGTCCCGTGTCCAGCCCTATGGTCTCTGCAGCCCCCTCCCCACCCCCCACAACGTTCAAACACCCAGGCTCCACTGCTGGCCAGCAAAGGGAGAGGGGAGGCAGTAACGGCAGGCTGCCCCCTTTGTGCTGGGCCCCTTGCTGGACTCTGGAGAGGGGAAAGAGACAAGGCAGGGAGAGGCCCGCTCAAACACACACACACCAAAAAGTCCCTTTTATGTCAATGCCGAATATGACAAAGAACGCACATTTTATAACACGCAGAGTTCAGCACACAAACCCCGACAGACAGACGTGGACATGTGGCAGGTGGGTGCAAAAGCACTTAGTCCAAAAGTTATGTAACCCTCCATAAAACACCGACTCTTATTCAGAACATACTTTTCATAAAAAACAAACTATATCTAATTATACATTTAGGACATAAATTATTTACACCCCTGCAAGAGTTAGATTTGAAATTACTTTGTTTTTGATCCAACATGTTTGTTTCTGTTATGTAATAAGAAAGGCATTTATAAAAAGAAAAGAAGGAGTATGTTTTATCTATTTTTAATTTTTTTTATTATGATCTCTACTTCTCGTCATCACCCACCCTGTCAGGGGAATAAATTGCTTTGGATTTATCTGTACTTCACATGTTTGATTACACAAAACTGAAAAGAAATTGAATAATTCCATAACATAAATGCACTGCCCTCTTTGCTCTCTGAGAATATTTTCGGCATAACTTAAACTTCTGTGAAAGCATATGAGGCCTGTTAGAAAGTAATTGAAAACATAAAGACATTAGGAAGACCTTAACACGTCGCTAGTTTCAAAGGTACTGAACAAATGTGGAAAACTACACACATGCACGTAAGCAGATTACACAGGGTCTTTACAGTTAAGTTGCGTCACACTCTATACGGTCACATGTAGAAAGAAGCAACTGACTACAGTAAAAAAAACAACAAAAAAAACAGAAGTAGGCAGTGGGAGGAGTGTTTAAGAGTTTCTATAGGTTGTACCATTTCCAACTGCACACTGATCTGTAAACAATCTGCTACTATTTGATTCAAAAGTACAGGGTCCCCTTTTATGACATCTGAGTAAAGGTTTACCTCAGTCTGATAAAAGAAAATGACCTGTACTCTAGCGACCGCTTGGTGCCGAATTCAGTTTTAATGGTCACCCTAGTTTAAAACAACTATTTGTTTAAGTCAAAGCAAGTTAATTTGCATAACACATTTCAGCAACAAGGCAGTTCAAGTTTACACTTAATTTATGTGACTTAAAAGTCACACTCAGTTCACAATATTTTATAATATGTTCATAACATACCAAGTTATCCAACAGTGACTAAATAGTTTGGAGTGGGAAAACATTCCCTAAATCAGGGGATCAGTTGATGAACTGCCTTTTTTAAATGTAACAAAACAAACTAACCAGCTTGAAACGAGCAAAGGAAAATCCTCCTGCTGTCTTAGTCATATTTAATCCCTTCACATTTACTTTCTAACTGGAGAGCAGCTAAGAGTGGACTGTGGAGTTGTCTGTATCTCAAATAAAAACAACAAAAGGCTTGCAGCAGATATTGATTATTCATCATAATCAACAGTGGCAGGATTCTCCATGACTGATAAAGTGATTGCAAACAGCAAAGTACGTTTGGTCTGCGACTGTGGCTTAGATGTCACTTTCTTCTCAATCAACCCTAGAGAGGCCAGTGAGAAAGGCAAGGAAATCATTTTATACAATATATTGGTACAAAAAGTGGCACCAGAAAGAAGAAAAAAATATATATTTACAGAGAGTATATGTAAAATCAAATCAGAAATGTTTGTTTTGATTCGAGCTACAAATAAGCTTCTTATTTAGATGGATTTGATTAGTAAATCTTTAGTTAAGTCTGGAAATTACAAGACAATAATGCCTTTGTCCTTTATCTTCAGGGAGTGACACTACATAACCCATCTTTTAGGTTTTTTAAATTTTGCACAAACCCAAAAATAAATCCCCATTTCTTCTTTTCTTAAAGTATGTTCCATCAGTGCACTTTTGGTGCGTTTAATATCATTTTACAATAGTTTGTTATTTTTGATTTAAAACCTGTATCAGAACTTTTTCCAACTACTTATGCCTTTCTCTAAAGCCTTGGTGCTAAAATTGTGGTGCAAATATGACTAGAATTTCAGTACTTAGTAGATATGACACACATTTCAAAGTAAATATGAACAAATTAATCCTCATGCAGAGCTCAAAAAGAACCAACGGCCATGTTGCTCTTTCTTGTTTTCATATGCAACTCTTAGAGCTTTTGCTAATATACCAACTACTCTAGTGTTTCCTTGACCTTTCAAACCAACGTTGCCTTTTTTATAGCGTAATAGTCAGTTTTTGGTTGCTTTTCAATTAGTTCCTTAACCATTTCATATCTTCACAAATTTGGCCTTCTCACACCTGACTTTTAGGGCTCAGAATTTAAGTTCTGTACCATGGGACAATTTTGTAACAATTAACCAAGTTGTACTTGCTTTAAAATTTGAAAATGAAACCAGACTTTTACCTCAAAGCTGATTGTTAGAAAATGTGTTCATAAGACCCCAATAAATAAAACCAACCAGCAGGAGGTCATGTAGAGTTATTTGGGCTTCTTCAAGTCATAATCTGTGGTGAGACAAACTGTCCAACACAGGGATCAGAACCAAAACAAATTAAAATAGCAGTAAGTTGTCATATGATGTACAATTAAACTCAGTAATGCATTAGAGTTGCGCATACCACAATCATTACCATAATATCTGGCTCCCACAACAGGAAATTTACTAACTTATAATGAATTAAGCACATAAGTACGAAAAGGACTCGTTTGCAAATACGAAAGGATAGAGATGGCAATGCGTTGGTAAGAAATCGAGGTTTCATTTGGCGAACGTCTTCACCTTATTTAGCTGATTAGAGTTGGGGGGTTTTAAGTGCGTCGTCGTTTGTTATCAAATGCCTTCTGTTTTGTTTTATATCATTCCAGTTAGTTTTCTTTGCAGTGATTAGGTATGAAAAATTCAGCATAACTAAGACTGGCAATAACACGTCGAATACACACTTAAGACGTTCTCACAGTGTTACAACCCGCATGTCCATTTTAGTCAGACTTAAAGAAAGCAAAAGGAGAAAGAAAATGTCTCACCTGGGGTTTTAGCATGTCCTCGCGCTGTTTGTAAGTCTCGAAGCCTCTCTTCGGTTTTCCCAGGTTGTTAATCCTGTTTGGTAAAAAGCAAAATGGTATGTCGCAAGTCACCGAGTGTGCCTTCACCCTCGGACCTGACCTGCAGTCGCTCTGTTTATGTAACACTGAACTATTTTCAACAGTAAACTACACACTCTGAAGTGATCTTACGGCGATCAGGCAACTGCGTAGGTAAACACACTGATTTATAAAAAAAAAAAAAAAAAAAAAAAAAAAACTCTTGGACACATGTTCCTCGTAAGCTATGGGGGCGAGTAAAAAAAGAATCACAATAATTCAAACCACGACTTGAGTATTCCTTCAGTGCCTGCGAGTTTCATACCTCAGCTCAACTTTTCCCCATGAAGACCGTGCAGATTTTTAATCCTCTTTAGTTGTGGTTCGTCGTCTTTGTGCTTTTGCAACGCGTGCCCCCCTTCATATTGTGCAGCTTACGAAAAGGAAAAACCACGTCCACGCTACGTACCGTATACTTCAAGAAATGTAGAAAAGACTTCGGGCAGAATACGTCAAACTAGTACGCCCTTCCAGACGCTGGCACACATACACACGCAAACACACACGGGGTGGGTTGTAGTAGCTAGCATTAGCGTGGCTAGCTGCCTGCTTTAACCCTCAACGCGGCTGAGACTTCGGCCGGATAATTAGCCCGTCTCTGAGCGCGAGTCGCTAACTCCCAACCGAAAAACACAGCTAACAGGTAGCTACCAGGCAAATACACAGAAAACTTGAGCGCACCTGCAGCAGTCCGACAAGAAATAGGCTAATCCTCCTTCTACTGGACCCAAATAGATGGCCATTACTTTTTGTTATGCACCGCCCCTCCTCCTTTCGCTCTCTACGGGGGAAAAAGGGATTTCCCCCCTCGACGTCTACGATAGCCAATCATAGCCCGGCTTGATGTGAGTCCTGTTTTTTGGTTGGTGGAGTTTGCTGTCAAGCTCCCATCTGATTGGTCGGATCAGATGCTCGTAACATAAAGGGCCGCCCCGTCAAACAGGGGTGTGTCTTTACGTCAGAGGTAACGAAGAGGTAAACAACTTTGACCGCGTGAGGTTTAAAGCAACATGGGTACACCGCTGATCTCTGAATCAGTGACAGACCTAAAGCGCGGATTACCGTGCTCACGCTGCCAGCGGTACTGCTGCTTTGTAGGTCGAAATAAACAGTTTCAATCAGTCTGTGTGCGTTCAGATGCAGCAGAGCGGAGTGTCTTTGTTTCCATTTGCATCCACTTTGGAAATTCAGAAAACCCTATTGCGGCAGCAACAGACATTACGTAGTTGAAACTTTAGGCATCAGAGATGCCGAGATTCACAAGTTTTATCTAATGCTTTATAAACGTTTTTCTGTCGTTTTTGACAGTTTTAGATGTGTGCAACGAGACGTGCATATTGTAGGGGTGTGTCTTCTCCGCAGTACTGTGGTAGGCTGGATCCAGGCGATTCAGTCGCATGGCGATGCTGCTATGCATTTGCCTAGCATGAGAAAAGGCTGTATAGCTGTCATTTAAATGAGATAAAAAGCGTTTTCTCGCCACCGTTTGGGGTTTGGTTACACATTGCTTTTTTTCGCATCTTGGATATATGCTATCGCTAAAATGAGGATGTAAGCTTGCATGTGTGTGTGTGTGTGTGTGTGTGTGTGTGTGTGTGTGTGTGTGTGTGTGTGTGTGTGTGTGTGTGTGTGTGTGTGTGTGTGTGTGTGTGTGTGTGTGTGTGTGAGTTGGTGGGTGGGTGGTTGTATGTGCGCATAGGCGCTTGATCATGGTGCAAATGAAGCGATCAAGATTCAGTGGGGGTGCCAGTGTTCCACTATTAGGTCTTTGTGTGTGTCGGAAGTAATGCTTTTGCAAACATGGTTTGCAAATTAATTAGTGACTTTTACTGTTTAAAATTAAACGGTATTAGAGAACTGACCGCCTGGACTCTTTCTTACATATTTGAATACATTCTATAACATGTTTTGGCACATGGTTTAAGCAATATGAATCAAGTGCCATAAACAACAGAACAAAGCTAAAGAACATACATTTTCTCCAGTTTTTCAGTCATTGAGAGAGGAATGCTTAAAATGACCAATAGGCACATTTAGACGAAGAGCAAAAGATTAGAATTCTGTAAAAAGGGTTCCCCTGTTTGACTCTTAGACATTTAGTTTGAAGTGCTCCTTCCTGCTAACATGAGAGTTTAACTATGCTAAGATTTAAACATCTGTCTGAGGCCTTCAGGAAGAGGGTTGTAGAGCATATATGTCTGGAAATTTATAGAGGTCTCAAAAGAACCTAAAATCAGTCCACTTTCCCAGTATGCCCTGGTTTGGCCCTCCAAGCAAGTTCACAAATCATTAGCTCTTTGGTTACAAACTGAAAAGAAATAAAGCTGAAAGTAAAACTAAAAGTAAAACACCTAAAATGGGCTGCCATTAAAGCTTTTCACAAAGATGGAAAATTAGTAGGAAAACCTAGTTTTATTGTGAAGGACCTGTTTGACTTTCCAAATAGTGTCATTTTCAACCGCAGTCAAGCACAGTGTTATCATAGTGGTTATACAATCAGGGGATTTTGCCAGTTTATAAGAGAGGTTTCTACGTCTTCATCACTAGTTTCAGTCTTTCTGGTGAAGAGAAAACACAAATACCACTTTCATCAAATCATTTGGAGTGTGAGGGAATGCATAATAGTTGGTTTTCTATACAGAGAACTGCTCACCACTGAGCATTCATAATGATTTTAACCCAGTGCTATGCTCTGAGCTAAAATCCGAGTGAATAATGCAACAAAAATCCCAAATCTGCATTGATCACACCAAGGCTATAAAGTCTCAAGTTGGTTTTAATGGGTCACAATAAAGCAAATACCACGTAATTGCATCGTAAACCCTTTCAAGCACAGCTTGTGCTTTTCCTTTTCTTCCTCCTTCTTTTTGTCATCCTCTTTCCTCAACACTGAGTATCATGCCAGGTTTTCTCTGACAGCAAGACAACTTAGAATTTAGACTCCTGCTTGAAAAAAAGAAACCCACACCATTCTCCAGTCCTTCAGCATCCAGCTGTATGTGTACAATTTGGAGGTGTGTGCATTATTATTTTTGAGAGAGAACTTTATTTCTCATGAAACCCAGAGCATACTGCGTGATAAAGTTAATTATTTTCCATAATGTAATGATAAAAATTAAACTGTCACATATTTTAGATTCATTGCACACCAACTGAAATATTTCAGGTCTTTTATTGTTTTAATACTAATGATTTTCATACAGCTCATGAAAACCCAAAATACCTGTCTCAAAAAATTAGCATATCATGAAAAGGTTCTCTGAACGAGCAGTTAACCTCATTATCTGAATCAACAAAGTAACTCTAAACACCTGCAAAATATTCCTAAGGTTTTTAAAAACTCCCAGCCTGGTTCATTACTCAAAACTGCAATCAAGGGTAAGACTGCTGACCTGACTGCTGTCCAGAGGGCCATCATTGACGCCCTCAAGCAAGAGGGTAAGACACAGAAAGACATTTCTGAATGAATAGGCTGTTCCCAGAGTGCTGTATCAAGGCACCTCAGTGGGAAGGAAAAAGTGTGGCAGAAAACACTGCACAACGAGAAGAGGTGACCGGACCCTGAGGAAGATTGTTGAGAAGGGCCGATTCCAGACCTTGGGGGACCTGCGGAAGCAGTGGACTGAGTCTGGAGTAGAAACATCCAGAGCCACCGTGCACAGGCGTGTGCAGGAAAGGGGCTACAGGCGCCGCATTCCCCAGGTCAAGCCACTTTTGAACCAGAAACAGCAGCAGAAGCGCCTGACCTGGGCTACAGAGAAGCAGCACTGCACTGTTGCTCAGTTGTCCAAAGTACTTTTTTCGGATGAAAGCAAATTTTGCATGTCATTCGGAAATCAAGGTGCCAGAGTCTGGAGGAAGACTGGGGAGAAGGAAATGCCAAAAGGTCAGAAGTCCAGTGTCAAGTACCCACAGATGGTCTGAGGAGACATGTCAACTGCTGGTGTTGGTCCACTGTGTTTTATCAAGGGCAGGGTCAATGCAGCAGCTATCAGGAGATTTTGGAGCACTTCATGCTTTCATCTGCTGAAAAACTTTATGGAGATGAAGATTTAATTTTTCAGCACAACCTGGCACCTGCTCACAGTGCCAAAACCACTGGTATTACTGACTATGGTACTACTGTGCTCAATTGGCCTGCCAACTCTCCTGTCCTGAAGCCCATAGAGAATCTGTGGGATACTGTGAAGAGAAAGTTGAGAGACGCAAGACCCAACACTCTGGATGAGCTTAAGGCCACTATCGAAGCATCCTGGGCCTCCATAACACCTCAGCAGAGCCACAGGCTGATTGCCTCCATGCCACGCCGCATTGAAGGCTGCAAAAAGATTCCCGACCAAGTATTGAGTGCATAACTGAACATAATTATTTGAAGGTTGACTTTTTTGGTATTAAAACACTTTTATTTTATTGGTCGGATAAAATATGCTAATTTTTTGAGACAGAGATTTTGGGTTTTCATGAGCTGTATGCCAAAATCATCAGTATTAAAACAATAAAAGACCTGAAATATTTCAGTTGGTGTGCAATGAATCTAAAATATATGAGAGTTTAATTTTTATCATTACATTATGGAAAATAAAGAACTTTATCACAATATGCAATTTTTTAAGAAGGACCCGTATATTGTGTCTGAAAATGTTGCAGGTTTTGGTCATTTGGTTTGTGTCCATTTTTTCTTTTCAGCTACTTTAGATCTTTTTTTATTGCATGCAGAAAGTGATGGCAGCAGAAGCCAAAAGCTTAAAGATTAATTACCTTAAGTGCTGGCTGCTTGGCATGGATGTAAATGGGGTGTGGTTTTTGGGCAAGCTTAGCCAAAGCTCCTTCCGATTCATGAATGACCCATCCACAGTGTGATCTGATCACTCGCCATGAATAAAATACCACTGTATTAATGAGTATGAGAAAACTCAAAGTTGAAACATCCCTTAACTGTGTTTTTTTTTCTTGGCATTATTATCAAATCTATATCGTGGTTTAATATAAAAAACACTCTCTTAGTAAGAGGCTTTATGAGTACAAAGTTTCTAAGTGTACTTACTAAATTAAGATGATTTTTTTTTTTATCAAAGAAAATCCACTCTATTTCCCTCTGCACACCTACAAATATGCATGCACAGAGAGCTTCATTACCTAGAATGCAGCATTTTGTTTACCTGAACTAGGAGTCAAGGTGGTGTAAAAAGCAAAGCCAGCTTCTCCAACTATGGGCCTCTGCAACATTTTCTCCCCCCATTTTACAATATAACAGGGCTTCCATGTGTGTGGCAGTAAGGTCAGTGAAGGGGGCCTGAGAAGGTGAAGGTCAGATGTGCATCTAAAGTGTAAACACCATAAAGACCCCAGATAAGGAGGGGAGGGGGACATGTGAGGGAGGCCAGTTTAAACTGTGCACGCCCAAAAGAGCACAAAAACAAGAGCTGAATAGAATACGGACGCAACGTTGAGACGTACTGTATGTCTTTACCGCTTTGTGTTTTGAAAGAAAAATACAATTTTATACAATTTTTTTGCTGCTGCATACTCTTATACAAATTACAAATTTAGCACCTGAGGGAGTTCAGATGCAATAAAACACGAGTTGCAGTCAATTAACTGGCAATAAACTGCATTAAAACTCACAGACAAGCTACCTTAACTCATGAAATGTGCAGCATCTCTCTATTTGCCTTTGCACAGAGAGCTTCAAGAGCCACAGCGCAAATCAGCTCTTCTGTTTTTTTGCTCTCCAAATCCCCTTCTAGCAGAGCTTTTCCTCCAAAATGGCAAGAATTTTTACAACTAACATTCCCTCACTATTCTAGTCTATTCCACATTAGACAGTTATGCGTTTTGTACCCGCTGGTTTGGACAAAGAGCACAGACTACTCAACAATTAGCCTCACACCATAAACCCCAAGGACACATGTGCAAAGTTCACTGTCAGCTACAGACTTGTTTACGCCAGATTTACATTCTATCTGCGCCTCAGACGTAGCATGTTCTGAGGCTGCCAGCACCTTCAACATGTCTCAAAATGCTTTTTTTTTTTTTTACTGTTCATTCATGTGCAAAAAGCTCATAGCGAACTGTGTGAGTGTAATGCTCATGTTTGTGGGGAGTCGATTCTTGTCCTGTGGCTTGGCCTTTGTCCAAGTCTGGCACCAACTCTGGATCAAGCCGTTCTCCTAAAAGGGGGAGTGGATGGGAAGAGGGGCGCGGGGAGGGGAGGGAATTATTTTGGCTCCACAGCACGCATGTCAGACATGCATCCTGGCCCAGCCATTTTGTGTCCTCAGATGCTCCAGTCTTTCACAGTGTGCTGGCCTGCTCTTTGGAAACCAAGAGAGTGGAAATCATAAATCAGAAACGACTGACCCACTAAAAGTATGGGAGTCAGTATTTGTGGCAATGGCGCAAAGACATAAATAACTGACACAGTAACGAAGCTCCCAGTGAAAACGCAATCTACTGACAGGCGGCTTTAACTGCATGTTTTTACTGTGGTGTAAAACAACAGTACAGGATGCACAAACATCAACTAAAATATGTCGGTTTTCATGTTAAAACTACCCATTAGAAGATTTGTACTTAAAGTACCATACGTATACCATACAAACTAAAGAATTTCAGATATAAACGAACGAGCAAAACGAATAAGATGTTACAGTAGGAAAAATTGCCTTGCTAAAATATTCACTCCTCTCCACATTTTCTTATATTACAACCACAAACTCCAGTGATAGACCCATGCAAAGTGATGCATAATTTTAAAGTGAATGGAAAATGAGCAGGATGTAAACTAGATTTCCTAGAGAAGATTAGTGAACAAATAACAACATGAAGACCAAACAGAGAAAACGAAACAGAAGCTAAAAGCCATATAAGGTTACAAAAACAATATCCCACGTTTTCAACACATTACTGAACTATCCAAGCATCTGAAAAATGAGGAGAGTGGCACAAGTACAAACCAGGAGAACATGCCATATAAGCATTATTCTTTTTAAAGAAGCAGAAAACAGGCCCATAGCATCTCTGAAGGAGCTGCAAATTATCACAGCTCAGGAGGTAAAATCTAGTCATGTGCACCTTAAATCCAACCTTAATGGAAAAGTGGCAAGAAGCCACTTTCTAGCTAAGCTCTCATTTGTGTTAGTCTGCCACATGAAACTCCAATGTTTCAATTATTGTTTGTGATTTGTAATCTTTTCAAAATCTGAACAACGACAAGGGCTCTTTTGTTCTGGATAATGCAGCGAAAAAAGTTTCGTTCCGGCTAAGCAGGAAGGTAATAAAACCTGAGATGGACAGCTTTGTGGTGGTCTGAAGACAATTAGCCACCTCAGTTAGTACAGCTGCATGTCACATGTATCTGCTAAAAACAAAAAAGAAGATTTCAACCCTTTCTTCAGGATCCAATGCTTCAAAGAGCATCCGATTCTGAACGCACCCAAAGGCATCTTTGTTAAGACTTGGACGGAATGTGATGATTACCTGGGAAACCTCTTAATGGACTTTTTGCCTTTTCTGTCTGGTGACATAACATGAATGTATGGTATGCCTATGAAACTCAGGATATCCTGCGTGAGAGACTGCCACCCTGTTCTACTTATATCTGTCATCATGAGTTGCCTCAGGCCCCTGGCCAAGACCCACACAGACTCACTTCCCCTGAGTGATCTGCACTTTGTATTGAGTGTTAAATCGCTATCATCTTAGCTCAGTGAGGCATCTCTCTCACTCTCTCTCTTTCTACGTCTCTTTCAATCTGTCTTTGGCAAAAGGAGCAACTACTGTCCAGCTGAGAATGTTGTAGGCCAACAACCAAGCATTGACAAATCCCCTTCACCATCAGGGATCCATCTTAGCACCACTATCTGCAGCTCAACGCTGGACTTGTTGACAAGCAGCTCGCTGCTGGTGAAGATGAGCGCTTTCTGCTCTCTCCTTATCCAACATTTCACTTCAAACTAAAGCATGTGTTGGTTCTTACTGATCTCACCTCAATCCGCTGTGCAGCACAAAGCCAGTTTGATTAATCTAAAAATGCCGCTGCAGCAATCGGGATACTAGGAAGACAGGAAATCAGAGCATGCAGTGCATTGCAACAGTGTCAAATAACCCTTGAACTTGTCTACATTTTGTCATGTTACGCCTAAACTACCACATACTTTTGGTACATTTCAAGTAACCCATCAATAAAAAAATAGAGTGGAATGGTGAATGAGACGAGGACACATGGTTCTCAATATATCTATATGGATAAAATCTGAAAAGTGTGTGATGCATTTGCATTCAGATGCCTTTACTTTGATGCCACTATATGAAACTCCACCAACTGTCTTCAAAACTCAAAGCCTCAGAGCCTGTTAGAGAATGTTGCCAAATGAATGGCCTGCTGGAGATAAAATTTTCATAGGCATTTTCACAAATGCATGTAAAAAAAAACTGTTTCAAGCCTGCGCAAAACATCTCTGATGACAGAATGAAGCAAAAGAGGATGACAGTGGGATACAGGAAATAACAAGGTCGAGGAGGAAACACACTGATCGATCTGATGGAAGTGGAGAGAGTCAGCAGTTTTAAGTCCCCTCGGATCAATATTACTCGGTGATGTAAACACGGAGGCTCACTGTGGCTATAAACATGCCCACAATCCGCCACATGTGTGAAACCTCGGGCTGCAGCAGCTGCGTCACAACGTGTGATACGGAAGATGCAGAACCCTGCTTGGCAAATCCATACAGCAGGCGATGTAAACAGCATGGGTCCTCAAAGGGAGTAAACATCTAACGTGTGGGGGACATTTTCCAAGAGAGACACTCACGCGGCTCACAACACATCCCAGCCACAAGCTTGGCAGTCCATAGTGCTTTGGAAAACATTACAGGTTAGAATTTCCAGAAGTTTCAGGATAGTAGTGGTGCTCCCACTCCTGCATTTTCCTGCCTGCACAAATATTGTAGTACTGTAGTTGTTGTTTTGTGTGTCACATAGCCTAAAGCACTAAGAGGTCAGGAGGTTTGCGCCAATGGATTTCTTTTTCTTGCCTTTAAAACCACTAAAAATCTATCCAGGCACTTGTGACAAAGGCCTTAAAGATTGTTGAAGTTCCTCTCATACTTTAGCATTAAAGGGATTCTTTTGGCCTAAACCTGAAAGACCAAAGGTTAGTTGCCTTAATTTTCTCATAACGTCACTAACACAAATTTAGTTATTAGACTCTGGGGGGGGGGGGGGGGGGGGGGGGTATATAAATAGTTACTATATATATAATTATCTAAATTATTAATGTGATGAGAAAGTCGCAGACAGAGAAATCCTTCAGATTCCTCCTGAGGACTTTTCTGTTTCTGCAAAATGGAAACGTTACTGCTCACAACACATTCTACTGTAGTGTTTACAGCGCCCTCTAGTGGATATATGCATGGAAGATATAAACACACAAATGCTGCTCCCTGCGAAAAAACTGCGTCATAAAATTTTATGACTTTTTAAACTCATGACTACCTATCAATTAAAAAAAAAAAAAAAAATTCCAGCAAGTACAAATAATTTGTTGTTTCCGAGCAACTGAAGATTAAGAAGCATAACATCAATACATGTTTGGCACAAACAGAGAAGTTTGTTCGTTTATCTGTGGTGCCAAAACAAGAACAAAGTTGCTTCTGGCAAGGACGTTTTGTACTTCACGTCAACTCTAGTACAGAACTTTTGGAAGTCCTCGTATGTCCCATCTTCTCCATCACTCGTACATTATAATTGTCTGACACCACATTAAAAAAAAAGGTTCTGCCCAGACAGTCTCAACAAGTTTCAACAATGGTGTATGATGTCAGTTTGTATTTTCACCTGTCAGTGAGAGGTGCATGAATTTCTCTGTTCTTGTGGAGGCCTTTACAAAGTATCACCCAGGTTCAGACACAGACTGGAACAGTCTATTTGCAACTATTGCATTTCATCCATCCATCCATTTTCTTGCACCCTTGTCCCTTAATGGGGTCGAGAGGGTTGCTGGTGCCTATCTCCAGCTAACGTTTCGGGCGAGAGGCGGGGTACACCCCAGACAGGTCACCAGTCTGTCGCAGGGCAACACAGAGACACACAGAACACACAATCATGCACACACACAATCACACCTAGGGGCAATTTGGAGAGGCCAATTAACCTGACAGTCATGTTTTTGGACTGTGGGAGGAAACCGGAGTACCCGGAGAAAACCCACGCATGCACAGTGAGAACATGCAAACTCCATGCAGAAAGACCGGGGCCGGGAATCAAACCCAGAACCTTCTTGCTGCAAGGCAACAGCTCTACCAACTGCGCCACTGTGCAGCCCCTATTGCATTTCATATTTATAAAAATGAAATGCATGAAACTGTTGGGCCTAGACACATCTAAAGAACTGAGAACTGTGGATATTGCGCATTGGTCTAAAACAGTCTAGACTTTTGACAAGATGAATGTGTGGGAATTTTAAACAGAATGATAATATGATTTATTATCACAAAATAGGGGGATCAAACTTTCTGAAAAATCTAGTTGGTCTAAAAGTGACAGCAATAAAACAATGTACTTAGTTTCTGTCAATAATGGCTTTCTTTTTGACACTGCTGTTGACACAGTAGTGCGTATCTAATATTTGTCCTGTTGACATCTGCTGCTCTACCAGACTGGCCATAGGCTGAATCCCGGATGGAATGAAAAATGATCTGTAAAATACCTCAAGTTTGGGATAGTTTTTATTATCAAGCCTTGCTTTAAAAAAATAATAAAAATAAATAAATAAAATAAAATAAATAATAAATAAAAAAAACGAAAAACTGTTGAAAACAGTTTGTCCTTCTCCTTCCACTTCGCAATTATCAGATAAAACACATTGAAGGTTTTGGTTTTAACGTGATACAATTTGAAGACGTTCAAAGACTGAATACGAGCACCACATAAGTCATACTTTTATTTTGAAAGCCTCGCTTTTATTCTGGTAAATTGAACAGAAACCAGTACAGATAATGAAAATCCAAGGTAACTGAAAGACATTGTTGCTAATTATTTAACACGACTCTTTGGTATTGCTTTAGTATTGCTTTATTATGTCCACAGTAGTCAATACAAAGACGTAAACCTCTCTTTGAATGCGTGTTGCAGACATTTGGATGTCACACACTCCCGGCGGAAGCCGTTTTCACACGATAGCAATTTTTAAGCGAGACGCTAGCCGAGCTAGCATAAGTTAGCTAACAGATAATTTTAAAAAAGAGCTTCCGAATCGTCAACAAATGCAATGTTTGGTTATCTGTAGAAAGACGTGTAACAACAGCCCCATCGTCAAAACTAGAGGTTTATATCACAATATGAGGTGCGACTGCACGCAGTTGGTCCCATGGTGTAATGGTTAGCACTCTGGACTTTGAATCCAGCGATCCGAGTTCAAATCTCGGTGGGACCTCGTCTTTTTATCCCCATTCGGAAAGAGTGTCCGACCTACAAAGGTGGGTAAAGCTCCCCAATATTGTACTCATTTAAAAGGACCACTACTTCAACTTATTTTTACTCAAGTAAAGCTAAAAAGTAGCCTTCAGAGTAAGCACACAAGAATAAAAAAAGTCAGGTAGAAAGGAAATTCAAGTACTGAATAATTGATTTAATATTTAGAAATGATATCAGACAAAAATATGTGGAAATTCTGGTATTTTAAAAAATATAATGAAAAAGAAATTACAGATAACAGCTATTCTCATTGTATGGAAATAAATAGCATTGAGGTTGAACTTTTCCAAAAAGGTTTAAATTTCTTCAACATAAAATTTGCGAAATCAATACTTACTGTATGTAGGCCTAATTAACACATGTGAAAACAGGGAAAAAGTACAGATAATCCTGAAATTTTACTCAAGTAAGAGCAGTGATGGATCATAATAATATTCCTCTGGTGAAAACAAAAAGCATGTGAAGTAAAACGATTCTGAAGAGTAATGTTTCACCAAAAGTTACTCAAGTAAATGTAACATAGTGAATGTAACCAGTCAACCATTAATGTGAAAGGTTGGACCGTGAAAAATGTCCCATTATGGAGTATAGAATGGAAAAACATGATGGCGAATAATTGAGAAGTAGTAAAATGGTACACAGGAATGATTAAACACACATCTCTATTTGAATTTAGGATCTTGGTTTAATATTCTGGTCAAATATGACATGCATCATCCCTTCATTCTTTTTAACACATCAAATACCTAAAATATATTACTTTTTAACATACACATCCCATATGAAAATAAGGATCATACTGTCAGTCATATAAAAGTACCAAAGGGATACATGTAGAAAATAAGGAAAAATGATTAAAACAGAACTTTGGTTTTAGGTTGCATTTCTCTCCAAAGAAATGCAAGGCATTCCTCAATATAATTCTTTCACGGATATGTATATAAAAGATCAAAAGAGATACCTGTCAAAGTATATTTTACTCTAACTGGAGCTATTGTATCCTATTTATTTTCATCTCACACAAATGTGTTGCCTTATTTTTTTGAGTTTTATTGAAGGGGTTTGCTGCTGATTTTCCAAAGTTAGCCAATTCAGATATAAACGTCATATCTGTTTCCTAAAACTGATGGCATGTAATTACAGAAGCGAACCTTTTATCCCATACATTTAGAAATCAGTATCAGATACGTTATATCAGATTGTGTTAGAAATAAAATGCATCTTATATCTATCTGATAAGGGTTAAAAAACCATCAATGCAATTGCAATATTATATTCAATTGCATGCTTTTTTTCTGTGTGATAACTATGTTTAAAGATGAATTATTTCCAGGTAGTCAAAAATATTTTTTAGTGTGAAGGTTTTTATTTTTCTATGATTTTCTGAGACTTATGCTTCTACAAAGTCCTTTCTTTAAATCACTTACGCTTCTCTGTCTTGCATTACATTCAGAAAACATCTGCATTTATACCACTTTGCCTTTTAAAAGTGAAACTTACTTTTCTACCACATTGTCCACATTCATGAACCTCTTTCTGTATAGCTTTAAAAGTCTATTTTTAGGTAAATATATGTGGTAAATGAGTTTCCTTTGATGTGATTTTTATATTTAGTTGTACACCACATGCAGTGCCTGAAACACAGTAAAGATATAAAAGAAAAAGAAAAATCACACAAACATGCTTAAAAAAATTAAAAGGAAAAACAACTCATGTTTCAATCTCATTTGGCAATGTTAGGTCAATCTTTGGCATTTTCAACAACTCATACGATTTCCTGCTTGGCAAATGAACTTCAAAACAATTCATCCTGCAAAAAAACAAATTCTATAAAATTGGATTGTGATACAAAAACAGTCACACGACATTGCACAAAAGTGCTCAACTGCATAAAGGCAAAGAAAAATATAGCTTCTGAAAAACCCCCCACTTATTTAAAAATGTGTCAAAAGCACCTTGTGATGCTTAAATAGTGCATAATTTCCAATAACTCTGCTGCTCATCTTCGTAGCTGTGGTCCTAGCATGACTTTGTTGATGAAGTTGACGATTGCCACAGCTGGCTGCTCGGGATCCATCTCTGCAAACAGGTGACACACATTCTCTGTTGTTGTCCCAGTCCGTCTCGCCACAAAGCCGAACATCCTGCAAAAGAGAGGGGGCAATAAACCACTCTGCTGTGGATCTATATAGGCAGTTTCACCTGCAACGTGAGACCACCATAGTCGGAAAATATAGGTACGGGCTACCTTGGAAACCCATGCTCTATTTTTGGCAATCCGCAAAAAGGTGAAATCCTATGGTACTATGTTGATATTCACTTAGCTCCTGAGAGCGACCAATTCTTTCACTATTGTCTTAGAAGCAGCTTGCATGCTTTTTGACTTTAAGCACTTATGACATTCGAGGAAATTAGATCAGTTGAATTTAATGGTTTTTGAAGGGGTCAATGGAGCCATTAATTATCTGAATATATTGTGTACACTATGCCCTATGATGAGGCATTTCAAATGACTTCAAAGTAAAATAATAAATACATACAATTGTGAGTAAGTTTTGCTGTTAGAAATGCAAACACATGCTTTCAAACAGATTTTCTTTCCCTCGCCTGTCTAACTGATGGAAAACAACATTTATTTTCAGAAGTGATTGAGCCAAAAAGACATGCAAAACTTACAAACACACTGCGACAACAAAAAAAAACACAACACAAGCACTTACTTGCTTGATGTGCTATCAGAATTAGTCCACCTGAAGCAAGGACATACAGGGACACAGACAAAACATCCAGATACATGAAAAACACACAAAAAAAGGAGTCAGTTTCTAAAAACACTTGTTAGAAATTAGAGTTTACGTACATATATATCATAGTGAAACCACAGAGAAGCTGCTCGAAAGTAGAACTTATGCTAAACATTGTTTTAGTAAAATTTAAAGTACACAGAAGGCATCTTTTACATCAGCAGCAGCAAGGGAACTTTGGTTATGACATTCATTAAAGACGGCAGACACTGCATGTAGAGATGCGGACCAATACTTTCTTTGTTTTCACAAAATGCAGTGGCAGTGTGTGTTTGCTTTTTCAAACCTCTGATTTTGTGGGTCCAGACTGCTGAAAGTGACGCTGCTGATTGGGTAATGCCGCCTAAAGAACACTCTGCACAGACAAAAAAGAAAACATGACAAGTCTCTTTTTGACATTTGCATGAGGATTATGTATGTTTGCCTTCATCAGAATTCAAAGAATTAGACTGTAGTATCAGTCGCGGAGGCAAAAACGTTTTATCAGGACAGCTTGTCATGACACGTCTTACATTTGTTTGCTGTTTTTTAATCAAACTGATCTATGTGTGTGTAACCATGTGAAAAATGATCACTACACAAAACGTACCTTCTTTTACTGTCAGTCAGGGTGATCCCTTGTGAAGACACTTTGAAGTGGACCACTGTTGGAACTGGGCGTGGACTTAGAGCCTTCGTACACTTGATCGCCTTGGAAACAGCCTCTGGCCCCGTTAAAGACTCTGTTTCCACCGAATTCAGGTAGAGCACGTTGCATGCTAAATCAGTGTAAAAATGCAAATTATGTACATGAGGTCAAACATACATCTCGAGCAGTTTTAGATGTTCAAAGACAAAAAAGAAAACTGCACCATGCAATGAATAAGTCTATATTGTACCTGCTCCTTGTTTAAGGAGGTCAGCAGCAGTACTAGTATTTGTTGCACTTTGCATCTCCTGAAGCTCCCCAACCAAATCTGAAATATGGTAAACTTTAGCTACTTTACCAAAAAATAAAATTGTTGCATCATTCATAGCAGATTTATAAAATATACCTAGATTTGAGTTTGAAAATACTACCTTTGTCTGGGATGCGGAGGGCACATGGCAGAGAGATGGGAGTTATTGAATGTTGGTACACTAGAGCAGATAGGCTTCCTGAGACAAAGGGAGAATAACAAAAGAAACAAACAGCGTTCACAGCAGTGACAGATTTGAAGAGATTAAAACAATAAATACAGGCAGCTCGATGGGGCACCAATTAAATAACAACACCTAAAGGCTTATAGGTTTAACTAATCAGCTTTACGTCTCATAAAAAAAACGGAATATGTTAAGCATGATACAGTTAGCTCTACAAAATAACTGACCAAAGTAGGACTCATTCTGACAGCCCTTGATCTTCACTCCCCGTGGCCCTGTCTCGATGAGGAAGTGTCTTACCAGCTGTTCCACAGGGTCTCCTGTGAAACAGGAGAAAAAGAGGAAAAAAATAAGACAGGCTGTCATGCTGTCAGGAGTGTGTGTGGTGTTCACCAGCTGGATCAACTTCAGACCTGTCTGATATACACTATTGTAAGGGACAAGAAGAGATGGACTGACAAAAACAGGTCATGCAGCATGATGTAACCATAAATAAATTACATGTCAAAAAGGATGTGCAGCCCTCTTATCTCTCACTCTCTTGTTAGTTTTAGTCTAGTCATCCGTCCCTTGTCTTCTGCCTATCTGAGTCCAGCCGCCCTACAAAGGCTCAAACCAGCTGCTTATAATCAGGATGTTGTTCTTTGGGTAGATTACGTTTTCAGCACAGACAGACCCATAGACTTTATATGTAATTACATAAAGTAAAGAAATACATAAATACTTAATGTGCAAAGAAAGTGTGGAAAGAGTACCTTTGTTTCCAGTGACGTTGGCATTGGGAGGAGGAGTGGCCACCTTAAGAGCAAGGCCATAAGCCCCATGGAATGAGTTACTGTCTCTGATGATGAAAGCCCCTGGCTCCTTGTCCTTCAACACGGCTATGGCTGTCGTAGAAAAGACAAATCAGTGACCTGGGAAACTTTTTCCTTACCACGCTATTTACAGGTTCTTTGAAAATAATAAATCAAAACATGGATGGTGCTTTCTCAGATCTTTGTGACCCTTACCTTGGTCTCTGGAGATGCCTGGTTTGTACCAATATTTGGAGCTGTCCTGGACAAACTTAGAATTGACCCTAGTCTCTGCCTCTTCCGTGTAGCTGTGTTGTGCAGATTCCCTTCTTTGATCTCCCACAGCAGGGGAAAAAGTAACATGGTGCCCTGGCGAAGGACACGAGGAAGTGTGGAGTAAAGCAATATGTCCGTTCGGGGACACTGCTGTGGAGGAAAATCGTTTTTTCTCGGGAAGTGGTGGCTGGATGGCGGGGATTGTTACGGCAGTGTACCCAGTGTATGGCACATGAGGAACATTTAGCAATGAGTAATAGTACGAGGCTAAGGGGAAGGTGGGTGTATGGTATCCATCTGGCACAGGTGAAGGGGGTTTAGTGTCTGCTGAGATGTCTTGGTCTGGGATAAGTCTTCGTCCTGCTTTGTCATTAGCAGAGCTGAAGCGCTGAGGAGAAGACTGTCTATCTGTTGAGCCGTAAGAGGTAGGAGAGGAAAGACTAGAACTTAGATTATTAGAGGGATTCATGTTCAAGCTTTTACTGCAGTCAGATGAAAGATTTATTGGAAGGGCAGTCCCATTGAGTTGGACTTGGACTGGAGAGATGATGACAGTGGCATAGTTTGAAACGTTTGATTTGGTCTTTTCATCTGAACTTTCTTTGACCTCAGCAACTGCAAGCTCATTATCGCCTTTCAGAAATGGCTCTGTTGAGGTTTTTGTAGGATTTGCAGTTACTGTTGAACTCTGGGTTTGTTTGTTTGATAGTGGTGTGACAGGTTTGCTTGCATTTGTGTCAGACTCCAAAAGGGTCCCAGCCTCTAGGCTTTGATTGGAGCTATCAGTGTTCGCACTAATAAAAAAAAAAAAAGCAAAATATGGGACAAATTGAGCATTTATGCATATCTTAAGACGTGGACCAGTGTCAGAAAATATCTAAACAAAAAGGTTTACCAACCTGTCTTCTGTGTGAGTTGGGCTGCTGCGGCCAATAACTGTGTAGTCATGATCAGAGTCGCCTCCGGGGGTGCTTGACTGACAGCGAACATCAGATTTACTCTCTGAGTCTTGAGGTATATCATCTTCTGCAACAGTCTTGGCTTTTTCCACTTTGACAGGAAAGATTTTAAGTTGTGAAACAAAGGATATATAGAAAACACTACTAGAACCAACAATGCAGGCTAAATTTGATAGCAAGATATCAAACTCCTAACAATTAAATATTCACCTTTGTGCTGCTCAGTGTGTGACTGATCTCTGGATCCCAGAGGGATATCAGGCAGCCTTCCCCTTCCTGGAGACGGGCTATTTGCTGGCATAGGTGATGCTGATCCAGAGTGATATCCTGAGGCATAACCCCGGCTTTCACGGCTTTCAGATGGAGAAGACTGATAGGGAGCACAAGGGCATGAGTGTCGGGGCTGTAGAGGGGTGTGGTACCCACTGCTGGCTCCATCCCTTACATCCATCAAAGACTGAGGAATGGGGTAGTTTTGATCCTGTGCAATAGCAAATCTAGGCTGCTCTAGGTTTGAGACCTGCTCCAAAGTAGGGTGGTAGAGATGAAATGCCGGCAGCGGTGACTTGCATTGCCAGAGTTCTGCTTTTCCTGTCAGCTCCCATGACTTTTCCGTTTCCCAAAGTAGAGGTGCCTCTCTCAACCGTTGTACCCCAGCTCCTTTTGGCCAGTGTGTGTTTTCAGCTTGGTCTGAGTGCAGTTGTTGGAACACTTTAGCTGAGGTTGATGGATGTTCTCGCCTGCTGGAGCAGTCCTGACAGTGGCAGTAGGAGGAAGATTTGGGCGAACTGACGAAAACCTCTCTGTAAGGGCTTCCAGGCTGCGGTTGGAGGGATGGGTGAGAGCCTGATCCATGGTCGGGATAGTGTAAGAGGCGACATTCCTCTCCGAGGTAGCATCTGTTTGAAGCAGGCAAAGTGTGACTGTGAGCGAGGGCATGTTCTGGGGTTGGGTAAAGGTAGCAAGACCTGTTGAGGCAGGGCAGGGATGGAGGATGGATTGGGCGCTCCCATGTTAACTCAGCTACAGGGTGAGCGCTATGGCGATGGCAGAGCTCCATAATGGCTGATTGGGGAGGAGGAGACATAGATTTGGAGGGTAGGGCTGGCAGAGTTTGGCTTTTTGGATGCTTCTTAATGCTGTTGCAATGTCCAACAAATCGACCACTGGGAAGACAGAGATCTCTGTCCCCTTCCCATCCTGCGTCGCTACATCTTGCAGCTGCTTGACCACAGCAGGAGTGCTCTTGTCTCATAACCCCTGGACTTGAAGGATCTCCATCATCCAAAATTGCTGTTTCTCTATCCCTCTCTCTCTGTCTCCTCTTCTCCTTTGCCTTATCTTCCACATCTTCTTTCCTAGGTGTGCAGTCAGGGTCTTCTTTCTCAGAACAGTCAACCGACAGAGATGTTTCACTCAGTCGATCTGAAGAGACTGCAGAGCCTCTGGGACTACAATTGAATGCGAATGGTTGTGGTCTGGAGGCAGACTGGGTCTGGGGTTTCACAGTTGGGCTGCTAGTAAGGCATCCATTTGGCGAAGCAGCTGAGGAAGTTGCACCTGGTCCGCGTCGCTTCCGCACTTGTGCATACAAGCTGCCATCAAGAGGGCCTCTTGTGTGAGCGATATCTGATGGAATGGTGAAGACAAACAAAACTTATGTTACCTTTGATTTTAACATCAAGTTTTGAGTCTGTTCTAGTTTGAATGTTTCTTACTTTCCATGCTGTCTTCATGGTGAAGATTTAAGTTTTCATAGGAATCCCATCTGACCACTGGGTCTGAGGTTTTGTAGTCTACTTTAACAGAAGAGTCGTTTTTGCGGTATTCTCGACCTTTTAAAGCATATTTATTGAAACAAAGTGGAACACAAACCACAATTTAATATACAAATATGTGCAGTGACAGACAGAAAGATGAAAATACCTTTGAGTTTTTCTGGACTGTTTGCGAAGATGAACTCCACCGTAGCGTCTGGAGGGAATCTGTCATCTGCAGAAAGATGGGAACAAAGACGGAGACTAAAATATCCAGAGCATAACCGCAGAGAGTGAGAAAAAATGTCAACCGGAGGGTGAGATCTATGAAGCAGAAAAACCAAACTTAATAAATAAATAAATGCTGCTTTTACTCTTTTTAGAATAGAAAACAGGAAGAGCAGAAAGAATGAGAATGGTTTTAATAAATAGAGCAGAACACATCAGAGACGGCTGTCATCTGAAACAAAGCTTTCCTTTTGAAATTGAAGTCTCACTGTGGGCAATATTGTTCTATAAATCATACTTTATACATGTGTCAGCATTTTGCACTGAGTGACTTCTGTAACTAACACTGCAACTAAGAGGTTCCATGTGTAAGCATCTCTTGTCATCTAAGCTGACGTCATTGTTTGCCATTTGCTTTAGGGCCCACTCTAACACTACAATGGTCAGAGGAGAAAGTGGCTCTCGATTCATGTCGTCAAGTCAGCAACACAAATGCACAACAGGACTGCTAGTTGTTCATTCGTAACATGTATCAAAACATTTTAGCGCTGCAGAGATGCTGAATATTCTTAGCATGCTCCGGGGATGCACGCCTTGTACCTGTGCAGGCCAGGTCTAGTTCCGTCTTTCCAAACCACAGCTGTGCTCCGTGAACTGTGCAGGTGTGGAACTGGACTCTGAACACGACCTCCCTCTCAGCCGCTCGGCTCCGTCGGTGGTAGCACTTCACCTAAAGAGGCAGGGGAGCAGAAATTGAGGATAATTTCAGGCGGAACATCTCAAATTTAAACTATGTGAGTTTAAGTTAGGTATTTTTATTGTTTACGGTGGCTAAGGGCCTGCTGCTGTAATGTTTTAACCCACTAAGGGAGACATGCTGCAGGATTCTAGACGTGTCCTGTGTTCAGGTCATGTCTAGCACCGCGTGTCTACCACTGTGCATGGATGTTTAGGGAGATGTGCATTGTTATTTGCGGTATTACCGTTCACCACACAGAGTTGAGAAGGAAGGCCAAAAAGTAACATCTTGGTCTCATCCGACCAGAGCAACTTCTTAGACAAACTCTGTTTTGTAGTCCAATTACTTTTCTTAGATCAAACTGAATTTTATTTAGAGCTCAGAGAGTAAATGGTGGTCGAATATAAATGTAATACAAAACACGTTTTCACATTTTTAATTGTTGAAGCGTTTGAAAACAATCTATAACTTTCTTTCCACTTCACTAACATGCACTAATTTGTGTTGTTCTGTCTCACAAAATCCCAAATGGGATAAACTGAAGCTTGCATCTGTAACATTACAAAATATGGAAAAGCTCACGAGGTACTCCTACTTTTTGTAAAGCATTGTACCTACATGTGATTACAAATGGGATTTAAATCAAACTAAAGTTTTGGGATCAGTAAAAAATGACTAAACTTACCATAATGTCACCCTTTAATAATAAAGCTGGCTCCATGGTCACACACAGTTTTCTTGCTCTAGAGCTCTGAGGATCACTGTGAGAATGTGAAAAGAACAAAAAAAAGGTGCGTTTGGTTAAAACATACATAAAACAACATGCTTCAGTGGGATAAAACACAGGTAACCACTACTTTCTTTAATGTAAGCACAGACCAGGCTACAGTTAAACACAGACGGTAACATGCAGAGTGAGCACCTGTCGAGGGGACTCAGGGATGGAAAACATATTCACCCATAGGAGGTGAGAGGTCACTGAGATATTGCAAAATACTTACTAGACACCAGAGGTGTAAGCCAGCTGTAAGGACTGGTAGATTTTCAGAAAAGGATAAAAACCTGCAAGAAAAGTTGTGGGGGGGAAAAAAAATTGCTGGGGAAGGCTTCACTTTGTTTTACATTTAAAACTTAAAAACACTGTTTATTTCCACCCTTATAATTACTACAAAACCGCGACAGAGCAGAAGCTGACCTCCTCCTGACTGGAAGTTTGGTAATGAGGGAACAAGGATCTGATGAAGGAACAGAGGACTGCTGTTCATTTTGATGGAACCCGACAGCAAGCTGCTGAAATAGTAGATGTACCTGTTAAAGAGAGGAAACGATGTGAGGCGAGAGCGAAAATGTGATTAGGAAGGCGACGTAATCTGCGGCGAACGGTGAATGTCAGACCTGCTCTGAGAGGGCTGCAGGGAGGAAGAGACTTTGTCTTCGCAGAACTTCCTCATGGCCAACGTCGTGAGAGCCTGGTCTGCGCTGAGGGCACAAGAAAAACAACTGGTTTAAGTAGAGGCAAACATGCAAAAAAAACACACAAAAAAACTGTGTCGGTAAGGTGTGACGATTAAAGTTACTGAGGTTGGTAAAAAGAGAAAATTAAAAGAGATTGGAGATTGAAGGTGAACATCTACATTCTGCTCACCATGCTAACTGTCCAAATCTCAAGACCAGGAAAGATGATAAAGACAGTTTAAAAAGGGAAACTCTTTAGTTAATTTATCTTTTACTTTTAAAATCCTGTTTCAGAGTAAACTACGTCTTACACACACAGTGTTATACCACCTCTGGTCCTAATATTAACATTTATGACCACTATGGAGAGAAATCTAGAGAAATATTTTAAATGCTGCTCTTATGCCTTCTTGCCGTATTGGCAAATCTAAACTGGGTAAAATCAGTGCTAGCAGGTCAAAGCTTTACAAAAACTGGAGATTGCTTTAATTATGTGTCTCAGTAGCTTATAATATTGCACATTACCCAGCTGAGATCTTGCTGTAGTGCATGTAAGCTGCCACTATCACCCCTGTCTTTCCTTTCTTTCCCTGTGAAAGCAAAGACAAAGAGCAGCAAATTAGATTATTCTCTCTCTTTCACAACATATTAGCCAAAGTGTCTTTGAGCTGCACCAACTTTGCAGTGGAGAACCACGACGTTGTGAGGGTCAGAGGTCAGCCACATTTCCATGGCCTTGCAAATGGCACAAATCCTGTCCAGTGGAGGGGCGTGCAAATCAGGCCAAGCATAGTCCTGCACCTGGGTATCAGAGGAGGATCGATGTTTAGGATTATCATACATCTTTTTACTGATGCAAAACCAAGTATTGCCACCTCATAGACTAACATACATCAAATGAACAGTATGACACAAGATGTTGTTATCCCTCAAACTTTTTAACGGTTTGTCTGGGAACAGCTAAAAGCTTCAAAATTCTTTAATCGGATTTCAGTTTTGCGTGATTTTAAATCGGAAATGATATTTTTCATGGTTTCGCAGTTTCTACAGATTAAATTGTGAAAAGGTTAGTGTGCATGTTGTCTCGAGACAAATTTTTTGCTGTCTTGCGATCGTTCTGTTAGAGCGGTGTTTTTTTTGTTTTTTTTTAAGGACAGTTCTCCTGCTAGAAAGAACATCTCCAACCCAGTCTCAAGTCTTTTGACTCTAAAAGATTTTTCTTCAATCTTCTCATCAGCTCTGACCAGCGTCCTGTCTCAGGACGCTGGTCCTGAGAACCAGCGTCCTGAGAACGATGTGTTCAGGGTGATGTGCGGTGTTAGTGTCCCATGCATTTGCCATCGGCCTCTTTTCTACTTTTCTGATTAGTGTCCTCTACCTTGAAACAATTCAATCATTTTCCTTCAACCGCACAAATGTCCACTGCTCTGTTTTCACATCAGCTCCTAATAAAATACATTTCCTGTGTCTTCACAAAACAGAATGCGATCAAGTTCAGAAAGTACATAAACTTCTCTGAGAACCTTTATTGTTTAAATAGCACCTTGCACCAAATTCAGGAGGAAATACTCTTACCTTGGGGTTAAGTCTGGTGATGTCATGTCTCTTTTCTGATAAATTCAGAAGCTGAATGAAGCCAGAAGCATGTACAAATATCAGTAACTGGTCAGGGGTTAGCTCTTTCTTTATTTCTGTCAGTAGATTAAACTAACCAGAAACTTGTCCTGGTGCTTAGATTTCAGCATAGATGCCACCTCCTGCAGGTTTTGCCGGTACCTCTGCTCCTCCAGGTCTGGCACGAAGAAGACAGAGATGATTCTCTCTGTGATGTAAGTGAGGTCGAAGTCGTAGTGCCCCTCCATCACATGTTCCATCACCTGTTCAACGCTTTTCCTCCTGGAAAAGATTGAGAATCCACTCTTTGAGGGCGTCAGAAACAGACAACGGCGCCAAGTCAATGACATTTAAGTCCTAACATTGTTCAAACTAGACATTTTTCTAAACTCGAGGAAAAGACTAGGCTGAAATTGGAGAGGGAAGATAGTAAAAAGCCCTGGAGCAACGCTGAGAGAGCAGCAAGAACCTCCAGCAAGTACAGCTTGTATTCCTCAAGCGACAAAAAATCTCCTGTGTTCTCTACTTGTCCGGGCTAAGGAGTCCACGAACCAAAATAAGTGGAATTGCACTGGATAATGTCAAAGTAGAAAAATGTTTGAATATGCTTTAATCAAAATTGTGTGTACACTTTTGAGGGCCACTGCAAATCTGCTTTCATAAATACAAAAATACCCACACTCGTCCCTCTGCATGTCGAGGGGCTTTTAAGTTTTTTGCTACCTTGGTAAGGAGCCTCTCTTCTTCTGTGACACTGACTTTGTGGAGCTGTGCTGAGAAAGAAGACAGAAAAGAGCGGTACACTCTCTGCAATGAAACACAACGAAGCACAATGAAATATTCAAATTTGCACAAACATACCAGATCTGGCACGGGGATGCAGGCGGTGGGCACCTGAGAGGAAAGGAAGCATATGGTTAGATTCTGCAGGAGTAAACAAATGCACCCGTTCCCGCAGACTGGGAATAAATTAGCTCGTTATCTCGTCATTTGTTTGATTTAACGCGCCTGGCTCCACTCCAGCAGCGAGAAAGGAATGGAGAACAACTGTGGAACGAGAAGGAAGAACATAATGCTGATGAGGAGGGTAGTAAAATTCATTCCTCCGCTGTCATCTCCAGCAGATGGTTGGAAGACGTTTTGGCATAAATATTGAAATCTCTCACGACAAAAAGAAAAGAGAGAACAATTATGAGAAACTGTCAATTAAGAAATAAACTTATCAATACATAAAGATGTTGATCCACTCCAAGCAGCAGCAGCTGAAAACATTTTCAGAGACTTCAGTTGCCCTTTTCTCTTAACTTTGTAGGGTTTGGCATTAAGAATGAATAGATAGAGATTGGAAAACACATCAAAAGTTTAATATAAATGTTTATATCTTTTTATTTATCCTATAAAAAGATGGTGTAGGGATTCACTGCTGCGGAAAGTCTGCACATGTGTTGTGCAGTCCTACGCTTCTGATGACTCAACAATAACTAGAACATAAGGCAAAACACACAATCAAAAACACACACAGGGAAGCTGAGGCCCTTTGAAAAGGACACAATAACGCCACCAAAAAAATATCTCCACATTGCTGCCTCTTTTATTCTGAACTAGTCATACTGAGATCTCGACTTACTGGTGTAAACCCATACGCCACTGCTACAGTATTTAAAATATAAAATTTGCGATTTCTGCTCAGCTCAGAAAATATGACACCAGATCAGCTTATAAACTTTTGACCTCTTGAACAATTAAACGAACAGCTGAGACGAACTCAGTGGTATCTCAGGGAAGCCAGACAGTGGGGGTTAAATGGTGGCAAACACTGACAGGTGTCAAGTTCTTGACAACAACAGAGATTTACAACTACAGCAACAGAAGAAAAAGAAGATAAAAAGAGAATTCCCATTGGACACTGCAAGACTTTACTATGTAACCTGATTGGTTGTAATAAATTAAGCTCCCACCCCGCTTTTTTAAGATATATACTCTGCATTTTATTAGGTACACTTGTTTTATTGATTGATAGAAGAAACAGTAAAAAAAAGTGTCAATCACGTGGCATCAACTGAATACATTTAGTAAATCTAGACAAGGTGAAGATGCCCAAGCATTATAATGGACGAAAAGGGGATTTAAGTTGAAAGTGGCACAGTTTCACAGCCAGCTTGAGTATTTCAGAAGCTACAACAGGTTCAGTGCATTCGGTTTAAAGAGAACGGACCAAGAACAGAAAACAGAAAATTCGCTGCAGATGTGTGGGTAAAAATGCCTTGTTGATATCAGAAGCCAGAGACGTCCGGGCAGAAAAGGAGGGCAAAATACAACCAAAGTGTGTCGGATGCAGAATGAGGCAACAATAAAAAAAAAAAACATTAAAAATGAGACCAGAGTTCACACAGGCTGAGCAAAATTAGTGGACTGGATTCGCGAGTCTCAATTTCAGCCTCAATATTCAGATGGAATTTGGTGTAAACAACAATGTGGGTACGTGGATCCATCCGGTCATGTGTCAATGGTTCAGGCTACTTGTGTGAGTAGTGTAGGTGGTATTGTCTTGCAGCGCCGCTTAAAGTTAAAATTCTAGCAACACCAAGTGCATAAAGGCAAAGAAACTACAATCATCCATCTGTTAAAATTTGTACAAGTGGCATAAATATTGGCAGAAATTTCTTCACGCTGCCACTAGAACTGTGCACAGCAACGAGGGGTGGTGTGAGGACGGAGGAGGACTCTGTGGTATTTCGTCCAATAAATTTAAGAAATATTTATAACAGCTGTCATACTTGTTTATGCACTGATTGTTGTACAACATAAACCAAAAACTTCCAACTTTAATACCTTCATGTCTCTAGGCACAGATGTGGGCAGATCATCCACATGAACCCAAAAGAATAAACACTGTGATCAAGCCATGGGGGATAATTCAACAGGTTTAATAATGGTAATTAACAGAATAAATTGAGTCCAGGAAGGAACAGCAGGGAGACAGACAAACAAATGTACCCAAGTAAAAATCCAAAAGTAAACACACAGATACACATGTAGTAAAAAAAAAAGGTGAACCTTAGAGGCGGAGACCACGGAGAAGCAGAATTCAGGCAGAAGAGCAGGACACCAACGTCAACAGGAAGCAATTTGCAACAGGATGTCAGAGTTAGTCGGCAGAGGTCCACAAACACATAGAAATGCGCAGGGCAATGCGTGTGTGCTCGGTAGCTCGGCCAGCCGCAGGGTCTTCATTAATGCATGCTGGAGCCGACGGGAGCGGGGCCATCTGGTTCAGTTTGTCTTGTTCATAAGTTAGCATTTAGTAAGGTGCCAGTGACAGCACTCCATCCCTCCCTCCGACAGGAGCAGAATAAATGTTGGTGGACTGGCTGGTGGGTCCTGTGGTTCAAGTTTTCTTATTCTTCCAGAAAAGAAACTTTTCATTCAGTCAGTAGAAACTGTAACGATGCAGATTTTCTGAGTTATCCCAAACTGAGATTTTTTTTCTCTCCAAAAGTTTAGTCTACTGGACGAGTACTTAAAAGAAAACATTTCATTTATTTTAAGAAATGTTCTCGTCTCTGTATAATAAATCTACCAAGTGATTCATTTCAGCTCCATCAGAAGTCGGATGTGGACTGACGTGAGTCTGAACGAGTCTAAAAATGTAACGTGACTGCTTGTTCACAGTGATGAGGCAAACTACTGATATATTTCACCATATTCTGTACATTCAGTAATCTCTTTAAGTTTTACAACCTTGGAATTTCTAAAATTCTGACTTTGGAGTACCAATGCAACACATCTAAAAGTATTCATTTTTTTCATCTAAATGCAAGTATTCTTGAACTTTGGGAGGTTGTTTTTTTAATTTAAATGTCATAACTTTAACTGCAGTTAGAATAAAAAACAAAAACATACCATACTTGTGGTCATTTGTAGCCCCTCTGCCTCACAGCGAGAAGGTTCTGTGGATTTAATACTCTTTCAGTGTTTCCACTTTCCAAAAACAGGCAAAAATGTTACAAGGTGTGTGTGAATATTATTTATCTTGTAGATTGTCGAGCTGTCCAGGTTGTACTCTGCCTCTTATCTGTTGACCGATGACGACAGACATAAAGCAACCTTACAAGAATTAATTACAAAATGGATGGTTGGAAGGAAACAAATATTGAGTGTCACCCAAATAAGTCTTGCATAGTAACGCAGGCTGTGTCCTTTTCTTTTCAGATCTGTTTTGTCAGCCTAATGTCAATAAATAAACCCATTTATTGAGGTTTCAAAAACAAACCCACAATGTTGCGTCAAACCCATGATGCATGCATTTTTACAGGAACGGATTGGTCCATTTTCCTCACAGGATTGGTGATGCAACGCAACCCAACATTTTGACATGGTCTACTTGACTACAGTCGATTGTTAAGCACTTGCAGTATCAAGAACGTATCGAGAATTATATGCGTCCGCTTGATGACTGCCGTGTCTTGCTATGTGTTTTCAGAGAAAGCAAGTCCAACTGTCAGACCAGCAGTGGAGATGGGATCTAAACGTGAATGTTGGAGACTCAGGCGTTTCTCTCTGAGCTGACATCTCTCACTGGAAAGAGGGAGAAGTGAGTAAGCCATCCTGTCAGTATGAGGGGGAAAATGACCACAGCTCCTTCCAAATTCCATAGACTCATGAAAAGCTAAAATAAAATCCCTTTTTTAAAATAATAATAATAAAAAAAAACTCAGTTCAAGTTTAGCTCAGGGAAATTTTAGGAGTGGCTGGAATAATTTCTAGAGGGCACGTGTCATTCATCTCTGCATTTTATCTTTCTGCTTTCATCATTTATTCCCAAATTATCACTCCTCCCCCGTCCCCTTCAAGCCCTTCTTCTTCTTTCATTCATCTATGCCGCTGCTTACAGTGCTTCAAGCAGGACCTCTTATCCCCCCCACCCTCCTGTCACCCATTGAGGCAACGTTAGATGACAAACACCGGCCTGATAAGAATCGCCACACGGAGCCAGCACTCGTCAGAAACAAACGGGTCTAAAGCAAGTAGAGGGAGGGAGCAGGAGCTCAAAGCAAAACCAAACCATAAAGGGGATAGAAAGATAGGGGGGAACTTATCAGGGAAAAAAGATGGGAGAGGAAATGAGGGAGGGGGGGAAACAGAGAGAGAGAAAACAAGGGAGAGTTCTGAGTGGGAGAAAGATGTCAACAGCTGAACATGCCTCATGAGTCTCGCACAGATTTAACAGCGCTATTTTAATAAGGCTTCTTATTTTAGACTAGATAGAATCCATCTCAAAAGACTTGAAAGCTTAGTTTGACTATTTGGATGTCAGTCATCTCACAAATCCACTCACCTTCTTTGTTGTAATTATGGCAACACTTCTAAGTGGATTCGTAGCATGTGCCATGTAGCCAGTTTATGGCTGTGGTAAATCACTGTCTTTAGTTGGCCTAGCTGCCCTTTTTGGTCAAGAGCACTTAGCACCTGGACAATTAAAGTGAAACAGCTCTCAGATTCACACAAAGCACACAAAATGCGATTCAGATGACATTCTTAAAGACTTAGCTTGCTTTTGAATGCTCTACATCAATGGGGAACAGGCTTATTCCCGGAATATTAATCGGCTTATCTCAGGAAATGAAAAGCAGAGGGTCAGTGTAAACATTTGAGGGATGCATCCACACATGTGGCCTGCATGATACTCAGCTGTTGCCAGGGCAAGGGAGAGCAGTAAAGTTAAATTAAGCGTGATAATTATCTGCATGCGGCTCGTGATGTCGGTGATTATTACAAAACGCAATAATAAAGCGACTGCGATAAGCCGCCGCTGTCGTTATTTCACAGAGATACTCATCGCGACGGATATTTTTGTTTCTTTCCGACATCCGCTTCGGCCTGTCTTTACCGACTGTGTTTTTTGGCTTCCCACTAATGCGTGGTGACACTTTGCGCTGGCACAGGACTGCGTGTTTACCTGGCTCCCTGCGGTGACACATGAAAGGCTGCAAAGGTTGGAAAATGAGGCTCCCGGCTCATTTTTTACGGGAAGACGGGAGTAAAAAAAAAACAACACACAACGTTTGGATGAGAGCTGGCCTTTCTGCAGGATTTACACCTCTTGAACTGTTCCACACATTTCTAGCATTACCCCTAGAAACTGCAATGTATTCTATAGGAACTTTATGGAATAGAGCGACGCAAAGTAGAAGGCAAATGATTCCAGCTTACATAGTTTGATACCCCTAAATAAAATCCACTTGAGAAAGCAGTTAATGGATTCTGCCTGTGTCTAATTTGATCTCAGTGTAATGAGAGCTGTTAAAGGTTTGTGTCAGTGTAGCACATATAGGGGCCATGGAAAACACGTGGAGTTACTGTTTTATGACGATAGCTCTTTTTCTTTTGACCACTCTGAAAAGCATCTGAAACATGGTGGTGGCAATAACATACTGGGATATGAAATAATAAAATAAATAAAAAATAAATAAATAAAAGCTTATGGCCTTTGAATAGTTTTTCAAGAAAATGTCTTTGGCCTCACCTGCCAGCAGAAAAAGCTATATAAAATACAGCTTTGCAGGATTTAAATATCCACTCCCAACAACAACAACAAAAAAAGCACACAGCCTAATTACAATGTCAGCTGACAAATAGGTATGCATCACTAAAATAGCAGCTACTAAACCAAAGGAAGCAACAAACATACACGTTAATATCAAAATTAATCAGCCTAAGCCAGGGCGTCCGAATGTTTATTCGCAGACGGACATCAACAGAAACTGTTTTGTGCACCTTTAATGTGAAAGGCATCAAAGACGTTCATTCAGGGTCGCAGCAACCAAACCAGCTTCTGTAATTTGAGTTCCACCCCAGTCCTGTACCATTTTCCTCATAAAAGTCTCATTAAAAAGTAATTGTTATGAATTCACTTGGGAGGATAAATCATTCAAATCTGTGTATGTTTTACAGGTCAGCCGAGGAGTGCTTTTAATTCATTGGAGCAAACAAAATCCACTTTTATACACACACACATATACATATATATATCTCAAACTATGAGATCTCTGGCTACATATTTATAAGAAAAAAATGCATACAGCAGAGAAAAGTCTGCAGAGAAAATAATAATAATAATAATAATAATAATAATAATAATAAAAAGATGACCTAAAAGAAGTTTCAGCTGCTATGCCCCCATCATGGGAATCTAAACTCAAATAAATACAACACGGAGCGTGTTTTACCTCTTCCAGAGGAGCGTCAGTCCGTTCCCTCCGCCTCTGAGCGGTCCTGTGTGTGGACTGTGTCGACACACAGCCCGCCTCACTCCTCTGGCGCACACAAACGCTTTGCTCGCTCTCTCACCAACTCTATTCATCTTCCACCCTCATAATAAGGCACACACGCACACTGTGAGTGTGCAGGCGCAGCATTAAGCCCTCTCACTGCGTCTGTGACATACGCGTAGAGACGGCCGAGCGCGTCAGCGGGGCGAGTGCTGCTGCGTTGCTCGTGCACTCAGGGCTACTTTGGTATTCTGCATGCAGACAGCAAGCTGCCGTGTACGGTGCACTGATGTCTGCTGACCTCTCCGGCAGCCTTAGGGTCTGGGTAGAAGAAATGACAAAAGAGAAGCTGAAGTGACAGAAGGATGAGCATGAGTAATCTGGTATTTGGATGAATGGCAAAGATAAATAGGGGAGAAATTCTGAAGTCCTACCAGATTGATGCAAAAAAAAAAAGTCAGACACTTTAGTTTTAAAAAAAGCAATAAAAAAAAAGCAGAAAGATGAAAATGTGGCATTTGAAAGTGTTACAAGAAGATGAATTATACAAAAAGGGACTTGGCGTGACATGAAGCAGACATCAGTCTCCACCCTTGACCTAATGTTCCTCTTTATTTATGAATACCCCAAAATGGGAATGATCAAGCACACACACACGCACTCACTCACTCTCACACACACACGCACACACTCTCTCTCTCTCTCACACACACACACACACACACACACACACACACACACACACACACACACACACACACACACACACACACACACACACACACACACACACACACACACACACACACACACACACACAGCTGAGCCGAGTCAGTATGCCACGTCGAGTGGAGACACAATCCAGCGCTCACAGACCGAAGAATTTAACCTTCTAAAGGTACACAGCGCAATGCAACGAAAAGCTCCGCTCTCACGGTGGAGGAGGAGACCACCTGCACACCTGAACCGAACAGCAAGCTACCGAGTCACTGCTCCGAGATTTTGATGATTGTGCAATTCAGAGGTCACTCCTCTCGAAAACAGGAAATCTGAGCCGTCGCTGGACAATCGAGAACGATATCCCGTTTGGGATGATCTGGTCTGTAGAGGGAGAATTTGGGGGGGGGGAAAAGGGGAGTGGTTTTCAAATACGCTGCATTCATTTGTAGTAGTTATGATGGTAGCAGATCGAAACGCATTCGGAGGAGAAATGGACTAGAAAACAAACAGTGGCGGATCTTGCATGAATGCTGCCCCAGGCAAAGCTCCTCCCTCTGCACCTGATGGTGCATGTGTAATATTGAGAAACAGGTGTTCTTTCAGTGTTAAGAATATAAGGTTTATTTATTCATTTAATTTTTTATTTTTTTCAAATTCAAGCTTGACAAGTTTCTATATTGTTGTTCATCTGAATGCCAAAACAAGTTACTTTTTGCATATTCATACAAAGAATAAAAACTTTGCATACTTTTTTTGTAAAATTTTTTACAGAGTTTATGAACGGAGTGTAATTCAGTTCAGATTTGATTGGTATTTTAGATTTTGAACTACTCAAATGCACTGAAAAGCATTCGAGTAGTTCCAAATCTAAATTTGGGTCTTATGCAGTTGCTGATCTTTTTAAACAAAGAAGTGATGCATTCGAGTAATGCTTTTTAGGACATTACTCAAATGCTTTCGAGTAATTAGGGCATTTGAGTAGTGCTTTTTAGGGCAGTAAAATGCACTACTCAAAACTGAAGAAGCGATTTGAAAAGTGGCGTCTTGTGTGAAGAGCCATATCACACAGGGTACCACCATCCAAGAAGCATTACTGGTTGCTATATATAACAAATATATAGCTTCCAAGGCATTCCCAGGCCAGCCAAGAGACATAGTCCCTTCCAGGGTGTCCTGGGTCTTCCCCGAGGCCTCCTCCCGGTGGGACGTGCCCGGAACACCTCACCAGGGAGGCGTCCAGGAGGCATCCTGACCAGATGCCCGAGCCACCTCAACTGGCTCCTCTAGACGTGGAGAAGCAGCGGCTTTACTCTGAGTCCCTCCCGGATGGCCAAGCTTATCACCCTATTTCTAAGGGAGAACCCAGAGACCCTGTGGAGAAAACTCATTTTGGCCGCTTGTATCCAGGACCTTGTTCTTTCGGTCATGACCATAGACACTGCCCCAATCCGCCTGTCGATCTCCTGCTCCCTTCTTCCCTCATTTGTGGACAAGATCTCCAGCTACTTAAACTCCTCCACTTGAGGCAGGAACCCCTCTCCCAATCTCTCCCAGAGAGGAGATATTCCACGTCCCAAGAGCCAGGTTCTGCAACTGAAGATCAGATCGACGGGAACCACTCCCTCAAGCACCATCCAGATTCAGAACAGTGTTTAGGACAGGAGTTTATAACACAAAAAAATTACATTTTTAATTGACCTGGCCCACAACTTTGTCATCACCATCTGACAAAAATATAAAATATTTTTTTAATGACCCTATTAGTGATGTTTTACTCATTTTTACAGACAAATGCTTCTCAAGAAACAAACAAAAAAATTATTTAAAACAACAAAAAGTCCATCTGTCGGAGTTGACAGTGCATGACGGAGCTGACAGATCTGAAGGTGGTGACAAACTAGTGAGTGAAAAGAAATACTTGATACATGTGAAGTAATGCAATTCATGTAAAAATACATTAAAATGAATTAACTGCACATTTAAATGAGATTTGTCAACAATTTCACTGAGAGTCACAAAAACTCTGACGGAGTTGACATCTGACGGAGTTGACAAAAAGCCAAACTACCGCAATTTATATGATGTTACTCTGAAGGAGGCCATGTTGTAGTTCATAAGGTCCATGAAATATTTACAGTAAACTAAAATTAAGCATTTATTTCACAAAATGTCATCAAAGTTGTGACAATTTTGACAAGTAACAACGCCACCATGGTCTCCTGTCATTGCTCTGTGGACATTGAGTTCTTGATTGTGAGATGGAGACCTTTCTACTTACCCCGGGAATTCACGACGGTTATTTTTCATACTACTGTATTTCGAGAAATGTAGCAACTTCCATGGAAGTAGTCGGTATGAAAACATGGAGAATGGAGAATACATCATACCTCCACCATTCCGCCTTCCTCCGCCTTCAGTCCCGACACCGCACTCAGTAAGGTCCAGACCAGCACACACACACACCTACGCACACACACCTACACGCACACACACGCAGCTGCCTCCCACCCCCACAATCACTCACTAGCAAGCATCTGTGGCACTCCTGTCATTTTCTATATTTACCCACTCTGACTTCTCCTGTCCACACTGATCACCATCCCGTGTGACGAAGTCGTCCCTCATCCGCGGAACCATGCTTCCCTGGCTGCAGCCTCAGAGAAATGTTTTTGCCTATTGCCGTGGTGACCAGAGGCATAAGTGTGATGAAAATAATAGATGCAATCTTTTTTTTCTTTTTATGACTTGCCAGTAACGCACAGGAACTGACAGAACTTGCATAGCATTGCAACATTTAATACAAAGGGTATGTTGCAGCAAGATTATGGAGATAAACATTGTTCACATAAGGTGAATTATTAATGTTTTCAGGGTAATGGAGAAAATCTGTAAAAATACAAACTTTTCTGTGTGTGTGTGTGTGTGTGTGTGTGTGTGTGTGTGTGTGTGTGTGTGTGTGTGTGTGTGCGCATCAGAGCTAAGAAAGAACGTAGCTTTTTAAGAGTATTTTTGATTTGTTGTGCCGAACATGAACAGTGGCATACAGCAACCTGCTTATGGTGGGGGTCATGACCTCAGTGGCGAGTGATACTGAGCTGTTGTCACATGAGGGTAAGGGGACTGCTGCCAATGTTTTGACATAAGCTGTGGACAGAGGGAGTGATTGTCTCACAGAGTGGAAACATGTCATCCTAAAATGAAACAGTCCACTCTTTGTCCAAACTCCTGGGTTTCCAACACGTTTTCCATTTTCGGGCATTTACTTTTATTTATAGGTTCTTTACATCCCATTTATTTGAGATTTATTTGAGATGTGAAGACAAATGGGTTTGTGTTCAGTTTTTGCCAAAATCAGCTATAACATAGACCGGTCCAACATAAAGGAACAATTTAGCTTTAAAACCAGACTAGTTCATTGCTCAGCATCTTATTCAAGCGTGATCAATATTATTCAGAGCAATCAACACGGACAACAGCATCTCTGCTAAACGAAGTGATCAAAAATCTGAGCTTTTGTTCACCTGTGTCTTAGCATCAGCACCAGATTTCAAAGATGCTATCAACTACTTTATATTTTCCCATATATATATATATATATATATATATATATATATATATATATATATATTTCTCTTTTCAACAATAAAGTGAATTTTGCTACTTCTATATATGAAACACCTGCTTTTACAATTCAAGAGCCTAAAAACATAATTTCGTGAATTCTAAATTAAAATAGTAAAATCAAAAACAAAAGCCTGAAAAGAAGATGTTTATAGTTTGTCCACCAGCTACTACATAACTGCAAAAACGTGAAATAAGGTGCTCTGGTCAGACGAGACTTAACCTTTTGGCATACACGCAAACTAGCACATTGTCCATGTGTTAGTTCGGTGATGGCAGCATCATGGTGTGGGGATATTTTTCAGATGACAGTGTTAGAGGCTGCAAAAGAACTGAAGCCAAGGTGGAGGTTCAGCTAGTAGCAGGACGACAGCTCTGACCATACAGCCACAGCTACAGTACATGGATTGAAGGTCGAGTCACTTCCGTTGGGGGGGACACAGATGCTGGAGTTTGAAGAGCCGCAATTGTTGGGGTGTGCAGTACTGATGTGTGCAGTAAATGCGTAAGTAGGACGCGTTTTGTAAGTTTGGGTGTTATAACACAGCCCTATGTTTCAGCGACACGCACAGGGCCGTCAAATTCTGCTAGGTGTATGATGTGTAGCTTTGGGTTTAGTTATCACATAAAAATGAATTAAACCAAATTTTACAGTTGCAATGTCAGAAAACTTGAAACTGTTCCGAGGGGAACGCCTCCGACCAGAAAAAAGGTGAGGTGTGCTTTTGGGTGACTTTCGGTTGAATGTCCGTCTTACCTTTGCTTCACACATCTTGTGGACCACGATCTTGCACTCTGCAACCAACAAGAAGAGGAGCTGGTTTAACTCTGAGAATCAGCTTTGAAGTCCATGAAAAAAGACAGCCAGGATGATCTTGTCTGTCTGCATCCCCACTGGTCAGGCCTGACTCTGGACCTGCTGCAACCTGAGTGTGTGTGTGGACTCACCCTTGCAGAAAGCTCCCGGGTTGTCAATGTTCTGCTGGCACACGTCACACACCCGTCGTTTCTTGAAGCTCTTCGCTGTGAAGGCGTGACTCATCGGCTTGGTGAGCTGGAGGAACACAAACGCCGATCACCAATGCAGAATACGCAGCGTACGGACGAAAACACAAACACTGCTCCTGAGAGGAAAGCGTTATTTCAGCGATGCCAAACTGAAAAGAGCATGAAAACTCTCCCAACTGTGAGTGCGTGACGTCGTGACGAGCCGAGGTTTGGCGTTTTTCTTGTCATTTCCTCGGGGCATCTCGGTTCAGATTGTTCCCCTGCGTTGCTGCCGTCAGTGCGGATGTGTGCCGTTTCAGCACACGGATAGCCTGCTGTAAACTCAGCATCCTCCACGAAAGAATACCTGTCATCTCACACTGTCTTTTAAAATGCTCTGATTCTGTCTCGGTCTGTGGGCCGATCGCATGATGAAACACTGGAGGTTCAGCTGCTCATTTCCATCTCCCGGTTTTTGAATTTGTACAGGCAAGCTGAATGCGACCGAACGTACCATTGAGCACATTTATTATTATGTTTCTTTTCATCTTGTCCTTTTTCAGATCCACCTTCAAATCATGTGGCGTGACGTTTTCTCTAACGTAATATTGAGCTAAGATCTTTGTTCAACATTGCAAGGTGGGAGCAACCTGGACAGTGTTGGCAGCTGTGTAAATATAAACTTGGAGTTTTTGTTGGCAAAGGAAAACATAAGTCTGACAGAAGCAGACTCAACTATTTACTTCTGGAATACAGTTTCATATACAGCGACTTACAAAAGCATTCACACACTTTAAAGTCTCCCCCGCCCCCATTTTCTCATAATACAGCCACTAACTTTAATGTATTTTACTTGGATTTTGTATGATGAACCAAATGAAATGATGCAAAACGGTTTTATTTCATTAAAAACCGATAAACTGCATGCAGGCTTTGATCTAACCCATTTTTGCAGCTTCTGACCCGTTGGCCTTCATCATCTCCCTGTATTTCCCTGATGCACATTCCTGTCCCCGCTAAAGGACGACATCCCCACAGCATGATGCCGCCACCCCCATGTCTCAAGTTGGCGATGGTGTATTCATCGTTTCCCTGGTTTATTTTTCTTTTGTGTGTTTACTCGTGTTGTCTAACGACCCTTACAGAGCAGCTGCATTTTACCAGGAATAAACTACACACTTGTAAACTCTATATAACATATAAGTGACTTTGGAAGCAATTCGTTAGTACTGAATTTTATTTATTTCAGAATATCGCAGTAAAACAGTGCTGAACGCAATCCCATGGTATGTTTCTGGTTGGTGAAAGGTGCGTCTTTTTTCCGCTTCACAATTATGCACTGTTTTGTGTTGGTTTCATATATTAAAATGTGTGGTTATAAAGTGGCAAAATGTGAATAAGCTCAAGAGATACAAACACTCAGGGTTGTGTAATATTACTGTCTGAATCATTTGATCAAAATAAATGAGAGTTTATTATGCTTTATCTAGGCTTAAAATACAAATTATAACAAAAAAAAACTAAAAATATACCAATCCACACATGGAATATGAACTGGAAAGCTAAAGGCAGTGAGTCATAACCCTCAGCTTTTTTTGTTTTTTCTTCAAATGACCACCTTTCCTGGTGAAAAGAAGTGGGATGGTGTTTATATAAGGTTGTGTTCTAAACCACCAGAGTAAAGCCATTTGTCAGCATGTGAAGCACATTAAACCTTTACAATTTTCCAGGAACAGAGGAGGGGCCAGGGAAAATCTAGAGGAAGGTGGGAGAGGCTCAGAGCAGCAAACACTCTACACTGTTCTACAGTAAAGAAGTGTGTAAAATTACTGCTTTACTGCAGTCTAACAAACCTATTTATTGAGCACTAAACAGATGTGTACAACCTACCTCAGTTCTTAATTCATTTACTGTCACTGTTTAATAGTAAAACAGTTGCTTTTCTCGTGTTTACAGCATACTGACTTAATATTTTATTTCTTTAACTGCTAAAACAAAAGATGCCAAGAATACTGCCTTTTGGTTTTGCTATCCCAAACTCTGTACAACAGCGGTTTAGAATGTAGTGCAGAACAGGCTAAACTGCGGTAACTCTTAATCTCCACTAGAGGCCGCTACCGGCGCTGTGTGTGTAGAGTCAAAAACCGTGAAAGGTTTCAATAATTTCGACCACGCAGCTGTTTTCTATGGAGCATTTTAAAACATTTTAGCTCCATAATGTTTCACTCAGCTTGTCTATGTCACTGTGTATATGTCCCTATAAAGTAAGCTTACAATATAAATAAATAAACAAAACAGTGAAACAGACCTTTGGAGACACGTCTTGTGATTAAATGAAATGAAAAGAGTGTTTGGCCATTGTTACATTTAGGGTGAAAAAGGGAGAATCTGTAATTCTTTAAAACCCCAGTCTCACTATGAAGTATGAGGGTGGCATTATGTTCTGTGTGTTTTCTTGTATAGGAGGACTAGTGCAAAAGTGTATAAAATATGTATTCTTAATTCTGCCATTTGATATATTACAATTATTTTTGGCAACCCTGGCTGACCTAAACAGGAAAAATGTAATCAAATTTAATTAGACAAAGAAAAAATCTCTTTGAACAGTGAATATAACTTTAAACCAGGCGACAAGCATTTATTCTTCCATATATTTATTATTTTCTTTTTCTTATTATTTAGCTAAAGATAGCAGTTCAGTTTAACGAGAAGAAAATCAGCACAAAAAAAGTCTAATGAGCCTCATTTCTCAGCAATAATGAACAGTATATAGTTGGAGGAAGAAAACTTTGATTACATGCAAATTATTCCTTGAAATAAAACATTTAAATTAAAAATATCTTCACTTATTTCTATTTTGGAGAAGCCCTTTCCTTTACAACTTTCTAACTCAGCTACTGTGGCACAAATGGAGGATTTGTGGGTCACAGCTGAAGATGAGCCAAGAGCGTCTCCTGGTGGACAAATTGTTGTAGTGCAGCTGAAAATTATGATTACATCCTCACACTATACTTCAATGTTTTTCGACCCTAGTCCTAAAGGCATGCTGCCCTGCATGTTTTATACATTTACCTGCTTCAGCGCACCTGATACCAATTAATGGTATTTGTCTTTGACACGATGGAGATTTATCTGTCAGACCAGATTAACCTAGTTTATTTTTGAAAAGATAGGCTTTTGGGGGTTTTAAGCAAAGTTTTTTTCTGGTCAAAAATAATAAAAAAATACATGGTAATAAAAATCAACAGATGTTAATTTAGGTCACATTTTAAGACATAACTAAATGCTTACTAAGGATTACCCTTCTACAAAACAACTTCAGATTCTGTCATATTGCAATCAAAAACTTCAGCGACTCTTCTAATCAAATCCCCCTAAAATAACATCTGGCTGAGCCAGTTGCCTTGAAAAGTTACATAATCAGTAATTCAAGTCCCTAATTAAAGAACAACTTATGAGACCCATTGTAACTCCGGTTGGAGAATCTGGTTATTCATCCTACAAATCTGAACTTTATGGAAAAGGTTCCTTCCACGAGAAGTCTTGTATGCTGTTTACCACAAGCCATCTGACAAACTGGGCAAATATCTGGAACAATGTGCTCTTGTCATAAGATAAGAAATGAACCGAACTTTGTAGTCTACATGAAAATCGCTTTGCATGATAGAAACTATCACTGTCTGCACGTCATCTTAAACACTCTACCCCATCTCATATCGACACATGCTGGTGGCAGCATCATGCTTTGTGGAGGTTTTTCTTGAGCAGGGAAAGAGAGGGGAAGTGGCGGGAATACTTCAGCAAACTGTAAATCAATCAAACTGCATCTTCTTTACACTCATGCCGCATTAAACCCGACGGCAGACAATAAGGCAGTTGAAAAGCTGCAAACTAATAACACTGCCAGACTAAAACCGCGATGCGTGTTTCCGTCTAAAGTTGTTCTGAAACAGTAGAAATGTTTGCAAGTTCTCGTCTGCTCTTCTCTTTGCTACCAGCACAAGATGATCTCTGGCCTGAGCAAACATCGAGTCTCCGGAGGATCTCCCAAGTATCAGCAGAGTTCCAGCATTGCATTGCAGTATAAAAGAACCCCACCCCATGTGTTTTTTGCAGCCAACGTTTATGTCATTCCCCAACTATCTCTGACCACTAACGAGAGCCTGAAGCGCCTCCACATCCAGCACTGCACATCCAGAGAGAGTCGCCAACAATCAACACTATAATGGATTTCTTTATGACCGTGACAGTTGCATGGTCTCTTTTTAATGTTTCAGGAAAACAGCAACAGTTGCTTTTACAGTAACTCATCTATGTTGAAAGTTATGAAGTGGAAAAACGTCACCCAGTTTGTCCTGCAGTTCAACTAAAATCTGTCCAGGACATCGCTCTCTGTGAATGGGTTGTGTACAGTAACACTCCGCCCAACCCCTCTGCCACTAAATGTCGCATTGCCTTTTTTCAGTGCCACCTCACAAGCGATGACACGTTGGAGACCAGGAGTCACAACTTTACACACACACACGCACGCACGCACGGACGCACACAATACACTGGCTAGCCACTCAGGAAGAGACAGGAGCAGGTGGCAAGCTGGGGGTATACGCTCCAGTACTGGGTGGGTATTTATAAACTGCATGAGTCGGGGCCGCCACCTCTAAACAGCCGTGAAAAAAGCTGAAAATAGGTGCAGGAATGAAGCGTGTGTGCGTGAGAGCAAAGGAGAGGAACAGATACTTCAAAACCATCCTCGGCCAATATGAGGTACTTCGTTTCTATCCGCTGCCTCTAAGTCCACCCATCCAGCAGGGAATATGCTTTCATAATTTGGCATGGTGCAAACACATACATACACACAAGTGATCCGGGCAGCTGAGAGACATGAAACCACACATGGGGTGTGGGAGGGGAGAGGGGTGAGGAAAAGGAAGGAAGGAAGGCTTGATGCAATACTTTGGCTTCTTTTAACAACACATTAAACTTGCATGTAGAGAAATGGATGAGATTCTGACTCTTCTACAGGCTTTATTTGAGCCCTCTGTGAGGTGCTTGTCTCGACGTGTACGGCTATAAATTTAATTTGCGAGAACGAATTGTATTCCCTGCCGCTGGATCTCAAGTTTTCCCCAAAAAACACCGACATCATACTCATCAACAAATTAAAAGGCATTTTCCAAAAGAAAAGCATAAGACGCCGTTGCTGCTGATCTCCCGGTGAGCCACGGTGCGATTTCACTCCGACTTGTGGGCAACAAACAAATCCTGGCGCGTAGCCTTGGCGGTTGCATCAGCGGGCAACACTTCTTTCCGATTCTATAAAAGTTCAAAGTGCTCGGTCCAAGTCCACACACGCTCCTAAATAGAACCCAGCAGACAGGAAGGCGGTGAGTCAAATCCAGACAGAAATGAATACTACATCCTCTCCATCCTGGAGCCTCCAGAGACATCGTTAACCATTGAACAAGTCAATCAGCTGCTGTGTGAATTTTTGTTGCAGGCTTATTAGATATGACAACAACTTTACAATACATCCCCCCTTGTAAGCGACTAGTAATTATTTAATAAATCGGCTATTGATAAAGCTGTTAACACTTTAGACATCATTACTATTGGAGTTACAGGTGAGACAGAAATAATAATAATTAAAAAAAAGAGAAATTAATTGCTTTTCCATCACTGTGTGAAAAGACCGTTATCTGCCTGGGTAATTACTCGTTATTGGTTTATACAGTATTAACCACTTAATTGTTACTTGCAAACTAGTTGTAAGGATATTGTTATTCATGTTGCATGAACTCTTCCCATGTAAACCACCAATACATATTTGTTAAACCAGTGACGGATGAAGATGTAAACCTTATAATCTTTTAATAGAGAAGTATAGACTATTATTTAGCAGGTTGTTACATTATACACGTCTTACCTTTTAATAGTTTATAAAGTGTTACCACCTTAATTAATGACGTAATTGTTTATTTTAAAGTGTCAGCCTCATCGGTGCCTTTACAGAAGACTCTACCTGTGAGCAACTAGTAGATCTAAAGCTGTAAGCGGTTTGTAAACCTTTATTAATGCGACATAGTTCATTATTGAAAGGCTGTTAGAGTAGCTAAAAGTAACTAGTGCTTTAATAAATGGCTTAAGAGTTTATAACTGCCTTAATACTTTACAAAGTGTTAGTTGCTTAAGTCACTAAACATTAATTCATGTTCCCTTGACAAGGGTTGTCTTTGTACCCTCCACTATCATGAGGAATAAGTTGTCAATACACAAGTTAAGGATCAAGCTGTAATCACTTTATAAGTCATTAATAGAAAGGAATTAGTACATTGAATAAACAGTGGGAGAGGCTGAAAACATGAAGTGGGAGCTCCACAGAGCAGGATAAAGAAATGCTCCCGACAAGCAGCAGAACTCTACCGACTCTATTTTCGAGACATCCTGGGAATGGTTTGCATTTTTTTGGTCGTGACTGATGTGTGTGATCAGCGGCGTGTAGCAATTAAGTTTCAGCTGAAATCTGCTCAAGCCAGACGACTTTACATCCGACCGCCTTGTTCTCCCAAGGAGACATCAGCTTCACAATATTCACCGACTGATTTCCGTCAAGCTCAACATGCACTTTTTCATTTAACGAACTCGGCAAACTGCACGATGAAAAGCCAAACGTTCTTATGTTTGCAGTTAAAAAAAAGCTGGTGGCTCATGATGTACCTGTGAAAGCTGAACGATCCCAGGATGCACCTCAGGGTCCGCCTTCACGGGGATTCCTCCTGCATCTGTACCCGGGCCATCCTCTTTCATCCTGCTGCTGTGCATGCACCCCATGCTTCCAGTTTTCAACTCTTCCCCCTCGTGCCTTTGATTTCCTCAACCCTTTCCACTCCTTCCGCGCCAGCACCACGGTCCGGCCGGCTCTGGATTTATCCTTCTCTCACCGCCTCATGTTTGTTTTCCTCTTCTCCCACATTTTCCTTCTCTCCCTCTTCACACCTCTGCCCCTGAGCTCTGACAGCTTGTCCTGCCTTGAAATCAACCCCAGATGACTTCCAGCTCCCCCGGACTCTCCTCTTACAACCCCTCTCCCCCTGACAGAAGTGTCACTGAGTTGACCCTCCTCTCTACCTCCTCCTCCTGCATTCTCCAGCTATCCTCACCCTGAAAGCTCACAGTCACCATCTCTCTCCCCCCTCTCTGCTTTCCACTCAACGGCACCTCCTTCTTGGGTCGTCCAAACTCTAAAATGCCCCCCTTTCTTCAGGCTGTCGGACCTTTTGGTTCTCGCCCATCTCGCTCCATCTTGCTGCCCCTCCACAGGGGAGAAGCGGCAGCTGTGTTGTCTTGTAGATGTCAGACTCTTCTTCCTTTTTTTTTCCGGCTTCACGCCAGGCCCTCTCATGTTCTTCTTCATCATGGGGAAGCAATCACAGACCTTCTCGCTGCTGAGCTTCAGCTCATAAACTGAACCTCTAAGGTTCTTCAGAGGCAATGTTTCTCCTTTTCCTTCCACCTTTCCATTTTTAATGAGTCCGCAAATGCTTTAAATGTAATTAACTTGACCACTGTGCTTGATGGAGCGCGTGACACCAACTTTCGTGCGTTTTTATTCCTTCTGCTTCTCTCCTGTGAAATGAAAACAGTGGTAGGCTCTGTGCTTAAACCGAAGATCTGCCTTCCCCTGGCTGGATGAATTCCTCCGAACTCTGGGACTCACACAGAACCGTATTTCCTCAAAGTGGGTTCCCCAGACAAAATACTGCTTTAAGTTGCAAGTCAGAGGTTTTAGGGTTGCGAGGTTTAAAAAGAAAAAAAAAAAAACACCCTCCAACAATAAGCTCTTTCTACAGCCATGTTCTTAGCCCCCAGTCAAATCGTACAAAGCGGTCTTTGGTTGAAAACTGAAACAGACCCAATGGTTGAGGGCTATTTTGGGCTGGAAACCATCAACATGTGTTTGTGAGGGTTTAAAGCTGAGGAATGCTTCTTGTATTTCTGATCTGATGTGAGCAGAGTCAGGACACACACATTTATTGGCTGGCCTGATTGGGAAGCGCAAAAAACACAAAAGAAAATTAAAACATTTCACAAATCCATCCAACTTGAAATTAATCCACTAGTCGTATGATCGATGGTACAGCGGTACCATCGATCATACGATTAGTCTGAAACTGAAAAATCCCTTCTGAAACTTTTTTTTTCATAATGCATGACTGGACACTTTTCAAAATGAGAAAGACAGTAAGACGTGCAACTAGTTGGGTTGCGTTTTAATCTTCATAGGTCAGGAAATAGAAAGGGATTCAAAGTTCAAACAACTGGAAATGTGAAAAGCAAGAATGATGGAAGACCTGAGTTTATCCTGCCACCATGCCCAATGAGCAACATGGTCAGGGGAAGAGAAGTAGAAATAGCCAAAGCTCAGATTGGCATCGCCACGGCGCTATAAATCTATGCGTGTCATTTACATGCCAACAGGCTACTAGGTGGGAAGCATCTTATCCTACCATCACAAATGTACAGTAACCGTGTAGCATTTGGAAACCTGTCTCGGTCAAACATAAACTAGGTTTTGCTCCATTTAATGATTGCACTATATGCTCTCTCTCTCAAACACATTTTTTACACTTTGAACTACAAACTTCTATTTTACTCTATGGTGGAGCAACAAAGTGATGTTCAGGTACATCATTTTGAAGTGAAAGAAAAGCAATTCTGTTCATCATGTCAGTTTAGACGCGTTTGTATTTGGCATGTTGACAAAACGAGTCACATTTTGGACTCATCTGGCAATAGCACCTCTGTTTGCCATGTTCCCTACGAGAATGTGTAAAAAAAACCCTGCAAGCAAAGACTTTTTATGGCTTTCGTTCAACACTGATTTCAAGTTTCTCCTACCTGAGCTGTGGATCTTTGCAGCTCCTCCAGAGTTACCATGGGCCACTTCTCTCATTATTGTTTTCCCTCCTGGACCTGCCAGGCGAGTTGAAACAGTGTTCAAAGCTTTGGATTTTTTTTTCTAAGCCAGCACCGCTTTAAATTTCACAACTTCCTTCCTTGACCTGTTGGCTATGCCAGTCCTCACGATGCCGCTTGTTCTTTAATGTTCTCTAATAAACCTCCATAGAACAGCTGCATTTAATATCGGATACTTAATTTCGCAATTATTTCATTATTTTAATTGGGTGACTTTTAAAATAAACCCCAACACAAACTTTCAAACTTTACCGCTCTCTCTCAATTACACCGCATGACAAAGCCCAATAAAACAAAGTTTGAGGGAATGTCACAAAATGACGAGCTCTGTGCTTGGTTCCCTCATTTACAACCGAAATGCCAAGATTAGTTAGAAACTGGCTGAACAATCAACATCTTTTTACACTTATCCAAACATTTTAAAGGTGAAGTTTCACCTTTTTACAGTCAGCATGTTAAAATTTCAACTTGAAAGTTCCAACTTAAACCTAGTAATATTGTTACTACTTTCCAAACTCCAGCACAGTTTTTAACAGCCAATCAGTTAAATCAGATCCTTATTCGAGGCAAAACCCGTTTTCAATCATTAGTACCAGAAGGCCTGTACAAAACACGGCTGCATAACCAACTAGAAATCACAGGCCATCTTGAATGCATACTCTCTGTGTGTATGTGTGTGTGCGCGTGCGAAAAGCCCCAGCAGCTGCCACCAGGAGTCAGACTCTCAGCAGGGTGCTGAGCCTGAAGAAACAAAGAAAGCTAATTGCATTACAGACCACACCTGGAAAGCCGTTAGAATAACACCTAAATACTTGGAATGACATCTAAATAACTTTGTTGTTCCATATGTGGAACGACTCTCCACTCTGCAAACACCAGTTTCACGGTTTGGAGTTGTGCACAACAAGCTGCTGCTCACAGATGATCTGCTGGACCCGAGTGGCATTAAAGTAAATGCTCCCGATCTGCTGCAGCAGATTTAATGAGCGGAAACAGTGCAACGGCAGCTGTGTGAAGCAAAAGACCACATACTATTGGAAAGTACATAATCACTCCAATTTATTGCAAACCGGAAGACAAGCTCTTGTCATTTCATGGAAATCCTCAAACGCTACTTTGGTAAAGCCAAGCCTTATTCCCCCCGTGGTATCAGTGTGGAGATATATATGCAGGAAGAGTAAATGATTAGACAGCTGCAGAGACGCGTTCACATGACTGAAAACCAAACTTTTATGGGCATTTAACTGATGCGGATACTTCATCAAAAAGCGTAGAAACACAGGAACATCTGTACAGCGATTGGTGGAAAAAAAACAGTAATGGCACTTTGATGGATTCTCCGGGAGAATCGAGCGGCGGCCGCTTCTCTTTCGGTCTTGACGGACAGGCGCCGCAGTCCGTTAGTCCTTTCTGCTAATACTGCGATTCAGAACAATTTAAAAATCCCTAATTTGTTGAACATGATTGACTTAAGAGGGGTAGTGGGGGTTAAATTAATAGCCAAAGTCTCGACATTCTTGAGCGTTAGTAGTGGAAGACAGGGTTTGTCGATAAATTTGCCGAGTTCATTTTCCAATACCGAATCATTTACCAGGAGATACAGAGAGCAAAAAACTGCATTTATCTAAGAAGTATGCAAGTTAAATACTGCTCATAAAAAAAAAAAAAAAGCTCCACTTAGTAAGCTACGGCTCATTTTATCAAATCCTACCTCAGCACGCCTGGAATCCAAAAATGTACAAATTCATTTTTTTTCCTCACTTTTTCCATTTATTTATTACAATTAATTCAAGGTTTGCCATCACTTTTCCATGTGTCAGCTTTTCCATTTAAAACAAGTCCAGTAGGTGACTGTTTTCCTCTAGAACCTGAAAAGTCCTGAGGGTGGGGCAGGGAGAGAAGGGATGGATGGATGGTTGGGTGGATTGAAGGTGAAGGGCAGGATTGTTGCAGGAAAAACAAGGGAGAGGGAGGAAAAGGGGAGGGGGGCACAGGGAGGTAGTGGCCCCCTCCCCTGAGAGCCACTTCCATGTGAGAAGATTTTGTTTTTATAGACTATGTGAGATTCTTTTTTTTTTTTCTTTTTCTCTGGAGTTTGTCACTTTCTCCTCTTGACGCGCTATCAGGCCTCGTTTCGTCATCTACTCGACGTCCTCGGTGTCATCTCCTTGTTCTCCGTCCATTAGCAAAGCGGCGTATTTGCTGGCTGAGCTGAACTTCTGAAGGAAGCAAACAAAAAGAAAAAAAAAACATCAAGTTTTTTCTTTTTTTCTGTAATTATTTTATATCCATTTCAAGGTGAATTTTTTTCCCCACTTGCTTTGTTTGGTTTTACTAACATTTTGTGTTTTTAGCTGTAAATGTTTAAAAGGCCTAGCCAAGGGTTGAGAGAAGAGCTATACAGAACAGGTTATTGTTCTAAATACAGTAGAAGGTGATTAGATTAATTCTACAACTACAAGAACGTGAAAAATACATACATTTCTTTAAAGAGAATGAAATAACTAATGTTCATTCACTGTAAACGGAAACAAAATGTACAGCTACATCTCAGTAAATTAGAACCGTAACCTCTTGTTTCTATAATTTGACTCAAAGTGAAAGTCGAATTCAGTGAATTGTAATTATTATTTATAGAATCTAGTTTCCTCTAGACAGGCTGCTGAAAACCTCCATCTTTGTTTGTACTGGGTCAATCTTGCTTCACTATTACTCCAGTTTGTAGTGGTTAAGCTTGTTGCTACCTCCTGGGATAGGTGTAATGTTGTGTTTTAACACAGGAAATGTCCTGGATGAGAGGGAGTGTGTGTGTGTGTGTGGTTGTTTCTGAAGCACAGACTCCAGCTGCAGTCCACATCTCATCAATCTCCCAAAACACTTGAACGGACTTTGCCTCAGACTCCTCTAACAGCTGTGGTTATCTGCTCCTTTCTCTCTTTCATTCAGCCGTCTGAACAGTCAGCTTCCTTTAGATTCGAGCTTTTTGTAGTTTATCCTGATATTGTGATTTGAGATGGACCTTTATGTGAGAAATGCCTAGTTCACATGGCAGAATTTTAAAATTGTCGACCAATTTTCAAACATTGAGAGACCACACGCACACCTAAAAAATTTTTAATCACCACAACAGGTTCGATCATACTGCGTGGTCCGGCAGGAGCAACACACCACACACTCACAGATTTCACTCGTCAATATTCAGATTCCAGACAAAAAAAATCCAGTAAAGTCCTGCCATACCATATGTGAATTTAGAGTGAACAAACATGGCAGACGATTTAGAGACGATGGCGATAGTTTGTGAAGTTTTCTGATTTCTGAAAAATCCATCTGAAATCTTTCTGAAAGAGTTGTTTTTTTTTGTTGTTAGCTGTTGTTACACTATTTTCTTTTCTGCCGTTTCATTTAGCTTCACTGGTTAATTATATGATTTTAAGTTTTTTGTTGCTTTGATGTTATAAAATAGTTGCATGCATTTGGCTAGGCTGTTCTTTGTTTGGGATTTCCTTTGTGCTTACATGACCGTGCTTTCTGATTGGCTGCCTGTCACATTCAACAGGCTGTGTTCTCGTTCGAAGTCGGGGGACACCACACATGCTGCAATATCGGGCCAACCCGATCCAACATGTTGAATATCCCTGATTTTAGATCGGAGCGGTCCCAGTGTCCTTCAGTATTGATGCACACGCATGGCAGAATGATTAGCTAATATTATCTTAAAGAGTCGTCCCGATAATCAGGGCATCCTAAGATTGGTCCATCGGGAAAATCTGGACAAAAAAATCTTGCCATGTGAGCTAGGCTTAAGGAATGAGAAATGGCCAGTTATTATAAATGCACAGCACAGTTTTGCAGACGTTACCGTTTCTAGGCTGCTAAATGTTTCCAATATTGTTCCTTTAGTTAAATTAACCATCTGGTATCAGTTTGTTAAACTTGTGCTATTTTATAAAGAACACACGGAAACAAAAAAAGTGTACTGTTCTGTGAAAAAAAGCATGTCAAATCTACTTAAATTATCAAGAGTCAATCATAAATATTAATTCTTTACCTAAATAACCCATATTAAATGTTTAACATTATTAAAACTGTAATATAGCACAAGTTGGAATATTTATTGTCATTTCATTTTAAATAAAAGTATCTCGATCATGTTATATATTTTAAATTTTGGTCTTTGTTTAAATGTTGTGAAATGTGGCATTTCACAACATTTAAATGTATGCATAATATGTATGCATAACATGCACACATATGAAAACGTATGCATTAGCAAATGGCAGCGACTTACGGGGGTTGGGGTTTCCTCGTATTTCTTTGGCTCTGGAGGAGGTCTGGAGTCTCGTTTGTTGTCCTTTCTACAATCAGAATGAAGCAAAAACGTTTAAAACAAACACCAGTGAGTTAATGCTGGGCGTTGGTCGATAAAAACCCACACAGGTACAATCTCTGAAAACCAGCAAACTGATTGGCACTTTGCTTAGTCCACCATGTTAGAATGTCTAGGTGATAATAATGTATGCTACATATATAAACACTGAAGTTGATCAACTACTCTATTGCTTAGATATACATAAAACAGGTCAGAATACTGAGAAAAAGCCAATTCTGAATTACGCCGAGTTCTTTCTTTAGCTCTGATGTCAACTTTCTCCTAAATGACTTGGTGCAGCCAATGATATTTTTGTGTGTGGAAGCTGGACATCATGGCATTTGCATGTTGTGCAACATGAGGGGAAAAGATCTGATAGAAACAGTAACAGAGAAGGCCAGTCTTTACAGATGCCCAGGAACTGTTCTCAGTCTCATTAGGAGCTTTGGAAAACTATTTATTCTTATTTTGTGGCTGACCTGTCTGCCTCCTTTTTTCTGTCTTTGTTGGGCACCTCTCCTCGGCCCCTCCCAGCTCCAGGCCCTGCAGGCCCCCCTCGTGTCCGTGGGGCCCCTCGGTCCCGACGCACACCATCAGCCTTGTTCTCATCTTCAAAAAGATGACAGACACTGAGTGAGGGCCTGATTGTAGTGTTTGTACAGTAGACAACACAACAACAAAAAAATAAATGAATAAAATTTTTTTTAAAAAGTTCCGTTACAAATGGAACCTATATGCACCAAATGAGAACTAAATTTAATCAACATAAAAACTGTTTCTATATCGATACAACAGCAAAAAAGAAAAAAGGCAGTAAATGTGTTTACTGGAAAATGTTTTGGTTGTTGACACTGCAGTAGCCATTTACTTTTCATTTTTATTTATCAGAGCCCTTTCTGTCGCTACAACAGTCCTACCTTAATGAGTGGCAGCAAAAACTCTGAAAGCACTGAGACAACCCATTTTCTTCAAAGAAATGGACAGAAAACCAAACAAATCGTTTTAAATGCCTCAAAAAATAAAAAGACGACAGTGTAAAAATTATTCCGTATAGAAGTGAAGGAGTTATGAAGCAGTGAACTTATCTGGAGAACAGTCGCATTTTTAGCAATGGTGTTTTCGTCCTTTCTCTGCTCATCGTTATTAATTTAAATACCAGATTACAACAGTCGAAACCCAAATGGCACCAAACAGTTTCCTGTTTTTACTGAAGACCGTGCATCTTTCTACAGAGATGCACAGAATCGACTCTTCAACAGGTTTGGTTTGCTTGCCTCCAGCGGCCGGTGTTTTGTTGACATTTATTGCACAGCCCTGCAGACAACATTAACATGTCTGTAATGATCAATGTATTATTTCATAGTGGCCAGAATAACTGTTACACTACTGCTTAAATAAAAGCAATTAAATCTTGATGCAACACTGTGATATCGCTGTGTTTTATAGAATCAATGTCAACATACTGTAAAGAACTGATTTGCCAAGTTGCAGTTTTGTAATTATGAGCTTTGTCCTGGTACGAGTGGGATTTACGAGTACGTTAAGGTACAGATATGGCTAAAATATTTACCATTTGTATTTATCTAAATAAAAGAAATCCTGAAAACCTTTTCTTACAGACTGCTGTCTCTCCACATGGTGTGATGATGCCTTTGGCAGAATACAAACAATGAAGGAACTTTGTTATAATAAATAAATGTTAAAACAGAAAAGTGCTTCAAATTACATTTTTGCTAATTGTTTCCAACACTCAGTAAATAGGAATAAATTTTTTATCCCTGTTACCATGATGCAGTTTGCCTTAAAACTCAAAGGGTAACAAGAACCTCAAAATCCTCTAAAATGTAGCAGTAATTAGAGCGATTCTGTGGCTCCACAAACACGGCTGAATTACCATGGCTGTTAATAGATTTCTACTACACAGCCACCTGTAGACTGATGTTCTTGCACGTGGAGTTTGTGTTCAGCACTCACTGGCAAACCTCACCTTTTCCAGACCCTCTTTCATCTCCAGAACTTGGCGAGCTGCAGCAAAACAAAGAGCAACAAGAGATGCCTTTTGTAAAATAAAACGACTTTAGACAGGCGACTTAAAATCCAGTCTCTTTCCTGGGCATCTCAATGTTAGCCGTGGCCGTTTAACAGTCCTCACCTGAACTTTGGGGGAGCCGAGCCGCTCGGAGAGACGGGAGAGACCGGGGGCCGACCTTCTCCCTCGTTGGAGCCTGTGCTCACAGCACTTCTTTTGGCCCAAGCGTTCTCCTTGGGAGGAGGGGCAGGCATCACTTTCAGCGGCTCCTTTGAGGAGCCGGTGGAGGTTGGCCGCGGCGAGGAACCGGGGGAGGAGTTGCCTTCTCTCCCAGAGAAAACCTCATTCTCCCCGGAGCGCTCGCCATCTAGACACCTCGACCCTGCCAGATGAAAGTTCTGTTAGAAGAACTCTGAAAAATGTTACTAAATGGCACAAAGGAGAGCTTTTTATACCATGAAGAAAGCATGCAAAGTTCTCTCTGATGAAAACAGAGCAACAAATTTAACTTAAAACGCCTTGAAAAAAGTAGACATACCCTTGGAAAAGGCATCATTTCACATTTTGTAACAATAAAACCACAAATTGGAACTTATTTTATTGGAATTTAATCTGATAGACACACAAAAGTAGAGAACATTATGAAGAAATTATACATGAAAATCAAAACGCACTACCCTGTACTGATCAAATGAAAGCTGTGGAGTTTTACATATTTTTTTAAGGCACTGTATGAAAGGAAAGACAATGTACTCTTCCAGCTGTATTTTTAGCAGCAGGCTCTGCCGTCGAGATGTAGAGCAGAAATATCTCACCTCTCCCAGAGGTGCTTCCTGGCTGCGAAGACTCGCTTTCTGTGCGAGATCGCTCAGACTGAGTTTCCTCGTTGCGCCAGCTGGGGTCCCTAAAAACAAGAAAACAATTCCTTCGTTTCCGTTACCAAACAAACAGTAAAAAGAACATGGCTGCACTTCAACTTGGGCTTTAAAAATCGAGCTTATAAAAAATGACATAAACACAATCGCATCAACAAACTGAGCTGTTGCGTCCTGTTTCATTCCTAGAAGAAGTTTAACCCCATCTCCGTCGTAAACAGCAATCGAAGGAGCTGTTGCTTGGAGTTTTTATGCAAATTCAGCCCATGGATTTTACATCTGCCTCAAAGCTTATCTGTTTAACCTTGCTTTTGTTCTTGATGAAGAGCTTCTGCTGCCATCAACACTTTTTCTTAAACTTAGAAAGTGCTCCTGGAGCAGTGCCTCTGGGTTTTTTGTGTGTGCATGTTTTGTACTCTCAGCCCTCCGTCGGCCACGGCAGATAGTTGCACCGAGCCTGGAGGTTCTGCTGGAGGTTGCTTCCTCTTAAAAGGAGAGAGTTTGGTTCCATTTTCATCTAACGCATGCCAGATTTCTATAAAGTCTGTCATTCAATGCAATCAGCTTGGTTTCCTTACACAATAAACTGCAATGAAATGTATAAAATTGACCTTCAATCTGATAGTTGATGAGTAATACATAAGAAAAAAACAGATTTGAACTGAAATTGAAGTAAACGTAATACATTTGGATTGTTTTTTCCTTAAATGGTTGCTTATATTTGAACTGCACACTCGCAGGTGTTACCTGTCCCTCATCTTCCTTTCAGGTACTCGGCTTTTGTCCACCTCCAGTTGTCTTTGCAGCCTCTCCTCTTCTTTTTTCAGCCTCTCTTCCACCTCCCTCTCCTTGGCTGCCGTATCAACTGGTTTTGCCCCACCGAATATGGATGAGGACCTGGCTCCAGAGCTCGGAGGGACAGCTGGAGATGTGCCCCCACTGCTGTTACCCTCCTCTTCTTTCGGTACGCTGCGGGGTTTCAGGTTTAACTTAGGTCTTTGCTGAGGAGCTGGGGGGTGAAAATGAAGTCAGTACGGCTCTTCCAAACATTTTTTTGTTTGTTTTTTGCACAAAACTAAACTCAAGACTCATTTAGGTAACCTCACCTCTCTCCTCGCGCCTGTCATCTCGTCTATCGTACCGGTCATCCCGGTCGCCATAACGATCCCTCTCGCCATAACGATCATTGCTACCTCGACCATCTTCATAATCACGACGGAAGCTGCTTCCAAAGGCACGACGACCTCCTCCACCACGGGAGTCAAAGCCTAAAAAGATGACATGAAGACAGAGGCAGAAGTTAGGGCATCCTGCTGTAAATAGGAAAGGGCTACTCAAAACACCAACGTCAAAAAGAAAAACGCTAAACACAAAACCCACCCAACTTTGTGAAAAACTCACCTCCTCTATCATAGTCTCTGCGGTCCCTGTCGTCATAGCGGTCCCTGCGGTCTCTGTCGTCATAGCGATCACGGTAGCGGTCTCTTCCTCCATCATAGCGATCGTCCCGTCGTGACCCCTCTCTGTAACGGTCTGACTCATACCGGTCCCGTGATTCTGCAATGGGATGAAGAGAAAAACGTTTTTTGATGCAGATGCAGCAACAAAACCAGCTGAGGACTGAAAACTGATCATTTCCCGCTTAACGAGTATTACACCGGCCAGAAACTCAAAAATAATTTTTTTTCCCGGACAACGAGTGCACACTAGCTTAAAGAGTACACACTATTTAGGTGTGTGTTGCCCCACACATCTAAATCATGGACCAACACTGTTTAGGTGTTGAGATGTTAAAGTTTTACCACAGACCTGCAGCTCTTCCACCTCAAGTCCTCTCACCCAGTTGGGTTTACACTGTGTGATTATGGCGGTCTCTAACCTTCTCAAAAATTGTACGGTCTGCTGCAACAAACATCCAATTACTGTTATGACTGAAATGTTTAAACCCTGTAATGTTTTTCAAATGGCACAGTGTTGATATCACCTCTGCTCCCAATAAAAACAACAAATGAGTATTTACCACAGAAAAGCTGCTTTAGGCTCCTATGCAGCGGACATCAACAAACTGATTTAATCATTTATAAAATCTAATCACATTTGTGATTTATCATATAAAATGCTTTATACCAATATCACATATCCACAAAATAATTTGAAGGGAACATCTAAAAGAGACATAACTGGAAACTTTGACTTACTTTCTCCAAAAGCATCATCCCTCTTTGGAGGTCCATCATCGCTGTCCGCACTTGGCCTGGCTCTCCAGTCGCTGTCCGTCTTGTCGGGACCCATGTCTGCCATTCGTCCACCCCTATCTCTGCCTCCCATGGATCCACCGTCTCTTTCTGGAAAGTAAAGAAAGTGTCTTAAGATTGACATTTACCATGTCATATTATTGTAACAATGTATCTGCCAAGTTTAAAATCTTGTATAAATTACTTGGAGGGTGTGTATAACATGATTAAAACTCTACAGAAAAAAAAAGATGCTCGGATCAGTTGGCAGTTTACATTTGCATTGGATTTGCATGGTGCATACTTCAGTTCACTAGGAGTAAGAACATCAAGCTTATCCATCTTTGTTTTCTTACTAGATACAGCACATCACTGTGAATACGTTCAGGATGCACTGTTTCTACTAAAAAAATGTAAATGGATGAGTTTCCTACTCCTATTGAACATCATCGCCTTTGCCAACTATGCTAAGTTGGTACCGTTGGCCAACATCACCCTGATGTCAAGTTGTCGACACACCTGTGTGTGTCGACACATGGGTGTGTATTAAAGACTGGAATACAATTTTGTTTCAGTCTTTAACCCTTTACTCTCATCTTGAAATGTAAAATACTGACTTTCATTACATTTATGGCAGCTATTTCCAATGTGGGAAGGTTTTAAATATGAATAGTAGTATCACATGGATGAGAGGAGTGTAAATATTGTACAACAAATTGTTAGTAAAAATCATTTTAAATTACTTGGAGGGGGTAATGGGGGAATTTCGGTTTGGTAAAGAGAAGAAATGTCCACCATCCAAAAGAATTGACAAACAAACCTTTATCGTTTGACTGGTCTGCAATATCGACACGAATCCTTCGGTTCCCCAGGTTCTGGAAACATGAATGGTGAACAAAGAAGCACAACAAGATTTAGTTTTGTGGCTGAGAAATCTCGCATAACAAAAGAAAAACGGTAGGAAATACAATAAAAAAAAAAAACAACAATCAAACTTTTAAACGGTTTTTGAAGCTGTTCATCTCACCTCTTCATTCAGACTGAGGGCCCTCAGAAGGGACTCCAGGTCATCAAATTCAGCATATCCAAAACCTTTCAGCCTCTCTGGATTACTGGGCTCTCGAGGCAGACGTACTGCACTGATCTGGAAACAACGAAGAAAATAAAAACCATTAAAAGGAGCCAAAACTTCACAAACTTAAGTTAAGCAATAAGAAACCCCCCCAAAAAAAGCTCAGAAAATTTTGCAGTAAAAATTTGAAGTTTCTGTTGCCATTTCTCGGATAAAGAAACATTCAGAGAACAAAAACATTAAGACTATTATTAATTGACAAAAAAAAAACAAGGTAACAGACTAAGAACACGGGAACTCATACAGGTAATAAATGTTTACACAATAAAAAAAAGACTTATTACACAAACATCTTTAATATCAAACTGAAGTTTGAAGCCAGAAATTGTTATTCGAAGAAAGTTAGAATATTGCATAAACCAATAAAAAAAGATGTTTAACACAAACATGTCTGCCTAGTGAAAAATTTTCCTGTACTGTACAGTTTTGGTTGTCATCGCTGCTTGTGTATCTTTTTCTAGCACACGTTTCCCTTCCACACAACTTCCCATTAGTATACTTGGATTCAGCATCCTGAACCTCTTTAGCAACAACCTTTTGCAGCCTTCCCTCCCTGTGAAGGGTGACCATGACAACCTGCTGATCAACTGGGAAGTCATCAGTCTGCACTGTGACAACACTTTGGTTTTACAAATTGCTTTTACTGGTCTAATATTACACTTTTCAGACAAATTAAATTATGTTTTTTACAAGCAATAAGCCACAATAATCAAAAGAAAAATTGCATTAGATGCCTGTTGTGTTGGTCACAACATAAACTTGCACAAACGAATCTCTTCAGTATTCTTTCAGCGTTATACATCATTTTTTAAAATCAAGAACCATGGTTTTATGAACAGAAATCGTGATTATCTTGTAACAATCATGACATATTTTTGCCGTATCAAACACAACACCTCTTCTGCAAGTAAATTGTGTTAACTGAATGTTGGTCCGCTGTGTTAAGATGTACTTACCGCCAAGCCGCGAAAGAAGTCTTTTATCGAGTCCTCTGTGACGTCGTAGGGCAGGTTTCCCAGGAAGGCAGTGTACGGTGGGCTGCGAGGCAGCCTGGAGCGGTCGATGTTGGGCTCACGTGCCGAGCGAGGAGCCGTGGGCAGGATGGACCGGTCAATGGGTGGGGCCCGGTACGTATCTTCCTCGGTGTGCCAAGATGTGGCAACTAAAGTGATTCATTTTGCAAAAAGATTAAAACATATATTTCTAATCAATGCTATTTTTTTTCTACTTGCATTCCTTGTGTTAAATACTCCCAGAGTAAATACATTTGATCTTAAGAGAAAAAATGTATAGCAATGCAATGACATTAGAAAAAATTTATTAAGTATTAATAACATGCTGAGACAAACCTAAATCATGCTTAGAGAACATTTCCAAGATTCACAATTTAAAGTGAAAGAAGTTTTATGTGGTCCTCATTAAGCTGCTCACATGACTTTAATTAACCCCTTTGTAAAAAAAAAAAATTCTAGTCTTGAGTAGCAAACTGTTTATTAAGTCTGACTCAAACTATCACTTATAAGTTTATCATTAGAACACAGGAAAAGCGCAGATACAACTGCATGACAACTAAAGCAAAACAAAAGGCATCAGTGAAAAATATTGACAATCATCTTTACTCAAGAGTTCAACCCAACCTTTTATTTTAGCACTTCTGCAAATAGTACAGAAACGGGTACAGCTTAACAATTAAAATATTGTTTTATTGCGTCACATGAAGCATTCATATTATCTTCTGGATTTCCCCTACTAGACGTTAGCCGTGGTTGAAACCAAAAGATTTGAATAGCATTCAATCGTCGCCCCTCTTCATTCTGTATATGGCTGTCAGAGGTAATTACATCGTCAGCCGACAGGTGAGCAAACATTAATCAGAAGGGGGGAAAAAAATCATTTTAGCAGATACATTCAAACTCACAAGCTGGGGGTAAAATCACCACACAACTAAAATGCTGACATGTTTCCCCCCCTAATTCTGTTGCGTGTTTTGAGACCCTGGAGAAAAGGCCTGTCTATCCAGACATGTTTTACACAAGATAACATAACGAAGATACCACTTTTAAACATTGTTCCCATTTGCTGTGAAAAATGTTTTATTAGTGAATTAAAATTATACCAAAGTTAATCATTTCCTCAACGTGAAATTCATCTTGCTGTGTATATATACACAGTATATATAACTGTTATATATACTGTGTATATATAACATAATTGTTATATATACACAGTATATTGATCCTGCAGTCACGTTTCCGGTTCTAGTTCATATTCATGGGAAAAGTGCAAAAATTAGTGTTAGTGTTATAACACTAGAAATAGTGTTATTTTTAATTATTCATAACATTGTCAATAGAGCTAAGACCTAGCAAAACTAGCATCGCTGCTTGATTTCAATCCCTTAGAGGATTATAAGTCTGGCAGACCACCAGGCTTTATTTAAATTATTGGCTCACCATCTCCATCCAGGTCGTCAGTCTCATCAGCCCAGCTTGTGGACTTGGGCGGGTAGCTAGGAGCAGGAGTACCGCCTCCGCCGTCTTCTGCCAGGAAGTCATTCAGAGTGAGGGTCTTTCCCTTCTTATTCTTCTTCTTAGCTGGAGGAAAGATGTACAGAGCATATGCCTGTCACAATTACAAATTTTGCTGGATTGTAAATTGCCCCAGAAGTTAAACGATGAGACAATTTTCGAGTAATTCGCAAAGATCAATAAACTTTAAATTTTAATGATCATTTAACACTGGAACTGGAAGACATTTAAAATATCCAAAGTAAACAAGATAACAGAAACAACAAGTAAAATTAATTATGAAGTCTATGTAACCAAAATTGTCCTTCAAAAAAAATTTTTTTTTTTTAAAAGACACAGCTTTCATAGATTGACTTGCATTGGTACTGCTGTATTACAAGAAAAAGCGACCAAAACTATTTTTGGTTAAATTTTTCAGTTATTTTCAATGTCAGCTCAAAATCCTCTACTATGATTTAATGTAGAGATAAACTAATCAACCAGAGATTGACATCTGTCAAGTTTTTCCAAATTATTACATGAAATACTGTTATATTTGAATATTTTTTTCACATTCAATAAATGCTTAAAGCTAAAAAGTCAGCTTACGGGACTCATGTACAACAAACAATAGCAAGTAATTGCTACACATTTCAGAGTTTAATACAAATCTGACCAAATTAAGGATACATTCCCAAACATGTCCTTCTTCCTAGTAGGTTTTCTGCAGCATTCTAAACTACTACCTCCATTAAAATCTTGTAGCATATTAACTTTAGTGTGTTACAATCATTAGAGTGGAAAATTTATTGTAACCCCATGTCAAGCCTAGAAGTAAAATGGAATCAGTATCAACCAGATTAGCCTGATCTCGTTGAAGAGTTGTGAACGATGTACAAACACAAACTAACCTCAAGGTGCTTGACTTCTAATATTTACCTCTATTGGTTCATGCATTACAGGGTTTGTTGCAAAGCCAAACATTAGTGCAACTGAAAAAAACTCCCATAATAAGTGACCTGTTTAAGTTGCAAGTGGGAAAAAACAAATAAACGTACTACTCATCTTTCAGCACAAGGAAAGAACGGTACATTTTAAAGCATATGTTAAAGTAATGAATTTAGATGTTCTTTTTGCCCACTAGGGAGGACTCCAGTCAGAATGCCAACCAGGGGCCACTAGATGCTCAGGGGGGGCTTCACACAGCTCATAAAGCAGGTTTGATTCGTTTTGGTTTGAGAAGAGAGAATAACTCTGAAACTCCCAGGTGTCAGAAACACACCATAACAACATCAGAGGGGGGAAAAGGTATTTAAAACTCTTTCCAATTTAATTAGAGATAAGCATGCCTAACTAAGAAGCTCTCGTTGTTTGTCCACCTGTATATACTAGCAGCAACATTTTTGTCGTGACCCAAGCATGACGTTTTCTTTTAGCATTACTAAAAAATGTTTTATGTGTGAAGTTACTGGAAAGTATAAGCACACAAGTTGTTGCCTTCATTATCGCTTTTTGTCTCTATGTCTTTGCGGGCTTAGTCAGCAAAGGGCTGCTGACGGAGGGCGCGGGAGGGGTGGGGGGAGTATCCCTGCTTAGCTGGCTAGGTTTTAGGGCCTAGTGCAACGTCGCAGCGTTAGGATCCAAGTGCGCCATCAGCGGTTCCAGACTCGGCCGACTGGGAGAAGACAGCTCAAAGTTGGAGGAGATGACCTGTGGTACATACAGGATGCGACCCAACAGGTCCAGCTGCCTCGTTTCATCAGAAACGAAGTACCAGGGAGCGGCGCCGCACACGTGGGAGAGACTCTCCAGGCGGCCCGGACTCCTCGGCCCAACCCCTCCTCCACAAAACGCGCCTGCGCCCGACGCTTGTTTGCCCGTAGCGCCAAGGCGAGCTCCGCCGCCGACTTACAATGTGCCAGCTCCGAACACAGTTAGCAACATTTACCAACGCATCGCCTGTAAACGTTACAGTAAATAAACCTAGGCACCAAAACTCCGAGGCTACATTCCCTGAATAAAGAGCGTTTTTACTTGTAGGCCGAGGCATTTCAGATTACAAGTCGTTGCTTCGTTCATTCGGCTTCCCCTGCCAGCTTCGCCTTTAGCGTGCTAAAACAATCCATAAACGAGTTCATAGGCACAGGACAACGAGATGAACCGCTAAAGAGACAAATAACAATAATTTTACTTTATGTCTCAGACTGTCCGGAGATATAACCCGGTGGAATTCCCTCTAAACGACTCGTATCGTTCACCCACATAAACCTCACCTGACGCCGCCATGTTGGAGAAGCAATTCGTTGTAGTTCCCGGATGAAAGCGTCAGAGGTTTATTATCGGGAGCGCGCATCGCAGATCACGGGCTCGTGCCTCCTCCCATGTTTACTCCCTGCCCCATATCTGCTCCACGATGGCTTTCTGTTCAGTTTTGTGCCTAAAACCATCTGTAAATCCTAATTGTTGACTGTTTATTTTCATTTAATGTGAATTTTCATCATCCACACATCTGTGTCTTAATCATTTACAAAAAACTTAAAGGATAACTCCTGGAATTAATGTTAAATACAGTATTTATAAGTAAGTTCTAACAAACTGCTGGGCAAATTTGCTGAAAGTAAAGTGACAATTTTATTTTATTTTTTTTTCACCATCCAATAGGCCTATCGTAACCCTGGAGTATCTGCAGAGGTCCACAGCTCAGGTGAGATATTTTGATAGACCAATAGTCAGGTGTACCACGCATGGTACTTTTATTGCAGTGACAAAAAGAAGGTCGTATTCTGGCAGAATGCAATCTGTGCTTCTCTGTATTTTATATCCACTATAGGAGAAGTGTTTTTTGAGCACAGTACAGGATTAGTTTATATTTCATACCTTTTATATAAGTGAGACCACTGTAAAAAAAAAAGGCAAGAACAAATGTTAGTAATATTGCTTGTTGAAAAATTAAATTTTACCAAGTATTTTTGCAGTTTGAATATTTAATGTTTTTTTTTTTAACCTTTACACACCTTCCATAATTCAGAATATCTGCACTCACAAAGCCAGCCATCTTGATTGACAAGTGTGTTTTACAGCTTGTTTAGTTTGACTTTGACTTCAGGTGAACTCTGACAGAATATTAAGGGCAGGCTAAAAATATTTGTTAAAGCCATAATATTGCTTTTTTGAAAGTATGTTTGTAAATTCTTTTCTAAAAAAGAAAGAAAAAAAAATTAGATCTGGTAAGAAAAAAACCTTTTATTTTTAAGCCACCTGACCTTAGTATATCAAATTATATGATTAACTTATTGAAATATTCATATTACTTTGCTAGTAATAAATGCAAGTGTTGCATTTTAATATCACACTTGAAGGCCTTGTCTATGTGATACTTCATGTAATGTAAACACTGAGATAAGGGAAATGAGATCTGTGAAATGCAGTTATGAAAGAGATTCAGTTGTATTTCATGTACAAATAGAACATTGAAAATGAACAGTAAATACAGAGTACTTTTTTTTGTAGTTGCTCTGACATCAGGCTTCTTTGCCCAAGCCTTTTGTCAGTGGGCCATTTTCATAATTTGTGAGCAGACAAGCAACAGTGTACAGCTGGTTGATAATCCCAAGAACACCTAGGGAAATTTCAGAGTCAAATAACTTGTGCTCTTTGACTCTGCGAATGAGGCTCTCCACATGCACTCCAAGGCGTGTTATGGCCGGGGTCCCCCTAACTTCCCCTGCAGACATCTGAGACCTCCCAAAGAAAAATGTTGGCCTGTAAACCTTGCAGGGTACAATGTCGTCAATAAGTAAGCCTCTGTATACCATGACAGCCATCCCTGGTTTTAAGAGGGTGAGGAGACCAGATTCACATGTGATCTGCTTGTCACTGATGGACCCTGCATACAGTCCTGAGACGAATGTGACTGCACCATGTGGTGCAATCCCTATCAGCCCCTTTAGAGTGCAGTGTGATTTGTAAGATGAAAACACCTCACTCTGGAGGACAGGGGAAGATGGGCACTGGCACCTCAGCTCAGTGCAGTCGAGGATGACTGTTGTGTCGGGGTAGTCCTTGAAGTCGGCAGGTAGACTGCTGTGGATCTGGTCCTCAGGTATCCAGATCCTAATGGAGCCAAGCACTGTGAATAGAAAGTTGGTCCATGCAGTAATGATCCAGCTGACTGTGGACTCATGGACACCATAACGGTCAGCAAGATCCTGTTGCTTGGATCCAAGGGCCATGTAATTTAGGAACAGGAAAAACTCATCAATGGGCTGCAGGGTTTGGGTTTGGGTTGAGGAAGCGGAGTTGATGGCAGTTCCTCTCTGTCCTTGGCGAATACTGACCATGGATGGCAGAGCAGGCTCGATCATGGACCAGAAACGCATCAGTAGGTCATATGATGCAAACCTGAAAAACAAAGAAAATATTCTAATACCAGTAAGTGTTCATATTGACCAACAACATAATAAAAAGAAACAGAAAATGTATCATATATATATATATATATATATATATAATGTGTGTGTGTGTGTGTGTGTGTGTGTTGCAAAAAACATAATCTAAACCTCTAATAAAACTCCTGTTATCCTGTTAATAGCACTATATGTGTTATTCATAATATATCCCTAATATATTTTTAGAATAATTGAGAGAAGTAGCAACATTTTTCTATTTATTTTTTTATAATGTAGGCCTGAAGATTTTTTTAAGCTTTCAAAATTTCAAAATGTAAATTTTTCTAAGAACTAATACAGTTTTAGAAAAAAATGAGAGAAACAGTAAAAATGTGTAAGACTGATGAGATTCATTATGACTAAATGCAGAGTAAATTATATCATTATGGTATTATACAGGAAATTTACAGGAATATACTAATACAGGAGGACGGCATGAAAGAGGCCAAAACGGAAGACTTGGCAAGTATGAAGTCGTATACCAAAACACAAAGTCTCACCTTGTGAAGAATCTAATGTCCTTGTCCGATGACGCGAAACGGTGAATGCCGAATCGCTGCCTCAGAGTAAGGCTCTCCGCCTGTTCCCGTAGCTGGCGGACTTCCTCCCGGAGAGCATCATTTTCCTCCAACACCAAATCCACAACTGCAGGGTCTGGAGCAGAGGCATAATCATGTTCCTTAATATAGACATTGGCTGGTGGGTTAGCCGCCTCCTCAATGTCCTCTGGTGGTGGTCTTTTACTTGTCTCCCAAACCCCAGGTGGTGGGAGTGGAAGGGAGAAATTATTCCACTCGAAAAGAGCAGGTACAGATCCCTTTTTCAACCTCCGTCTGCCCATTTCTTTCTCAGGCTCTTTTATGTCCTCAGGTTTGAAATGGCGGCTACAAACTCTAGTGTGACCTTTGATTTCTAAGTTAGCTCTCCGGATAGCCACTATCCATTGTTTCCTCAAGTCCTCATCAGCAGGGAAGCTGAAAAAACTGAGGAATTTGTTGCACCTACTACTCACCGGACACAACGGCACACAACAAAACTCGGTTGTTGTGCCAGTTGCTCTGAGATATTTTATTTTCTGCGTCCTCTTCATTGTCGTTACTGCTAAAAGCTGTACAGAAAGCAGGCTGCAGGAAACGATCTATGTGGAGTAAATTTAAAAGGAAGTACGTCACCACTACTCGTGGCACGTCAGCTCATGTGTCAGCTATTCTTATATGGCAGGCCGTTTTATCATAAATTCGGTTTTACCGCCCTTACGTTCCAGATATCTGAAATTGCTTTATGACTAGAAGTATAACTAATTTAAGATATCTTCAATTATATTTTGACTAGACAAAATACCTATTCGAGATATCTGTAATTACATTCTGACTAGTCGAAATGACATCAGATGAGTTGTATGGAGACTATGGTTGTATGGCAGGCCGTTTTAACATAAATTCTGTCTTACCGCCCTTACATTCCAGATATCTCAAATTGTTTAATGATTAGAAGTTTTAGTAATTTAAGATATCTCTAATTATATTTTGACTAGTCGAAATGAATTGACTTGTATGGAGACTTCATTTCAAGAATTACTGACTATCTGAAATACACATACAATTAAATTATGACTAGTCATAAAGTAAATTCAAGATATGTAGATTTTAGATTTGACTAGTCAAAATTCTATTTAAAGATATCTCGAATGACATCATAATTTAAGATGTATTTTTAAATAGCAGATATAGTTTTGACTGAAAATTAAATTATAGATATCTTAAAAGCAAATAATGGCTAGGCAAAACTAAATTATCTCGAATTGTAATTTTGACTAGTCAAAATTGCTTTTCAGATATCTCCAAATGAATTAGAGATATCTTGAATTACCAGTTTTTCTATTTAAGATATATATCTTAAATTAACACTCTGACTAGTCAGAATGACATTTCTTCGAAAGTTAATAAAACAATAAAAAATAAATAAATAAATAAAAAGATGTTTAAAAATGCACCACTTTCATTTTGGAAATAGGTTGGCAGCAGCACTTTGAGCTTTTCAAAGCTGTTTTTAAGTTTATTGTGTTTGTTGGAAGCAAGAAATTATATGCAGATTTCTGAAGCAGTCGTGAAGTGCTATATCCGCATATCTCATATCTATGTGTGTGGACGCCTGTTTCCGCCACTCTGGTAAAAATAATTTTTAAAAATAATCTCGAAATAATGAGATACTATTTCGAAATAATGAGATACTATCTCTCGGCTCCGCACCGCCCAGTGCACATGCGTTTCGGCGAAGTTGTCACGCTTTTTTGACGTTTTTGGAAACGCGCTCTCATCAGTAGCGGTTTTCTAGGTTCCAAAGCCAAACATCATCAGAGAAATTCTCCAAGACAAAGTAGGTCAGTATAAATCAGTCTTCACGTGTTTGTTTTTGTTTTAGCCAATGTTTCGTTTGAGAATCGAAAACTCTAATTTCCACTTTTAGTCCTGAAGGTGGGGTCTCCGGAAGACCTGGCTCTTTTGGCTCGGATCAAAAAGAGTTAGCTCTTTCTTTTGGATTTGTATTTTTTTTGTTCCTTAATTTATTATCCACCAGAAAAATGTTGCAAAATGAATGAGAGCTTATAGTCGGAATGACTACATTCAACAGCTCTTCTTCTGGATCAGCGTAAAGTGAAATGTGCATTTTGAGTTTTAAAATGAGTTTGTTACTTGGCTTTTGATGGTTACATTTACAGATTTACCTGCGGAAAATGGATGGAACGGGAGCTTTTAATTCAGAAATCTTCCCATTTTGTCTAAAACTTGTGTTTGTACTGAACCAGCAATCAGAAAACGTGCTTCTGTTGCATGACAGTTTACTGCTCTAAAGTTATGGGTTTTAAATGTTTCATCTCTGAAAAACACACCAGCAAATGCATTTTTTTACTCACAAAAGTGCATGCAGTTACACTTCCATAACTGCTTGATCAAACTTAAGACTGGATTTTCTTCTTTATCTTCTAACTTTGACCCAATCACTGGCCCTTAAAATTTATAAAACAGTTTGGCATTTTTTTAAATACATTGAACAGCTATAAACGTCAGAATACATTACACAGTTCTCCAAAAATTAATAAATAGCCAAAAGCACTGCAGCATGGAAACAACTTCTTTTATTGGTCACAACAGGGAGTGTGTGTTTCTGAAGCAATTGGGTTTCATTGTGTTGTGGCCTGGCTGTATGTAGAACTTCTTTCTTTGGCTAAGCAAACCAGCAAGATGCAGTTTTCCCTTGGCTGTTGGTTGTTGGTGCAAACTTTCATTGTTCTTCTTCTGGATCTCTGTATTGAATTAACTTGTGTCATCCAGGTCCTCCAGTGCATCCAGGAGCCTGTGCAAAACACGTGATAGATTTAAAAAAAAATTATTATTATTCTTCATGAATCCCGATTGAAACCTTGAAATGAAGGAGGAGATGAAACCATATACATATTTATTTTCGTCCTCATGATTCTTACTTAAAGTCTTCGCCATCCAGCAGTCTCTTGTACGTGCTGATTTCGGCCTCAAGCTTCATCTTCATGTTGAGCAGTGCCTCGTACTCCTGGGTCTGCTGCTTAATATTCGCCCGCAAGTTGGTGAGTTCTTCTTCTAGGCGTACGATGATGTTGTTGTATTTTTCCATTTCCATGTTGTAGCGTAAGTCTGTGTTGTGTAAAGTGTCTTCTAAAGAGGCTTTCTGTTGGAGAAGTTGGAAAACGTGTGAAAACCGCTCCACATAAAGACATGTTTGGATAGATAATATGCAGCTCTAGTTTTACAGATTGGATCATTTCAATCTGTGAATGAAGCAAAGAATGTGTAGAAAATGTTTTGAGGGCTTACTAAGCTCTGTTGAGACGCGAGTTCAATTTCCAGCGTCTGTATTTGTCTGCTTAAATCGCTTTTCTCCACGTGAGCCCCCTGGAGTGCTTCTGTATTCTGTGACACCTGGACTTGCACATCTGCAATCTGACGGGGGCAAAAAAAAAAAAAACCGCGACATGTTGACCTGACAAGATAGCTCATCGCTTTATCTTATATCTTATTATTTCTCTCTTTTTTCTGGCATTCCTCACCTGATTTTCATGCCAGCGTTTAAGGTCCTCTGCATTCTTCACTGCAATCTTCTCATAGTTGCCTCTCATGTCCTCCATAATCTGAGAGAGGTCCTGGCCTTTGGGAGCATCAACGTCCACTTGCACGCCGGACTGAGAAATGTGATTCCTTATCTCCATTACCTCCTGTAGGAGCATTAAAGGGTTAGGGAGACAAAAAAGGGACGTAAAAACACATTTCTTTACATTTTTTCTTTTAAGTTAAAGAGAGTTGAATTTGAATTGCTGAATGACTGTGAAGCCTATAGGATTTTTCATATGGTGCTAAAAGGAATTATGTAAAAAAGTTTTTGCTTTTATATAAATACATGTGCATAAAAGGAGAATTGGCGCCCCCCTGTGGAGTGTGTGGCTTTAAGCATTTAAAAAAATATCTACGGTATGAAATGTGAAATTCAGCTGTATGTAATTTGCATAATTCATCTTAAATTAGAGGTTAATTTCTCCGTTTTTAGGGAGTTTTGATTGGATTTAATCATTCATAGTCTAAAATCTTAAATACTTAGACCTTTACTAAATAATTGTACACTGAACACAAGTTACGTGTTATATCTGAATAAAATACTTTTTCACTAGTGAATGACATTAGACCACTTTAGACCATTTGAGAAACAAAATATATCGATTGATGGAACCTGGATTAAAATTTTAAATTAAAGTTGTGTTTCATAAAGCCTTAACTTCATGTGGAGGGGTAAAAAAAATGCATTGTTTTCAAGAACAATCTGGAAACTCTGACCGAGTGTTTCTATTTAGACGCAAAATATTAGTGAGTCTTGATACTCTGTTTCATATTAAGAACAGGCAGCTGTTAAAGCTGATATTCACAGCTTGTTGATGACCCTGCATCTTAGCAGTGAAAAGAAACTTGTGACTCTGTTACTGTTTGTTAAAAACTGCAAGGTCACAGATAAGTCCAGGGAAACTTGAACACATTCTCAAATAGCTAAAATCTCAACAATTAAAAGAAAACTCCTCCCCGTCCTCTCCCGCTAACATATTTTTGCTACACAGATTTATTTCCACAGTAAAAAAAGAAAAAAGAAAAAAAAGAATGGACATATTTTTTTCCCTCCTTTTTACTCTGTTTTTAAACTGAAATAGTAAACTGTTTTCAAGCAATCCCTTTGGGTTTTCAAGAACCATGTTGCAACTGTGTTGGATTTTGTTCTGCAAGAATATGACATATTCTATTAAAGAAAAAATAAATAAATTGTGCTCCAGGGTAAAAGTGCTAAAAATAAAGAGACACTTCAAACTCACGTTTTCATGGTTCTTTTTCAGGAAGTGGAGCTCTTCCTTCACAGCTTCGATCTCACTTTCGATGTTCAGCCTGCTCATGTTGGTTTCTTCGATGACTTTCTTCAGGCCAGCGATGTCGCCCTCCACAGACTGCCGGATCGCCATCTCATTCTCAAACCTGTTGCAGGTCGGACATGCAAACACCTCTGTTAAATACCATAGGATGATGCAGTTAAAGGAATTGATGTGGAGAACCATAAAAAAAAAAAACCCACATACTTCACTTTGAAGTCATCTGCAGCAAGACGGGCGTTGTCAATCTGGAGCACAAATCGAGCGTTCTCGGCTATTTTGTCAAAGATCTGTATGAGAGAAAGTTATTTTTTGTGTGATATATACATACGTGTATGCAAACAAAAATATAAAATAAGGACATAGTGCTCTCGAAATATTGTTATTTTTTTGAGAGGGCTCCTCTGTGGATGTAAAAGTCTGAGTTGAAGCATTTACTTCCCCATTTTTAACGGCAGAAACCCAAGAATCAATAGCGTAGGATTGTCTGATTCATAGCAACATTTGCTCATAATAAAAAAAAGGAACCATAAATTGCAGAACAGGAAGAGGGGGATGTTCCTGCGGCAAAGCAAAAGCTAGTTTGTTTTAGCGTTGCTATACAAACGGGTTTCCTGTCTGAAGAAGTCACGCAAATAACTTTTTCTTCTCTCCAGCTTTCAGCTGCATGTCGCTGTCAGTCACTTGTATCACTCTGGGGTTGTATGCGTGCACAGATCTAGGAAATTCTTTCTGACTGACTCTCAGCTTTTTTTTTTTTTCTCTGTGGTCATACATCCTGCCACAATAAACAGCCTAAATTCTTGCACCCTTTATGACAAGATAGTCACCATAGATGTGCCATTATATGATATTGAAGCACTGGACCCTGAAAAGGAATGTGACATTTGACTCTCTGGGACTGGAGCTGATTGTTATACAACCATTGCACTGCAGACATCTTTCAGTGTGTGTGTGTGGATGTGGTTACTACACATCTGTTTCCCATTGAGGCTCTCCCACACCAGAGCGTGCTTGTAGAATCACCATCTAACAAGCAGATTCTTTAAGTTTTTTCCTTCTTTTTTTTCCCCTGGTCTTCTGAGTGAGCCTCTTGTGATTCAAACCTCGTGTTAGTGATTCATTGGAGGAAGTTCTGGCCCGTTTGAAGCCCTAAAGAAAGCTTTGCAAAGGGAGGGTTGTAGCTTAGCAACCACACCCTTCATTTTCATAAATGAAATCTGATAACTTTTGAAGATAACACAACCTATTTTTAAAAATCCCAACTAGGCGTCTTGTTAGTTTGGAGCACACAAATTTTCACCACTTAAAATCTACATTTAGTCATTGTTTACGTCTTTAAACTATAGCAAGAGAGAGTCACAGATTTACATTTTGAAGCACTACAAAGTTTTCTTCTCACCTGGTTGCGCAGGTCTTCTATGATGGGCTCGTACTTGCTGTAATCTCTCACATCCTGACCGCCCCTCTCCAGGGCCTCCCTGATGTTGATCTCCAGCTTCTTGTTGGCCTGCTCCAGGTTCCTCACCGTCTCCAGGTAGTTGGCCAGACGGTCGTTCAGGTTCTGCATTGCCCCCTTCTCATTGCCAAGGATGCTGGCACCGCCACCGCCACCGGATGCAGCAGCAGCACCGGCCCCGCCGAAGCCTGCGCCCGCTCCGCCGCCCAGGGCGCTGCTGAGCTTGAAGCCACCAGAGGAAGATGACATGGGAGCACCGGAGCGCAGGGTGGATGCAGAGGCAGAGGAGATGCGGGCACCCTGTCCTCCGGCTCCGCCATAAATACTGGCAGCTCGGTACTGAGGAGCAGAGCGAGTGAAGGAGATCCGGGACGAAGGGATCTGCATGTTGGAACTTCTGTAGCTCATTTTGAAGAATTGCAAGAAGAGCTGCAAAGAGAAATCAGAGCTGTGGAGACTGACTGCTGGCCGAGTTAGAAAGTGACGCTGCCAGAGGGAAGTGGGGGAACTTATACTGCTGCCTCTCTCCTCCAATAACAGTTGGCCTCTTAGACCCTGCCCACTTCACCAGCCGCCTCACTGCTCTCTCCTTCTGTCGCCGGCTAACATGTTCCGGTTTTTTTTTTCTTTTAGCCCACAATGTGTTTTCTGTCACCATGGTGATGAGTGAAACACTTTTGGCCGTGAAAAGGCTTGAAGGTTGTTAAAGCAAAATAGACCCCCACACATAAATTATTCATCAAAGCAAACAAAGGAAAGTTACAAATACACCCTGCTCAGACAAAGTTCTGTTTTAAAGGTAATAGAAAACTGAGCCTGAACAGTAAAGGCTCTCTGCATGTCAATGAGAAAGTTGCTCAAAACTAATAACTATTCACAACCCTTGAACTATGTCTTCTGGACTCCAACCATGCAAGACAAATTCTTGCGGTTTGTCCATAAAAGGCAGAACGAATCAGATACTGCATAGTTTCTGTGTTTGTGGTCAGCAAGTCCTAGAATAAACAGAATTCACCAGCCTTCTTATCTGCACCGAGCTAAACTCAAGATAACACAGCTGCAGAGTTAGGAAACAAGACCGAGGTGATGTGCTCATGAACATATTTATAATAAGCTGCTTTGCTAACTATTCACACCCCTTGAACGTCACATTTTACCACCTGACAACTAGACCCTGAGGGTATCATGGGGGACTGAGGGGAGGGGTGTTGTTTGATAGATGAATGTAAAGAAGTAGTACAATAATAGATGGCGTTCAACATTCATGACAAGTATATTTGTGAGCTGTTGCATCAGATACTGCATAGTTTCTGACTATCAAACTCTCATTGCAGTGACACCTGCAAGTCTTTTGGGGTATGTCTCTATCAGCTTTGCACAGATGAAGATGTTTCTCATTCTAATTTGCAATGGACTCTTAAGCTTACTCATATTGAACAGATCAATTTTGTGACCAGATTCTCAAATAGAGTAAATTCTTGAGTTAGACCAGGCCTTTCTAACACATGCATATGACTGGATCTAAATCGTTATGTCGTAACTCTAACTCTACGTTTAGGGGTTTTGCCGTGCTTAAAGGAAAATCTGCGCTCTAGTGTGTAATCTAACAAGTTTTGTTCCTATTTTTCCTTATTTATCTCCATTGATTATACCATCAAGTCTGACCATTGTCCCTGCTAAAAAAAAAAAAGCGCCTACCACAACATGATCACAATCGCATGATTTTTGGACTCGTCTGACCAAAATACCTTCTTCTACTTGTTTGCTGTGTTGCAACCCCACATGGCTTTTGACTATTTCAACAACAGACTACACTATTTCGTAAAGATCAGATTCATGGAGTGTTCATCCAATAGCTGATGAACTGTTAGGTGAATAGTTCATCAGCTATTCTCTTCAAGGGGAATCTCTCAACAAGCAAGATATCTTTAATCTCTTTAGCTTCTCAAGTTATATCACGGGTTTCTGATTAATGGACATTTTTTTTGCCTGGCCTGTCAGTTTTGGTGGATGGCCAGGTCTCGGTAGGTCTGCTATTGCCTCTTCATTTTCAAATAGTGGACAAAACATCTTGTGATATTACATTGTTTATAACCTAATCCTGTTTTTTCTGAGATTAAATTGCACACAGATGAACTCTGTCATCAGCTTAAGTAACTTCTGAAGCCAATTCTTTGCAACTGTACACTGTTTCAGAAACAGACCATCATACTGACCATTAAGCATTCTCGTGTCAGAGTTGGGGCCGCTTTGCTTCTTAATGACCTGGATGACTTGCCATACTTGATGGAATAATGAGTGAATTTCCAGCCACAGGTACAGGACATTAAGCCGATCACACTTTAGTTGTGCAGCAGGACAATAATCCAAAACACTGTGGCAAAGCAACTTCTGAATGACTCAAAAATCCAATTTTGGAGTGGCCTATCCAAAGTCTGGACTTAAATCCAATTAAGATACTGTTGTATGATCTTAAACTCACTGTTCAACTCCAAACGCCTCAAAGTAGATGAATTTAAATATCTCTGCAAAGGAGAGTTTGTCAAAATTATTCAGTTGTGATGTGGAAGACACCTCCTTGCCAGTTCAATTCAATTCCAATTAAATATTTTATTGATCCCAAAGGTATTTTTTTTGTTTTTTTGCAATTACCAATCCACATAGTGCCAAGTTAGTTTAGATAGCTTTTGAAAACCACCATTTGCAAACATGACTTTGTATTCACCAAGGTTATCTTTATCATTTATAAAAATGTCACAAGTGAGACAAAAGAGCAAAAACTGAAGACATCTACAATGGGAAACACTTTTCACAGCACTTTTGCCACTCTTTCCAGATTTTCATTTGTGAAACATTATGCAAACCACAATTTTTTTTTCCTCCACCCCACAACTATGCTCTACTACTTTGTGTTGGTCTGTCACTAAAATCCCAATAAAACACACTGAAGTTTACGACTGTATAATGTGACAAAAAAGGAAAAGTCGCTTTATGAGACGAGGTGTGTTTTAATGCAAACAAATTGATATCTAAGCTTCGGATGTTTTCACCAGGTCTGTAGGAGATGAGAAGCCTGAGAAGCAAAAGTTAGATGATACCTCGCTAAGACTGCAGTCAAAAGGAAAGAATGGATGTCCTCATTTACTAGTCATACTATAGGCATTCATTACTGTCTCTGAGGATGTCAAACAAGTATTATTAAAGCTTTAACCGTAGGACACAAGAACCAGTTTTAAGTACAAGAGTGCGAAAAGTGATCTTTATTTATGTTGATTTCTTGGGAACTACAGGTCAGCCTTGTTTTTGTTCTCTTTCCTTTTTATTTTATTTTTTATTAGAGATCCATTTCAGTGTTTCAGCATGAAAATGTTACTCAACAACGATCCTTTGGCATGTTCCAAAAACCTACTGGGAAAACTTTTGGAAACTCTGAAGTAGCGCCTTAAGAGCGAATAAAACCAAAATGATCGTCTCATGGGAGGAAACTCCAAACACACTCCACGCCCTCCCGAGATCCCACTGCATCCGTGCCCGTTTCTTTTCAAACTTAAAACTTTGATCATATTTCATTGTATATCACCCTTCACATTATTCTGACTAACCTTTTAAAACCTAAAAAAAAACCCCGGCTCAAACTGCAGAGAACTGCAATAATCTAACTGCAAATTACAGGAAGGATGAATGAAAGCAGCGTGACTCAAACCTCATGACTGTCTGAATGTGTGTTGGCAACGTTTGATTCTCTCAGGGAAACCAAACTAGCAACTGGCAAACACAAACTGTTGCTTGACCAGCAATTTTATCCACAATGTAATTAAAATATCTGTTTTTGTATCTTTCCCGTAATACAAAGAACACAGACAGGCTTCGTTGGTGGAGTGTTGTTCCCTGCTTCAGTCTGAGAATTAGAACTGCATGATGTTTTTAAAAGACAGGGCAGGAAGGATGAAGAATAGGAAAACTGGAACAAGTTTTACTGTGTGAGTCAAATGACTGCTGAAATCTGGAAACTACTAGGAGGGGTTTATGTGTTTCACAAATGTTGGACCGCAGCCTTCATGTTACTGTTCTCATCTGGTCTGGCCTTGAATAAATCTCACTTCCCTTCCTGTTTTGCTTTATCCAGCGTTAGTGCAGACTGAGTGCTCTCACAGACTTACTAAAACCTCAGAAAGTACTAATGCCAAAATACAGCAACAAATGTCTATGTATTGTACTGAGATTTTATGTGATAAACCAGCACAAAGTAGTGTAAAAGAATACCTACATTAAGGCAAAGTGGGGGTTTTTTCCTTGAAAAGTATATATTTTTTATGTTCAGATAAATAATTTGCATCATCCTGAGTACATAAAAATAAAGAAATAGAAACCAGCTAGTCTTTTGAACAGCTTTTTGACATAAACAAATACAGAAGAGCTGATTCTTTTCAAAGAGCATTAATCCCCACCTCTACTGGTGACATACAGACGAGCAGTGCTATGATATATCTAAGGTGCCTAAAAGTAACTAAAGCGTGAATCAATGTAATTAATTGATCAGCATAAATATAGATCAAGTATTTAAAAAGTTACTCTGTTTTAAATAGTAACTTTTAATTGAAACTAGTTAAATTTTCAAAATAGTCATTAGAGGCGTAAATTAGAAATATTCAGATTTTATGACTATTTTGATGATTGGTGCAATGCTTTTTGTCTGTAATTTTTGTCTTTTTAGTAAGGTGAAGGTCAGCTTTATTGTGAAATTTAGTTTTATTTGAAAAGCTTACTTCCTGTTGAGGCCTATGTTACATTAGAAACGACATGGACAGCAGAAGGATTGCATATGCGTGTAACAATTCAGTTTTTGACAGTGTATACTGTATATTTTTTGGAAAGAAATAAAAGGAAATTTAATAACTCAATTTGGATCGACATAATCTGTATTGCATTTTTCTAGGTAAAATGTTTTTTTTTTTTTGTTGAATTCACGGTTTGCACTCCTTACAGGAGTGCTTATCAAATGACAGATATTTGATCTGTTGCCATAACAGTAACCTACCCAACACTGGTAGTTTATTCTCAGTATAAATCTAACCGTTCTGTGAAGGAGGGATTCATTAGAGTCAACAGGGAGTCTCGTGAATACCAAGCAGTACAGCAGCAACATTGTGGAAAACTTTAAACCAGGATAAGGTTTATAAAACAAAAGCCCATTTTACTGAGAACTGTTTAGTTCATCATCTCAAATCGGAAATATTATGGTTTTACATTGGTCATATAAAACAGACAATACAATACTAAACATGAAGGATCATCTAAAACTGAGAGGTATGAACTTCCCCATATCAGTGCTCGACATTGAGTTTGTCACATGAAATTCTAATAAGATAGACTCAGGTTCATGGTTTTGTTTATGGAAAAACGTGGAAAAGCTCAAAAGATATGAAAACATTGCTAGACATATATATATATATGCAGTCAAATAAAAATTTAAAGACACAAATGCATGTTTTCACATATCTTGATGTATAATAGATGCAAGAGAGTAACTGCTTCTAAATGTGTGAGGGTGACACATTCTTACTCAGAGTTTCTGACATTCTCTACCCATTTCTCCCTTTTCCTCCTCCCTTCCTGGCTGACTAAAGATACAGCATTAAAATCCACCCAGTGGAAACAAAGTTTGAACAAATTCAGATACACTTATTTATTCTTTTTCCAGTTCTATGGGCAGGACAATTGACAAAAATGTGAGGGGCACGTATCACACCGCAGCTCAATGAAATGTGTCGTCTCAGAGACATTTTCTCTGGTGGTTGTCATGTCCATTTTGAGCACAAAGACATTTCACAGGAAGACTTTAAAGGATTGACTGTTCATTATGTGTAAATTCTGAAGAGCCAGATCCATTTCTCAAACTAAACAGTACATGTTTGTTTGGTTATTCATGCTGTGATCATAAACTCTTTACAGGACACTTGGATTTTTTTTTTTAATACGGTGGGAAAATTGTCAAAGAAAATGCACAATGGGTGAATGATTCTGCCTCTTTTGTTCACCTTTTCATAGTGAAATGTAAACCAAGGACTCTTTTGACTTTCCCGTTTTAAAGAGTCTATAAAGATATATAAAAATGTGAAACTGACCTTTATTTTACAGAAATTGTCAGACAGTTTCTATTGTAATTTTTAGTCATATTTTCACTCCCACTGAACAAATTTAATTGAATAAAAAATTTTAATTCAACATAGCACTACAGAGCGAAACAATTTTTATTGGTATTTTGCAATTTTTTTAAAAACCATGTTATTTTAAGTAATGGAGTTTTTAAACAGTCTCATCTGAACAATGGAAACTGAAACACAAAAATGTTCTCTTGAGGAAAATCGAGAACATTTTCCTCAAGAGAACATTGAGGAAAATGTTCTCAATGTTTGAGAACATTGAGAACATTTTAAAATGAGTTTTAAAGTGAACTCATTTTAAATGTGTTCACTTTAAAGTGAACACTTTAAAATGATTTAAAGTGTTCACTTTAAATCATTTTAACTCGTAAGTTACAGCAGTGGCCCATAGGTGGCGGCATTGCGTTATTTCTCCAGCTGAAGTGGAAACACTGTGCAAGCGCTGCAGGAGGGTTTGCTCTGTTGAAAACAGTCTATTTGGACACTAGAGGGCAAAAGTCTCAAGTTAATCGGTGGGTGGAGCTGAAGAATTAAAGGATCTCCACATTTACTGGGCCACAAAAAAGTGTTCAGTCAAAATTATTATTTATGAATGGACAATTCATAAATTGTCCATTCAAACAACAACAAAAAAAGTTCTGCTATGCAAGCAATCTATAGATCACAACCAGTAAGTAATAGCTAAACAATTTCCTGTATTTAATGGGTTGATATTTTTATGCTTCTTAAATAGAGGCCCAGTCAATCACTAGAATGTCTTAAATTGCCTCTAAAAACTGTGCACATCTGTGTAAAAATACCAGATTCGGTGCAATAAAAAGTAGCACCAAGATATATTATTTTGAAGCTCTTCCACCTTCTAAGTGACATAAAATCTGTGCAATTCAACTAAAAAACAACCAAATTGAAGAATCAAAAATTTAAGAAAAATTCAGTAATCTGATTGGACAAGTGTTTATACGCTTAACTAATTTTTGCTGAAGCTTTATTGAAATGTTTAATAGTTTCAACATTCTTTGATTTGTTCAGTATGGCCCTAGACCGATTTGGTGATGCTTAAACCCTCAAAATTGACCAGACTGTGTGGACATCTTTTATGTAACAAGTTCATTTTGATCTGACACTGTTGCTTCAGCTGAAAAAAAAAAAATAGAAATGAGCAAAACTTTATTTTGGGTCAATCAGATTCACTGTATTTAATTAAAAATGTGTAAGATTATGAATGCAATACTTAGAATTAAAATATTACAATACAAATATTTGTTATACAGACATGCAGGATCAATTAAAAGTTTGTTTAATACCTGCTTAAAGGTAGATACTTTCAAAATTATATTTTTAATATGGTAAATGAGCCTCATCAGAACATATATTCCAATTTGCTGACATGTATCCTTACATGATACACAAGTCAGTAAAACTGAAATGGCTTTTTAAATATTGTCACCAAAAGCTGCGATTTTAACAGGGATGTGTAAACCTTTGAGAGTCACCTTCCATACTTGGGTTTAGTGGTTGTTTCATCCGAACCTTGACAACAAAAGATTTAATAACCTACTCATTATCTACTTTAAAGTTACTTGGTTATATGACTCAAATAAATAATTTATATGGCTGACGCTAACTGGAGCTGAATTTGTGAGTTTGTGCACTTCAGCGCTTGGATACAAACTGATTCTGTTTACAGGATATAATCTAGAATAAAGCAGGGATGAAGTAGTAACATGTGGGTAAGAGATAGATTGAGGAACTGGCAAAGGGCCGAACAGATACAGATACATTTTTGTCTTGTTTTTGTTTGTTTTACTCAATATAACGGTATTAAATTGTGTAGATTTCTGACCTGACTTGGGACAGAGTGTTTTATTTGTCTAGGGTGAAGCAGGTAGTAACTTTTACAACATATGCTTCAAACAGCACATAATGCACAGTCAAACTTGAAAACTTGAGAACAGAAAAATCAAACAAGGTCTTTTTGCAGACTTTGATCAAACATTGAACTTGCACTATTGTCCTCGTAGTTTGCTCAATACCATCAAAGTTACTCAGATATGTTTAAGAGAGCATTAAACGACAGGAGCGATAAAGCATTAAGACCAAGAACCGTTTTATTTGTTGACATTTCTTTGCAGTTTCATGTATCCCACCCAGTTCCCCCTGCCTATCCCGGTGAGTCAGCCAGTGGTTGTGAAACAGATTTCTTTCTTATCTTTGCTAATTGTCTTCTCATATACCCCACCAGCTCCTCTTCTCACCCTTGCTCCCGTCTGACTTGTCGCACATACGTGTGTCTCTCAGCACATTCCTGCCTCGGTGTGTCATTTAGCAGCTCTGCACAGGAGAGCATCTTTGGCTTTCTCTGAGATTTGAGAATAAAGTTTGCAAATTACCCTCTGGGTTCCCAGATTTCCTGATCAAATAAGGAATTGTATCAAGGATGAGAAAAGCGACCTTATTCAGATTCAACCCAATGAGCTGTAGCTTTGTTTAAGGGGAAAAAAACTAAAGTTGGTTGACTTGTACATATATGGTCTTCCCCAAGTTCAGCACAAAAACTCCTTTGTGAAGAATTACGTCACTCCTTGAGAATAGCCAAGCAAAACATGTTTTTTTTGTTTGTTTATTTAACGGGATCACTTCAATTGTTGTACATTTGCAAAATGTGTCCTCCTGATAAGTTTTTGCAGTGCTCAATTCCAAGAGTTAAAATGGCAAGGAGACTGTTCTGGTTAAAGTTGGCAGCAGCAACGTGAATCACAAACCTGCCAAGCTACACATGCATCATGATTTCCACACAATGAGATTTGAAACCTTTTTAAAATGGTGAGGTCTTCCCAGAAAGCTGTTTAGATTTTAGATATGTGACGCCATGGCAACAATAACACACACACACACACACACACGCACACACACGCATACACACACACACACGCACGCACACACACTGTACACACATTCATCCATCCATCCAGTTTTCTGTTTTTACTTGTTTGTCATTCTTAAATATTTCAGATCATCAAACCATTATTACAGTTTTTTTTTATGCTGACACATGAAATTGATACTATCTCACAATTAGCGTTGGATGTTTTGACAAGAAAATTGGGGTTTGGTAAGTAATTATAGGTAGTTATAAAACTGATCACACTCCACATGGTTCCTCTTTCATGAGATCTTAAGGTGTTGAACTCGACTTCTTTCTAAAATCCGTGCAGAAATCTTTTGTCTTTTTGACATTTAGCATTGAGTTGAAATTGAGAGTGAGAGAAAATGTTTTCTCAGTCTTTTTATAATTTGCTCTATGGGTGGGTTGCATTGAAACTAAGGTGGGGTCTGGTGATAGGAAAAAGGATTGGACCGCATTTGTTTTTGACCTCACAGAAAAAGGAGGAATTCACTTGGTGGGTGAGCATATAAACACATCAATAATAAAAGTGCTCAGAAGAATGGCTGACCCATAAAGTCTTTTCCTTGGACCAATTGTAAATGCATCCATAACCCCAAACTAGTCAGTGTAGCACACTTCGCTATTTTACACATGGGTTCGTATTTTTGGTTAGTGACTGTTTTGGACAAGGATTCGTGAATAAAATTCACCTAGTAAATGGGTAGATCTGCTGCTTCCACAACTATGAGACATATTGTCACTTCTCAGCACCAACATCACACCGAGCAGCCGAGTTTCACTGACACATCTATGATAAGAGGCAGTGAAGTGATTAAGATGGCGGCAAAATTAGGTTCTTAATTATTTCCGAGGTATGAATTTTTATAGGTATAAAAATACGACAGGCATCGGTCAGCAACCGTAAACCTTCTAGAAGTTGAATTATTTCTAAAGTATGGAAAATTCACCTTTTCAAATATCTGAACAAAGTTGACTTTTTTTTCCTACATTACAACCGTAAAACGAAGAATGTTCTGACTGTTCTTGTGACTTGAGTCTCTAATTTGCTACAAATGTGTAACATGACGTAATTTTCTTTCCTGACATTGCCTCACTTCTACCCCTCTCGCTCTCTCCTCTTCACTGCAGCCAATCGTGGCCCGGCGGGTTCCCTCCCCTGCTCTGATAAATACCACTGAGGACAAGAGAGTCTCCATCTGCCCCGGCTCTTCTCCTCTCTCACCGCCTCAGAGCTACAGACTCCCACTGTGACCATGTCTGTCAGAGCTGTAAAGACCACCGCCCTCTCCACGGTGTCGTCCTCCAGGGGTCCCACCCAGGGCTACAGCAGCCGCTCATTCTCCGGCTATGGGGGCTGCGGCTTGGGGAGTGCCAGGCAGAGCTACGCCGTCCGCTCTTCCTATGGAGGAGTTGGCAGCAGTGGTGCTTCTGTTGGTGCTGCTGGGGGGTTTGGACTGAGAGGAGGTGGAGGGGATTTCGGCCATGTGGGCTTCGGTGGGGGTATTGCCAATGAAGTGGCGGCCCCCATCACCGCCGTGTCTGTGAACAAGAGCCTGCTGGCTCCCCTTAACCTGGAGATTGACCCCACCATCCAGGCCGTCCGCATCCAGGAGAAGGAGCAGATCAAGACCCTCAACAATCGCTTCGCTTCCTTCATCGACAAGGTCAGTCACTCAAGAGGTTACTGTAGCAAAATGTTAGGGACCAGCACAACCTCAGAGAGAAACCTTTGTGTCCATATAACTGGGGGGACAACCATCTTATATTCTGTTGTAGAGCTAATCTACAACAATATGGTAAGGCAATTTGATCCATTAATCTGATCCATTAAGTTGTCAGGACAGGACGCATTAGAAAAGGTAAAAGTTTCTATCTACAGCAGAAGCAGAAAACAAATAATGCACATTGTATTGACCTGACTGTTGAGATAGATAATAAAAAAACTCAGGAAGTGCAAAGGAAATGAGTTTTCTGCACACCAAAGCAGGTGATCGGCCTTGGGACATTAATGCCTTGCAGAACAACATTCTTTAAAATTATATTTGTGGAACAAATCTGGGGGAAATGACTTGTTCTGCATAGAGGCCTAAATAAGTTCACTCAAAGAGCTCAGGATGAAAAGTCACTCAATCCACCAGTGTTTTTGAGAAATATCCTGCAGAATCACTTACAGAAGAGAAAGTTTCAGGGGTCAGTTTCACTTACTGGTTAAGAGTAAACCAATTCCATGTTTTTTTTTGGGGGGGGGGGTTTAAAGCGCGGTTACAGCTAGTAGAACCATAAACGGAAAGGAGTGGAAGTAATCTGAGAAATAGCTGCAAGAGACAAGCCTCTTGTTTTAAGGATGTTCAGTAAATCTTTGCAGAAGAAACTTGAACAATGCCTGTTTTACGAGGCCAATAAAGCTTTTATGCTGAAGGAAGAATGGATCACTGTTGTACCTCCTAAATTAAACACAACAATTCTTTTTACAGAACAATGCTTGTTTTCTGCAACGGACTTGTTAGATTCTTCAGTGAGTTGTAATTTTTCAGAGTTGTATAGTAGTTTTCTTTATTCAAGGAGGCTCTCAATAATGAAAGGGGGTTTTAAATAAAGCCTGCAGTAAATCCTTGGATCACAAACCAAAGCTCACTCTCCCTTTGCTGCTCGGACCAGTGTGACAGCAAAAAGAGTACACACAGACCCGTGTGTCTGTCATCATGTTGACTCCACTTAAAGACAGAAAGAATTATTGCACAATTGGCACCTGGGACACAATACCACATTGTGTTTAACCGAAGCATTCTATGAAAAATGTATTATTTTTAGGCAAACTTTTAGTGTCTCTCAGCAGTCAAACTTATTACTTTTTTTTTCAGTCATCCCTGGACTTTACATTAATTAATTATCCATTTGCTCTTTGACAATTGAAAGAAAAAGAATGTATGTGTTTTTACAAATGAATATAGGTTGCAAAATCTCACTCTTTTATAACATTATAATAGCCATTAAAGTTTAGCTTTGGATCATAACTCCTACTTCTGCTTCATCAGCTAGTTGGGTGCTGAGTGGACGTATTCATAACTCAGGAAGGACTTGTTCAGGTTGAAAGGACGGATAACTTTGCGTCTGGTTGTGCTGCACTGGGAAGAAAGCCATACGAGAGAGAATAAACATAAATTTAATTAATGGCTCTCGTTGTCTTCAGGTACGCTTCCTCGAACAGCAAAATAAAATGCTCGAGACCAAGTGGAAGCTTCTCCAGGAGCAGACCACGTCTCGGTCCAACATCAACGCCATGTTCGAGGCGTACATAGCCAACCTTCGTAAGCAGCTGGACAACCTGGGTCATGAAAAACTCAAACTGGATTCCGAACTGCACCAGACGACTAGCCTGGTGGAGGACTACAAAAACAAGTATGTGGAGCTGCGGCTTAAACACTAAACTGGTTAGATTCTTTTTCACCCTCATGTTCTGGAAAGTCCAGCTTTCCCAAAAGTCTTTAGTGCAGTTTGTATTAATCACCCTGAAGTTTTAAAACCGGGGGGGGGGAGGGAGGGGCGCGCGGTACGATTAAGAAATTGTCAATTTATGTCTTTTAAGATTAGGCATTTGGAAATACAGAATGTAACTCTGATACTTCACTAAACTCAACCCCACCTTGACTCACATGTGGAGCAGTTAACTGAAGCAATATGCTAACGACAGCATGCTTGCTCTTTGTTTTCATGTGTCTTGTTAATTTGGATCTCGATGACTCTTGTTTGAGGACAGTGTTGGCAACACGACACATTAAGTTAACATGGGTTCTCATTTTTCTGCTTTCTAAGGTATGAAGAGGAGATCAACAAGCGCAATGAGTGTGAGAATAACTTTGTCCTCATGAAGAAGGTCTGAGCAAATTCACCTACAAAAATAATGCATTGGGACATTTCCATAAGCTGTCTGGTATTCACCATTAAACGCTATGATTTGAAGGACACAGATGCAGCCTACATGATCAAAGTGGAGCTGGAGGCAAAGCTGGATGGGCTCTCAGATGAGATCGAGTTTTTGAGGCAGCTCTTCGATGCGGTAAATACCTTTTATAACCACACAGTTCCACATTAATGTCTCCCTAAAGTAAAAGTTCTGTTTTTACAGCTTTTTAAAAATATCTTATCATTTTCTGTAGGAAATTAATGAGTTGCAAAGTCAGATCAAGGACATATCTGTTGTGGTGGAGATGGACAACAGCCGCGATCTTGACATGGACGCTATTATTGCTGAGGTGCGAGCTCAGTATGAGGACATCGCCAACAGGAGCAGAGCGGAGGCTGAATCCTGGTACCAGAACAAGGTGGTACAAGATTTCTGATGACTTAACGTGAAACCTAATTGATGCATAGCCGCATTGTTTTGTTTATTTATTTTTTTTATAATTATTGTATAGGTCGATTGAAAAATCTTGGGGTGTTTGTTTTTATAACCAGTCTTATAATCTTCCTTAAATGTTTCTTCATATTTAAAAACTGGCTAGAATAGGAACAATCCGCATATGTTTTTCAAACATGCATCATGTGCCACATGGTTTATTACAAACACCAGCTAACAGAAGCGTTTCATGTGACACTGACACAAATCTTATCTCTACAGGCTCCAAGAATTTTGACTAGCAGAATTTACCTCGTTACCCTCTTACATCTAACCTCCACCCTGGGGAAGTGAAATCTCTCCATCTGGCTTGCAAACATGCTAGGTTACATCTACATACTTATCCCTCTGGTGGTCATACGTGGCCTCCATCTGTTCTTCCCGTGGGATCAGTTCTACCATTTAGGAATGCAATGTTAGTGTCATGTTGAGTGGCAATTTCCTGATCTATGTGCAAAATCATGTTATGAAGACCAAGGTACAAGGTAAAACTTTTTATCCAGCCCCCTCAGGACAGAGCAGGATTTGGTATCATTTGAAGGGGAGAAACGTAGGTTAGTTGGGGTTCATGAGACTGAGGTAGGTAAGGAGGGAGACTGGTGGTTTATTGTGGCTTGAGGCAGGTATTAGAAGGGTAAGTCTGGTTCTGGTGTGGAGCAAGGAGCCTGTACACATTCAAGATACTAGTTCTGAGAATGCTGGGGAGTCTGAGGAAGCAGGGAGGATGTGAGTCTGATGGCGGAGAGCGTGTTGTTATTTCAAGTTTTATATTGTTATCTGCCTCCAGTGCGCTCTGCTCTCTCTGGTCAGACCGTTAACATAAGAAATTACCATTTATGTACTTCTAAGTGGGAAACAGAGACGGAAGAACCAGCTGAAAAACACAATAAACTTCGGATGTAAAAATGAAAAGAATGAGAAATTAATGAAACAATTCCTGTGTGTTCCAGTATGCAGAGATGCAACACTCAGCGGGAAAATACGACAACGATCTAAAGTCAACCAGGGCTGAAATTGCAGACATGAACCGCAGAATCATGAGGCTCCAGTCTGAAATCGACATGGTTAAAGCTCAGGTGGGAAATCAAGCCTAAACTTTATATGGTCTGTTTTCTTTACTTTATCATAACTTTGGATTCACATTTTTGAATACTCATTAATTTGAATTATAAGCCCATGATTCAGAGACTACTTTGTTTCAGTTTATCAAGGCTATAAGCTTTTTTTTCCTTCAACTCTCTCTGTTTATGTCCTCCCACTCTTAGAGAAACAACTTGGAGGCTCAAATAGCTGAGGCTGAGGAGCGGGGCGAGCTGGCAGTGAAGGACGCCAAGCTGCGGATCAGAGACCTGGAGGAAGCTCTCCAGAGAGCTAAGCAAGACATGGCCCTGCAGGTCCGCCAGTACCAAGAACTGATGAATGTGAAGCTGGCTCTGGATATTGAAATTGCCACTTATAAAAAGCTGCTGGAAGGAGAGGAGATCAGGTAAACTGTTGCTGGTTTATGGCTTATGCGCCACCCGGTGGTGATAATGAGAACTGCATCCACATGAGAAATAAAGTTGTTTTCTATTCCTTCCACAGGCTAGCAACAGGAATCAAGAGCAGCGTGTCTCAGCAGACTTGTAAGTCCACGCTGTGGTTTCATGGAACCCCCCCAACAGCGTCTTACACATTGACACAAACAGCATCACTTTGGCTTTTAATATTTTCTCTCTTCTTACCACATAGCCTTCAACTATAATGCCGCCTATAACCTGGAGACCTCCCGTGTCCCATCCTACGCCAGTTCTTCCCTTGATTCAATTAAGTCAAGCAGTGGTTTGGCCTCTGCCCTCGAAGACGGGGCTGTGAAGACCACCACGGTGACCACGACCGAAACCGTGGTGACCAAGACTGAGGAGAAGAAGGAGGAAGAGACTCAAGGAGTAACCAAAGAAGAAGAGAAGAAGGAGAAGACGGAGAAGGTGGAGGCTGAAGCTGTGGCTGTAGCTGAATAGCGGTGTCTTGATTTGTTCCTGATTTTGATCTTGGCGACTAAAAATAAAGCAGATCTTCCCAACCTATTGATCACTTCTTTAAAACTCTATGAATTAAAACTATGTTCTGATGCAAGAACTATAAACAAACATTATTTTTCTCTCTAATAAGAGATGCTGGATGAGGCAGCTTGATTTCCAAACCATGAAATTTTTAAAAGGGGCATTTTATGCAAAATCATTTTTTTTCTTCTTTTTGCTTTATGTCACGTTATAATGTTATTCTTTCATTTTGGTATGGAGAGCTTCCTTATATGGGTGGGGGTGCCTTAACTCCTGCTCATCATACAAAGCGTCACCTAATTCCACAAAGCTCTTCCTTGGAGCTGCAGACTCCAGCCAGCCGAGCTTGCCTCACAGAGCAAAACTATCTATTTTTTTACATTTCAGTTTTTTTTTATTTTTTGTTTCTACTCTGCAACTTTGTTGAAAAAAAAAAAGAGTGTATTATGTCTTAAATTCAGTTTTTGCCAGTAATAAGGGATAATCGCACTGGCACTTTTCACCCAGCAGATGGCGGTGCTATAAAGCACAGCTGTAGTGTGGAGCATCAGTCTTTTCCGTGATCATTTAAAAACGGAAATTTAACATATTTTATAATATATATGATGTCATATATATATATATATATATATATATATATATATATATATATATATATATATATATATATATATATATATATATATATATATATATGTTGGCAACAAAGTCAGTTTTCACTGGTAGAATAAAAACAATGCATTCAGTTCTGTTCTGAGTCACTGCATTAAAAACATTGATAAAAGGTTAGTTGCATTTCACTCAGCAACAGTAGGAAAACATTTGAAGCATCATACTGGTATTTTTGTATTATCATATTATGGTTTGTGTGTGTGTGTGTGTGTGTGCATGTGCGTGCGTGTGTGCGTGTGTGTAATACATGTGTACATATCACACACACACATGCACAGACACGTTTACCTATTAACGGAGTTAGACAGAAAAACCTAATGGATACGAGAGATGCAATCGTTTCTTTCTTGTAACACCAGACGAGTACCAGCCTGCCTTGGTCCTGACGCACACCAGCTTAAGAAATTTCTATTTGGCAAAATCAACGGTTGGTTATGGCTTCTTGTTAAATTATGTCAGACCGTTTGTACAGTTAGATATCCAACCAGAGTTCTCATAAAGCAATGTAATAATAAATCCAGGTAAATACAAGTAAAACTGGGATAATTGGTGGGGACAGCGATTGTCCAAATGTGACCAAGTATAATTCAGTAGTATAATCTTTTCTCTTTTTCAGTAAAAAAAAAAGGGAAGGGAAGCTATCCAAGTCCATCGAGGAACAGGTTTGAACAAGGATAATGGATGGAGGCGCCCCACCCGAGGTCATGCAGCCTCTCATGGAGTCAGAAACGGGAAACTTGCCAAATGCCCAAATCTCATCCAATGTTTGGCTTTTGCTAACACAGAGCTCACAGACACTGGAACAGACACGTAAAAATAATGACCTAACCGAGCAAAAATGCCTCCCCAAAGAGGACCCACAGTTGGCAAACAGATTGGGTTTGCAGTGGTATTTATATCTGACCTGAAATGACGCTAACAGTTCATCTCAGGTGGGAAAAATGACAGTACAAAAAAAAAATCTTTGAAAGCCATTTTTACACATGTACTTCTCTTAGAATAGAGCGGGACACACCCGTGGGTCACCGGTCGATCAAATTACTAACATGAAGAGAAAGAAACAGACACCCACGATGTCTGATGAATGCTGCTTTTCATTAGGTTGAACAACAGAGAACAAGTGGGAAAACAGCCTTGAACATACAGAGATAAACAAAATAAAAAACAGTAAGATGACTATTGTTTGAAAGCCTGATTATTTGTCGGTTATGTATTATTTGTTATTTTGTTGTATGCTGTCATTTATTGATTTTTTGTTTGTTGTAATTATAGACTACATGGGCATGATGGGCTAATATGAATTCAAGTATGTGTGGGTTTTCTATTGATGCATCCAAAACCAGTAACATGCAGTTAAATGGGGTAGTTTTAATTTTTTAAGTTATTCTCTGTAAAGTTTTTGTTGGTACTCCTTACGTGTTGTAGATGCCATTTCATAGTTAAATTGCTCAAAAGTAGATATTTCGAATGTTGTGAGCTAATAAGCTGATCAAATGTACACTGCAATGGAAAATGTACATATCAGTGGAACAGAATGCTACATTACGACGTAATATTTTGCAATATTAGACGTTTGTCTTCTAGGTTCCTATCTCATCATTCTGTAGGTACACTGCTCAAAATTTCTTGTGGGGCTGGGCTGGGGCTCTATCCATTGAGTAAAGAGAGGGTCTCTTCACTCGGAGGCCAAGGAGGTTGTTGGTGTGTTGCAGGAGCTGAAGAGAGCCTAGTAGTAGCTGCACGCATCAGCAGCAGGCAGAAGCATTAAAAGAAAAGTGAAACAGGATTCTTTGCAACTTAAATAGACATTTCAACTTGCTATGGTATGCTTGACATATACTGTGTGAAAAATCATACATGAGGCAGCACCCATGCTGGATCCAACTCAAAGGCGTTGCCTCACATTTGCTGCTTACAATAATATGTAGTTCTGGCAACCAACTTACCTATCTGTTGTTGCACCAGAGCATGACCTTTTCTGCTCCTTTCATGAGAGGAATATATCCATGCTAGAATGACCTGATATGCAAATATGCAGATGATAGCGCAATGTTGTTAAATAACGGTATATAATGTTGTAAAGCATTGAGGAAGAACAAACTGAAGCCAAAATCAGTTAAGAAGACTCAGTAGTAGGTAACTAAGTTTCAGAAATAAAACAAAATCTGCCACGACAAACAAACATAGACACACACGTCAACAGATTTCCTGGAATTGCTGAGAAAAAAAAAGAAGTTGTACTGTCGGTCCAGTCAGACAATCAGAAAGTGAATTAAAGCGTTCAGGCAAGAGATGAAGTGAACTGAGGCATACAACACCAAAACACGAAAAGCAAAATGTACAGAACGGGTCAGAAAAAGCACGAATGTGTATATTCTCTTTGTATTTTGGATGTTTGGCGCAATTAATGTTCTCAATGTGAACATGTATTGAACTTTTTCAAGTTTTATTTAGAATCTGTCATCTGAATGTATCTGAGTTGAGCAACACTTGTCTGGCTTACCTTATTAGCCACACAAGTGGCTTCATACGCCCATTGACAAATCAAGCTCTACATTCAGAGTCTTGGTCATCTTCTAAACACTGAGTCACGCTTTTTATTCTCTGGCATATGAACACATGCATTCACTCAACACCTCATTTATCTCTTGTGGGAGGAATGGGTCTACTTTACACAAACTCAGCAGACGACACGCTAAACTAACACCGTGCATGCTCCACCTTGCTGCAACAATGCTGAACTTAGAAGCATTGGTGTTAGTCATTGAAAACGGTCAGTGACAGTTGCTCTCCTTACTATGATCACAATTGTGGACTGTTCCAAGTTGAGAGACAGGAGTTTTTAAAGAAACTCACCTGTCAAATACGTGACAGGTGAGAGTATGAAGGCATATATGGGAATATGGGTAAGCAGGTGAAGTACACAGGAAAATATGAAAGAAATCTGAACTCAGTCACTTTATTAACGGATAGGTGGGATCAAACTGAATGTGTTCAAGCCTTGACGTTATCAGTTTTAGCGTCACGGTGTGCAGTCTGCACAGTGTGTCTCTGTGGGGCTGCGGTGTAAGCTGAAATTCTCAAGAGAGTAAATATGTTCACACATGAATGGGAAGGAAAAGTGAACGCCTTTCTGTTCTTTTTTTTTTGCTTAGAGGTCAAAAAGGTTGCAGTGTCGTAACACTGCGCCTTGTCATTAAGGCTTCCCAGATCACATTTCAATCTGAATGTTTTGTGTGAAAGCTGATTAAAAATGGCAGCTCAGAAAACCCGAGCACAAACGCGACATCTTCTCTAGCATTACATAAGAAAACCAACGATAACCTGCTGTTTCTGCCAGCAGGGGACTTATTTAGATTTGAGTGACTGAACAAAGCTGAGAGCCGTTCTATTCAGTTTATTCATGTTGTGCCAATTCACATGTCGTTCAATTAACCAACTCTGTTTCAATTAAAAATGAAAGCGAAAGGGAAAAAAAATGTTTTAATGGCTTTCAGGTATAGTTTATAAAGCATGGTTTCAAAATCATTTATAGCATTAGGATTAAATACTTTCTTTCATTAATCCACTTGGTTTATTGTTGAAGTCGGATGATATGGAGGTGAAAACGAGATGTGGAGGAGAGGGTTTTTAACTGTTCTTCACACAGACGACAAAACGTCTGATCAACAGAATGACCCACGGACAGGCTCGGGCTGAAAAGGAATAGTCTAGAATAACAACTCTACACCCGTCTTACCTTTCCTTACATATTAGGTTATGCAAGGACTGGAGAATTTTATCTTGACACACCTCACTGTTGCGGTGAAAAGTTATGCATGAGAAAAGTAGATGTACAGTGAGAGTGCATGCATTCCTGCGAGAGCTTGAAGTTTATGATAGAGGTTGGCTCAGCGTCTCAGGGATCGGATCACAAACAAGAACACAACCTGGACCCGAGCCCACGGACAAGCCGATCCTAATAAGAAGCTTGTATCTCTTGGAAACTGTTTCCAAATGATAAAGCAAAAAATGCAAACAGACATTGTTGTCAGCTGGGGATTAAATCTATATTTATGAAAGCAGCGGATTGTACAGCTACAAAAGGTAGCTTGGCACTTTTTCTAAACTTTTGAACAAACCTATCACCGTATTTCATCTGCAGCGTAAAGTTCTTTGAACATCTACTATTTAGAGGCACACCCTGTTAGATTATAGAAAAGATAACAAACTTCAGTAATCCAGCTGACATGTTGGTCCAGCTGTCAGATGAAGTTTGACTGGCAGGACCTCCCCTCCTGCCTGCCGGGGATAAACAGCAACTCGTCAGTCAGCGCAAGTGGAAAATGACGGCTAACAACCAGAGCTTTGTTGTGTTTTCTCAGCATTGCTAAGCAAGCGAACATTCCGTGTTTGTCAGAAACCAAACAACAAATAATTTGAATGGTTTAAAGGGGTGCAACCAGGTGTAAGTAACCAAATGTGGCATTCTGGCTATTCATTTGATCTATTCACATTTACTTCTCACCATGAAACTGTCATGTATCAGTCTGTTCTAGACTGATTGTTTCCGTGTTTTTTATTTGGACATGATCACATGCAGGATGGTGATTGAGCAGCACTTACACAGTAGCCTAGACATTGGATACATCTGTGAAATCCACAAATATCGCCTTGGATTTCATTTCTGGACTTTTCAAAGTTTTGCTTGTTTTGCAAAAGCACTGAGAGAATGCAAAAATAATTTTACTCTCAATTATTTAATGAAGATGTTTTACTTCTGCAGTACATTGAGGCTTATGCTAAACTATTGCTAAGATGACATCTTTGCACACACATGGTGCGCAAAGATAAAAAAAAATTAATTTCAGTCGAGTAAAATTGATCTTAGCTGAAAATGTGCACACGATTTTTCAACTAATAACCTACTTGGTTCAGATTTTAACTTGCTTTATGTACATGTGCATTACAGGTTTGCTTTAGATGTGATTACCGTCTCGAAATGTTTTAAATTTGAAATACGTTTAATTCACTTGTGCAACCTGTTTTCAAGTTGGTACACAGTGAACTTTTAAGCGTAATAAAAATGCCATTCCCTGCACTGCAACTTCAAGAGTTCAACAAATGCAGTGCATTCTTTCATTGTATGCATTTGGAGGAAAAGCGACACACCTGCACCAAGCATGTGCAGAAACTGAATAGCCTGTAGTTGTGCAGACTCTAATCTTCCATGTCTCAGTTGTCTCCACCTTGAACCTGCAGAGGAATCCCCATCTGTTATTCAAGATGAGTGACAGAACCTTTTTTTTTTTTTTTTTACTACTTTTTCTTCACTGGTTTTGGTGTGAAAACATTTGCCAGTGTTGCAGGGATCACCTCAAATCTCACAAAAACAAATTGTAAGTGAGACAAATTGGTGTAGCGATTTACTGTATTGCCTCTGGTGAAGGTTTGGTGCATCTAAACCATTAAACCTGACAGCTTACGAGACTAAATCATACAACCACAGGAGAAACATCATGAACTGACATGTTCCTGAGTTTCCTTTTTCTATTCATCACTGCCACTCATTCACACCTGGAGGATATATTTAATATTTACAGTTTGAGAACTGGAGCCATTAGATTATGCCACTTGATGTCAATGCCAAGAAACGTGTGATAGGCAGGGTTTGATGAGATATTCCCCTATTCACTGTTGCAGGAAGCTAGTTCTCAACCATATGGGGCAATCGAAAGCTATCGGCTGATTTTGCCTTTAGTGGTAAAGGCAAAATATGTAAAAAGCAATGCACCTATCTCTGTGTGGTCATTCAACTAAATAGAAAGGACAGAAGAGGAGAGAATTAATGAGAGAAGCAATCAAAAGGCCCATCATAACTCTGGAGGAGCAGCAGAGACCCACAGCTCAAGTCACCATGACAACTTTTAGCTGTACACTCCACAAATCTAGCATTCAATCTAGTTAGAATTCACGATTTTGCTGCCAAGACATTAAAAAAAAAATAAAAATAAAAATAAAAAATGACTGTTTTTGTCATGAGAAGTACAGTTTTTGCTTGGCCAAAGTCTCACTATGTATTAGCTTGACAACTAATCTGTGTTTCATCAAAGTGAAGATAGTGAAAGACTTACCTAGAGAGTAAGTTACCTTCACAGAAAAACATAGCATCTCAATAACTGCTAACACAATCACACTTCTTCTGTCTGTCCTGCCCTTTTAGCAACAGAAACTGTAAACCTACATCAGAACTTACTCTGTTGTTGAAATTTTGCAACTTTTGCAAAAGATTTAAATCGTCTTAGCTTAAATGCCCAGAGAAGTGTTCCCTGTCTGAGTTGTGAGACATTAGGGAGAGAGGTTTGCTTTTAGCAAAATGGCAAAATGACTGCAGATAAGCAGCAAACCTCTAGCATCCTGTTTGGCAAACTGAAGAGTAGGAGGTAAGGTTAATAATTTCCTACTATCAAAGCTGGCATCCTGGACATGTGAGGCTTAGAGTGGTGGTGTGGCTCAATGACACATTCTGACTTTCCTTCTACCTGTTCAAACAAGCAAGGCTTTTCACTTGATGAAGGATAAATCTTAAACCCTTCTTTTCACATGTTTTCGAAACCCACATAGACATCTATCTCTATTTAACAAGTTGACAAAATGCTCTCCAATTTCCACAATCAAATGATTATCTTTTACTCTTACTCAAACCTAAACATATGCAACTTAAGTCAAACATTTACAGGTTCCACAATTTGGCTGCAACTATAAAAGGAAGTGCCCCAATAAGTTAGTGTCCACTCTTGTTGTAGCAACCCATGCACAAAAGCACACATTCACACACACACACAAACCCACCATAAACCACAATAAAGGAATTACGGAGATTATGACTACGCAGACTTGCTGGTGGTTGCTAGGCATTGCAACAACACCAACAAATGTGTAAAAGGGATGTTCCCTGTGTCAGTGTGAGCTATTCTGTAGCAACATTACACAGTCAGGTGTTATTTACTTTATGACTTCAGAATGTGGGTAGAGTTTTAAATGAGACAGCTGAATGCCTACAAGTAAGTTTCACTCAGATTATGTGATAAATAGTGAGTACGGATGTTTTTGAGACCTTAGGGGGAAAAAAAAAGCTCGGTTTCAACATCAGACGGGATTCACTACTCGCAAGAAACCTATAATCAGCCACTGTGTTGACTAACCAGATACTACATAACCGCACCCTGTGAGACTTTTCCATTTGTTTGACATTGTCTGTTGCAGTCAATGTAAAGTAGAGTAGTAGTAGTAGTAGTAAAGTTTGTGAACCTCTCTGGGATGGAGCTATTATCTAAGTCTTGTCAGCAGTTTAATCAAATTTTGTATAACTAAGCATGTTATTTTTTTCAAAATTATCACCAAAAACTAAAAATACTGCATTGGTTGTCAAATTTGGACTCAGCTAATTATTGCGAATTCTGTGAATAATTGACTAGATTTATGTAGCGTTCTTCTAACTTTCGCCCAGAATCTGTTTTCAGGAGAAATCACAAGTGAATCTAACTTTCAATTTGCCCACTAAGCATTTGCTAAATGCTGCTTAATATCTCTATGCTCCCCATCACACTTGTGTGTAGCTTTCTTTTATTTCAGTACCATAGGAATGCATGATGCCAAAAGAAAAATGTGAATTTTGGCTTCATCCAACCTTGCATTTGACATATTGCATACACATTTTAATCAATTGATAAGCCAGAAAATGTGCCATGTCTTCCACACATATGGTGCTGCTATATGGATGCAACTCAGACTCCAATTCCAGCAACAACACAAAGATAACATCACTTAATATTATGCCACACTACGCTGTCAGCACTGATGAAGATCCATTTACCTTGATAGGGCTGATGCTTGAAACTTAAAACCAATGGCTTGACCTACTTTCCGAGTGATCCGACTGGTATTTATCTGGCAACTTGGCGACACTCACTGAACATTGAAATTTTATTCCTAGATGGCCAGCTTATTGTTAAAAACAAAGAAACTACCATCCCCCCAAAACAAGATGGCATCATTTCAGCAAAAACAGAAACACTGCTCTGATGCAGCAGAGCACAATGAATACCACAACTTTGATTCCAATACATATTCACTATAAAGGCCATACAAGTACTTCAAAAATTCAACAAGACTTCATGTTCCACTGCATCTTCTTCAGTTCCTCATGATTAGACCTGTGAAACATGTTTTCAATATATAAGACAACACAGGAGACAGTGTGACAGCAGCAGTTTTACTGGTTACAGCTGACCTTTGTTTCCTGAACTTTCCTTTAACTCAGTACTTCTCAAATAGTGGGGGGGCGCGAGAAGCAGGATTTTATATTGTTTTTATTCATGCTTAACTGATAAACAAGCCTCCGGCCACTAGTTGGCAGCAGTGTTCAAACTAATCAACATGCTGCCTGTTAAAGCCAGTAGAAGTAGCTACACAGCACTGTTGTAAACGGAGCAGAAGAAACAAACGGAGCGAAGGATTTGAAATATAGCTACAGTCATAAAGGAGAGATGGAGAAGTTTGACAGTGAAAAGAAAAACGACAGCAGAGGTCAGTAAAGCAAGTATGACGGGGTTTTATGGCCAGGCTAAGAAATTTTCATTTTCAAATACAAATACAATCATACTACTAGAACCCAGTCGTATCAGCAGAGTAATTTAAATATTGGCAGAGTAAAGACGCAATATTGCCGGAAGAAAGTCGTTAAATTGAAAACGTGACCCGCTCATCAAGTCTGGTTCTTTCTGTTAAATAAAAAGTTGTGTAAGCATCGTTTCAAAGTCCTGGGGCTGAAAATTTGCTTCTGATGTGCTAAAACATTTAGTACTTAGTCATTTGTTAAACCAGTACCAACTATAACCTTACAAGACCCCCAGTATTCCGCAATTTAGTGCACTATGGTGAAAAGTTATACAATTACGACTTTATTCTCGTCGAACTTTACTCGTATTTAAAACACAAATCAAAAACTCAGAGCCCGGCACTTATACTCCATTATAAGCAAATAACTGTAGCTCGCAGAAAAAGGCCAGGAAATGGACAACACCTATCTTTTTTTATGGTAATGCAAAATGTTATGCATTTTTCATCTCTTCTCATCTGACAAGCTGAAATATAAGCAATATTCCTGCAAAATTTTCCACAATAAATATTAAGAACTATATGTCTTGTGAAAAACTAAACTGAAGAAGCTGACAAGTAACCAATGCTTATAGATGTAAAAAGTTTTACTATATGAAGTCTAAAAATCTAAATCCCAGTGAATCATTTGCACTTTTTTTTTCAAACTGAGTAGTCTTGATTAAATGTTAGTGATTCACTCAATAAACTGATTTTGGAAATTGTTTTGAGGCTCACAATAATAAAACAGTGGTTTTGATAATAAGGTCATACAATGCTAGAGCCAGTACGATAAATTATTAAATATGAACAGATCCGCAATAGTATTTAAATTCTGGGGAGAGAAGGGCACTGAGCCGGGGGGAGAAAAAATTATGATCCCCAGGGGGGGTATGACAGAAAATAATTGAGAAACACTGCTTTAACTTCACAAAGCCCACTTACTTGTCTTATTTTCTCTGTGTAAGACATTGTTAAATGATATAATGCTTCCAAAAGCTTCATTTTTTACAGCTTGGTTTTCTTTTTGCTGCTTTTCACCAACGTACTAATCAACCTATAAGTTATATATCCATTGGGTTTGTTGCAAATGGCAAACAGTGATGATAAACTGAACAGAGTCGCTTTCCAGGTGATCCATTTAAGCACACTAACATTTTTTTTAATATTGTGTACTGATTTAATGTAGATATACTACCTTGCAGCAGTTACAAAACATAAGATTAGAGGTATTATGTCACAAGATTAACTTTCAAGCATGCTAGCCCTAACATAGCATTGCCAGAGGTGTTGTATGAAATGCAAAATCAGGTTGCTTTATGGCTTACACACCTGTGAGACACAGACAATTTCCAAAGCTATTCTTCTCAGTTTAGAGTGAAGCTTTTCTCAGATTTGCTGTTAGACTATTAGATATTTATTAATTCTTAGTCACTTACTGTAGACAGAGTTGATGAGCATTGTAGCATAACTGTTAAAACAGAACCAAAAACAGAAAAACAATGTGTGAGACAGGCAAGGTATGTGACATCATACAAAAGCAAATACTGTAAAGCATCACACACACGCACGCACGCACACACACACACACACACACACACACACAAATGGGTTGGTTGCTAGGTTTTTATTTGGCCAGACAACTTTCCTGATCTTGCTTGTCTGACAAAGAGTGAGTCATCATGTCAGATTGCAGCATTGCCAAGGTTCCCATGCTAGACAGTAACTGTGCTGAGGTGTGAGGAGAATTTTGATGTTATCTGTTTGTTGTTTTTCAGTATATGAACTAAAGTCAGCCTAAAAATAAACTTAGATCATCCATATTCAAAGGAAGCCAATGAAAGGCCCAAATTGGGAAGAATAGCTCTACGAGTGTGTATGCGTTAGTGCTTGGACGATAAACAAGATGTTAAAGTCCATTATTGCATCATAATGATGGTTTATCAATAAATGCGTAGTCATTTTAGAAGTTTCTAACCTGCCAACAGTCTGCATGCAAATAGTGCTGCTACCGTGTGAAATTAGCTTGCGACGTTGACTCTGTAATGCAGCTAAACGTGTTAGTCACTGGGAGGGTTTCGTCAGATAGGGAGTTCATTGTTCAGCCAACTAACTTTTACATATTCGCCACTGCAGATTAACTGCATTCTGTTGTGCTGGCCTTCACCAGACATTTCTGTGCTTGGGCTGTGCTCACTGTGTTGTAAGGGCGTGTTCCTTTTTGCAGGTGATGAAATTGGGAGGTCCACGTTGGTGTGCTCACCACTCCATCATGGTGAACACACCCAAATCTTTGAAGAATGGCGAGGGAAGTACGTGTGTTCACACGTTCACAAGTCCAAGATTGTGTGGGTTATTTGTAATTCCTTTTATCATTAGTTAACAGCTTGGTTATCCTCTTACCAATGTAAGAAACGTTGTTAAACATTTACCGTTGCTATTTAAGCAAAGCAGATTTGCATAAAATAAAGAACAGTGTCTTTACCTAGTTTAGTTAACCTCTAATCCTTCAGAGCATCAATAAGTCCTGTATTGTCTGCATTGTTGCCTTGTTTTTAATGTAAATCGTAGGGAATCTTCTTGTCGATTGCTCTTGTTTCTGCATTCACTGGTTTTTCAGTTTGATGCCCACTCTGCCGAGGTTCAATAATGATTCAGTGTTGTTAGCATGACTAATTAGTGCACAACTCAAGTGTATTTGGGTCACACAGCAGGACAATTATCAAAATCATCAAGGCACCTCTGAAAAAGATAATGAGTACCTAGGTTTATTAACCACACTGGTCATACTTGAAACCACCTTCTTAATACTTAAAATACCTAAATACATTTGACTGTCTTTGGTTTTGTTCTTTTCTTTGATAGAAAATTCCCATGGATGCTTAAAAAGCAGACATCTCTAACCACACTGCAATTTACAAATCAGGAAATAAACTAATCTAATAATCTTTTACCTTGCTGAGTTATGGTTAAGGTGTGGTTGTAAAAATATTTGATTTACGGGTGCATTAAATCTTTTGGCGTCATAAGCCTTCACCATGCATCAATTAATTGCAACAAAATCCTTCAACGCCAGTAGATCTGGATGGGGAATCAGCAGGAGAACTATATTTTATTTGCTATGTGGAGCCGTCACGCTATTGCCGTCTTTAACTATATGGTTTCCTTCTTTTTCTCTAGTTTTCATCTTGGTCAGTGATATGCACTGCTTTGCAAATATATTCATTGCTTCTCCAGATTTCTTATGTTACAGCAACATTCAGATTCTACATATTTTATTGGAATTGTGTGTGATGGACCAATACAGACTAGTGAATAACTGTGAAAAGAAAAGGAGATTGGTTTTCAGAACTTTTTGCAAACTAAAAATCTGAAATGTAGACGGTGCTACTGTAACCCTAAATAAAATTCTGGAAAACCAATTTGCCTTCCTGACCTTATTACTAAATAACTTCTACTCAGCTTCATTATAAACCCTACAATAATTGACCTACTATGAGTTCTGCCAGCACCATTACCTTGTAGCCAAGGTTCATTTAGGTCTTTATGTGGCCCCACTGCCTCAGAGGCTTTGGTTGTCAGCGAGAAAGACAATCACAGCAACAAAACCGTCTGACTCAAAATGTTTGCAGCTTCCTGAAATAACAGATCTGCATAGATTCTTTGCTTTGTCTACAACGTGCTACACCCAAAAATCATTTACATCAGATATAAGCCTCAGGGATCCGAGATTAGCAAAATCTTTTTTTCTCTAGAAACTTGCATTTGCAAAAGTGTCATATTGAGCAGCGCAACATATGACAAACTGTGACCCATCTCGCCTGATTTGGGTCATTCCACGCCTTACAAAATAAAGCACTGACTTTGCCATTTCAATCAAAGACCAACATTAGGAATTATTTATTTTTGCCTAAACATGTTTCCCCTGCACACATATTTAAGACTAATGAGGCCAACGATTACAAACTAACAATATTCAAATGAATGTTTCCCATTAATTTGGTTAATTGTTGCTGTTTCATTGGCATGTGTGATTACGTGTATTGTCCTACGTACATTTTGCACCTAAGTGACGCTTCACTGAACAGAAAAAGAGAAGTATTTGTTGGTGAGGACAAGTGGGCTATCATCACTGGCCAATCTCGTTTAGCCAGACAGCTGCATTTTATAACATTAACAATTTAATCTGAGATCCTGTGACCTGAGCAGGATAACCGTGTTCAGTACATAAGAAATAAGTTGCGTTTAGAAACATCAGAAACGAAGCCCATCGCCAACAACATTTGGAGGCAGAAGCTGTCTAACAGGTTTCTGCTACCAAGGCAAAGATTTAAAAAAGGAATGAGAGCCAGAGAAACAAACAGACTAAGGAATTTAGTAGTTGACAGGTTTAGTCCTCCAGTTGCCTCGGGCTGTGAAGACGCTGCCAGCTTTGAAGCAGAAAACTTCCTTTCCCCACTTTTACTGCCAGGTTTGCTTCGAATCGCCGGGGCGGAGGTGGAGCGCATGTCAAACATAATTGCAGTTTTGTCATTTCTGTTGTGTTCTTTAATTTGGGTTTTAAAAAGAAAGATTGTGATTGTTTCATTGTGAAAGCTTGTTTCTATGGCAAAGAACCAGAATAATTGCCAGTTTTACTTCTCTGATTGCAGCATTAGTAAAACCCTAGTTCCTGGCCAGATTTCAGATTTGAAAGGGTAAACGGTGAAACTGTGACACATTTGCAGCTAGTTTTGTTTTAATAAACGCTCCATTCACTTCAACTGAAATAACAACATAAAAAAAGGTTTAACTAAATAAATCTGCTTTTCATGAAATCACAGTGCCTCGGTGTCAATTCAGCTATTTTGTAAATTATTCTGAGATTTGTTGAACATCAATGAACAAGCATCACACAGTACATTTTCCAAAAACGTAAAGTGTATCGCCCATCTTCAAACACAGCAGTTCATCTAAACTGACAGCAAGAATACAATTAATCATGAAAATAGACAAGAACCCTTCAGCAACCCTGTGAAAACACAAAACTAAACATTTTGTGAGACACTATACATCACTCCAAACACACCCATGATGAAACACAGTGCTGGTAGCATCATGCTGTGGGAATGCTTTTACTTAAGCAGTGAGGTTCCCCTTCCTGCGGGGCATCGACTGTAGACAAACATACACGATTGAAGCAGGTAGAGAGATTTTCCACAGGATTTGCAGATGTAATTGGAGTGGAAGTTATTTCTCCAAAGCATCGACTCGGATGCCTTGCAAACATACGGCTCAGGTTTCTATTTGTAAAAATAAAAAAAGAAATGAAAGTATTCTTCCTTTTTATAATTCCAATCTAGTTTGTCTTGGTAAATTCTAAGAAATAATGAAAATATTTGTTAAAGTTCTAAGTTTTAATGTGGGGGAAATTCGAAAAGCCTTGCGGTGAATGAATTCCTTTTTCAATGCACTGCACTCAACCTGCAGCAAGATTAAACCAAAAATGCAGCCGTTTATTTCACAGAAATGGATATTGGAGTAACTGCCACACCTCCATGATCTGACCCGACTTTCTACATTAAACCTTGCAAAGCTGAATGAAACTTTGGTTTCTACGCTGTAACTGACAAAGGAATACCACCAGTGTGATCTTTACCATCACAGATTACCTAACGTGTGAGGCCCTGCTCTGCCTGTATTCAACACCTCACGTGGATTTTACGCCTCAGATTGATTCATTATTGCAAACGTTGTGAATGGATTAAACGGTCCAGTTTTGAACATGTCCACTCATTAAAGTGTGTGGTGTAAAGGAGGACAGCCCATCAAACCACACCTCAGACATTGTTAGGCGTCCACACCCAGTTTACACATACTACGGTACAAAGCAAATTCTATAAAGTTTCATTATGTGTCTCAGTTTAAGTTGATCTACAAGGCAAGTATAGTCATGAATCAAAAATCAAAATGTTTTAAGATTTGATTTTTTATTTAAATATACATGTAAGACAGCAATGAGGAAGTTAGAGTGGAGAGGCCTTGTGACATCAAAAACTATAAAATCTCTTGGGTGCAAACGGAGAGCTAACTCCTCCCAACTCCCTTACTATGAGCCGAGATGAAAGAAATGACATTATGTGGAACCTAAGCTATGTACGCATTGACTCTTTGCTTTCGTTTATTCACAATGGAATTACAAAAAGAGAGACCGTAACATGAAAGCTACATGGATAGATTTGTATCACTTTGCCTCAACAGTTTCACTTTCCTATAATTTCACTGATTTATTTTCTACTTGCTCTTCCTTTTCTTTAAGCGCAGGAACATACACAACAACCTATTGCAAGCAGCTCTGCGTGACACAAGGTGCATTCTCTGCAAGATTATAAGCTGTGCCATCTCAGACATCTTTAGCAAATTTCTTTCAGGTCGAACATGCATGAGTGCTCCATGTTACCCTGACTTGACCAGGGTTGGACTCCTTAATAACTACAGTCATGACCAGTGATGGCAATTCTAGCAAGAACAGAAAAGGCTCTGCTGATTATTATTATTATTATTATTATTATTATTATTATTATGCTTTGCTTAAATCTGTAACCAGACTTGGTCAAGAGCTCTGCCAAGTTGACTTAGCCAACTTGGACTTGGCTAAGATGGCTAAGTGCTGTTGCTTCACCTAGCTTCAATCGCTGCTCTGATTTATTGGCAGCTGCCGAGGACAAGAATGTACTCTGACTAATGCTGTCAAAATGTATGGCACAGCTTAAAAAACACAAAGGACAAATGCAAATATTTGCAGGATTTTTATGGTTGTTGATAGTCAAAATGTCATGAAAAAAAAAGGTTTTCTCACAAGAGAGAGTGCAGAGCAAGAATTTATTTGAGCTTTAGCTTAAAATTTGACACGTTTGTTAGAAGCTAAAGGCATGTGCATGTGAAAAGATGGAGAAGGATGAAAAGAAATGCAGGCCTCTATTCCAAAAAGAAAAAAGTTGCAGCGAGAGAAAACGCAATGAATGTGTTTGAGAATGCAGGGAATGGGTTTAGCGAACTGCATCAGGTAGAAAAACAACTTCAAAGTGTTCAATGCGCATCGCTGATCAACCTCGGGATAATAAAAAAAAAAGCACGTCAAGACGGAAAGGCCCTAAAGGACAAGCGTCAAACTCCAGTCCTGGAGGGCCACTGTCCTGCATCTTTTAGATGTGCCTCTACTGCATCACACCTGAATAGAATAATTAGGTCATTAGCAAAGCGCTGGAGAACTTATCTACATAAGAAGGAGCTAATTCAGCCATTTCATTCCAGTGCTTTGTAGCTGTGGCACATCTAAAAAGTACAGCAGAGTGGCCCTTGAGGACTGGAGTTTGACACCCCTGCCCTAAGGGGTCTTTTTCTTTTTACAGTCTTTTCTTCCAGAAGCATCTTGTATTGTTGCAAAAAATTTCATTAGATAACTCAGGCAGAAAGATAAACTGTAATAAAGTTTTATATTTGGAGTTGAGTTCCCATGTTTGTTCTATTATTTGCTTTTAGGCAAGAGGTTCAGCAGAAAGAAAATCTTACCTTTTGACATAGATTTCCTTTTAAAGGATCAATTTTGACATCTGAGGTTGGAAAAGGAGCAAGCCCGTCATAGACTACATCACTTTGCAAAACTACCTAACGCATATAATTAGAATTTAATGTTCTGCTATAAAGCTGTCTGTCTTGCTCAGAAATCTATTTGTGCATCCTCAGCCCACTATGTCTTAGCTGAAATGTGTACTTGGTCATACATGATCTTTTAGTTGATCAATGTATTTCATTCAATTGTTTATTTTCACTAATATTTTGCCCGTAGCTCATGTAAATGCACAAAACATAGTAAAACTGATCCAAGATAAACTGAGTAACACCACAAAAAGGAGGTTCCCTGTATCCTCTACCCTCGTCTCCTTTTTTTCTCGCCGGAGTCTATCCCATGACAGGGTGTGTCACAGCTTATCTCCTGGCGATCCCTTCCTACCTGTTCAACAGGATTGGCCACTCCTGTTATTCAGCATAGGTGTGGAGAGTGGAGGCTTTACAGCAAAAAGTGAGAGAACAGGTTGAGGTGGCTGAAGAAGAGCCTCCCCGCCCCCTGCTCGGTGCATAAAAGGAGACAGTATCAGCATTTGGACACTCAGAGGGACTTGGCTCTCCTTTTGAAGCTTTCACATCTCCAGCTTTCCTTTGCTCAGCCAGCGGACAACCTTTAACTCTGCTAAAATGAGGAGGGCACTGTCAACCACAAGCACCACCAGCGTCCGAAGATCCTACGCTACACCAGTCAGCAGTGGCTCCAAGACCAGCTACGGTTCCAGTTATGCCACTGCACCCAGCTACTCTGGTGGTTTCAGCAGCATGTCTTTGACGAAGTCAGGAGGCTATGGTGGCTTTGGCCAGCAGAGTTTTGGCCAGCAGGGTTTTGGCCAGCAGGGTTTTGGCCAGCAGGGTTTCGTGCCACAAATCACAGCTGTCCAGGTCAACGAGAGTCTGCTGGCACCAATTCCTAACACCTTCGACAAATCCGTCGAGGTTATCCGCACCCAGGAGAAGGAGCAGATCAAGACCCTCAACAACCGCTTCGCCTCCTTCATCGACAAGGTTGGTGTCTACCTCTCCGCCTCAGTTCATTTACCGTAAGCTTGATTTGCCTTAGATAACTGCAGCTAATTCTACCATCTTTAACCGGTATGTGAAAGTAAATGAGGAGAAAGTTGAACGCAAATGCAGTGTTTAGGATTTTTGTAGGCTGAGAGATGGAGAGACTGCAGAGCAGGGAAGCTGTGGATTGTATCCTTGTAGCACAGTCAGCTCTGACCTGTGGTGTCTAGAACCAGAGCAGCTCATAAAAATATTAAGTCAGACTGTCATGTGACAGTTTGCCTCTTCATCCTTTAATTCAGCAAAAAAATTAATCTACTGCGTTTGCCTGAATGTCCTGTCTGAGTCCATGGCAGCTAACTCTGCCCACAAAGTAAACATAGCATCAGTCATATCGATGCTCACTTCTCAGCTGGTCAACCGGAATAAAGAACGGGGACATATCTGCACTGCCTCCATGGAGTCCAAAGTCTATCATTTGCACATTGCACACCTATCACCTGGTTGTTAGGGGCAACATGAATGTTAACTACATGGCTGTAAATCCACTTTCACCTGATTCTATCTTAAAACCACAAATGTCACTTTGAAGTTAGATATGTCTTTTTCGTGCTCTGCAGTTTCCTGCAGACACTTCAGAAAATAAGCAGTAGCGTGTCTTATCATGAGACACTACTGCTTTGTCTTTTATGCCTAAAGTGCCACACCTATTTATTTTTTTATGGCTAGAGAAACATTGTAGTTATGATAACTCAATAGAGGCTGGAGGTTGAGTCATAGCCCAACAATAGAACCATTTTCTCAAACACTCCTGGTTTTATATGAACGTTTTGGTGTCATTGGCATCATGTTGTACCAAAATAAAGCTTTTATACCAACAAAACAAATTATTAAAGAGTATGCACTCAAACTGAGGCAGCTGTGAGTTACAACTGTTTCAGCAAAGGTGTGGCAGTTTAGATAGGTATGCATGTAATCAGTCACACAGTTAAAGGTAGACATTCTCAAGCATTATCCCTGAAGTGACACACCCTTTAAATCTTTGTTTTGCACAACTCCTCCCAGTTTTTTTTTTTTTTTTTTTACTTTTGCTTTTATCTTTCAGCTTAAAATATTTTGTACTATCAAACATCATTCTGAAAAAAAAAAAAAGACATAATGGAGTTTCTTTTTCCTCTTCTTTTTTTCCCCATAGGTCCGCTTCCTGGAACAGCAGAACAAGATGCTGGAAACCAAATGGAGCCTCCTGCAGGAACAAACCACAACCCGCTCCAACATTGACGGCATGTTTGAGACCTACATTGCCAACATGCGCAGACAGCTTGATGGGCTTGGCAACGAGAAGATTAAGCTGGAGGGAGAGCTGAAGAACATGCAAAACCTTGTTGAGGACTTCAAGCATAAGTTAGTATTTAGGAAAAAAAAACTGCATATATGCCCAGAGTTTCTTTCACTTTGCAGATGTCGAAAGCGTGGTATGCTCATGATTTTGCTTCGTGTTTCACCAGGTACGAGGATGAAATCAACAAGCGTGCAGCTGCTGAGAATGAGTTTGTGCTCTTGAAGAAGGTGAGATAACATGAAAATGGCTCTTTTAATTGTTTCAGCTGTTTCTATGGATTAGTGTGGAAAAAGTCTCACGGATGCTTGCTTCTTGTACTTCCAGGATGTCGATGCTGCCTACATGAACAAGGTGGAGCTGGAGGCTAAAGTTGATGCTCTTCAGGATGAGATCAACTTCCTCAGGGCCGTGTACGAAGCTGTACGTATGACTTTTACGGTTGAAATCTACTAGTGTAGTCACAATTTTCCTGCACAAATGAACTAATTTGGCAACTCCGTTGTGTAGGAGCTTCGTGAGCTGCAGGGACAGATTAAGGACACCTCCGTCATTGTGGAGATGGACAACAGCCGTAACCTCGACATGGATGCCATTGTGGCTGAAGTCCGTGCTCAGTATGAGGAGATTGCAAACCGCAGCAAGGCTGAAGCAGAGATGTGGTACAAGCAGAAGGTAAGCAACGTTAAAGTCGATGTTCTTCCCCTTATTCTGCTGAAAAGTGTGAGCCTTTTACCTTCCTTCTTGTTGATTTTTGATGTTCTGTTTTTATTTTTTGACTGACAGTACGACGAGATGCAGTCCTCTGCAGGACAGTGTGACACAGACCTGCGCTCAACAAAGGCTGACATCGCTGAGCTGAAGCGCATGATCGCACGTCTTCAGAACGAGATCGAGGCCGTCAAAGCACAGGTACACTTCAGCGACCTCTCGTCTGTCGAGCGTTGTTATTGTTTAGAGTCTCGTTTAGACGTTCAGACGATTGTGACATCATTTCCCACAGAAATCCAACCTTGAGAGTCAGATCAGCGAGGCCGAGGAACGTGGCGAGCTGGCAGTAAAGGACGCCAGGGCTCGCATCAAGGATCTGGAGGAGGCTCTGACAAAGGCCAAGGCTGAGATGGCCAAGCAGGTGCGCGAATACAGTGACCTGTTGAACATCAAGCTCGCCTTGGACATTGAGATTGCCACCTACAGGAAGCTCCTGGAAGGAGAAGAGAGCAGGTGGGGAGAAAATTAAATGTTTATGTTTCAAGGCTGAATTGTAAGCTCAGCCACCACTTTAAGCACTAACATGCCGTCGTTTCTCTCAAAGACTGACCAGCGGAGGATCCAGCGCCACCATCCACGTGCAGCAGACCTCCTCAAGCGGTGGTAGGTGTCCAGCGTGATTTATCATCATCACAAGTAAACCAGTGTAATAACTAAGAAAAAGAAATGTTAACCTTCCCGTTTTGTTTTCTACCACAGGACAGTCCAGTGGCAGCTCCGGATTTGGCTATGGTGGCATGTCTGGTGGTTATGGTGGCACCATCACCAAGTCTGTCACACAGCAAAGCAGTTCCAAAAGATACTATTGAAGTCTTTTAAAAGGAGAGCCATCCCCTTTGCACCCTTCAGAAACTTTTTTTTTTTCAATCTGTGCTAAATCTCTACCCTTTCATGGTGCTAAGCAATGCTGTCACATGTGTTCAAGAAACTAGCTGAGCATCCCCACAATAATCAGCAGCTCTTAAAACTGTTAACATTTGTCTGTCCTGTTCAACAACATATAACAGAAGTTTCTGAAGGCTCAGGTCAGCTAACATGGCAATGTTTTCTTTTTCTTTCTGCACTGACATCTTATGAAAAATGGAAAAAGAGAAACAAAGGCTAATGTGGAGGAGTAAAACGGAGATGGTTTGAACAGCTGTGCTATGATGCTTTTGCAATCTGTGTTGCAAACAATCTCGCTTTTCAGTTGCCTGATCTGCTTGATGCTTAACTGGAGCAAGTCACCGACCGAACCTAAAACACTTGAAAAATATGAAATTTGAAATGTTTAGTGAATGAACATGTTTACATTTGAACCCTGTGAGCTGATTGGTTATTGACTTGCTCCTTTTTGTCTTGTTCAAACTCTCATTCAGTTTTTTTTCCTCCAGTTGCCTTTGACCTCAAATGATGTTGAAACCAGGTTTACTTTATGGAAGCATTCCGAGTGGCTTGAAACTTGAATGTTATTGAGCTCTGTTTGAACATCCCATTAAAGTAAATCTGAGGAAAAACAAAAAAAAGTCTCACTCTTTATTATTGTTTTGATTACTGGAAAGAAAAGTAAACATGATTTATAAGTTTTGGGGGTTTTTTTAGCGATGAAGCCTTCGCATAGGGTAAAAATGTCCCACAACTGCAGTTTCTAGTCATGTTCTAAAATGACTACACATCAGCACACAAAGCAAAGTCCACAAAGAGCATGGTGAGGAAAAATCTGCAAAGTCCTCCTCAACCCAACAGAGCAACTTTGGGATGAAACAGAACCAGAAACTGCAAGCCAAACCTTCTAATACCACATCTTACCTCACAAATTTCAGGTAGAATGAGCCAATATTTAAGAATAATACCACTCCTAAACTTTCCAAGGAGTTTACAGGCTGGACCAAAATTGTATTTAATCCTTTGACTTAAGAAAATGATGTCACATGTAAGTGTGAAGGTAGAAGAGCAAATAATTTTGACAATAGAGTCACAAGAAGGAAACCTGTGGTTGTATTCGTAAGCGTTCATATTGATGTAATTATGTGCGGATATCCGACTGGTTAACCGTTTATGATCAGAGCATGTCAAAGGCGAGAAAGTCAGACATCGTTACGGTACAAACATTTATAGTAGTCATCAGCCACCCAGGGAATATTTTTTTCTGCGTCAACATGCTTCAAACTAGTCAATCATTATTTGAGCTTCTACAGGGGAGCCTAGTGTTTGTTCAGCTAGATGGGCCATTTAGGGACCACCCACAAACTGTTATCAAACTGTTATCGGCTGACTTTATTGTAGTTGTGTGAAACAGATTACATTTTTTAAAAAGCACAGAAGGATGCATCTTTAAATACCACCTAGTAGATAGAATAAGCCATAATAATGATGCCAGGACATGTCAAAAAGTTTTACGTAGCTAATAATAAAAATAATAATAAACATTTAGAGGAGAATTTTCCCCACCTCGAGGTAGATAAAAGGAAATCGCTCACATTGCCGTGAGCTATTTCATTTGCTGTTATGAGTATTTTCAGTGTTTCCTGAAGACAAATACTCCAACCACCCAGGTCTCATAGTGTTTATGGCCTTGCTACTTTGTAAATCCTCACTAGTTTTCCCCATAGTATAAAATGTACAAACAGAAGCAGAAGCTGACAGGTACCTATCAGCTTGCTCAGCTTTCTGAAGAGGCGGCGGACGTTACGATTAGCAGCAAAGACAAACAGTAAAGGGGCACCATGGATTTATGAGGGTTTTTTCCCTCCATACTAACAGCGAACAACTAATACCCACTGTTACTTTCTGGTATAACAAAAAACCCACCAAAGCTTATATGACGTATAAAATTCCAAAGGTATGCCTTCAGCAATGTGCGGTCTTCTGCTGGCCATAGCGCAGACAGAGTACAGACAGTGATGCTGCTGACACCGAGCACACACCGACCATGAAAACATGAATGAATTAAAGCAACACTCCATGTGTGCTAATAGCATTATAACATATAAAGCTCAAAAATGTCAATTTTACACAATACTCCCCCTTTTAAAGTCATACTATTTCTTTTTTTATTTCATTTACACCTGTTGTTGCTCAGGTGTTTGGTTCTGTTGCCTCTTTGTACAACATAAATGGATTTCATCTGAGTAATGTCAATGAAGATAACCCACATGGGCCTGAGCAGCTGCAGAAGTAGCAGCTTTGTTTCAGCTCTGCCTCTCTCTGCCCTCCAGCTGATGTATTGTGTCTCCTGACCGGTGTTCAGATGCTCCAGCTCTTAAATTGGGATAGATTTATAGAGCTGTCAGTTATGTTCTTGCAACTTTGGCCTTAGTAAAAAGAAGAGCAAGAGTTTTTTTTGTCTTGTTTAGGGTGTTGAATTATTTGGGGGATTCTAAACGATTGCATATATAAGAGGAGTTGTTGTTACAGACAAGTCCTCAGCATCTTTTGACTGACTTAATGCATGCAGAATGCTGCTTCATCTTCTGTTATTGATGCTCACCACTGAGGAACTGCTGAATGGTTCTTTATGTGTCCAGCAGCAGCATTTCTTCCAGCCTTACTCTTGAATCAAGGATAGGACAGGAGTAGTGGAGACAGACTGTCTTTGCCGGGTCAGCTGAGGAAATGATTAATGGTTGCACTAATTTTAAACAAGTTGAACTAAATTTCTGGTTCCAGAACCAGCACTGGGTAAAATGGAGCACTGCCCGACGGTCCAGGTAAGACCTGCAGTCTTCCTCATGTCACACACCTGCTGAAAATTGTTGAGCAATACTGGTAAAATATCAATAGAAGGTGATTGAGATGTTTTACCAGGATGGCGGTACTTGTTTAACTCATGTCATCTGGAACAGCTTTTCAAAACAAACATGGTACATGTCACTCATTTCACGTTTACTTGATTTGATTGTTTGCTAAACCAAAATACAATAGATTAGATCTTTGCAGTCCCAGTATGGAAATCATGCCTCCATTCCCCCGTACAGAGGCTTGTTGTTTTTACTTTTCTTGATTTTAAGCTAAAATATATTTAATGCTTCGTTAAAAATAATTAAATTAAAAGTTTAATTACTTTTATAATTAGAAGTAATTATAAAAGTAATTAAACTTTTATAATTAAAAAAGTTTAATTATATACTTTTTTAAAAGTTTATAATGTATAGACCCAATGTCTACATTGGTTATAGACCCAATGTATAGACATGGGTCTATACATTGAGACCCATGTATGCATGGGTCTCAATGTATACAGAGATTTTAAGAAGTTATTGTTTTAAAACTCAATTTTCTATTGTGCCATTCTTAATTTCTAAGGTTATTTGTAGAAATGCCAGAGGACTTTTTATCCGGCTGACTGAAAAAAGGGTTGGATCTCTTTTGCCAGGTTTAGGACAAAGATCAAATTGGGCTGTTTGCAAATATCATGAAAAAAAATTATGCAAATTAAAAGAGCTCCATCTAATTCTACAGTTGGTTCGCTGTGAGCGGTCTGCCTTGTAGTTGAGTTCAAACTGAACCCAAATCACAACTTCAATGTTTTTGGGTTTTAGTTTAAGTTTCTATTCATTCTTGGGTTTTGGTATTCTTGGTGTTTGTTGCACGGCCTGGTATTGGTTCTTCTGAGTTTGGTGTTTAGTCCTTTTATTAGCTTTACAAATTGTGTTCTGCATAGTTGCTTTTCCTGTTCCCTGTATATTTATTTAGTGTCCCTTCCTGCACTTCTCTTTTACAGTATACTCTGTTTAGTTTAGCTTTTTCTTTCTTTTTTTTGACAGATTAACCTGTTATTCTGCCTGTCATGCCCCAAGACCAGCCTCTGATTCCGTTGTTTACCTCCAAATCTGTAAGCTAAATAAACTTCTCTTCCACATAACAAACACAGATTATGTATAGAAGAAACACCGAAGAGTAGAAATAAATATGTTCTGCTGTAAAAGTATTTGATGCAATGTATTACGTGTATTGCTTTAAAAACACTTATAGCACATTGAAAACAGAGTTCTATGTTTAGGAAGTATCAAAAGGGTGATGTTAAACACCAGATACAATGCACAGAGATGACCGATCCAATGGGCTTGTTTAGAGCTTTTCCACTGAGCTTAGCTTTAGCCGTAGCAAACAAATGAATGGGTTAAGCTACATGGAATAACTGCAACAAACTAGGTCCAAGTGATTTGTTTTGCAAATTCTCTCTCTCTCTCTCTCTCTATGGTCCCGGTGGCACAAAAAATAACCCTGAAGGTTGCACTGGCTTATACCCCAAACCAGTATATTTACCTATCACTGATGTTGCTGGAGCGCAGCTGTAGTCCCAGTCAGTAAATAAGTCATTATTAGAGTGAAGACTGAAATATAAGTGAATACCGTTTGGTATGAAAACAACCATTTTACGAATGCTGAAACATAGATCTACAAAACAACTGTAAGCTAACATAAAAACAGCTTCATACAGCTGAAGAAAGAGGAAGATTTTCAAGGTCTTTGGCAGCTCAAGACAGCACTGAAGTCTGGATGTTTTTTCCAGGCAGCTTTCAACGCCCTCATCCCAATATAGCCTCTGACTTGTGACTCTTTTTTATTTTTTTCTTCAAGGAAGCATAAAAACTTTCATCCTTTGAAATCAAACTTTTGCTGTGTCCTCTTAAGAAATCTTTCTGAGGACATATAAAGAGGGAGCCGTATCAGAACGTGTCATTTTAGAGCGCTTATGCAAGCCTAATGGGTTGTCAGCTTCTATCAGAACAGCCTGACTCTTGACACTGGATCTACCAGAAAAGCTTCACAGACAAAACTGTCACTGTGCTTTCAGAGCAGCTTCTAAGATTTACTTCTCCGCTGTCTGTAAAGAACAAGCTAATTCTCGCAATCTAAATTGAAAACTGCTGGAGGGTAAAATCACAGTGTGTCAAACACAAGTGAGTGCCAAGACCAGAGAGAACCATCAAGAGGCTGATGCGTTGGCACCCATCGGGGGAGGAGGGGATGTTATGACCTTGAACCTGGAGGAAAAAAATAGTCGAACAGAGAAATGCACACTACCTACTATCTGTGTGTTCTCTACTTTTCATAAACTTACAGTTACGCTCAAAATTATTCATACCGCAGACGGATTTAGATTTCAAATTATTTTCATTCAACTAAGAAGTGTGTTTTTGAAAAGAAATGAGATAAGCATATTGGTTAAATAAAATTGTTTTATGCACATTTCTGGATATGTACCTGTCAAAGAAACCATGCTTGCTTTTGCCATCAGACTGTCTCGATTTGTTTAATACATGGTTTCTGCACGGCTCTATAGCAGGTTAGACCCTTCATTTGTGCAGAACTCAACCTTAGCAATTTTGATCCATTTTCCATGTGATGGTGAAACATTTTTCTTCATTCCCATAAATGTGTTTATTGTAGCCTTGAATAAGGATTTATACCACCTAGAAAGTGAGAAATTAGCGTAAGAAGCTTTATCTGTTAAAAGAAAGAAAAGATCCTGCTATCATTTCTCACTTTGATCTTTTATGGATGCCAAGTTTGTTTTATGTCACTGAGCTCACCATTCAGGATTTTTCCTCCTTGTGCTGGTGTGTGTGGCTTTTGCTTCTCTGCAGGGGGAATCGTCCAGCGCTGGTTCAGAGAGGCAGGTTGATTAAACTCAGCTCTGGTACTGGGCTAATCGTCCTCTCCTTTTTCACTGAGTAGCCCGGTGGGAAGGCTGCCTGCAGCTTCTGACGCTTGTGTGACTGAAGTTGTTGCAGTTCTGAAACCCGTCCAATGTGTTGCTGAAACCCAGGAATTTAAAGTAAGCCATAGCTGTCAATTGATTATGCTTCTGTGTGTAGCTAAATAACTACACACATATTTCTCAGGCTTAGTTATCTCAAGCATTTATGGTGAAAAGGTCACATTTCAACACGTACACACAGCTAAATGCCTCGCCACGTATTTCTCATACTAAAAAGTAATGGATATGACGTGTTTAATTATGTATAATTGATAAACAAAGTGTAATAGTACCCTATTACATTACATTAATGTTATCGCCATTTACCTGGTAATCTGAAACAACAAATACCCCTGGTTATGCCTGGATAAATTCCAAAATAAGTCCATTGTGATCCTTTAGTCAGTAAATTATTTCATTAATGTGCTACTGCATACTGCAAAAAGGGAAGGGCCCAAAATGAAAAACCCTGATACAATAACTCCACTCGGATACTTCCATTCTGCAACCTTGCCAACATTTTTGCTTTTAAAACCTGCAGGATCTGTAAGCAATAAACTGAATTTTCTTTCAAATCTGAACCTTTTAGTGTCATCCACAGTGGCGTCTATTTTTAGTTTACTGTGGATATACATGCTTATTGCTGTGCCACGTTTGGTAAAAATGCACTCAGACGTACAGGCCATGTCCGAAGCTTGTATAAGAAAACATACATATTCCAGAAGGATTATGTGCAAGAAGATTCCTGCACTGAAAGCGTCAATGTGCAAAATCAAATCTGACTAACCAAAAATCAATCCAGCACAGCACTTTGTTCACATCCTCTATTCTATTTAATCATTCTCCCAACAAAGCTGATGTGTGTGGTAAGTTTCCAAATGCATGAAAGACCAGCGTTCTGCAATATTTCTCTGCCTTCTCTGTCTTTGCATATCTGATTGCGACGTTCTTTTTAAGAAAGAAGAGAAGCAAACTAGAATTTTCATATTGTTGCATGATGGACAACTACCAGATTGTTTTTAATGTATTTATTTTACAATGCATACTTGAATCAGAAAGCTGATCCTGTATTCAGCAAAATGCGAGTGTTTCATCTCTCAGGCATATAGCCGGGATAATTATTATTGTCTGCTGTTTTCCACAGGTAAACAGAAAACATTGTCAGTGTTCAACTGTGGAAAACTGGTTGATTGTCCTTGCAGAAAGCTGTGTCCTTTAACAGAAATATGGTGCTAATACTTGTTCTGCAGTAGTTTCATTATTGATTATTGACCAACAATGATCAATTACCGCTGTCATTGTGTGCTGCAACCTTTTGAGATTTGCTCCTCCTGCAAAAGATGCTCTGTGCCATTTTCTTCCACTTTTCCTTCAACCATGAAGGACATATGATTTGAATTCCTCCTGGCCTGTGCAATCTTGCGTCCGATGATTTCCACTTGTTACGGTCATGTTTCCTGGCTGCTCAGCATCCATTAGTGACACTGATTAACCCCGCGGTGTGTGACTGTTTGCCACTTGATGGGGCCAGACAGCCAAAGGATCTGAGAACAGGCCAAGCCAGAGGAGGCTTGTTAAAATGTATGAGTTTCATCACATCTTATTGGGGCTTTTTCATGTGCTGGTTAAAAACCGAGACGTGCCGGGCTGCTGCTGAATGAGACCGTCAATTGCATTTTCAATGAGGCTGCCTCTTGAAGAGCGATGTGTATGGCTAGCCTGTAATCTGCTCCCTCTTCAGTTGAAAGCACGTCGCTGGCACAAGCTCTTTGAAAATAAGCAACAGCAAATGAGTCATTTTTTTCCCCTCCTTTTTGTAAAACGATGAATCCGTCACGCTGTTGCTGAAACATTTTTTTTCAGAGGAAGAAACATTGAAACAACCGTGAGACAGAGGCATTTCCTCCTAGGTTTGGTCACCGTGTAAAAATGCAAGCACAAAATTACCAGAAAATTACACTTGAAAGTATAACACCTCATGTAAATTGTGTTTTAATGTTTATAGCCAAGATGTTGATGTAAAGTTTTGGCATTTGTGTGAACAGTGGGGTCACTTAACATTCGGTCTCTGCGGATCGTGTGCAGATTTGAAAATGTTCCTCCTTTGAAATTACACCTGTATTTTTACCACATTTTCTAGAGCGCAACCTACAGGAATGACATGCCTGAGAGGTGAGAGGTGATTGCGCTCTTTGTGCCCCAGGGAGCTAGTCCGACTACTTTTATCTCAAATGAGCGGACTGCTGACAGTGAGAGAAATTATTTTTAGCTCTGCTTGTCCAGAGCTGTCTTACTGTATGCTGCTGAACAACTTTGATATCATGTCTGCCTTTCAAGAGTAGCGTAAGAACTTTTTTTTTTTTTTTTTAAAGCTAAATCTTAGACATACAGAAACCTCCATATTTATTTGGACCTCTGGTGCAGATGTGTAAACCATTTTAAAATATATTCTGAAAGGCAAAATACGTCAAACACATTCATTAAATGTACTAGACTGAGGAAAGTCCGCATGTGTAGTAACAAGCATTGGCGATATAAAGACAGACAGCAGTGGACATGCACCAACTGCCTCCCTCTGTCAGTGAACGCAACACAGCATCATCAGAGGTGAGCCACAGCTCATCACTACCTCACCCCTCTTAAATTCAGAATTTATTTTTTTGATCATGCAGAAAACCAATTTATTGTTATCAAGTGGACAAATTGATTTTCTCTCACCATGGTTCGTGTTATCTTTATTTATCACGATTTCACTTCTTTTCCTGACTGCACGTCACTGATCCAAGTGAAGCAGACGCTGGTTTATCTTTATCAGTCTGGAAATGGAGTGACTCACCTGAACGTGTCCATATCCACACAGCCACAATCATTAGAAAAGTTTGAGATCTTACAAATCTGTAACTAATGTGATGAAGAATGGGGGACGAGAACCCAAGTTGAGCGTGACACCATGAAAAGCCTCAGAAGCTCGTAGAGCATTTTTCAGAAAGTACATCTGGAAAGAATTTAAATTGTAATGAAAACAAAACAGAGGTGATTGTGTTTGGACCCAGTGGCTCCTCTGAGTCCTCCTCTGTTGACCTTGGACCTTTGGAGGTATATTTTAAACATGTTATTACGGACCTTGGTTTTAAGGTGGACAGTGATTTTAAATTGGACAGCCAAATCAGAGCCGTGGTTAAGTCCAGCTTTTATCATTTAAGGCGATTGGCATCAGTGAAATCTTTTCTTTCCAGGCAACATTTTGAAACAGTGATCCACGCTTTTATCTCGACTCGACTGGATTACTGTAACGCACTTTATCTGGGAGTCAGTCAGTCGCTGCTCTCACGTCTGCAGCTGGTTCAGAATGCAGCTGCTAGACTTTTGACAGGAACTCGGAAGAGGGAGCATGTGACCCCTGTCCTGGCCTCACTTCACTGGCTGCCTGTATATTTTAGGATTCATTTTAAAATTCTTTTGTTTGTTTTTAAATCACTGCATAATCTTGCCCCGGCTTACCTCTCTGAACTTCTTCACCCCTACGTACCTTATCGGTCTCTCAGGTCAGCAGATCAGCTGCTCTTGGAGGTACCAAGATCCAGGAGGAAGCTCAGAGGGGACAGGGCTTTCTCTGTCATAGGTCCTAAGTTATGGAATGACTTGCCTTTGCAGGTCAGAGAGGCCCCTTCACTGTCCACTTTTAAAGTTCGTCTTAAAACCCATTTATTTTACTTGGCTTTTAACTCCTGCGGGATCTAGTTTTAGAGTGTATGTTTTTGTTTTTAAACTGTAAGAGTTTTTATTTTTTATTTTTATTATGTTGTGTTTTAATGTACAGCACTTTGTATCAGCTGTGGTTGTTTTAAAGTGCTTTATAAATAAAGTTGGTATGGTATGGTATGGTAAGAAGTGTTTTATTGCCCTATTATTGGTCTACAGACCATGTATAAGGAGACTAACTATTCAAATTGGCACAAATTGGCTCAGGGTTGGAGGAGATATGAATGACACTTGATTTAATGGGGAGAAAAAAACTGAAGCTCCTCACAACAATCAAGAGGAGTAGAGATAAACAGAAAGGAAACTCTAAAGTCTTAATAATTTCTTGGTTTCTATGTTGTTGCAACCAAGGTACTCCTGAGAGAAACTTGTGACTTTATTCTGACTTCTTCTGTTAAGAGTAAATGTCTGACATTGGCAGCAGACATTGCAGGTTGCAGTTCGCGAGATTCGGTCCCCGTGTGTGTGGCGAAATACAGAATGAGCTGATTGATATGCAGACACACAGTATGCTCCACGTGAGACGTCGCCCTGTGATCCGCAGCCCTTAATCTGTGTTGTTTTTGGTCACAACTCTGCAGGAATGTGCTTCGAATAGCAACCGACTGTTCAGGATTCTTTTTGAAAACATCTCAGATTAGTATTCTGAGTCACGGACAGATTTTAACCATCACCTGACGTGTTCCTTATCTCTTGGATGGTCAGCTGTGTTTTGCCGCCACAGTTCTGGACTCTGCTCTAGTTGGTGTGATTGCGTTTGCGTTGCCAAAAAATGGCCTTGTGATAACTAGGGGCAACAGGAACACTGCACCCCCTGCTGGAGGAACTGCTAATTATGGGCAATGATCCTAAAATAATTGAATCTCAAATCAAATACATCTATATGATAGTATTTGTGATTTTTTTTTACTTTTTTAGCAAATGATAAAGTTGTATGATTATTTGGATATAAAATAATAATAATCTACAATCCAATGAAACTATAACATATGTATATATGTGTATGAAGTTATATTAGCTAATATCTATCTACCTATCAACCTCCCGACCCTTCTAGCTGCAGGCATTAGCATCAAAGGGGCTAGAGATTTGTATGATCTCTCTTCAGTCACGTCTTGGGATTTATGGGAAAGGTATCCTCTTCATTTGTTCTGGCAGAATCTGGGCGGTGGGCCATGTATGGGTTCAAGACAATAAAAATAACAATACCTTCAAACAGAGACTCCTCAAAGTCTACAGAATGGATTCATGGAGATTAATTACAACATGAGCCGAGGTAAAATTTCCCTTTATGCCCGTTTAAAAACACCCTCTTTTGTGTAGTTCAATACTCGTTGTTTGATATGAAATGCGGCCTTTGTAAGAAAACGAACAATTGTAAATCTCAGTTTTCTAATTACGGCTGGATTTTGTAGCTGTCTGTTTTATGTGCATTGCAAAGAAAAAGTCTAAGTGCTGTAAGGTTGTAATTAAAGCTAAACATGGAGTGAATTTGTCCACTATTTCAACAATATATATCAAAGCAGTATTTGATATCAAAACTACAACTCTCTAATTTAGATGTTGAATAAATTGCATGAATTAAAATCCTTTAAAGGACATAATTCTGCGATGTAAGCTTTTTATTCCTCAGAACTCCTGGGACCTCATCCAGAAAGTCTAATTCTTAAACAAACCAAGCATGGAAAGGAAACTTTGACAATTATTTTTTGCATAATCTCTCAATATGATTGTCCATATTCCTGGGCCCTTCATAGTCTGGCTTATCTTTGGCTCACCCAGTAGATTTTCCACATGTCTGAAGACTTGATTCTGTGTCTCTTGAATCATTTCTGTTGTTTCTCCATGTTTTTTTTGTTTTTTTTTACCATTGGCTTTATGAAAGATTCAATGATGACAGATTGTCACATTACCGGCACAGACCAGCAGATTTGTATTAACCCTTTCACTAACCCTAAGTTCACAATATCATGGATTCTAAGGTCCCAGTGCTTCTGAAAGTAAAACAAGCCCACAGCATCGTCAAACCTCTACAATACCTAACAGTGGCCTACATGAACTTTACCCGATATTCATCCTTCATGTCATGTCAGACCCGCATGGAAGCTCTTAAGTTGCTGTTTTTCACAGTGTGATTGCTGATTGCACCAATAATTGTGTCACATATAATTTTGGTAAAAAAAAATGTTGGTCTACGCAGGTGTTTTTGTCTCCACTGAATAAATGCTGTCAAATTTAAGGTTGGATTTTACAGATTATGCTACATCAGTGAAAGTTTAGTTTATTCAGTGGTTTTACTGGGGGTGTCAACAACTGTGGGTGGCACCACCCACTTGCTCTGCTTGTACACAACACAATTTGTCACCACTGGCAGAATGTTTGATCCATTTTCCTCATACTCGGTGTGTTTGTTATCGCTTGCAGGACTGCACAATTTATCTCTCTATCAGTTCTCTTTCAGGTCTCCTCCCGCCCAATACTTCATCCATCTCCGTTATGTAGGATTTGGTGTAATGCTGTTTGTGTGCTTTCTCACTTTCCCCCTGACCTCTTTTCCAACTCTGAGACCAATTTGCTCCGTCTTTCTGAAGGGAAATCATTTCAAATTTGTGTTTCTGCAGCGTTTGTTCACAGACCAGAACACAACAGCTCCTGCTCATTTTTCCTAATGTATTTGTTGTAGCTCTGTGACTATGTTGACTGTTACACCTCATTTCATCAATCACACGTACACACACTCCTCCGCAGACCCCATTTTTCTTTGCAAAATAGCTCAAACATGGTCAAAGTGGATGGAGAGCATTTCTCAAGAGTTACTAAAATTTTGCTGAAACAAGATGAAAAGATTATATAATTTCCTGGTATATTTTGCTTTCTAGTAATTAATTAAAGACTGATAAATATCTGCAGATCTGCAATATTTGCATCAGAAATTCACTAATAAACTAAGACATTCCAGAAACGACTTAAGCTAACTACTGGAAACCCTCTAGCTATGTATATCAGTAACCTCCAAGTCATCCCTGCTTCTCCTGAGAGAGGCCATGAGCCGCTGCGTATTCCAATCAGTCTTCTGAGACTGAGGGAGGAGGAACGGAAACAAGATGAGGAAGGCGTACTCTACTTTTACTGTGCAATAGATTAGTGACGGTGGCAGGTCATTACATACTTGGAACCTGAAGCTAATCAGAGTGTCAGTACAGGCCAGCACGCCCTCTAAAATGATCACCTCCGCTTTACCTTTCAGTGCTCCTCATTCATTCTGTGGTGTTGACAAAAAGCTGACGCTTTTATGGCAGCGTGTTGTGCCTTCCTTTTGCAAACGCTGCAGGATGTCCTCGCTTTATGTCTTGTCAAGTGGTGGTTGGTTTTCTGCCTTCCTGTCTCTGACCACTGAACATCTGGTACTTCTTGGGCCTTCAGGTGGGCTGCAGTTGTTGAAGTTTACAACACTGCAGGATAACAGGTTGCTTCATGTTTAAATCTTCTCACGTCTTTCAGTATCAATTATAATTTTTTTCCATCTGTTTGCAAGAAAATGCTTCAGCTCAAATGCTTATGCTACAATATAAGTGCTGAAAATCTCTCAGACATTTTACAAGTTCTGATTTTGAATTATGTTTCTTACGAAGCCTATAATAGAACCGACTAATAATCCTGCACACTTTGAGACGGGGTGCTGATCTCCTTTGGTCACACCCTTTCTCATTACACACAAATATACATCACCTCATATTCTTAAATTCAACAAGTATTCAAGTTTGTACTGCTTGAGCTGGAAAAATGGCAAACAAATGATGACATGGTCAAAATGCTCACATGCCTAATAATTGTGCGCACATCATTTATGCTACTGAAATAAACGTACATAACATAAATGTATGTCTGAGATGCGTGCAGAACATGTCATAAGTAGGTTCAAGAAATGTTTCAGTAAAATCTCCTGCATGTCTGATGCTGAAGTTTCTTTTAGAAAATGAAATGCTGTAACTGTGAGGTCTAGAAGAAAAACAACCCGTTCCCACTGTTTGTTTTATCTCCATCATAAAGAAGAAACCACAGTGACATAGCATCTGTTGTGGCGTTAAGCTAATTTTATGCAGCCTGGCAAACTACACCAGAGCTCTTGTTCTTCACAAGATACATGAATTTGCCAGAGGGGCTCCTTTGGAGTGCCTGCCAGTTCACTGGGTGAGCTTGGCACCTCGGCTTGTAAAACTGTAATAGAAATCCATCTGTTGGAGGACTGATGGTAAGCCAGTCCTCTGGAACCAAAGCTGGTCCTCTGGATTGGAGCATGTGTTGTTTTGTCTGTGTGGAGGAGGAGGTGCAGACTTCATTTTACACTAGAATATTTGTCTGGAAGTCTTGGAGGTTCCTTCTTCTCCCTATCTGCCAATGAGAGTTGAAAACGAAAATATAAAGAATGCATTTTGGGTTTGTCCACAAATACTTATTGGTAATATATCTTCTTTAATGCTCCAGTTAGAAGGATTGAAGAAGACTTCTGTAAAAACTTCAATCGATAGCAAACATTGCCTGCCTCATAAAAGTAATTATTCCTCTTTATCTTTTGAGGTTACAACCACAAACTGTGATCTATAAGGGTTTTATGTGACAACAATAAAAAGAAGCTCATAATTGTGAAGAGGAAGGAAAAAGATACAGTTTTCAAAAATGCTTCATATAAAAATCTTAAAGGGGCATGTTCCAGGAACATAAGGCCATTTTATAGCACAATCAAGTAGCTATTTTACCTTTTATTAACTATGTTATAAAAATGCTGTACATATCAAATATCACTTAAAAGAAATTTGACTTTGTAATTTAACATCTTGAAATTGGGCCTCTGTCTCTTTAAAAATCCCTGCTCTTTCTGAAACTCCGCCTTCAGGAAGCCATCACAACATTGCTCCTCGATTAACCCTTTAACAGCTTTTTTTTTTTTTTTTACCTCATTATATGAGAATTAGCTCACATAATGAGATCTGCAGATATTCAGTTCTACCAAGAGTTTGCTAATTTCTTCTGGTTAGTCGGAAGGAGCAGAGGGGGAGTTTCCCCAAAAGCATGTAGACAGTTCACCTCTGTACCCCCAATTTCCACTTGGAAAATGCTATGGATGTAGCAAGACATGTCACTAAGGAAACAAATCAAGGTGGTGAAGGCAAAACAAATGAACCACTGATTGATTCAGCATTCAGGAATCCTGATAAACTTACAGTGAGATCCAACATTACTCTGAAGGATTATACACACTCTCCAGATCTCACCTTGAGCCAAATACGTGGATGAATCATTCAGAAGGCAAACCAAATCAGTCTTCATGTCGACATCATTACATGATGGTTCCTTAGGTTTAAATATGTGATGGCAAAAAGTGTTTCCTTACAATATTTGTTATGACTTTCATGTTTGTAGGGTCTGTTGAGGATAATGAGGCTAAATGTGGATATTCTTCACAAATGATTGAAACCCAGGAACTAAGAGATGTGCTGGTTTTGAAGCTCCACATGCAGAAAATGTGTTGAGACAGTGTCAGTTCAATGTGTCAAGGTGGTAAAGAATTAACAATAAATACACATTTTGAGTATTTTGCAGAATATGAGTCATAGTTGCTAGCTGAAATGAAACAACATCTCAACCCAAAAGATCTTAAAGAATAAAAATTTGCTTCAGCAAACCGAAAGCTGTAATTTAATCTTTTTCTTGCAGATCTGTAACAAGCAATAAGTCAATATCCAGAATGTACAGAAAACAAATAGTATTATCTGAGATCCTGCCCAAGCTGTCTCGCCTTGTTTCACTTCTAACTATGTTCGTATCAGTTTAGTTGATCAAAATGTGGTCAGCTAGCTGGCTGGTAGAATGATGAAGTGCACTGATGAAAATTGGAGGATGATTAAATGTCCGTTCACTACAATCTGCCCCACTGTGTCGAAATGTCCTGGGCTGCTGAGAGAGAAAACACAGACAATTACTCTACCTCCTGTGCAAAAAGCTCTCTCTAATTAAAGTACAATTACACTGCCTTCTTTAAAAGCCAAAGTTTGATTTTGCTTTTCCAGTTCCTAAAAGACTAGAGGGCATTGTTATTCTGCACAAGTAGCATTTGAGTGACTACAAAGGTACTAATTGCCGATCCATACACTAGGACTTGTTACTGCAAGAAAAATAAAAGAAGAAATAAACAAAGGAAGAAAAAGCAACCTTGAAATGTTTTTGAAACTCATTTATACATCATTAAGTTCATTGTTGACTCATTCTAATACCCAATATTAGCATATTTTATATGTGGCTGCAATAGTTTATAAATAAAAAATCATGTTATTCCATAGTCTCTCACAATACGTAATGTTGATCAGTTTGACCAATGAATGCAGTCAAAAGTCATGTAAAAAACTGTAAGAAATAAATGTTATGGTTTTCATGTGCAGCATGAACACTATTGAAAAAAAAATCTTGAGTAAGATTGTAATAATCTATGCATCAAATGGTTAAAAATATTCTTTTTATTCACATGCGACATACGAAACATTAGCAACCAGAGCCTGGTCCATCTTCATGTTTCCCATGTTTCTGTAAAGCCACATTAGCTTCATGAAAACAGGGAAAAGAGAAAGGTAGTTAATGTATCACACCTGCAGTCATCCTCTCATCTAAGTGGCATGAGTTAAAAATGTACCAGAACCGCAATAACAGGAGAAAAAAGGCTTTTAAAATTGAAGCTCAAAACAAAACATCTAACAGTTCCATTTTCTGTTTCAAAATAAAAACTTTTCCTGCTAGCTTTAACTAAGATGTTTAAATAAATTCTAAAAATAATTAACTTACTAGACTGATTATCCTAAGTTAGTTCAATTTTGTAATCTGCATGAATTAATTTGGTTCTTATAAAATCTTTACTGTTCTTTAGCATAAACATTTTACAGCCAGGAGGATGACAGGCGGAGGAGAGACGCTAGCAAACAATCTAACCTGGAAGATGATGGATTCCTCAGAGTGTGAAAACACTCCCCCACTGGTGTAGGTTCTGCCATTTGTGGAGGGTCATTTGGTGCAATAAAAAAGGGTTTCATGGTTTACAGTCCGGTGGGCTGGCAGTTGTAGTGACAGATGATTTTTAGCACATGAGTTCGGAAACCAATTTTCACTCCTCCTCCACTTGACCCCCAAAAGGAAAAATGATTTTCTGAATGCAAACTCTACATTTTCCAAAGAATATGGTGGCAGTTTAATGGTAAATTAAGTAAAAGAAATAGATGCAGCATGAAGTGTATGTACGAGAAGCTTTTATCACAAAAGTGCCTTTAAAAAAAAATCCAAAATATCCAGCAGAAAGAAGGAGAAAGCATGTTAGCAGCTGCTTCTGCATCTGTCATGTTCAAGATGTTTGAAGGGTGATGTTTTATACCTTGGAGCTTTCTTTGATATCTGTGGAGTGACAGTAATGACATCTCTGCACAGTCAAGTGTCAAAAAAACACACTTATTTGGCCCAAAGTAGAAGGAGCAGAAGCATTCGTCTCACACAGGTTAGGCTGACTCCAAAACTCTCTATGTTACGTCAGCATGAGACAAAAAGATGTTCAGGTAAAATGTTACAATGTGGTGAGGTGCTAAAAACACGTCTTTGGATAGAAATAACAGTCATAAAGACAGGAATAAAATCACAATTGTCACTATTAAATAACAATACAATCTGGTTTTCATTCCAGTCATTTTATTGTAAGAATCTAAGGCAGTAAAATCCTATCAGGTATTTGTTAGTTGCAAACTATGCTTTTGCAATCCCACATCCTAAGAATCTGTCATTATGTTTGGTAAAAAAACTATCTTTAGCTAATGTAAAAGTGCTGCAGTAATAGTTCTTGTAGCATAGGAAGTCTCTAACAATTAACGTCCTCTTTACATTAATGATTTGATTGTTGGGTAATCCCAAGAGAGTCCATCGATCTCATTCTTTTTCAGTTTTTCTGGTCACCTAGTTACCAAATAATCTGCTATTTGTCCCTCAGTCAGGACAACTATGAGTATACACTGCAAGGAGACTTTCAAGAGGAACACACAGATAAAATATAAGTGTGAAGTAATGTTAAATTAAAAAATTAAACAGTAAAGACAATCAATAGCAGTGCATTATTTGCAATTATTGCTTTCATTAACTCAGCATTTTCACTTATGGTAGGCCTCACCAAGTGTTAAGCTTTGCAGGGTTACCAGAAAACCTGTGAGAAAATGGAGTGCTGGTGAACGGCAGGGCAAACCGTCACAGTGTAAAATCATATGATACTGTAAATGTCTGATGATGTTCTTACAGTTGGTTTTGGTGTTGAATGACTTTGGGTTTGGAGGAGAGGGAGCAGAGCCTGAGAGTTAGTCTGGTGTTGGTGTTGTTAAAAGGAGTTTAGTGAGTGTTGAAGGGCAGACAGGTTGGAGGTTGGAGTGCGAGGTGTCTTAGTGGACTACCAGGGTAAGGAGCTACCAGTAGCCAGGAAGTTAGGGCTAGAAGTATCTGGGCACATTGAAGTTTTCTAACAAGAGGAGAAATAAGTCGGTTTCACCTTGTAGAAAACAAAGATCAGATACGTAATGCTGAAATTCTAAAAATTCCAGCACAAAGGGCTCGAGGTTGCCACTAAAGCTCCGGCCTCCAGAAGAAGAAACCTACAGTACAGCTCAGGAGTTCAGCACAGACACAGCAGAACCCACTAATCTAAGCAAAAATGTTGTCTATAACCAGACTGGTTCATTTATATTTAAAAGACACTACACTAACAAATTAGTAATTGACTTGTTTTAGCTGCGAAATGGCAACATGTTAAGCTTACACATTCATATGCCCGCTTAAACCACGGTTCTCCAACTCCAGTCTTCAAGAGCAACTTTTAGATGCTCCAACATCTGAATAAAACGTCTGAATTAGCTCCACACCATGTCATCAAATTCTGCTGAAATCCAGCTATGAGCCATTTATTTGACTGAGGTGTGACGGAGCAGTGATGCATCAAAAAAAAAAGAAAATCCGTATAAAAGCTCTTGGGGATCGGAGTTGGAGATCCGTGGCTTAAAGAGTATTAACGGGACTTTTATGCCATTCAGATTATGTGAAATAACAAATCAGTATGCAATAGGATACCACAGGATACCGTGAAGTAATTTTTTATACAATAAACTGCAGAAACATTTATCAGACTGGAAAGAACTGCTTTCTTTGTGGATGAATTTCCTCAGATGTTCTAGCGGTCCACTTTCCTCTCTAGGAGGGAAAGAGGCGGCTGAATATGTCAAAGAGGACCCAATAAATAATGGATGCCATGAAGCTTCGGTGGAGGTTGTCGGCTTTGAAATGCACTCCCAGGTTGAGTCATATTCTCAGTTCTCTCTCTACATTTTACATTTAACTGGCTCTCTGCGGTATAGCCAACATGTCCAACGCACACCCACACACACACACACACACACACACACACACACACACACACACACACACACACACACACACACACACACACACACACACACACACACACCTACACACACACACACACACACACTTATAGCTCATTTTTTTGACAGAGGCTGTCTGAAGCAGTTAGTGCTGTGGAGATGCTGAACTCTGAGTTATTACACAGGTGTTGTCTTTGTCTTGAAGGCTATCTCCTGCATACATCAGCTTCAATTTCACTCTGAGTACTTCAGGCTTGAGAGGCCAGTTGATCGTGACAGGAAAAAAAGAAAAGAGACAGCAGGACAAGAGAAGAACACAAGCGGCTGTGGTTTCTCGACGAGTTGAAAAGAAAGACTGCAGTGCTAAAATTTATTTCTAGATTTTAGGAATTATCTTTATGCTCAAAAGCAGAGCTCTTGCCTGTGATAATCTCTTATGCACAAACTCAGATTAACTCACTTTGATTACAGAAGAAAACTGCAGCATTTGTGACAAATTCAACAAAAAATACTTGGTGTTTTTTTTGTTGTTTTTTTTAAGCCAGGAAATCTAAAAACTATGCTGTGGATGCCACATGCCAGGATCGTACAAAGATGCATCACAATTAGAATAATAAAAGGTTTCCTTACATCATAGGATAATTAATAATATGTGCTCCAATATGATTTAACTTACTTTAATAGCAAAATGACCATCTCGCTTTAAAAACCTCATATGGAGCCGTATGGGTTTATTAGAATATCAATAAATTATTGAAAAACAAAACGAAAACAAATATTGCACTGAGCTTAGCCCTTATTTTATGTTGGTTGATTATTACTCTGTTCTTTCTTTAAAAGGTAGAACAAAAATCACCTGCCATATGCCATTTTTCGAAAGAGGGCAAAGGGGGATCAAAAAAAGAAAACAAAAGGTTAAAAGAGTGTTAATATTTGATAATCAGTCAAGACCAACGAAGGTCTAAAGAAGCCAGAAAAGTGCCTTTTAAGATTGCGTATCTCTGGTAAGGCTGTGAATTTTACAATTGCGCACCTCATTTGTGAATTATTTAATCAAGTTTTAAAATTAAATAGAGATAATTGTGAACCCGGCATTAATTTGTGTATAGGCTAACTTTGTGGGAGTTCATAGCTGAATTAAAACAGTCGCACTCCGACTCGCCACTCACGTCTCCCTGAGATACATCCGCTTAATTGAGTCGAGCCGCAGCACTCCTTTCTCCCTCCGCCTGCCTGACCGCATCATCTCCTCCCGCTCAGGCAGGAGCGACAGCCCTGTGTTTTCCTCCAGGTCCAGCTGTGGGTGTGTGTGCGTGTGTGTGTGAGAGCGAGTGTCAGCGGAGGAGATCAGCTGCTATCCATGCTCTATTCCTAATGTCACAGTTTAACTCAGCTGCTTGAAACACAGGCTGCGGCTATGGGAGCCTTTGGACTGATGATGAGGATTTTACAGTACGCGGGACTTTACGTTCAACTTAACGCGGGTCTGCGTGACGGATATGTAAAGGTGGATAATCGCATCTCTGGAAATGGTACGTTCTGCCATGACCGAGATCATAAATTTAATAGGCACCAAAATCAGTGTGCTGGTATATTTTATTGAATACCACTTTGATTAGATGAGGATTTGTCTTTTTTCCATTTCATTGGTTTTGGATTTTAAAAGACGGAATAGATTGTGCAGCTAATAATTAAGGTAAAATCTGCATTACAATTTTAGATTACATTAAGTTGCATTAAAGTCAAATGTAGAGCTTGGCAAATATATATATATCACTGTTCACTACTTAATTATTAATTAAGCTCCAATCTTGCATATTCAATATTATCATAGTATGTATAGTAAGTATGTAGAAAACTTCAAACAGCAACAGCTGCTAATGTTAGGCTCAGCTGGATGGGGGATTGCAAGATTTTCTGCTAACAGGTCCTGCAAATTTCTAACATATCACTGACTTAAATTTCAGAATCCATACAGACAGGTTACCTAAGAAATCGGCAGGACCTTAAACACCTGGTTTAGAATAAGGTTTGTGTATGCAGTGTAAAGAGAGCGCCTCACACTGCAACACATTAACCTTTAATGAATCTTTCCTGCTTTCTCCAGGCTGAAGCTTCTTTTTTAAAATACCAACACTTCATCCGTAGTTGTGCGGTACATGTATTTCTTTCAGAGTTTGCTTAAAGAAATGTTGGCAGCTTTTCTGGTATTCACATCTTATCAATGTTTAATATTTCACAATCATAAAAATTCATGCATCGGTTAATTTTTGCTGTAATTCAGTTGTTGTTGGAAAACTTGTGGGAAGGAACGTTGGAATAAGATATACATTGAGAAGAAATGAGAGCTGTTGCCTTGCAGCAAGAAGGTTCTGGGTTCGATTCCCGGCCCCGGTCTTTCTGCATGGAGTTTGCATGTTCTCCCTGTGCATGCGTGGGTTTTCTCCAGGTACTCCAGTTTCCTCCCACAGTCCAAAAACATGACTGTCAGGTTAATTGGCCTCTCCAAATTGTCCCTAGTTGTGAGTGTGTGTGTGCATGGTTGTTTGTCCTGTTTGTCTCTCTGTGTTGCTCTGCGACAGACTGGCGACCTGTCCAGGGTGAACCCCGCCTCTCGCCCGGAACGTTAGCAGGCGATCGGCACCAGCAACCCTCCCGACCCCACTGAGGGACAAGGGTGTAAAGAAAATGGATGGATGGATGGATTGAGAAGAAATTATATAGGAGCAAATTTAAAATCTGACTCTTTTTAATTGTTTACTTCATTGCCCAAATAACTTACAGCAATATTTCCCCCGTTTTTCACTAGCTGGCACCGTTTCCACAGATTTACCTTTATTATCTTTGATGTTCCTTGGGCCAAACACGACAAGATTCACTCAAACAAATCTTAAAGACAAGCTTTTGTGACCTTCTCCATGCAGCAGATTTTGTAAGATTTAATAAGACATTAAAGTCTGTTTCTCCACTATTTAGTAAAAGGCAAAACACATTTTCGTATCTTACTGCTTAGTTGCAGCCCATACGGCACAATGTGTTGTAAAGCGAACGTTGTTAAGGAAAAATATGAGGAAAGCCTTATTCAGTGAACTTTCGTCGAAATGTGTTTTCTAATGCGCAGACCTCCATAAAACTAAAGTTCCTTTTATGTGTCTCTAATGCAAAACCCTAATAAATATAAGTCTAACACTAAACGAATACATTATAGCTAAACAATTACAAATAAGTCATTGACTTAGTGAAAAAGTGAACTTTGAAACTGTCTTACAGCAAAAACAAACATGCAGGTATCTTATTAAACTGTCTGATGGAGGCAATAAACAGCTTTTGCTGAAATGTATTCTCTTTTACAGCCTTTCTTTCTGTAGCTGCAAGGTTATACTGATTTCTGTTTTGTAAAAATACTGCAGGTTCTTCAGGTTTTTGAATTGTATGAATGTTTTTTCATAGACATACAAAAGTCACTTTCACGAATATGTACAATAGATTTTGCAACATCAGGTTTAACACCTGATCCTACATCTCATTATTATTACCCCATATACAATTGAAGGATAAAGAACTTGTGGATCAGCCTACTGCCCTCCAAAGACTTTTAACAATCTCTAATAGTAAATCATCAGAAGATGTGTGGAAACATCAGGAAGCTGGTCAGCAAATATATGTAGGTTTTGATTGCAGTAACACCAATAAAGTTTTTGCCACTGATTATTTGGGAGGACACAAACTATTCTCAATATCCCACTCTTTATGGTTGATTAGAGACAATCTATTCATTTCAAAATTAGCTTTTCTTTAACATTATTTTTTACTGTGTTTAAAGAGATGCTTCTTGGTTGAATGAAAATAATTTTAAATATAAATCTTTCAAGGCTATGAATAATTTAAGGTCTAGTAGCAGGCCTTGAAGTCCAACTATATTTCACACTTAGCAGCACACAAGCAACTTCAGTAGCAGAAAACTTAGACTTTTGTTATTTCTCATATTTTGGTAATCCTCTGGAGATTTCTCTCTTCCTCTCTTTCATTTTTTTTTAAACAAGGCTCTTTGATAAATTGCCTGAGCAGAGGGGGAGCTGAGCCTTCATGCAGAGCAGAGAGGCTGCATGCACCGTTCTGAAGAGTGCTTGTTAGAGTCGACCCTGGCTCTTACGTTTTTAGATAAGCACGTCTGGCCCCTGCACCCCACTTACTGCTTGAGCTCAGGTGTCTGGTGAATCACATGCAGCAAAAACATAAAAGATCCACGCGAAGGACGACTGCGGCGTTACAGCAGCCACTCAACGCATTACCTGTTACACTTAAATTGAGGTCAGATCTCGGCTGTGAAATTGGGTCTGCGAGTGCATTTTAGTTCTTGGACAGCACATAGTGGGGACATGTAATGATGATTGTTGTGAAACCTGCTATTTTTGAACATTTCATTGCAACTTTCCTCTGCAGATACCCTTCTTTCACCCCGTTGCAAGTGTGGCACCTTCACAGCGTTGGAGTGTGTAACAAATTCATTAGACTTCCAAAGTGTCTGGGATCCTCTGCTAGGTGTCCCCCTAATGAGGATGACCAGCCTCGGCACTTTTTATTGGCTTTCAATTTAATGGTGCTCTGACAGTGCTGGTTGGAGTGGGGGTGGACAGATTATAGAGTCATGCTGTCACAGCACAGGCTGGAAGAGGCCTGCTTAGAAAGAAAAAGGCAATAAAGGACGCTTGAAACAATGTACCCTGTAAGATATGCATCAAGACCAGAGTAAATCTTATTTGAAGGGATGGTTTGTCATTTGTGAATGGAAAAGCTGCAGATGTCTTTGGGGGAAAAAAATAAAAGTTTAAAAAACAAAAACGACACTCTCCCCAAGGATAGTAAACCAGAAAAAAAAAATCATTGCTAAGGAAGCTGGTTGTTTACAAAGTGCTACATCCAAGCATATCCACAGAAAGTTGAGACGAAGAAAAAAACGTGTGGTAGGAAAAGGTGCAACAGGGACAACTGCAAACTAGAGAAGATTGTTAAGCAAAATCCATTCAAGAGTGTAGGGGCGCTTCACGTCTGTAGAAAGGGTGGAGAGGCACAGAATCGTCTATATTGGTGGGTCTGATGAGAGAGACGAGACCCAACAACACATAAGACCTGAAGGCTGCCAACACAACAACCTGGGCTTCCTTTACACCTCAGCAGAACCACAGGTTGATTACCTCTGTTCCACTCTGCATCGATGTAGTAATTCATGTGACATTTCCATTTTTAATATCACCTTTTACTGAGCAAATTAAAATGTTATGATACACTGATTTTGTTTTTTTTAATCCATCTGTTAACCATAATCAAAGGTTCTATCAATAACGCTTGACATTTTTCACTCAATGTTTGCATATTGAGTTTAACTTTATGAAATGAGTGACAATTTTTTTCTTGAGATTCTGAATTTGTGGATGTACACAAATTCACATTATCCTCTCACTACCTGTGATGCTGTACGACATGCTTAGGAAAACCCTGTGCGAAACGGCAAGTGTTACAACTCGTGCCACATCGTTCACGTTGCCTCTTCTTGGTGGAGAATGCAGAAATAGCTTGTGAGTGCTGTGTCCCAGGGGCTATGAAAAATTCACTCCACAAGCCAGAAGTAAGGGTGGCAACAAGCAGACAGCTGCTCGGTTGATTACTGGTGCCATTCGTATTTCATTATTTTTACCTTCCACCTTGAATTCAGGCTGAAGGTCTCTCGGCGTACTGTTATTTCCCCAAGGAGAATCTGCCGGTATACCCCATTAATGATTCTGAACCAAATATAGACTTAATGACTTTCATGCAGTATCCCTCAGTAGTTACTTGTTTGTTTTGCTTTAAAAACAATAAAAATAAAAAAATATCTTACCATTTGTGTTAAGAATCTCAGAGAACTTACGTCAACATTACATGATTATCCAATATTTCACTGTCAGTGTTATCTGATGTGTCAATTAAAGCAATATCTTATTAGCTGCACTCAAAAGAAACAGCCCTTGAGTATTGAGTGATTGTTTCCCAGATTTTAGCGTTTCCCAAACTAAGTTAACATACTTAGTATCTTATTGTACGCAGGATTAAAGCTTTTGATGCGAGATTAAAGCTTCCGAAGATCAAGATAAACGTCCCCTGTGGATTTCCTTTTTAACAGCAGCTTACTGTTGTTTTCACTCAAAACTCCCTCTGGGTGTCGGTGAATATTAAATCCATTCATCACATTAGTGAATTACGTTTTCGCAGAAGGACTCGCTCCACAGGCTGTTAACATTCTGGTGGTCGGAGTTATATGCCTGAAAATTTCTTCTCATTGGTTTTGAGACACTAAAAGAAGTTGATAAAAAAAAAGGAGTTTGTGCAAAGCTCCAATGAAGAAGCATCTTCTCATGAGAAACATTGCAGTTGAAACGGATGGAGATGTGTCATTTAGTGCCTATTGTATTTTATGGTGTTAAAGTTTAAATCTTTAATTTCTATTTTCATCAATCTAAACTTGGCCTGCGATGGATTGGCGACATGTCCAGGATGTACTCCACCCCTCGCCTGATGGCTGCTTGAGATTGGGTCAAGCACCCCTTGTTACCCTACAAGGGATAAGCGTGTTGGTTGGTTGGTTGGTTGGTTGGTTGGTTGGTTGGTTGGTTGGATGGATGGATGGATGGATGGATGGATGGATGGATGGATGGATGGATGGATGGATGGATGGATGGATGGATGGATGGATGGATGGATGGATGGATGGATGGATGGATGGATGGATGGATGGATGGATGGATGGATGGATGGATGGATGGATGGATGGATGGATGGATCTGAGCTGTGTTTTCAAAGTGACTGATTAGCAGTTCAGCTAAACTTCTTTAACATAAAACAGCAGTGGACGTGTCCCTACTAAGCTTCTTCTGCTGCAGTTTTAGTCAGACTAAGCTTAGCTTGTAGCTGGAGTGCATTTTTAGCAAAGGGAACCCGGATTACTTCTGCGAGAGACTTATCTATCTGTTAGTAACAGACGAAAGAATCAAGTCATATGTGGCTGAATCTGCTTCTAAACCACCGCTGATTGCTTCATATGTATTTATAAACTTATAGCTTATACTTTTTATGGACACTATCTCCAACAGACTCAGATTTTCTACAGCTACTCCAGTTTATTCTGTAAAGTTTTGACTAAAACAACCTGAAGCTCTTTTGGGTCGGCCTCCTACCTCTCTTGTTCACAAATGCAAAGTAGGATCCAAGAACAGATACACGTGTCTTGCTTGCTTCTCATCCATATGAACATGTGTCGCCTTTCTCCCATTACATGCTTTCCTTATTTTATCCCCTCTTAATTTTTAATGAGTCTATAGTGGAGAGTAAGCGGCTATCACTTCTATCACTGCTCACTGAGCAATAAAGTGAAAAATGCTAAGGAGGGCCTTTTTAAATATGCATGTGGCCTACGTAGAGCTTCAAACACGAGTCCCTTGCGTCTGCTTGAGAATGGTTCTGACAGTACTGCCTTTATGAAAATCTATACTTAGACGAGACCGAGCCAAGCAAACTCATTCTTCGCCAGCTCTCAAGCATTATAAATGAGACAGCCTGGTGTGCTGAAAATTTCCCTGGAAGTCAATACCGAGAACTACATGTTCTTCATCTTTTCACAGACAGGGCCTTGAAATCTTGCAAGCGGAGTCAGCTTTTGGGTTGATTTAGCATTCTGCCAAGGTTATGGGATTGATTTCTGAGAGATGCTGCTGTGATTCAAGCAGGGAAGCTGTTGGGTGTGTGTTGAATAGGCTCGCTTCGTGTGCAGCGGCACGCAGTTTGTTTGTGAACACAGTCATGTTTAGCACCCTGTTTGGGGAGGAGGGTGTCTGCATAGCAAACTAAAAATGTAATTTGACAACTGTCAGAGGGATTATCCAACCCTGTTAGGGGATCAGAGCTTAACGAAAGATGCACACCAGCATGCTTGCGGCAGTGGAGAGGGAGTGTGTGGTAAGCTTCATGAACACCCTCTTCCTTCCATACTACTGTACTAGAAAAGTGTTGCAATGCAATTGTATGTAAGATTTGACCTCACACAAAAGATGTGCTGACAGTTTGGAATGGTAATGCATCATATAGCCATGTGCAGTAGAATGACGACTAACCTGTTCTGTCACATATTTCCTTTTAAATGTTAAAAGCAGTTTTCAAAACATCACTGGTGTGAGCTAAGCAACCTGGCCGCAGGTTAAAATTTAATTGCCCCCCTAATTAGACATGTTTTAGGTTAAGAGATTGCAAAAAGCAAAAAGAACCCTGAAAGACAGAACAAGTCAGAAACAAATGCGCAAATAACTTCTGTTTGTCCGGAGAGGCTTATGAAGACATTTCCAAGTGTCATCGTACACTAATTAAGAAAACATTAAACAATGTTCAACTCCAAATGTTCATATTTGTTTGTTGAAGGTGTTACACCTTCAAAGGCATCTGCAGTTCTGAATATGGGGCGGAAGTAACAGAACCATTACACTGAAATGGGACCTTTAAACTAACATGAGTCAGTTGACCTCTTTAGCTGTTTTGGTCTCAAAGCACAATTGATTATAAAACAGCTTTTGTGGAAATTGGTTAAGGCTCCACTGTTAAGATTCTTAATTTATTTGTCAACTGAGTCAGTCAACAAATGAACCATTCAGTCTCCTCTATACCCACTTGGACAAGGCCACCTACTGAATTTTTTGTCTGGTAATTAATTATGTTCTGTAAAAGATTGTATCAGCTTTTCAGTTTCCGTTCCACTTCATAATTATTGAATTCATTCATTTAAAATTTTCAATCAAGATGCATGAAAAAGAAACTTGTTCTCAAGAGGTTATTAACTCCAACAGACTCACATCAGATATAAAAAATTTTATATTATCCTTGCTCTGTTCACTTCTTATTTGCTTGTCAAATAATATCTGCCTCATCAAAGCTAGCTTGACATGGCAGACGCTGTCTGTCTGTTATAGCTGTACTATTTTGATCACAAAAGGTGTAACATTAAATTTTACCTTTATAGAACTCAATTGGTTTAAATACTGCTTTCTGTTGTGCTGGTGTATCTTAGTCACGATAAAGTTGTCTGTGCTCAAGGACGACACTTTGTTATAAGTTTTTTCTCTGAACACCGTGTGCACATGGGAAAGTTTCACTCCTGAATAATAAAACTTAAATGCTTACATAAAGTCAATGAAGCATCATTCATCTATTGTCTATACCCACTTATCCTGACAGGGACACAGAGTGCCTATCTCCATCTCTCATTGGGCGAGTGGCGGGGTACACCATGCACAGGTTGCAAGTTCATCGCAGACAAAACAACATAAATAAGATTAAGAGAGTAAATATATGTGGTGTCATTACTGTCTACACTCATCTCAAGAGAATTTGTAGAATTACACGGATGATGCCTTCCTCATTGGGCGGAATAAGTAGAAACAAAAAGGTAGATTATAAGACCTTTTTTGAGAGGCTCTCTGCTTTACTGTAGGTCTAAGGTTTATTGGCCCGTCTTTTTCCGAACCCTTGAAACATGGCAGAACTGCGAACCCACACAGACATGGCCGACTAAACTGAAAGGAAGACACCATCAAATAGAGGCAGGGCCAGGAGGGCCATGATAACTCTGGAGATGCAGCAGAAAACCATAACTCTCTAGGAAATAAAAGTTTTTTTTGTTTTTTTTATTTTGTTTGTGATATCTTGAGGGAAAACTACTAATCTCTTTACTCTGGAGATTTTTCCATTTCTTATTCTCTCTCCTCCATTTTCCAGCTCTGTTTACGGAAGTTCCTCGTGACGTTACGACACAGATCGGTGAAGACGTGGAGATGGCTTGCTCCTTCCATGGGGCGGGCTCTCCCTCATTCTCCCTGGAGATCCAGTGGTGGTACATCAGGAACCACAAAGACTCTCCAGGGCTGGCCTCACAAATCTCAAACACAGTAAGCTAAATGGCATTACACGTCTTCCTTACTTCTTTGTCTGAACAAAGATTTTCAATCTTCAGAGATACATGAAAAGCAAAAATTTACATTTTAAAGTTGAAATACTGTCAACGAGTAATTCACAGATGCCAGAAGCTACTTTCTCATTGTGATTCATGACTGAATTGAATAGGTTTTCAAAGTCTCTTGAAAGTCCTCATTGAGGGGCATCATCAAACTCAATATTGTGAGCTGCGTTATCTCTAACAGGTACTAACGGGCCTAAGGTTGTAAAAATTCTTATCTTGGACCCTTTTGATTCTGAGTAAACGAGCCCCTCTAAACACCTCCTACCTTCTTGAGCTGTTGCCACTCCAGCTGAATACAAACTATCTCCAAGAGAGAAAACATTTTGAGGACTGGTAGAGCTGAGCATAAAGCTGACTATGTATCAGTCAAAGTGAAATGTAATATTAGCCATGGCAGACAGCCCCTGGCATTAAAACGAAGATATAATTGCTGATTAGCATTTGCCAGCGCGAGGGGAAACAGGTTGACTTCCTCCCATTGGGTGGTGGTGGTGGGGTTGGGGGGACTCAGGCTCCCCTGTTGAGCCTCTGGACACCATAATTGGCTCTGAGAAAGAAATAGATTTTCAAAATCTCCCTTTTCTCCATGCATAATTCATACCCATGCCCAAAAGAATACCTCTGTGCAGCCGCATACATAATCGCAAGTTTCCTAGTCGGAAGCTTACGTGCTTGGGGTGCATGTAAGCATATTGCATATTTGTGAGTCTGGACTATATAAGACGTGATGTCAGTGACAGAGAAGGGATATGAAGAACATCATCAGACATGTTTGCTTCATGTTGCTCGCAAAGAAGATGTTTGTAAATTTCCTAAGCTGCTTTCTGTGTCTCTGTGCAGGTTGGGACTCTCGAGGAAATGCCGAAAGATGCCACCAAAATTAGTGTAAGCAAGATTTGCAAGCACAACAACTCAACTTTTGAAAAATGATTCAAACCCACTAAAGCCTTTTTTTAAATTGTCATATCACAGCCACAAACTTCAAGTGCCACATTGCTAAGAGGAAAGAAAATGTTGTTGCTCTGAAATACTATATATTTTATAAATAAGAATTTGAAGTGTGCTTTACTCTATGCTTAATAGAACGACTATTCACTAGTGTTACAGTAGAGTGTTTCTCTGTTGCAGCTTTACACATATGGTATTCCAATTCTTCTGTTAAAATTCTGAAGTTCGCTTAAAATTGCTGGAGAGTATCTGTTAACTTTCATTTTCAAGCCTGATCACATACTCAATTAGCTCATTATTTTTTTTACCCCCTAAATATATAGCAAAAACTTGCATTCTGGTCTTGAATGACCAGAGCACCATCTTTCACACGTTTACTGAGTAAAACTGCAAACAGGACCAGTTATAGTTTTCTTTTAACAATGGCTTTATTCTTGTATTTAATCTGCAAAGGATCTGCCCAAGTATTAGTTGTCCTGTTGACAGATTCTCACACCTGAGCTGTGGATCTCTGCAGCTGCTCTAGAGTTGCTATGGACCTCTTGACTGCCTCTCTGATTATTGCTCTCCTTTTTCTGGCCTTTTGGTTTAGGTAGATGGACATGTCTTGCTAGGTTTGTCGTTGTGCCACGTTCAAAATTTGGGGTGCAATTTTGTAGCTTTACTTGCCTTTAAACTTCTCCACAGCTTTATGCTTGACCTTTATGCTGTCATCATTTGTATTCATGGCATTGTCTCTGAAGACCTCTGTCTATGAGCAGCTTGCTGATTCACCTATTTACTAATGTTCTGAGGAATGTGAGTCCAAGATATTTTCAGAAAATTATCCTAGTCGCAGAAGCATAAATCTAAGATTTTACAAAGAATATGCAGCTTAAGTTGATGAAATTCTTAATTTACAGATTATTTGTATAGATTGCTTGGGTCCTTTATTGTGACATTTCATGTAATTTCCAGCAGTATTTCGTTTAAGACACTCTGCCTCTGTTGGCGACAGGTGGTAAAAGTGGCTGGCAGCAACATCTCCCACAAACTCCGTCTCTCCGGTGTGAAACCAGCAGACGAGGGCACGTACGAGTGCCACGTCATCGACCACAGCGGCCCTGTGGAGCAGCGCTACCGTGTCCAGGCCTACCTCCGAGTGGAGCCGGACAGGCTTCCGGAGTCTGACGACGCTCAGCTGCAGGAACTCGAATACCCCTCAAGGGGGAGCCGCTTGCAGCAGAGCAACGACCGGGAACTGAGGAAGAGATCAGCTCACACTATTCCTGACTGCAGGGGCCGCTGTGTCCTTTAAAGTGGGAATTGTGTCTGTCTGCATGTTCCTCTGTTAGAACCACTGGTGTTGTATTAGTTACCACATTAGTGGCTCTTTATTTCTTGAAGGATATTCTGTGCTTAATGATTTGACTTTTTGCTTTATCTTGTTGCTTGGAAGCCAGTGTTGGTGGATGCTATTTAAAGGGTTTTGTGTACCAGTACATTTTTTGTTCTTGTTGTTCTTTTTTTTTATGTGCTTTTTGCTTTAAAATTATGTGAACAGTAACTGCAAGAAATGAATAAAGTGAACTTGTTTTCTGCTATTTTATGATGAAAAACAGCAATGCAGAAATGATTAATGCAGTTACAGGAAATGGAGTTGGAACCAGACATTACAAACCTTCTATAAAAAGACACATAACTACTTATTTCTGATAGTCGGGCATTAAATCAGACTAAATCTTTCTGGTTTTGAAAGATTTAGTATTTTTACTTAAGTTGTCTTTGACTGAAACACAACGGGATTATCAGTGTTACAGTAAAAATGCTTTTAAAAAGAAAGTATATTTATTTTGTTCTTCCGGGAAATAAGAATGAGTCACAGTCAATTTAGAGTAAACCGTTTATCTTTTGACTTTTAATCCAGATATATGTCCTCTAATCACATGGGGTTTTAAAATCAGTTTTTACGTATCAAGCTGACCATAAGCACTTTACTGTCAGTAATGTTATGGCTGCTATTATTCACAGTATCAATTTGTGTCTTAACAGAGCATGTAATTTTATGCTCGACTTGAATTGTGTTATTTGTGCTGCTGCTATTTTTTTCTGTAAATACATTATTCAAAAATGTTATTTTCTCTTCTTGTTTGGTGATCTTGCTTGGTTCCTGCTTAATTAAATGATAAATAAGAAATCTGAAGTTAGCTATCTATTGTTGAGGGTTACGGATAGAAGCTACGGCAACATAATAGTGACAGAAATCTTGACTGTAAATGAATTGCTCGATTAGTGGCTAATAAAGGCACCCCCTTTTATCTGCTTTGGATAGTGTGGGTTTGACTTTACTGATATTTACCTACATGCATTTTATTGCACAAATTGCATCACAGAAACTATATGGGAAAATGTTCCAGATTGTCGTTTGCTGCCAGCTCCTGACTGACAGGAGCAAGTTCTCCATGCTACTTTTCAACACTGAGTTCATAATTTTGACCAGCAGAGAGCAGCACTGTTTAAGATATACACATATGTATATAAAAGCACCAGGCAACACAGAAATGCTGCTGCAGATGTACTGTCGGAAATAACAAAAAATATTACAGAGTGCTGATATAACATTATTTTAACTCACTTAAACTGAAGGGTATATGTTCCAGGAAAACCAGTGTTCACTGGGAAGTGCTCATAATTGTACTACTGCACTAAATGTCCTGCTGGCATCAACGGGGTTCTGGTTTGGTTACTGATACTTAATGTGTGATTTGAGTTAACTTAATGGAACTATATAGAAAATGGAACTACTGGTTCTTAATGGCATTCCTTTCATTAACGCCAACCTCATTGAGGCTTATCTTTAATTACTGAATAGTTTCCAGTTTGTTTAGTCTGACTTGATTTTTTAATTTCGGAATAAGAAATGACTTTTCAGAGTCCATAAAAACAGCTGAAGTCCTTTAATTAAGTGCTGACCAAAAATCTACCTTAGTGAGACTTCAGTGTCTTCAGTGAGACAAAAGTATGAACCACATATATGGTCCTTATTTGATCGCCATAGGAGTATTCCTCGTGAAATGCTTTGTTGTCTGAATGTCTTTTTCCTCGATAAAGTCTTTGGTGAAGCCATTTCTCCCCTCTGCCCTATATGTCCAGTGGTGCTGCATCTTTCTTTCTTTCCTAACCAAAGTCTGATAGCAGAAGATGGCTACTCACGGTGAGCCTGGTTCTACTGGCTCTACAGTAGCCAGTAGAACCATGGTTAAATTAAATTAACCTCCATGTTGCCATATGCTTGCCCTAGAAAATTAATGATTTGATGCAATTAGCTGGGCTGCCTTGGACAGAATCGAATCTGTGTAATGTGATGTGTGATGAGCAAAGGAAGAATTAAAAATTCCAGTTGGAATTGGAAAGCCACTTAAAATTGGGAGTGGTGGGAAGGTGGAGCAACTATTTGAAGAGCATATTCCTCTAAAATTAAAGTCACGCATCGTCCCATTAGATGATGATGATTCGTGTTTATTTCACTGTTCCCGATACATGATCAAAGCGTATATACATCAGATGCTGCAACAGTTATCACTCTTTGTAAAATCGTGTTCAGGCTCTCACAATTCTTTATTTGTTGTAGACAGGAGTTTTATTGTAGAACTTTTATTAAAAAGTCCTATTAGCAACTGAAGTGATGCTAATCATCGCTTCAGATTGTGAGAAGAATACAAATGGAGTTTAAAATATATGCGTTGATTAACAAAGTTCTCTGCTAACTTATAGTATTTTTTCTCACAACAGGAAGCTTAAATGAGTGACAGAAACAAGAACAGAAGAGGAAGAAAATATGAGAATAAAAGCTGTTTTTAAGTCGGTAGAAATAAAAGTGTACATTTGCTTGGAAAAGCATGATGGAAAAACAGATGGGATATGTTTCCACCTTCAGGTCTATATTGTACTTCATTTTCCAATAATGACATTCCTGTAGCCCTTGACGTGACACAACTTGTTGCTATCAAAGTCGACGACCAGTTTTCTCAAGCCAGAATGGGTCGGAGTGAAGTAGATTTTGACTTTGGCGTCTTCCCCTGGTCCCACCGTGCAGCCCAACCTGGAAGGTAAATATTTAAGTATTAGCCTACTTCTCTGAAAGCCGCTTGGAGGCTTTGTCAAGATCCTCAGATTGCATAAACATTTCACAGATAAATCACTGCAGTCACAGAACTCTTTGCTTATGGCTATCTATGGAGGTAATGCAGCCAGAGCAGCAGTGTTTGAGCTGCTCTAGACAGAAATCAAACTGCAAGGATTATTTCTAATATCCTGTCTACACAAATTGTGTGTAAACAGGAGATCACTTTAGGTGTACTGGAAATCTGGCAACCTCTCGGAGATGATGTTTCCTCCAGTGAGGTTGGCCCCCTCAATGCTGAAGCAGCAGTTGTCCAGCGGCTCTGGCAGAGGGTTCTGGAGGCTGATCTCTGCGGCCAGCTTCCGGTTCTCCTTCGGTTCACCCAGGATCTGTAGGGAACAACCACATTAGCCTGATTAAAGTCTTGCAACATTGCAACTAAGAACTTTGGTGTATTTTGTTGGGATTTTATGTGATAAACCAACACAACGTAATAAGTAAGTGTGAAGTGGATTTAAAAATCTTAAAATGAGATGCTCATTTGTATTCAACTCGCTTTACTTTGTGGTCCACGAATCAAAATCCACTGCAACCAGCTGCCTTCTGATCTGCATGTTTTTTTTAATGGCCCAGTCAAAGTTCACCTAAATTGAATCGAGAATTTGTAAAATTTTAGAACTATGTATTTTCCTTCTTCATCTCCACAATTGAAATCTACAAGCTGAGGTATGTTTACAAGCAATACAGAGCAGCCTTAAAAATGTTTATCTGCAGAAGGTGACCTAAAAAAGCAAAAGGAGACGAGAAGCACCAAAGAAGGAAAGGACTGCTTTACAGCAGTTGCATTGCAGCTGTGTGAGAAGTCAGAAGGACAAAAGATAAATTTTAATTCCTCAATGGTGTAGCTCTCAGCTTGTGTCTCTGAAGTTTCTAACATCTTCCTCAGCTGTGGCTGTGTGTGTGTGTTATGTGTCTCTGAGCGTGACACTTCTGGGCAATCAAACCGAATACCTGATATTTACAGCGTATTTACTCTGGCTTCTTACACGGTCATCGCCAGGTCAAACTTCCACCAACACAGAGCTGCGTATTCACCATTCAGCTCTTAAACACGGCATTGAAAGCTTATCTTTGCAATTTAACTCTGACTGATTTGACAAATTCTGCACTCACTCTGACTTTGATTTCAGGATTGTCCAGTACGATGTTTCTCATCGCCAGCTTGGCCTCTCCTGTGGAGTAGTCGTGCAGTAAAGCTGCCAGGCGAATCAAGTTGTCCTCTGTGACTTGGCCCCCATACTTTGAGTAATTCAGCCTTAGTGGAACTCGCCTCTCTGGAGTGTCGCACACAAAAGCATTTTTGACAGAATTAGAACAAGCATCATTTCAGAGATGTCCCTGTCCAGACGGTGGCGTGACTCACCTGCACCTGGTGGGAGCTGAACATTCAGCAGGTCTTTGAAACCACAATTTCCCCCCAAAAACCCATTGTAGGACACAGCGCAGGACCCAAACACCAGGCGACACTTCCTCTCTCCCTCTGTGTTGTTAGTGACAACAGCAAACACGTCAAAGTCGCAGCCCTTCCTCATGTCGGGCGTAACTTTGATGGTGAGGTGAAGACCCGGGTCTGGGTTCTCTTGGAGAAGCTTGTTTTGGTGGTTGGCTTTTGTGAATGCTTCGCGCTCTTCATCAGATCCTGGGAACGTGGAAGCACAATACACTGACTCTCGGGGAGAATTTGTAGTTTAGGTGGTCAAAAAAAAAAAAAAATGAAAGCTTTAACAGCATTTGATTTGACTGTTTCCAGCAGGCAAACACATTTAGAAAAATTTAAATTATGCATGCAACAGATGAAAAAATGCTTTGTATTTTCAATAATTACACTTCATCTACTCCAAGGAAAACTAAGCCAAAAAATAACAGGAGGTGAGATTTTCTAATTACATTCATTCAACAGAAGTTAAGCGTTTAAATGCGCCAAATGCTTGCGCAGATTGTTAAAACACAGCTGTCTTCTTTATGACCCAATTGGTCTCTCACAACATGGCGCAACAAGTTGGTCCAATGTTTCTCATACAACGTCTTCACTGAGCTTTGCGTGCGTTTGTTTAAAGACGGCCCTCTCTAAAGTACAGACTGATACTTTCAGTTGGGTGAGGTTTGAACTTCGGCCATCTCGATGACTTGATTTGTTTTCCTTTTTGCACCACCGTAGTGGACATTTGTGCCTTCGCTTGGGTTAATCGTTCTGCTCCAGGCTTCAGCTTTTGATAACATCCAGCTGTCGGACAGATGACCTCACATTTCACCGAGGAACTTTCCTGCATAGAGGAGTTCATACTTAACAATAACCTCCAACTTATATAAATGGACTATGTGGCTGCAAATCTACCAAATGTACTGACAGTTGGTATGAGGCGTTTGTGGACACGTGCTGTAGAAATGTAGAAATGTGGGGACCGTGGGAAGCTAATGATGCCTGCACAGTTTGAGCTGCCACTCTGAGATCTTTAAGTAAGCATGTCTCAGAGTATTACACAGTTTCACCTCGGTGTGAACTTGCTCATATGTCATTTTTTGAGTGGGTTTTGGCAAACGTGTAAATTTTTCCACTTGTGAAAGACCTTCCTTTCTATAAGAGGGATGGATTTCAAATTCTTTTCAAATGACCTTGCAACCCCTACGGGATTTATGGGCTGCAGCAGATGCTTCCCTGTGAAAACTCCTCAACTAATTTTACGTTATCATTGTGTTAATCCACATTCCTGAACATCTGCATTAATAGTCACACAGGCTGTTAAGTCCACTTAATAGGTATATCTATATTAAAACTTACTAATTATTTTGAAAGCAGTGAGAGGAGACATAGATTTCTTGACATTGTTACATTTAAGAGTATTTTCTTAAAGATATCTACATCCTAAAATAAGGTGTTACAATTTTAATGTTTATGATGCATTTTAATCACATTTAATTCCTGATTTTACAAAGGGGGCATTTATATTTTAGCATAGGCTAGTTAGAATAGCTTTGTTCACCTAAATAACTTAAACCATCATTTGAAATCTACATTTTTTTATTTTCTCTAGTTATCTTTTGATTACTAGATTTTACTTAATTGTGTTTGTTGATTTTAAACATTTAAGAGTAATAACTATTCTAGAAGAGAGAAAATCCATATTGGAGCAAATATTTTTTGTACACAAAAAAGTGCAAAAATTAACAGCTCTTATCTTTTAACTACCATTTTTGTTGCACAAGTGAAAATCTAATGGTAATGTAGTGCTTGGCCATTAAAATATTCAATAAAGGAAGAGTGACTTGCATCTACCCAATGATATTTAATATGAATGGCCTGAGTGCAAATCAGCCTACAAAATAAAATTTATTAGAGTTTAAAGTCTAATAGTTTAATTGTTAATGAGATAATTAAACTATCAACACATGTCTTGATTGGAATATATAATAAATCATTATATCACCAAAAATCTTTTGTTTCATGCAGTTTCATTAATTTTCTTATTCATAGCGTACTGCAAAAATTGATTTTATATGATTTTAAATGTTAATTTTCTTACAAATTATGCATATTTCTTTTTAATTATAATTTTTTTTATTTTACTTTTGCTTTTAATGATTGACACATTTAAATAATTGAGAATACAATTACTTACCTGTCTTTTATAAGTATATCTACGTATTCTAACAATGACGTACAAAATAATAATTTTTACATGTTATGAGTAATACGTTGTGGTACCTTCCGGGTACTTGTAGAGGTGAGTGATGTCCTCTCTGCTGTCACTGCCAACGCTCTTGGTGCTGATCATCTGGCCCACCAGTCCGATTGTGGTAACTTTTGAAGTGCTGCCGTCCTTTTTCTTCATCATTGTGACAACATCAGCGTTGACTTCAGCGAAAACAAACGGGGCGTCGTACTTGAACGCAAGCTCTCCCTCCTTGATGGCCCTGAGAGGGATGGGGCCGCAGCAATACACTCCTAAGACAAAGGGGACAATGTTAGAACTGAAAATGACAGATAATAGTTCTACAAAACATGTATACTTATTTTAAAAGTGTTACCTTCACTCTTCTCCTGGGGAGTGGGGTCACTAGCCTGCCACCCGTCAAAATCAGGCTTGAGGTCAGGTCTGGTCATCCAGCTCTCCACCCAGCAGTGATAATTCCTGGAGATATATTACACAATGTGAGTGCTCATAATACTGCCAATCACTCAGTAAATACAGTCTAAGTAAGGTCTAACCAGATCATTTCTCTGGATTGAATGAGTTCCCCGTTTTCATTGACGTAACGCTCAATCACCAGGTTGCTATTGGTGTCGTGGGCAGACAGATAGTTGGTTATGACTCGGCAAGGAATGCCCAGTGCTCTGGAAACTAAAACAAAGGAAGATCAAGTTTGCTGTTTTTGATTGACAAAAAATAATGAGTCGTTTTCTCTAAACACCCCGCCGTTTCTTACCAGAGCAGGCCACGGCAGCAAACACCCAGCATTGTCCGTAACGAACAGGCTGACAAGACTGAGTGTCCCAATTTCGCAGAATCTCCACGCTGCCACGCCAAAACAAGGGACTGACCCCACCCTCATATCCATCTGTCCATTTTCCCAGCAAGACTCCTTTATCATCATTGCAATTCACCTGGCGGACAACAAAAAAGTTGTGTCTAAAACGTTTTTCGCATGTGAAATGTTAAGACTTGGAGAGGAGTAATTAGTCATACCATGGCACTTAGCACTCGGGTTACGTAAATAGGGTTCCTTCTCCCTGAGTAGTCTTTTCCAGGATTTCGTAAACATTTGGGATTCATGTCCAGAATCCTCAGACAAATATCCAGGATTCCACTTTCGAACTGCAAACACAACAAATGTACTTAATGAGTGTTTGCCTGTGGGAAGGTATGCTGTAAATGTGGGAAAACAAAACCAAGCTGGATATTTTCAAGAAGTGTAAAAGCAGCACAGTTTATGCACACATAAGTTTTGTAGCATTTTAGAAATCCCATAGGTTATCTTATAAGAGCATATTTTCCTCTTATCATAATGACTCTTATGGAAACTCATTCAACACTCTGACAAAACTCCTGGCTCATCTGGTTGATTGTTTAGGGTGATAAGGAGAGGTTAACAGAGTCAGTGTTGGTGTTGGTACCTGGCCAAAGTTCCAGGGAGTGGGTATGATGTGTCTGCTGCTGCCTCGAAAGATGATCCCATCCTGAGAAAGCACATACTCTGCCAGATTCTGCTCGTTGTCCATATACACTGTATCCGCTGTTGCCAAGACACAGCACAAACAGTGTCCCAAGGTGAGTTCAAACTGGCGGACTTTTGTTTTAAACAAATTCCTAAGATGCTTCACTGCAGCTTATTATCGATCAATGCACCAAGTTTTGGCAATTATTATTATTTTTTTATGATTTATTATCCCTTCTTCTTGTTAACTCTAATCCTTAACACACACACTGGTGTGAAACATGATAATCTAAGCTCTTGTTAGCTCCACTAGATCCCCTGCTTGACAGACATGTCCTCCCTATGCAGGCATGTTTACCCACCTGGACACCAGGGATTAAACAAGAGAATGAACTCAATCTTCTCTGATTGGCTCAGAGTAAGGGTGTAGCGGCCAATCGGAGCTTTGGGAGACGAGCAGATGGACAGGGCCACCATGTCTCCAGGGGGGCTGGTTACTGTAGCGCTCCAGGTGGAAGTGTCGAGGCTAGAAGAGAGACCAAAACTGGCCCTGGTACCATACTGCTCAGAGGGCTGAGGACCTGAAAGCAACCAAGGAAACAGTTAATTAGAAAGAAGAAAGCAAATCTTTCAAACTTGTTTGCAACTTTAACAGACAAGCTCCTGAATGTAAAGCGTGTGTGCTGTAAGGTTTCTCCATAATGTTCATCGGTGGGTGTGGGGAACCACAGACCCGTTCACATGGAGTTGGTTTTTAAGTAACCCATGACATTTAAGAGACTGTAAGCCATGTTTAGGGGGCATGTATATATTTAAGTCTACAATTACGAACCTGTTTGATTTCAAACTATTGAAAATAAATTCTAACTTGTGCCTTGCAGTTTTGCAACATAAAACTATGTGTTGTGTATTACATGCAGGAATAAAAGGCCAAATTTAACATAATATCTGTGTCCATGATGAGAGAGTATAAATACGAATATTTTTAGAGTTAATGCACATTTGATTAAGGTTTTTAGGTTTAAAGCATCTGTAACTGTTCGGACATACATTTACAGCACAGAGGTGCCATAAATAATCAATAAATGCTTACCCACTAAACTTCAGAGAACTTTGGAAAATTTTCCAGCAGTTTTGTCAACTAAAACAACTTCGGCTTTGCATTGTGATATTCTTTCTGTCTTGAATGGAAAAGCCAACTTGAATCCATCCGAATACGGCTGCGTTTTAAGGCCTGATAGCATTATCTGTGATTATACACACACTTCCCTTCCGACCAGCAACATTTCCTGATATCGCTGTTGAATTGGGTGGTTTGCAGCTGTTGCCTTATCGGGCTTTTTGCAAGAGACAGATAGGTTTTTGTTTTTTATTCAGAAGACCAATGCAATGTAAGAGCTACACTTTCCAACAATAACAGAAGAGCCTGATTACAGTCACACACAAAAAATGCAGGAGGGCTTGACTTCAGCAGAGGAAGTACAGCACAAGGCACTGAAGATGGAACGCAAACACATTCAGAAGCACCTCTCATGTTTGGACTAGAATGCTTCCTGCTGCTGCTCCCTTTCCCTCTTCATATTTGAACAGGTTGCAAAGGAAATTAACATAAACAAACACACCCAGCAATGAGTGGGCGAGTGCACTCACTTCCCGAATGAGAGGAAGTAACCTCGATGCTTTTTCACCAGAGAGGAATACACTTGTACAATCCATAATTTAAATTAATCCATTCATTTTTTCTTAAATGAACAGGAACTGTTTAAAGTGAAAGACTGCACCTGTTTCTGCGATGCAGTCAAGAGAGCTGATGCCCGGCTGGTAGCTCCCAGACCGAAGGTACAGGCTGATGGTGAACGGCTGGCCTCTCCGGACGATGAGCCGATCCACTCCGTTGAGGTCGGTGCGATGGTCCGTGTTGTTGAACAAGCACTCCAGGTTCCAGCGCTCAATGTCCAGAGCTTAAAATAAAGCAAACAGCCCCATCAGTAGCTTAAAGAGAATGTCTTATTACTATAAAATTGTAAAAACATATACTAAACAGTGGCTTTTATCTGGTTCTATCATATTCTAAGAATATTTCTGGTCTTTTTTTTGTTTGTTTTAAATTAAGCCAAATTTTGTTTTTCTATTGACACGCTGTTGTTGTGATGTCCTTTAATTTACCTCATATAATAACACATAAAAATTTTTGTTGTAAAGTCAGTATGTTATTTAAAAGTCATAAACTTTATTGAGCACCAGTACGTAAACCAGTCACAACGCTGCCGCTAAATGCATCTGGCTGTGGTGGATGTGAAGTTTCTAAGTGGACTTAGTGGATAGAAAAGGACTCTGACTTTGAACGTGACATGGTTGTTTTTTTTTCCAGATAAGCTGTTTTGAGTGCTTCAGGAACTATTGATCTGCTGGGATTTTCACTCACTACCATCTGTGGAGTTTTCAGAAAATGGTGACTTAGATTTTGAGGGATGTTTTCTTAAGAGATCTTTTTAGCACCACAGGCTGCCTGAGTATTATTGTTGCTGACCATGTCTATGTCGGTCCAAAAGAGCATATATTACATATATAATAGTACAAGAAAATTGCATCCTAGATGTGCAGCAAACAATGTAAAGTTAGCTTGTCAATATGATCAATGCCAGAAAAAACATAAGGCAGTTTTGAAGACAAAAGGCAGCCCAGGAAAGGAGTATATTCTTAGAAAAAAAAATCATAAACTTTAGTTCTATAATGTAGAATCCTTATTACTTAGAGGAGTACTGTCCTGATGAGTACGGTTCATATAACTCATTGTCACTCCCATTTATCGTTGCTGTTAATTCATAACAATCTTTTCTAATTTAGACATTATATGGTTGCATGTTAGGATTTAGTGTGAGCTCTTCAGATCAGATACATAACCACCAGCTTGTTCGGTTATTTACTATTCATTAAGATCATTTAGTTTCTGCTTGATTCAATAGAAGCTAAACACAGACAGTGTCTTCCTTCTCCAGGGACCTCGCTATAGCACACAGAGTCCCACCCTAAGGATAGTTGTATAAACAAGAGACTACAGTTCTCTTGTGCAACACCTCCACAGATGGAGATGCATGTCAGAAGGCTAGACTTTCCCCACTTACTAAAACCCAGTGCAATGATATTCCCTTGAAGTCCCTATTATGATGTCAAGCATGGGCTAGACTTAGTTGCACAAAGATTTAGCTACAAATGCTTCCTGCTGCTTTACGTAAGTTAATTAAGAAACATTTCTGGGAAGTAGTCAGTGTTTAATCTTGGCCAAAAACAAATACACACAGGATGGTGTTGGTACAATGTTCCAGATCAGGGGGCTTCAACATTTTCCCTTCCGCCCCCAGGAAGACCAAACTGATGGAGAGACAAAGCAAGAACCCTTAATGACCCTTAGTATATTTAGACTAGATTTAGTACTAAACCAAACATTTAACAGAGTGGACAGGTTTCTGAACACTTAATGTGTGCATTTGAGTAAAATACATTATTTCATGCCTCCTTTTGTCAACTTGTTATTTCTTGTGGCCATGTTAATGTCTATTTGAAGACATAACTTTGAAAAGATACATAAAAAAAACCCTCTGGTAATGAGAAACTGTATCACTTCTCCATCAAAACCTCAGTGCCCCACTTGGAGATGTGACTCTTACACTGAAGACTTATTTTCTGGATCATTGACCAGTGGGGGAAACGTGGGCCGCCTCTTTTTATGAATTTCAAGCTTTTAAAAAGTGAGCACATTTTTTAATCTGAGCTTCTGTAGATTGTGATTAATTTCAGAATTTTAATGGGAAATGAACTTAAATTTAATCGGAAATTTAGGTTTTCATAATTTAAACTGACTACTTTACTCGCCCACCAATGATAATGTTAATATTTCTTTCTTTTTTCTTTTTTTTTTTCTTGTTGTCAATTGGTCTGCTTTAGAAACAGAAAACTCTTTTCTGAGCAAATTTATGACTTGGTAAGTGTACCCATGTTGTCCATTGGTGGTTGATAATTTCCACCACAGGACATGATTGTCTTTCCTGTGTGTCCCTGTAATAACATGATGATCTATCCTGACTCTCACTCATTAACTATTGGAGACATACAAAAAAAACCCTCCCCCCTTCACCCAAATGACTCTGGAAACATTAAGTTGCTATAGAACGTTACCCGTACAAGCACTTTGTATTGTCTTGTTGCTGAAAATGTGCTATATAAATAAAATTACCTTTACCTTTACCTTTTCAACCCACTTTTCTGTAGCCTCACGTTTAAACATGAACCATGTTAACCCATAATCCAACACTTTAATGTTAAATCCAACCAGAACTAGATTGGTCCATGTTTGACCCAAAAGTAGGTTAACATGCTATATTGTGTTATTTTTTCTTACCTCATAGTTTAAGAGTGTGATGCTCAATTAATAACATATGAAGGAATGCCCAAGATGTCTGAAAAAGGAATGAGAAACAGATGCCCAACTTTCTGAAGAGATTTATGTCCATTGTTGGTAATTAAGAAGAAAAAGCACAACACAAAGCGAGCGCTGGCTGCCAGATGGTGCACATTTGAGATTCAAAGTGGAACCTTATGCATCCTTGACTTGCAGCTGAATCTGTAGGGATACCTCACTACCAGAACGGATTATCCAAGGAGAGATTCCTGAGATTCCCCACCTTTTTTCTCTGTGTGCCTGCGCCTCACTTGTCGCTCCTTAAACCCTGACCCCACAGCACAAAAGGGACTCTGTCATCAGCAACACTTGGTTCAGTATGAGCATTAAAGGGAAATTAAATAAAGATGACCTAACATGGTAGCAAGGACCAAAAACACTATTTTAGTCCAGGAAACACAAACAAGCAAACTCTCTGATGTGAATGAAGTTTTCAGTCTCACAGGTAACACCCACTCAGACTCCAGGTCTACACCACAGGCGCTTTTTAAAATAAAAATGAATGCTTCATTCGTGTGGAAAACATGTGTCACTTGTGATGGCCTTAGGCTGTTTAGCAATAATTTGTTGACTGAAAATGTGTTGCGGAGGTGGAAATAAGTGTACAAATAGGAAATAAAACTGCTTTTCAGAAGTTCTCTGGGGACAACATGAAAAACACCATGTAGCTTCGACAAAAAAGCATCCAGAGCTCTATGAGACAGTTATTTACTTCTGGCTCCAGCTTGACGTCAGGGTGAAAATACAAACATGGAGCGGCAGCTCAGAGCTGCACCTGTTTTCAGAGGCTATTATAATCTCAGAGCAGCTGTTGTCTACTTAAACATCAAGCTGAAATATTTGTTATGCTTTCATGTCAGCAAGACCTTTCCTTCTGGCTGAGTGATGCTGGACTGGACCATACAGAATGTGTTTGATGCTTGATGACAATAAGATGGCTTTGTGAGTGTTTAGGCCACCGGCAAACTTAAACACACCGTTTTATGTCACAAGAGTAGAGGTGAATGATGTGGATTTAAATTTTTACCATGATGTGCTGTGTTACTGTTACGCTAATGATGAAAATATTGATGAAAACAATTTATTGCTCATTTATTGCTTATTTTGTGGGTGACTGTTTGGCTGTGAATGCATGGCAGAGCATTCAAAGCACCACAAACACAAATCCTGCTCTCAAAAAAACATTCATCTTTGAAATAGTCTTTTTCAGATCTGGACAAAGATCTGAAGGAAAGCCCATGATCTAACTTCATTTGATCATGTTTTAGAATTTAATATTTATCAACGCTCTGGAGATAATAGTAATATTTAAATTTCTGATAATATTGTCAGTTTTGGAGGGTTTTAACAACATTAATTGGAATTTATTGAGACAACAATAAATCAAAAATTATTATGATGATGATAGGAAATTTCTCCTGATAAATGATAAACAATATGACAAATGTCCACCAAGTGTTCATCTAGTATTACAGTACATATGTTGTAAGTGGCCATTTCAAAAGTGTGACTTGCACAAGAAATCAAAAACCAAAAACGTTAGTAATGAATAAAATATCCATCCATCCATCCATCCATCCATCCATCCATCCATCCATCCATCCATCCATCCATCCATCCATCCATCCATCCATCCATCCATCCATCCATCCATCCATCCATCCATCCATCCATCCATCCATCCATCCATCCATCCATCCATCCATCCATCCATCCATCCATCCCTTTTCTTTACACCCTTGTCCCTAGTGGAGTTGGGAGAGGTGTTGGTGCCCATCTCCAGCTAACGTTCTGGGCGAGAGGTAGGGTCACCCTGGACAGGTCGCCAGTCTGTCACAGGAATAAAATATTACATTTTAAAAAAAAAACTAAGTCTGAGATTGCTGTTTTCTTATATTTATTTTCTAGTATGAAGCAGAGTTCTCTCTTTTAATTATTGCTGGATTTTGCTCCACAACTGCTTGTGGTGCCTGTTTGGTTTCTGCTCACTGGAAATGTTTGCATTACTTCATTTAAACTGTTTGCAAACAGCAACAGTGGTTTATTTTGTACAACAATGAGAATATTCGAGGCGTAGTGACGACTCACTGTGAGATGACTGAGACAGAAAAGGAGGGTGGACTCAAGGGTGCACACTACCAGTCAAAAATATTTACTACTTGCAGGAAGCAGAAAGTGGGGGGAGAGCCAGCAGGGTTACAGCCCAACTTTGAACAAGACGACTCAAAGAGTGACGTTACACAAGTCCAGGCAATAAGAAACTTTTCTCTAAACAAATGTTCTCAAATGTGCTTTTAATCATAAAGGAAAACAGAAATAAAAGATAACAGTTCAACTTGAGCAACTCAAGTCACACACTACAAGAAACGTCTTCGCATGCAGCACAGCTACAGGCTGCAGGAGTTTAGAAAATTTGCAGTTTAAAGCCATCAGGCTGTTGCCTGTCTAACTCTTTATTGAGCATTTTCTCATATTCATAGATAATTATTATCATTACGTAGAGCGAAAACCACACATCTAGATACCCCACAAAATATGTTTTCCCCTAATGTTGATGTTTTAGATTAATTAGTTTTACCAAAATAATTTATATTGGCCTAATACTGAAAAATAAATGAGACTGAATTTTAAAAAAAAGAAAGAAAGACAATAAAGATTCGCAAATTTCCATAAGACGACTATGTCTGTGAACAATTTGGGAAATCCAGATGATGATGATGTCATGGCACTGTAAGCTTCTAATAGGCTATTTCGCAATAATGAAGTTTATTGGATGTGGACGTATTTACGGTTTGCAAACAGAAATATTTGTAATTCTACTGATCCAAACTAATCTGATTTCATATCGGGTAGTGAGAAAACAAAAATGTGCTTATAACTAGTCTGTAAAATCTGACTTAAACTGGGAAGTTTCTTACTTATAAAACATGATCTGTTTTCTGCTAATAATAAGTTTAAGTACATTTTTCTTTCAAACATAAAAGGTTCATATCGATCTGAAAACGTTCGCATCAAACCTAAACGCGCTTACACTGTCAATCAAGACGTCATTAAACGACAAAAAGTATGTCAGCGGTGCCAAGAATCAACCAATCAGCGTTTGCTTGTAAGCTTACGTTGCTTTCAAACAGTAAAACAAACTCGTTCAAGCAATCTAGGCTTGTGGCATCACTTTCTAACAACCAGATTAAGTTAGATTTAACCAAAGCGTCCAGATGCATTTCCTTACCTTGCGCCATGACTGCTGCGGTGCTTTTCAAGGTTTGAGGTTCTGTTTGAATGAATGTCTTGCTCAGTGCAGAAAGCGATGCCTCTCTGCTGTTATCTCGGTCTTATATTTAACCCTCCTTGTACCAGTCAGAGAAAGTGGGTGTGACACGATCCTCATTAAACCAGAGGTGGAGAGAGAGAGAGAGAAAAAAAACACGACCCGAGGCGAGACTTGGCTGTATTGCGCGCACAAACTGTATGCAATAGTGATTCGCTCACCTCCTTCCCCGTCAGATACAGTAAAATCTGTCAAATGTTTTTTTCCCCTGGAAGCTTCAATGCACTTTTTGACAAACACTCACTTGGGCCGTTTCTGCATCATCCAGAAATTAAACATGAATGAGCACATAATAATTAAAAATGGGATATGTGATTTCTTTCTAAGCCTCTTGTTCCTCAAAGATTTATACTCGAAATGTGTTTAAAGTTGCTTTATATTTTTGAAAGAAAAGCATTTTTGTTACAATCTTATATAAAGTGCCACAACTTTACTTTTTTCACGTTACAACCTGAAACAAGAGATTTTGTTTTGACAGATCAAAGCAAAAATATCTGTAAAGTACAAATATCGCCGTTTTTTCCTAATTTTATTAGGAATCTGGAAAGTGCGCCATGCGTTTGTTTTTATACAAATGCAACCATAGTTTCTCAGCCGCATCGACATGGATGGATTTTGCGAAACTACAATGGAAACACTTTTTTTTTTGCATCACGAATCACGTGATCAACACCCGGACGTTACTGTCGGAAATGATGAAGAGGAAGACAGGAAGTATTAGGATGATTATTAGTTGTTGTTTTTTTGTCGCTGGTTGCACCAGACCTCTCACAGCACTGCACAGATTATAAAAACGTGTGTGTCATTCATGCGTGTTGTTTCCAAATCTCTTCTGTAAAATCACTGACTACAATTTCCCCAAAAGGCCGCATAGGTAGCCATTCCCATGTGCAAGGGGTTTGTGGTTCCAACGCCGGAATAAGGCCTTGCCTCACTACAACACAAAAGCCATATCCTTGATGGTATGATGGGCATTCGCAAGTTCATTATATAACCATCTAAACAGATGAACATGTGAACAAAACTTATATATTTCTGTTTGCTATGGCTTTTGGTTTTGGTGAATCACCCTAAGAGTACATTATGTAGGCACAACTGGATTTAACAGGTTTTGTTTGTTTGTTTATTTGCTTTTCATTTTAATTTTACCCATAAAATAATCTTTTTTTTTTCTTGTGTAGCACTTCCTTTTATTTGTTAAATTATCTACTATCACAATGTTTCAATTAGCAGATTCTGTAGACAGAAAGCAAACATGAAAACATTCCTTCACTTCATTTGCAAAACATGTTCAATAAGTAAAAATAGTTTCTTCTGAGGATTGTGCAGCGCATTATTTTTCTTTTTCATGTGAGTATGTGTAAGGTATGTAAAGTATGTGTTTTGCTCTCTGTGTGAGCATTTTGGCCTTAAAGTTGGCCTTTATGCTGAGGAATGTCAAGAAGACCAAAGATCAGACCAAAATAAGACAGTGAGGATTTTGTTTTCTGTTACTTGGATGATCTGGATTGCTCATGAAATTTACAGAACGCAAAAAGAAAAACAGAGATAATTTGGAAATATGCACATGTATTTATTCATATCCCTTGAACAATATTTTTTCTTGAGATTTTCTGTGATAGGCCAACATAAGGCATTGTGATTCAATAATTCATTTGTGATTTGTGTTAGTAGTTTTTTTCCCCTTTTATTTATGCAGTGTGTTCTACCACATTAAATAATAAACATCATTCACTAAAATATGTGGTTCTAATTTGACAAATTGTGAAAAAGTTGAAGGAGTTTGAATATTATTACAAGGCACTGACCGACTACATCAGACATTGTCAAAACTTCTTTTTTACATTTAATGGAGCATTATTCTCACAGCACCAGATTTAGAAGATATTTGTGGGAAAACCAATAATTCCCATTATTTTGCTGTCATGAATGTGCTGATGCTTTGAAGTAGATAATATGGTCTCTCTTGTTTAATGAGATCATAAGTCTAAAGATATTTTATTGTATATGGATTGATACTACTAATAATACAATTTTGCAGTCAACTCAAGCTGTCTGCCATATTGATCCTCTCATCAATAAGGCCGTCTATGAGTTTCCTGAATCACTCAAAATGTCTTTTTGAATCTATACACCTTGATTTACATCTATATTTCATTATATACACCTAGTTGTTGGACTAAAATAGAGAAAATGTTTTGCAAACCATAAACTGCTTCTTGTTTTTTCTTAAATCTGTAATAAGTGTAGAATATTCCAGTCCATGTTTTACTAATCTATAGAATGTGATTAGCATGTTTCTCTAATTCAAAGGTCTTAATTCCAAAAATTGCATAAAAGATCCTTCCTGTTTGTTTTGTTTTTTTAATAGAATAAATGCTTCTTCAGTATGTTTTATACCAAATGTCAGTCTATGATGTCTTTTTGTCAGGTCTACCAACACAATAGGGACATTGAAAAATTACTTATTTCAAATGTCTCAAATGTATAAACAACATCTCAAACTTAAAGCACTAAACTTCTTGCAATGGGCTCATAACAACACAGGGATGTGAAAAGCATTTTAGATTTCTTATTTCTTCTGTTTTTAACTTTGTCACACTTAAAGTTTTTATGTCATCAAATACAATTTCGTATCAGACAAATGAAGTAGGAAATAAAGTAGGAAACTGACAGCACAATTTCTCTTAAGTCATGACTTAAGAGAAATTTCTGGAGTGTTTCAACGTCACAAAATGTCATTACATCCCTATTAATTATTGTTCATGTTGAAACTGAAAAAATAAAGAGACTCAACCCTGGCTGATACAAAAATGTTATTTTTATTACAAAACACTGAAATGCAAACACAAAAAACTTTGTGGGAATATTTTTTGTGATATAAAAAGCCAACACATTATGCACTACCTACTAGTAATGCAGTTTAAATGGGCTGAAAATGGAAATACTTTCAAAATAAAAGCAATTTTATATCAAATGTTAAAGACCAAGTTATAATATTTATGCCAACAGAATTATTACACAAACAAGACTTTTTTTTATTATTACATGTTTTCAAGCCACTGTGCAAGCAACTGCAGCACTGCAATACGATAACCTGATTGCATTAATTTTATGATCTACATCTAAACATATCTGATTAGAACAACTAGAAATCACATGGCTTTATTTTATGTAAAGTCATACTGTATGCATTTCAAAATCAAATTTCTCTCAGATTAATTAAGATACATTTCTAAGTGATTGCTTCAGTGGTGATATAAAAAAATGCTTTTATATATAAAAAAAAACTATTTACAAACTTGTAACAGAATATAGAAACAGCTGGAAACGATGGTATGCTCCACATGGACTTGCAAGTCAACTGGAACATCCTCTGAAGTCGAACTTCCAACTCAAATATTTGAGGTTACACACTAACCCAAGCTCCAAATGCAAAACGATTGGTACACTTATAAAGCATAAAAGTTGCAGTAGTAAATAAATTGCGTCCATTGTTTTGTATCTCGTTAAATCAGTTGGATATATAACAGTGTCCAACATCTATTTGTGAACGCATCCCTTTAGTGCGTGAATGAATAAAACACAAAGAAATACTTATTTGTCATCCGTAATAGTAATAGTGGTTAACCTGATCACTGAGTACAATAATTAACGGTTCCCACTGGTTCTCCATCTTGCGGTGAGGTGTAAAGTCCTTCCTGGATCCAACTTCCAAGGCTCATGGGTGCAGCAAAAACAACTTTATTCAGGGCTGAAGACCTTCAGTGAGCGTTTATTTGTTTTTAACTTCTGGAGAAAAATGAAACATAAAAAATACAACCAAAAAAAATTATTTATTTATGTAAAATTTAAAGTGCAAATAATAGTTTAATTCCTGTCGTTTGTGTTCCAGTGGCAACAATTTGATCTCCAGAGAAGATTTTTTAGTGTTTTGAAGAGTCAAAGGATTCAGCTGATAAAGATTTTCTCGTGTCTGGATCATCAACAGAAGCCAAATCCAATCAGCTGGCGGCTCTCTGTGCTGCTATTTGATCACTTTAGCGACACATTAATTGACCTCTTGGGTCAGCTGATGCTTATATAATTAAAATAGTTTCAATGTGACGGCAACGTCAAAGCAAAAGTAAAACAATGCATATTTTACATCCATCAGAATATACATAGTAAACTACACATAAACAGACTTAATTTCCTCTCCTTCAGACCAAAGCAGCATTTTGTTGAATACACCAACACACTTGTCAAGACAGGGGACGGTGTGACGGCAGTTTCAAGTATCATTTCTATGCTATACTTACTTTAAACTGTACCGCATCTCACAGATCAAACCTCTGTAGACTTTCCAGCGCTTGTGCTTTCAGCCTGAAAGATTCATAATTAAATTTTAATTACGCCATCTTTTAAACTGTGCATTTAACAATATAGACACTGCAGGCAAATGCATTTCATTGTATTGTTTTAAACCATCTGCAGAGTAAGTTAAAGGCGTCACACCTTGCTGTCAGGCAGATCCTCGGTCTGATGCTGCTGCTGGAGTTTCATCCTGGGTGCTGCTGGTGATGGGCTGCTCACTGCAGATTCTTGCAGAGCGTCTGGGCTTTGGGAAACGGACAAAGCTTCGGTGGAACGAGCAGATCCGACTTCTTTCAAGGTGATGATTGAGGCGCAGACAGAAGAGCTGTCGTCCATCTCTCCCGCAGTGGAGCGGCAGCTGTGACTGCAACTGCTGAAACCGCTCACGCTCTCTCCCGACGACTCGGAGCTGTCCACTGGAGGACGGAGAAACACGTGGAGGAGTTCAACGACCGCATTGGTTTTACTTTGGGGTTAGCAAAACCTTCTACCGTGACAGAAACAAGTTGTGCAAAGGAAAATCCTTGCCTTTGTACTAGAAGTAATAATCCAGATATTAAGATTGCTAATGTTGTAAAGGAAATGTGAATCCTGCTTTCTTCAAATTTTCACTCACATAATAAGTTCTGATTTCCATTCTCCCGGTACATTTCATCCTCTTCTAGAGATCCAGGAGGCGATACGTATCCCACAAGCCCCTCTGAGACCACCCTTCGCTTTGGTCCACCACCAACAAATTCAATAGGGGGCATGGAACCGCGACCAGAGGAAGAGGAGGAAGAGGAGCTGCTGCCTGAACCAACAGATTTCGGTCGTCCCTCCAGAAGCCCACCCTGTGAGGCCGACGACCCCAACGAGGACAGCGCCTTGTTTTCTGCAGGGACAATGGAAATTATGTTTTCATCAGCGGCAGGATGACCAGATGTATAAACCTGGTTATGATTTTAAAAAAAAGCTCACCCCTTCCTAACAGAACATAGTTTACAGCTCTGTCACTGATAGCCGCTTCGCTGGGCTGGATGTCCATGAAGGGTTTGTTTCCAATACCCAGGAAGACTCTCTCCTGCATACGGACCTCTGAACAGACAAGACAAATGTGAATGGACAAAGATTTAAAACTAATAAGGAAGCGTAACTTTATCTCATAAAAACTGCAATTGTAAAACCACTGAAATAAATGTACACTGACTTGCAGATGTATGATCTCATTAAAACAAAATTCTAAAAATACAAACTGTTTGACATGCAAAAACATTTATGTTCCCAACAATTCCTTAAAATTGATATAAATGAGATCTTTTAATAAAATCTTTCTAGGAAGTTTCTGTTTTTTTTTTTTTGTTCTGTGATAGAAACGTGACTTTTCCAGAGTCTGCCCCAACTCTTGCCCAACTCTAGCCACTAAGCTGGATAAAGAGCTGTATTTATCTTTTCACACCATGAGCAGAAGAGTATTAAAAAAATTTCTTCAAACCTCACCATTAGTGACCTGCAGCTCTCAGCGTCAGTCCCCAGATATATTGTACAATGGGAAATGGCCAAATATCCCTGTTTCTGTTTTCTGCAGCCTTATGAAATGTCGTTTAGAAAGACTATATACAGTCCCATTCGCAGAATGGAGTTGTACAAAATACTGAAGAAACGTGGCAATAAATGAGCCACAAGTATGTTAGTTTAAAACAACAAATTCATAAACCTGGATCTCTCAATACTTATTGAGGGTTTTATATGAAAGGTTGATTTGTTTCAGAAATTTTCAGTGTGATGTTAAGCAACTTCAAGAAAATGTTTAAAGATTTTTACTGATACAAAAAGGAGTTTCAATGCATGTGGCTAATACTACAACTCTTACTAAATGAATTCCCCATATAGAATCGCTTTGCGAATCAAAGTGCGTTTATATTTGTACCTCTATTGTGTATGGCCTGCTCCCACAGGATCCGCTCAAGGTCTTTGGTCCAGGCCTCCTTCGCTTCCCGGCATCCAGCTTGCAGTGTGTATGTGTCTTGGCTTTTCCTCTTTCGGAACCAGATCTCGAAACACAAGCCGCTGTCACCGCTGTTCTGCGTCATGCCGATGTCAGACGTCTGAATGCAAGAGAAGGACAACATGGTTTCTTTAAGATCGGTGCTCCAAACGCAGCAAAGCAGTTCCAGGAGCAGGAGGAAACACCAAACGTGCGTAAAATGTTTCCTTTCTTTGTGTAGAAAGGAAGAGACAGAAAAAGAAACAAAAACATTGCATTTTTCTGTCAGTTTTATTTGTTTATTTTTGTTATTTAAAGTTTATTCAGAAATCTTTAAGGGATCATTATCATTAAGTTAAAATAAAAAAGGGACAGTTGTTGAAGATGCATCTGATCAGCTTAGTCAATTTTATCCGTTACATAAATGCTCCTTGTCAGCATGTCAGGAAGTGTTTCTAAATCTTGAACTTTCTAAATGTGTTTTTTTTTTTTTGTTTTTGTGTTTTTTTCTGCAGGGTCATGTTTGTGAATGGACGTGCTGAACTAAATGGTTACCTTGAAGGACTGTTTGTAGATGTATGTGTCATTTCCCACATCCGTCTTTCTGGTCTTGCTGAAGAGAACGAGGTCTTGAAAGAGGAAAATGTGACGGAGACATTTCTTCTTCCTGAAAGTTACCAAGAACTCATCCTGGCGTATCAACTGACCTTGCTCTTTCAGATTGACCTGAGCACACACAAGAGGACGTGTGGTCATTTAAAGTGAAAACAGTTTTTCAAAGGAAGCTTCATTTCGTTTACTATGCAGTCTCTGCTGGAATATCAGCGATTGCGCCTGAAAGGTTAAAATGGACAGAAGTCAGCATAAAAAACCCCAGAGGTTTCTTATTATCTCTGACACAGAGCGTCTGTTTGCCATTAAAGAAATAACGGCATTCCTTTAGGTTCAGCTCCATTCCTGCCGCTGTTGCTCACCAGATAATGGAGCTTCATCATACGCCACACAGCAAAGATCGGGGAAAAGTTCAGGAGAGATTGATGATCTGTCATTGTTTCTAACTCACCTCCCTCCCTGTACATGTCAGGATAACTAACCTCACCAAACCAATGAAAGATGAATTTTCATATTATCAATAAAGTCGCCTTCTTGCGTCTTAAAGTGTAGTGATGCCAATGCATCACTAAGTGCTGTAAAATTGCCCAACACCACAGGGAACGGATTCGCGTCTGGAATTCTCCATCTTGTATTTGTTGCTGTGTTCGCTGAGTGTGATTTTAAAAGCACATAAAGGAAATACAAAACTTTAATCTTGCTTGATATTGTTTTGACGCTAAATTAAAATGACCACCGCTTCCCCGCTTACATCACATTGGCGGATGGCGTCCATGGCCAGCAGATTGTTGCCGTGGCGAAGCTGGAAGTGGATGACTTCCAGAGCTGCCTTGATCTCGGCGACCTCTTTCGTTTGCTCCGGTCCACACTCCCTCATCACGTCCTGCAGCAGCAAGCTGTACTTACTGATGCGCTGCACAGGCTTCAGCAAGTAGGACCATAAGTCCATTTTATCCCCCAGCTTTAGCTGCTTTTGCTGAATGACGCAACAGAAACAAAGCAACATTGTGGTTAGAGTGCAGATGTGGTACGAAATGGTGAATGAAGGTTGTTGGGTTGAATTTACTGACAATCGAGTTATACATGTATTTGTTTTAAGTGGGTTAAAACTCAGTCTATCAGTCAGTTTAAACCCATAAAGTAAACTTATGAAGTTATGATGTAAATGGTTTGAATCTTTATACAGTGCTTTGCAACAATTTTCTTACCTGTTCATTTTATTTAGTTTAATAATTTTACAGCTAAAGACCCCAATGGTGTGCACTCTTTTTGGTGATACACCAACAAAACATAGTGCACAGCAGAAGAACAACAAACGAATGTTCCAACAAAAACCATGTAAGAACATGAATGGAGAAAACAGCTGCAACGTTTCGGTCAAAGCGCCCTCATGCTTTAGAACTGCCCAAAGTTCAAAATTGAATTCAAGACTCGAAAACATTCACTGTTGCTAACCATCCAATCTGCCTGAGTCTGAGCTATTTTGAAAATAAATATGGAACACATTTCAGCCAATATTTTTGCAGAGTCATAGATGTGCAACTGAAAATGTAGCAAAAGTATCAACTCAGTCGGGTTTAATGTAAATGGACAACACAACTGTCAGATTAGTATTTTGTAAAACCTGGCGTAATTTTCCTTCAACTTCAAAATCGTGCACCGCTTTTGTTTTGGATTATCTAAGAAAATACCAATAAGTTCCAGGAAGTGACAACATATAAACCAGGCTAAGGGATAAAATAACTTTCATGTTTTCTTCCCTGCTACAGAAAATAACAAAATTATTTTTGGAATCAAGAAAAAAAACGGGTTCTCACCTTAAAAAAACTTTTTCCATGATTGGTAAGAAGAGAGTCAGACTGAGGTTTGTTTTTGCTGTAAAGGGCATACAAAGCAAAACTCTCTCTCTGAAAAAAGGGAACAAATGAACACCATCAATCATCATCACCTTTAAAACTAACTTGTGTCAGAATGTAAAACGCAAAGCATTTTTGAGAACAATATGTCGCACTTCTGTTAGTCAAACACTTACTCCCGTTCTGTTAAGAAATTTACTCGTTTAAATTGTTAAAAAAAAAACACAGACATGTTTGGAAGCAGCAGACGTATTCTCAGTTCTTCAGCTATGAAACATCTGGAATGGTTTTCACTGGAACTGATTACGGTCAATTATCCAAATTTAAGGTCAGAACTGAAAAATCGTGACTCTACACTGAATCAAATCTGCCAAATTACAGCTGGCTCAGACAAAATCTTGATTAGGGTCGTAATAAATGGGATCTTAGCTGCACACGGTGCAAAGGAAAGCAATTCAGGAAGCAGTTCAGGAGCTCACATGACGCAAAAAGCAGCGCCCGACTCTGTACGGCTCCTTCACGCAGCTCTCCAATTCGTCCGAGAAATAGTGGCGGTGAAAGTCGTGGAGCTTTTCCAAATTCCCGAAAATGCTGCCCCTCTGGCCCCGGAGGTCCTGCGGGACGTCTGCTCTCTCCAGCTCGGGAAAGTAGTGCTCTCTGACGTAACCCAGAGCTTTGACATACTCCCGCTCTGTGGACAGGAGCTCCTCCAAGATCTTCTGGACTTTCCTGTTCCAAGAGGAGGAAATGAAAAATGCAAAGTTACTGATTTTATAAAATTGTGCTTTTCATTAGCTATGCGTACCACATAATTTCTTCCTTTGATCCATGCGAATATTTCTTTTACATCTTTGCAGCTGAAACCACACACCGGCACAGAAAGGACACAACAGGTTTCCTCATTGTCTGACATTTGATTAGATCAATTAGGATAAATCAAATATTTTTACTTGCTGAATGCCAGAATAATGAGCCTTTTTATTTTTTTATTTTTTTTATTATTACTTTTTTTACTTGTCCAAACTAAGAGGTTTTAATACTTTTTTCAGAGCATTTCGTAGAGCTGGTTTTTGTGATGGCCCTTCCAAAACATTGACTTTATTGTCCTTAAGCCACTTTGTAAATAATCTGATCAGTTGCTTAGGGACATTGTCCAGTTGGCAAAGTATTTGCACCCAAACATCAACTTCATGGCTGATGTTGCTTCAACATTTCCACACAACATTCATTCATCATGATGTGATCTAATCTCAATTGGAAAAAAAGAAAAAAATCATTACCAATCCCTCCTGCAGCAAAACACCCAAAAAAACAAGACGCTACCACCCAGACCAGTGTGGAAAAAATATGGGGCTGATACAAAACATTAATACTACTGTCAATATTTTTCATTGAATCTTATTCTGAGTTACTATATTTTGGGGGGATACAATGGGGGATACAATGGATACAATAGTACAATTGATACAACATTGTTACAACATTGTAAGTTAGCAACTTACAATGTTGCTAATATTGTAAGCAACATACTGTTGAGATGATATTTTGTTTTGAAAATTTCCCTCTTCTTCCCCCAAATCTGTTATTATTGTCACATAGGGGAGGATAGAGCACATCACCCAGTGCTAAAGTTCCCTGTAGGTCAGAGAATAGACTTTAAAATACTGCTAGTTTATAAAACACAAAACGGTTTAGCACCACAATGCATTAAAGATCTGTTGTTGTTGTATCGACCCACCAGACCTCTCAGGTCTTCTGGTTCTGGTTCTGCTCTGCATCCCCAGAACCAGAACCAAACATGGAGAAGCAGCATTCAGCTTCCATGCACCACAAATCTGGAACAAACTTCCAGAAAACTGTAAAGCGAAACACTGAGTGCCTTAAAAATCAAGACTGTTTATAGTTGCTTTTGTACCATAATAAATGAAACACCAACCACCAGTTTGATGTGTAATGATGACACTTGGAAAAATATAACGTTTCAGCTTTTGATTTTTGTGCGTTTATGATGTAAAGCACTTTGAACTGCCTCGCTGCTGAAATGTGCTATACAAATAAAATTTGATTGATTGCTTGATTGATTACGATCAAAACTGATTCATTTCTGTTTCCAGAGACCACAGGACAAAACTCCAAGTCTTTCACTTGACTAGTTTGAACAGCTTCAATGAATAAACATAACATCTGAAAATTGTACCCAGGAATAAACCAGACTTCTGCTTGAGGTGTTGCCTAAAAGTAAATGAGTCAGATGTTGACATTTAACATATCAGACGTTCACCAAAACATCTAAACGCCCAGTCTTCTTGGTCCAACAACCTTGTCAGACAGCACAAAAAACTGAATGTGTCATTTAAAAAAACAATTCAATTAGAACATTTAATTTCAACTCTAAGGTGGAAAACTATGATTTTACGGAAATAAAGGCTTGAAAGCAGTCTGTGTGTTTATATGTGATGTGCTTTATTTAGTGGATTAAGTTACTGAAATAAATAAACTTTTAAATGATATTCTAATTTACTGAATATGAGTCTATGTGATTGCATTTGCTGTTTTTCATTTCCAGTCCTCCAGTTTCCTTTAGAAACCGAAGAAGGGAGGATTACTTACAAAATGTTGCTTTCTGCTGGTGTGAGTAATGTCTCTGAAGTCCTTAAATCCTCCGGACTTCGGGTGGGGATGGTACCGTCCTTCCCCTCCCCTTGTTTACCGTCTCTTTTCGACTCACAGCTCAGGTTGTCTGGCTGTACGCCCTCCTGATGTAAAGTCTGCAGCTTTTGGGTGGGCTGCAGATTCTGATCCAGGGAGTGTTTCCTGCCGTGGCAGTGTTTGTGACTTGGAGGGAAGAAGCCAGAGATACTCGTCTCATACGAGCCCTCGCTCAGAGACCGACCCAGAGTCTGATGGGCCGGGAAATCCCTTCTTTCTGCACTGCTGAGATCTGCAATGCTGTGGTGCTCTTTCGACTTGCATTGGCTCGCTGCGTGAAAATCACCAGTTTGTGAGAAAGCAGAAGTATTCTCTGAGTTTTTGCGTTGTGCTTCAAGTAATTCTTTCTTAATGCTGAGGTCAGATTCACAGTTGTGCTTTGAGAATGCCGCGGAGACGGCTTCTCCCTGACATTTCGCAGTGCTGACGACGTCCACGTGAGTGCTCTGCTGTGGGATGTGTGCGCTCCGAGCCTCCCCCGGCTCATTCCTTCTCCCCTCCCTCTCCTTTTCTTCCTGCTCCCCCAGAGGGTTTGCAGCTGTGGTCTGCTGGGTCGGGTTTTTTTCTGCGCCTTTGTGCTTCTCCTGCATCTCGTCAAGACGCTGCTTGACTTCCTGGCTCTGGATCCAGGCTGCATTCCAGGCTCTCAGCATCCCGGAGGCCTCTACTCCCATGGCACAGGCCTTAGCCCTCAGAGCCTGGAAGTGTGGGGCGGAAAATTCACCGGCTAATCTCTCTCTTTGCATTTGAAGTGTGTTTAGGGTCTGAGATGAGCAACATCCTCCTTCGACCTGATCCAAAAGGCTACGGCATTCTTTAGCCCAGTCTGTTGCCTGTAAATATGAAACAAAACTGGTAAAGTTTTGCAGAGGCCCAGTGAGAAGAAATATACAAAGAAATATACTAAAGATTTATAAAGCTACAAACCTGTTTACAAAACCTGAACAAATGCACGACTGACATTAAATCTTTCTGCCTTTGTTCCGCCCGCAACACAAAGTCTTCTACGTTCGATTTAAAAGTGCCGACCAGTGTCCGAAAAATCTCAGCAGCAGGACTCGAGTTAGTGGTGCCAATGATCTCCTCCGCCTCCTTGATGAGCATCAAGGCATACCGTTGTTTGTCCTGGGACAAATCACATAGCATCAAGGGAAGCAAATGTATTCATTTTCCTGTAGTATTTTCATATTTTCCACCTAGCAACCACAAACCTCAATGTATTTTGTTAGGATTTTTATAACATGAACAACGTAGCGCATAACTTTGAAGTATAATCGAAAGCATATATGGTATTCAATTACTTATTTGTTGTATTAAAACTTACAAGGAACACCCCCCTGCACACACCACCCCTACTATAACTACATACTAAAATCTGAAAGTATGCCTTTTGTCAGCCTCTCTCGTATCTAATAGCCGGTGATTCCAGCATCATCCTTTGGGGATGTTTTTCCTTCTACTGGGATGAAAACAATCACTGGACGAAGCCCCACTTCCAGTTTGCCACAAGACATGTTGCAGTAGATGGATGAAACTAAATGCAGAGAAATTTGGCAAAAAACAAAACAAAACAAAACAAGACAGAAAAAACAATTAATGCTAAAAAGAAAGACTTGAAAAGGGGAGAGCTCCATCTTTCAGCTGAATAATGACCCTAAGCATACCACCAGAGGTACAACGGTTTAGCTCAAATCATATCCATGTGTTAGAATAACGCAGACAAGAACTAAAAAGAAAAAAGTGCTGCCCACTTAATCCCAGCCCCCTTCCCCAGGCTGAGGCACTCTTTCTACATCTGCAAAACTGCTAGTGACATACATCAAAAGTTTTACAGACCCAACAGCAGCATGACATGGTTGTGAATACCGATTCAAGCAGTGGTTGTCACATTTTCATTTGGAAAAAAAAAATGTGAAAAGCTCATTTAATTTCTTTACACTTCACATTTAAGCACTCTTCTGCGCAAGCCTGTTACATAACATTTCAATAAAATACATTGAAGTTTGTGGCTCTAATGCAACAAAATGTAAAAAAAAAAGGTGAAAGGAGTGTGAATACTTTTACCATGCCCTTCAATTAATTCCCCTTGTGCTTTAAAGAGAAAAATGCGCATTCAAATATGGCTGATTGTAACTGGACAGCATTCTTCTTGGTGTGTTAGTGTACCTTGGATTTAGTGAGAAACAGATTGAAGTCTTCCACGGTCTTTTCGCTGCCCACCAGTGTGTCATCTGTTGAGTAAGACTTCTTCAGAATCTGCTCCCCCTCTGTACTGAACCACAACCCCTCCTGGAAGAAGCAAAGCAGGAGTTAAGAGAAGCTGCCTTACAACTTGACTGCTAAAACACATGGTGTATGAAAGAAACAGTTCTGTACGAGCTTCATGTCTGGAAATTTCCACTAATGTGGATTTTTAGTGGATTTTTAGAAGCACAATTCCAAAGAAAGAAAGAGAAAACTGGAGTTACCGAGATGATTTTGGCCTCCGTGTCTCTGTGCCTGAGCAGGTTCTCCAGGTGTTGCAGCGACTCATTTGATTTCATCACCAACATGTGGAGCTTCTCCTCCACTTGGTTGTAAAGACTCGTCGCCAACTCCAAAGCATCTCTGGACAGAAATTGAAAACACAAAAGAAACCTGAACATGAAGTTGATTAAAATGCCCAAAATGTAAAAAGTAGGATTCTTTACACAGTGTCTGAGCTAACTTAATGAAATACTTGATATTAGTTTTTTCGGCTTCCTGTCTGTTCACTAGTAAGTGACTTTTTGAGGCTTAAAAGGATATGTTTTATTGAACACAAAAATATGTTTTCTTTGTTTTGTTTAGTTTTTTTTTCTTTTTAATTGTACAGCATTTTGTGGCTTTTCGCCTGTGTGAGGTACTCACTCACTCCCTCCCTCACCTTTCACTTAGTCACAAATTTCTAAACTTCTGACATGGAAATGAATATTTCTTTTAAGCTACAGGCAGGAACCAAACGGCAAAGCTTTAAAACCAGTACAATGATGCCCTTTAAAGTGGTGTAAAGTAGTACGCTCCATATGGAAATATACCCACAGAGATGAATCCACATAGTCAGCATTTCTACATCCACTATTTCCTCAGAACTCTGTGAGTGTGTAGAAACGGGCCTTAACATATAGCAGCTTCTCCTTTGTTCGTCTTTGCCCATGTTGAGCAATTTAAACGTCGACTCTCGAATCAATCATTGAATGAAAAAGCGTGACTAAGATTTTGGTCAGATGTAGGAAATTTTACGAACAAGACAGCATGTGCACAAGCTCGAATACTGTAACTGAGAAAAGTCTGTAGCTTTGCCGTTTGAGGTTCCTTTATTGCAGCATATAGATTTTGACAACCTGCCAAACAAGAAGTCAAAAGTTCACTCTCGTACCTATAGTCCTCAGACTGCAGAAATCTGAATTCCTCTTTCTTCATCCTCGCCAGTAACGTTCCTCCTTCCTTTTGCAGAGTCACCAGTCTGTCATCTTCCAGAACCTCCTTCATCAGAACCCTCTGCTCCTGAATGCTCTCTTGAACCTCCTGCAGGAACCAGAAAGCGGGCGGTCAAAACGTGAGACCGGATGGAAAAACTAACAGCGTCTTTTACACCGCGAACCTGTCCGACCTCGGCAGAGTCCATTTGTTTCCTTCTGTCCACTCTCTTGATGGCCCGTTGTAACAAGCTGTTGGCCCCTCGCAGGTTTGCCATGAAAGGTACGTGCTTCTGAAACGAATTAAATAAAAGGCAGAAACATGATGTGTAACTATAAAGATGCCACTCAAAGACCAATCGTATAAGATCCAATAATAAACAAGTTCTGTTTATCACCCAAAGCTTACGGCATGTCAGGGAGGAGGTCTCAAACATGCTGTTTAGGTACAGACTGAACACTTTTAATGAGCAGCAGACGACCACACAGAGAACCTCTCTTTGTGTCAAGAACTGGAACAGGAACTAAATATTTTCATCGTGATTGTGAAGCAAACAATTCTGCAACAACTTTGTGATTTTCTCATGTCTATTTGTACCGAAATCTCTGTATAGCGAAGATGAGAAATAATTCTTTGTTACCTTGTTGAATCTAAGGCTCCAACCCCGTGTAATACCCAAAGTGAGACAGGTGAGTGTCAATGCAAAGTCGCAGGTTTCTCTTGTGCACAACGAAACCACAGAAATGTGATCCACAAATGATGTCAAAGAAAGTTGGAGGCAGAAGAAAATGTGCACTCGTATGTGAAATTTGCAACCACAGAAAATATTCACACAAATATCTTCTGAAGCTACATTAAAAACTTCACTCAGTCATCTGAAATAATATTTATGAGTTTGATTTTCTCTATGCTTTATTACTAATCGGATGCTGTTAATAAAAAAAAAAAATGCTCCGTGTCTTTACATAGATCCTCATGCAAACTACCAGCTGTCGAATATTTAACACCACATCGTTATCTAGTCTCTACATTTCATGCTGCGTCAAACAACTTTCAGGCCAGGTGTTGTCGATCTAAAACTGCCAGAGGAAGACTTTATGAATTCCCTTCTGTTTAGATTTGTAATCTCATGCAAAGCGGGAAGCTGGAGCATTCATTGGTTCAAGTGAAGTACAATAAATTGTCCAGATCAAAAATGCGAGCGGAGCCTCTGTAAACATGTGAGCACCAAGACGTTTGTGCTGCTGCAAATGTTTATACGGCGCGAGCTTTGTTTATGCAGAGTGATGATGTTGTACATTTGATCACATCTAATGATGTGAAGCACCTCACAAAAATATTCACACTGACTGAACCTTGCAGAGGTTCAGTCAGTGTGTGAGCTTACATGAGACAACCAAAAATGAGGCAACGTATTCCCACTATGAATAAACCTGCTCTAAGTTCTCAGAGAGATGAAAATTTGCTTAAAAAAAACAGAATCAAGAAGACCAAAGATCAACCCAGACAGCTCAGGAATGAAACTGTGGTAAAGTTTAAAATGGGATTCGAAACACACTCCGAGATACAATAAAATGGTTTCGATCAAAGCCTGTGGCCCAGTCAAAGTCCAGACCTAAATTTAAAAAACAAACAAACAAACAAACAAACAAACAGACAAACAAACAAAAACAACTTTCAATTTAATTTAAGTGAGCTTGAGTTAATTTGCAAAGGCGAACAGGGTGACGTTTTAGTTTCTTGATCTAAAAACATCAGAAAGTGAAAGGACATGTTGCATCCTCTTATCTGTTACTCTGGTGGCATTTTAATGTTAGATTAGTAGCAAATAAAGGTATCTAAAAATGATTTGACCTTTGTTTTAGTGTGATCAAAATTTTCTTCAGATAAACTGAGGTTAACCAGTCCTGATGAGTTTCGAAGGGAAACTTTGTGGCTGGAAATAAAATACCTGATGGAACTGCACCCAGTCCTTGTGATTGTAGGCAAACGTCCCTCCCAGGTCAGAGGTCAGCTGGGGAGCTTCCACTGTTTTGCTGAGAGCTCTCGTCGAAGTGACAACATCCATCTATTAAATAAACAAAAAAAAAAAACACAAAGACTTTGAGGAAGTATGATTCATCTTTTATCTGACTAAAACTTTGAAAGAAACTGATGGGAAGTGAAAGTTGCTGTGACCTCTGACCTGCAGACCCGGCTGCTTCTCCGGCCGGGGACTGCTGTCCTTGTCGATCACCATGACGATGCTGTGAACAGCGTGGAGGGCTTGCTCCTGTTACGGCAGGCGAAAAGTCAAACACAAAACATATAGGGAGAATATGATTTGCATTCACAGAGCATTACTGTATTGTTTAAGATATTTAGACATGACATAATCTTTACATTAAACCACAGTACATGCAAAGTTTATAGCTTTATAGCACATTTAAACCGGGAGTAAACACCCTTCACCCTCAGATCCTGTATCTATGTAGAAAATCAGACAGGGGCTTTGGCAGAAAATGCCTTCCCAGGACTATGAATCTTATCAGACGGCTTTGTGAGCGTGTGCGTGCAGTTTTCATGTTTTAACCTGCGCCATCAGTAGAGCCTTGTAGAGGTGAAGCGGAGGCGGCTTCTTCCTGCCATTAATCACCAGAGTCATTCCCAGCTCTCGGACGTCCTTTCTATGAAAACATTGCATCACGTTAAAGCACACCAGAGCTTGACACAGTATCCATTTTTGTGAATTCTCACTGCAGGCTTGAGCTACTCTAAATTTTTGCATTCCTTTTCTTATTTCCGTCTGACAAGAACCTGCTCAAAAAACAACTATAGGATCTCTCAGTCCCATTCTAGGGATTATTATTATTATTATTATTGGGTTGGAAGTCCCTGCGAAAACTTACTTCCTGTTACCTGTTGTGGGCCTGATGATGTCACACCTATTTTTGTGCTCATTTGTATGCATTAGTTTAATGATGCCATGTGATTTCCCTGCGTTGAATCTGAATCTTTTCCACTCTCACCATGCTATGTGACCTATTCTACTTTGGTCAATCAGATATCCAGGACTCTAGGTGTTGGAGAGAGAGAGAGAAAGACGTGTGCTGCTTTATGACAATTAAATCAAAGAAGAGGAAGAAGTCAAATTACATTTCATGTAAGTTGTATCTACTCAGAATGAATTGACAGGCCAAATTATCAATGTGCCAGATGAAAATCATGTTAGCACGCTAATGTTAGCCTAGCGCTACAGCAGTGTTTCCCAATCCTGGTCCTCAAGACTCATTATCCTGCATAGTTTAGGTCAGTAGTGCCAAAAAAGTCCTGCATGTTTCAGTTCTCTCCCTGGTTTAATGCACCTGGATCAAATGATGGCTAATTAGAAGGCCAAAGAAGAACACTGACATGCTGAAAAGGTTGTTGCTACCACCAGGGAGAGAACTAAAACGTGCAGGATGCCGGCCCTCGAGGACCGACTTTGGTTTAGGTCTTCATCTGTTGCCACAGACCTGACCTAAAAAGAATGGGTAGCTTAAAAGTTTCTGTAGGATTTGATAGCATGCTGAGGAGGTATTCACATACCACTTTTAAGGGCTTCTTTTTGAGCAGGCAAACTATTTTGTGTGAGCTTACATGAGACAAGACTGCTAATTCTGGCAAGACACTACATACCAGACTGCTGGCAGCTGGTCTGGCTGCAGCAGACTGCTGTGGTATGTCTCTTTGCTGCAGACACTGGACGGTCAAAATAGCAAGAGAAAGAGCTTTTGAATCTTAAAAGTCAGCAATAAACCCAGTGTTAACAAGTGATGCTGTTAAAGTTCTTTATGAAAGACAGTTGTGTGGAAACACCGGAAATGTTGGTCATTACTAGATGCTCTCATGGGTTGGATATGGATGACTAAACTTAAAAAATATATATTGCAGAGAAAAGGTTATAAACTAACAACACAACACTGTGTGGCTGGAATGCAATGCCTCTCTTTTGTAAAAATAAATAAATAAATATGCTGGAAGTATTTCTAAATGATGTTCTGCAGCCCTCTTGTGGCTAAATGTGTCACTGCATGATGGTGCAATCCAGTTTTCATTCCTCTCGGCTGAAAAACAAAGGGCTTGAAACCATTTTCCAGTAACTCACACACCGTTTAGGAGATAATTATTAAGGACAGTATGTGACTTGTCTGCTGTACCTTGGTATGGAGTGTAAGTACAGCAGCAATTCACAAATGCTTTCTGCTGACACAAGAGGGGACATCCACTCCTTCCTGTCACCATGGACCTCGACCACCGCCCTGCCATTCCTGTCCCTGCTGCCTGCAAATATAGAATAAGAAAAAAAAAAAAAAAAAAAAAAATATATATATATATATATATATATATATATATATATATTTTTTTTTTTTTTTAAAGAAACACACTGGTTTGTTAAATGCACAATCAAATGGTTGTTAGCTTGGGCTTCTCAGTTTTTACAAAAAGTGAATAAGATAAGAAAATCAACTTGGATTGTTGTCTATTTAATCATTTCATCTACAGTGTTCAAGATGTCTGGGTACATTTAAAGAGAACTTGTCTATCTTATCCGATCACAAAAAATGTACTTTGGTTTCATGTTTTAGAAATAATCTTTACATTTTTTGAGAGACTTATGAGCACAATTTACCTGGTAAACAAATAATGCCCAGTTCCAGCAGACTGCTGATCTTCCTCCAGCAGGATTGTTCTGTTTGTGAACCTGTTGCAGAAGGTTGTTTTTCCACCTTTATGCTGAAAAGTTTGGAACCCAATCCATTTATGCTGGACGTGCTCGAATCTGAATCTGCTGAAAACACAAACAAAACTCTCGGTTTTCAAAACCAGGCACTAATTTTTGCAAAACAGAGAAGCAAGACAGAGTTAAGTAATGAAGCTGTATGCATGGCATGCTTCTTTCCAACGCAATCACGTCTTTCCCCAAAAGGTACTTGGATTTTCCATGTGTGCAAACTGCACATTTAAAAGATTGTGTGAATAGATTTTGACTTTTGTGGTTTTTTCTTTGTGGTCTTTGGGATGTTGTTGAGCAACTTGACTAATTTCCCATCCATCTGAGGTTTGGGATCGATGACTGAAGATCGGACAAAGCTGTTTGTCCCAGCAGAACAGTGATTCCAAATACACACCAAAACAAGAAAAGTCCTGCTAGCATAGGTTTTCTTGAATGGTCCTTACCCTCAAACAATTAAAAATGTATACTGTATATATTATGCTTAACAGATGGAAAGCGGACTCTACTATTCTAGCTGCAACTTAGTCAAAGACACGCAGAAAAGTCTTATGGAGTTAGAGTTATGTGAATACTTAATGTATATTTCAGGGTGTATGTATCATGTGTCATCTGTGGGGATTAGAGGACAGAAACTTAAACTTCCTGTTTCTATGTTTCATTAAAGTGGGAAGCTTTATTTCTTAACTGTGCATGGGAAAGAATGGTTCAAATGAATATTTAAATAACTCAAATTTACACTATATATAGATATAGTGCAAATGTTGAGTGATCCTAAATTTGTACATATTCTTTCTACCAATCCTTCCATATCAACAAGTATTTTTATTTGCGTTTAAACAAAACAAATTCAGCACAGATTCACAGCTTTATATAGACAGTATGTACAAAAATAAATAAATAAATTACAAAGTCTTAGCCTGGCAGCAAAGTGAGACAGACTTCCTAATTGACCTCCTCTCAACAAGGCCCCGTCTATAGTCCCCACTATTTTAATAGTCCATGACAAGCATGTCTCCAGCCAAGACCTCAGCTCGTCCCTCCGAGGGCATTCTTAGACACGAAAACAAGAGAGGAGAGCAGAGAAACTTCCTCCTCGCATGTCATTCTGTCTCCCTAAATTAGACAAATGCCCTGTTTTTTTTTTTCTTTCCACCCACTAGGTTCAGAGCCTCTTTTACTGGGGTGCAGGTTGCTATTTCCGTTCCCTCCCCTGATAAGAGGAATGACGTGAATGTGACCGTCCAGCCAATGATCTCAGACAGAACAGGGGAGATTCCCCGGAGGATGATTGTGCTGAAGTTTGATCTTTGACTTTTGAACCCTTGTTCTGAAGAGTCTTTATGAAGCGTAACCCTCAGAGGAGCCACATTCCCTCAAACACAACAAGGTCACGGTAGAGTTTCTTGCACTCGTTTTTTTTTTTTTTTTTTGCTTGAAAGTTGGGAGATTCTTTGAGCATTGAGAAACACTTCATTATGAATGACTGCCTGGGCATAATGTTAACAATGTGTGGACCGTGTGTGTGTGTGTGCGTGTGTGTGGGCCACTTTCTAAAATGAAATCTGCAGTGAATTAGCCAATGGAGACGATGAAACGTCTCTGCTTACCTTTTTTCAAGCCCTTCAGTCTTTCCACGTTTGAAGCCTCCTGCTCTTCTGCTGTACTATTTTCATGCCGCATTATGCTGGTTAGTGTTTCAGGGCAAACATCACTGTGGCTCCTGTTGTTGATTTTGTACAGGATAGGACTCCCTGTGGGGGTGTCCGACAAAGCAGACATAGATCTCACTTTAACTTTGTGTTTTCCCGATGGTTTTGCAACCTCCCCTTTCTGGCGTGTCTTCAAGCCTCCGTCGGACGTCGCCAAGGACACAACCGATCCTGGATGCTTAAAAAAAGCCTGTCCCAACTGGTGAGAAATTAGTTTACCGTCACTGGGGCTCAGTCCAGAGAAGGGTTTTAAAATCACAGCTGACTCCTTCATCGCGTTTTCTGATTCACAGCTCAAAGGACGGTGACATCCCGCGCTTTCACAGGACTCACTGTCCGTCGCAGGTTCTTGGCAGTGGTTGGATAACTTACACAGGTGGTCTTTTTGACCTTCAAACGCCCCTCCGGGTCTTACATCATCATCCTCAAACAGTCCAACCTCGTCCAAGGCACCTAGGAGGTCCACGCCTCCCCTTTCAAAAGGCACCGGGTTTTTTAGCGCTGCTACATAAGAGTCTCTGTATCTACATTTCAAATCCAGGTCAATAAGATCCTGATCCAGCTGTCTTTGGCCGCATGGCACACAGGGCTCCTCTGCATACTGCAGGGTCTGTCCGCTATTTCCAAGTGGGACGGGTGGCGGCTGTCTCACAGGTTTGGGCAAAACTAAAATAGGTTGAGTTTGTTTATCCACAAATTCCTTCCCTTTCGCAATGTCCACCAAGTCAACATAATCCCCCTCCATTTCTTGATAGGTCAGACTCTCCCAGGTGTTAGGAGAAACCCAGCCCACAGGTTTGTTCATCGGTTTGGACCCTGATCTGGGCGGTCGCCTTTCCATTTTGATGAGCTTTGAGGATGCGTGCGACGGTCTGAGAGATGCTGACATCCTGTCTTCTTGTGGCAACCTCACTGCCTCCACTGGAAGGGTCGATGAATTGAAGTGGGAGGAAGCCGAGACCTTCTTGGTCTGAGGCGCTGCCTCACCACAGGCGGGGACAGCCTTAGGCTTATCTAAAAACTCTGGAATTGAAATTTCAGACCACGGCAACTTGATCACACCTTGATCTGTGCAAAGTAAACAGCGAGACAGAGGAGTCCCGTGGCGTCCTTCATTGATGTCCTGCAGCCACTCCTCGGTGAAGAGGCAGGGGTAGGAAGTCTCAGGGATCGGCGTCTCCTCAACCTCTCGACATCCCTCCTCCAAGAGGCTCTTGAGGACAATCCGGGCCGCTTGGTCACCAAAGGGCTCCACCTGAAGATAGAAGTCTCCAGGACGCAACAGCAAAGGGTTCACAGACGCTAACTGGATGACGGTTTTGTCGTGCAGACAAAGAGGCCAGCCCTCACAGCGGAAAACTACGTCAGAGTATCCAGCCTGGAAAAAAAAAAATATTGTTATTACAGAGTGACAAGGATTTCTATATTTACTCTCTGATACTTTTTATTGCTTATACGAATTAGGAGCTGCAATTTTCATTCAGTTATGCTGTTTATTGGCAATAAGTAGAATTATAAGGGCTTTATAAGGACTATAATAACATGCACTAAAACCAGTAAGGAATCTCAGCATCAGAAGTGCTTAATTTAATTTTATTAAGTCATGTCACTGAACTGTTTGCTGTTATGTTTCTCAAGCATGCAGTCTGTTGTCCACACAATAGAAAATATTAACAAAAACCTATAAAAATACTCTGGATTGAAAAATATCAGTAACCAAACTATGTAAAGTTAGATCTCAACAGCTTCTCTATTAAGTCTCAACTATTTTTGTTAAAACAATTGACAGTCATGGTAAGTTATTTACTTATTGTTTACCCTCTGTAACACAGTAGGGAATCTACACTGAAAATGTACAGTATATTTTCTATGAATTCACACTCACACATGCAGCCTGTTGGACAGACTCCAGCAGGTGTTTGGAGGGAATGAGGAAGTCCAGCAGGCACTGCAGAGCATCGCCGTGGTAACGCTCATCGATGGTACGAAATAGCTGGCAGAGGACGATGGGTGCTGTGACCTCAAAAGGTGGGAAGAGTGCCGACAAGGCACTCTGGATGGACAGGTCCAAGGATTCTGGATTCTGGAAGAAATTCAAAGTTAAAAATTGTTCTTTTCATAATTGCTTTGACTCGGTTATTTCTCAGTCACATGTTAACACAGGCCCAAAAATAAAGACTGCTTGCATATTTTATGTATTTTGCTTTGCAACAACCCAGTTCAGAAAATAAGTCATGGTAAAATAAAAGTACACCTCTTTAAATTGTAAGGCTTTTTTAGGTTTTATTTTTTTGACATATCTAGGGTTTGTTTGCCATTTTCACTAAAGCTCCACATCAGCAGTGTGAGCAGAACACAATCAGCTGTCCAGACTTTTTTCATTTCACTTCCTGGCCCAGACATCCGCTTCTTTCTTTCTTTTTTTTTTCTTTCTTGTTTGGTGCTGAAGTTAGAGGAGAATTTTACAGTCTTGGCTGTCTTGAGCCACTGGATCAGCTCCCTGTGAGATTTACACATCAAAAGGGGAGTAAGAATATGACTTAAAAGAAAAGAAAAAAAAAGACAAAACAAAGGAGAGTCTTTCACCACCAAAGAAGTCTGCAGCGTGAATAGGAGCCAGACATACTGTCTACCCAGAGTAGAATATTTTTAAAATGTAACTCGAAAACAAAGCAGGAAATAGTAAAATAAAAACACTAAAGTTGTACATGATTTAAAGAGAACTGGCACACTGCACACTTTCAAGTTTTACACATTGTGCTATCGTAGAGGCCGAGATCCCAGAGGAATGTGCGGTGATGTGACTGTTTATGTGGGAGTTCACTTATCTCATTCACTGAAAAGGACAAAGATGTTCACACCAAACTACTTTTAGCTAACCACATGTCTAAATTTCTGAGTATTTTATATCAATTGAACGGATTCACAGATAAACTGATTTTGTTAAAACACTAATGGCAAGCATTTAGCTCAGCATCATAAAAATGTATAGCTTTGTCTAAAATGTCAGAATATTATCCTTAAAATGGACATTTTAGGATATTTAAATGAGGTTTATTCAGCATGAATCCCATTTGTTTGGTACCTGATGCCAGTCTTAGAGAGGCCGAGACCACAGAGGACTTTTTGTCCTACATTTTCTGAATAAAAACTTCTCTTTGACTAGCTGTTAACTCTGAGACTAACACATTTTGATTTTCACTTACTGAAGAAAACTACAGGAAATATATAAGCTGCACACTACCTTCAAACAGAGCCTCATATCTGTACTTTTGTTATTATGACATTTCAAAAGTTTGGCAGTCGCATTTTAGAAATTCTGAGCAACTTAACTTCGGTCACATACATTTGCTTTGCTACGCTGCGCACCGAGAAGATCATGAATTACTAAAAAGACTGTCTGTGTCTCCACTTGTGACATTTTCAAAACATTTTAACTGTGACTCATTAAGGAAAGTCCTCATGGTCCAAACAACTCAAAAGTAAATACACTTCAGAGTAAAACAACACATGCTTTGCCAACCTTTGACTCATTGCTGTACTTGCCTGGAGTCTCCTCAAAGAGACTCAGAGCTGGGCAAATAAAGAAGGAAATGGCTGCATGGTTTTCTGCATGAGTACACTTTTGGATGTCATCTTTATCACTTTAGGGAACATGAGCAAGGGAGAAACACAAGACTACTCAAAGCTACGTTTTTTTTTTCCTTTATTATAAATATGATTAAGTATTCCCTGTGTTGCTCTGCTCACTTCTTTTCCGGACCTGGACATGGTTAATTTAAGTTAATGTATTTTCAGCTGACCAGGGTCACCAGATGATCGGGGTGACAGGAGCATCTCTTCTAGTCTCAAATGCCCTCAAAGACTCAGCTGTCTGTGAAACAGTTTTTGGGTCAAGTACTGCACATGGAGCTGGTTTTCACCGTAAGTACGCTTTTTGAGAATTAATCCTCCAAATGTCTGCAAGGTCAAGGTATCAGCAGCAGCCGTGCTATTAGTGAAGAGCGGCCAAGCATGTGGAAACAATTCAGATGAAAGGAGAGTGTCTTTAAAGCATTTCAGTGAACCCATCCCGACAATAAGCTTGGCTTTGAGTTGGGGATGTTTCGAGATCTGCGATTAGATTAGTGAAATAGTCGAGCGCACACACACTTTTGATCCGGCCGTGCAGCCCAGCAGCAGCTACAGTAAAAATAAATCTGGGGCTTGGCATGTCAGCTGGCTGTGAAATGTTCCATGAATTTAGCATTTGGCGCACAAAATTGTAGTTTGTATTTATAAGGACGGGGCTCTTGAAGGTTTAGTCTGCAAATACGTTGAGTCCTTTTTCAAAGTTGTGTTTTCCCTTCTGTGTTTAGAAAGAATGTATACACAAGTCCATTAAGTGTTGGTAAAGCTCAATAACGCGGAAGCCTAAGTGAAGCACTGACGGTTTTCTCCACTTGTGCTATAAAGTAAATGATAAATGATAGTACTCGATATGAAGTAACATGTGACTTAACAGTAGCACACAACGTAACATGATCAGTTCAAAACTTCAAACAGCAAAATTTTGAAATGTTTCTTTCACACAAATAACATGCATTTGAATGAATATATATAAAAGTTAAAAGAGACAAGTGTGCATGAGCACAAAATGAAACACATTAAAAATATTAACTTCTCAATAAATGGAAACAATTAGTATACAAAAACAAACTAAATAAAGCAAGTAAGTTGTGAAACTAATAATCATTAAGTTGACTTGATTTGGTATGGTATCCCTCAGGGTTGTTTGCGTAGCCCATAGCTATTTATACTGTAACAAAACCAGAGTGCATTAAAACATGATCAAAACTTTCTAAGGGCATTTGTAGATGACATTGGTGCAAGATTGTTTTTTGGTGACTAAGAATCATTTTACAGGCAGAAGATCAAACAATTATGGGACTAGTGCTGAGATAGTCACCTGGTGCTAAGTGATGATGAAATGAATAAAATTATCATAATGTGAAAATACTGAGCTTCTGCTAAAATTATACACTTTACATAAGTATACTTATTGATTTGTTGAATGTTTTTTCTATCAGGACTTTATTTTATTTCAGGATTTTAAACAACAGTCCCTTTCAATCCAGATACAGACAAGTCAGTTTTGGTATGAGCAACACATTAAACTGACTATAAATCTATTTGATTTAATTTTGATGTCAATTTGATTACTGGGTGAACTGGAATGAAAGTAAACAACGGAAACGATCACCTCACCCACAGCTTCAAACTCCAATGCCATGAACAAAAAAATAAAAACATAAATTAAACTCATAAGAGAGAAATATTATACTGATGCCAAAGCCTTACAAAAGCATTCAATGAACACCACATAAGAACTGAAACAACTAATAAGTTATATTTACTGCCAAACTGACTGACAACCAAAGTACATCTCACATAAACTAAATAATTATTAATGAATACATAAATGATTATTTGTTTTTATGTGCTACCCAGTCTGGGCAGAACACCAAATGTTGACAGCAGCCTTTACAGAGCACCAATATTTAATTTTACAGTAAAAAAAGTTGAAATTAAAAAGCCAGGTTTAGTCGAATAGCTTGCTTAATTTGAGGATACTACTTTTGGACCCACACCAGGCGATCTATTTATACAAGCAGTTCTCAGTAGCCTGCCGTGTTATTGTAAACCCCCCTGTCCAACAAAGGACCCAGCTTTAAGCCCGGTCCTGGTGAGGCTTGATGGTCCTGAACAGGTCCTGGGGAGCTCAAAGTAAACAGAAAGCACAGCAGCATCAAAGACCTCACACTGGTCAACTCGAAGAACAACTGGCAGAGACAGCAGCATCTGTCTGCACTTTGGACATGAAATGTTGAAAACAAGTGCAAGATGACTTCAGCTGTTGTTTATGGACAATGCAATAACACCTTAAATCTCTCAGCTATGTTTAACATTTGCATTCACAGAGCTGAAACGAGTTAACGCTCACCAGACAGTGCAGGGTCCTTGGATTTAATTCAACATCAATATCTGAGCACTTGCAGTTTTTCTCACTCTGCGCACCTCTGTTAGTCATTGCATTCCTTCGGTTTTCCTGATTGTGTACATCTGTCACAACAGCCTGTGAAACGGAGAGCAGAATCGGTTGGAGGCAGACGGTCGAACGGTAATGCATCACAGCTGTTTAAGACTCGCGTAGCCCTTGAAATATAGGCTCTACTGTACTCTGCACAGCTAACGCCGTGTCCGGGGACATTTCTAATAAAGGACTGCACAAAGATGAGCAGCTCAGCTTGTCACTGAATGTGTTTTATTTCAGTTATTAGACTCTTACATGCTTGCTGTTTTCAGAGACGTTCAGGTCTGTTTTTTTTTTTCTGCATTCATGGAAGTTTAATATCTGTAGTGACTGTAATTAACATTCTCTCAAGGGAAGCCTGCCAGCTTTTGTCTATTATTACTGTAAGCTATGAATGCAAATCATGTACCGTTTTATCCTTTAGCCTAATTTGAATGCTATTTTATGTTAAAAGAAAAATTAGCTGCTATTAATTGCTGCTAATTATTTTAAAAATCAACAAGATACAATACACAGCCCATTATGTGTGCTTAAAAAAATACAGCTACATTTATACCCTCTGATATTGAACTCCTTACTCTTAGTAGAACAATTTGTAATTAGAAATAAATCTGTATTCAAAAACTTGTTGTCAAGTTTAGAAAGTGAATTTGTTCCAAGGTTTCATATAAGCTTGGAAATCAAGAGTGGGGTGCATCGTAATGAGTTAAAAAAAAATGTCCAAAATTATCCAAAGTACTGGAGTCCAGTTTGACATAAATACAAATGGCCAGAAATAAAATATATTTATGAATCACAGTCTGTTTTATGTCCCTAGTGTTGTTACACAAGCCTCCACCAACTCTGTCAGAGATGAGGTTTGAAGTTTTCTCACCAGTCAGCTTTAAAACCTGATTAGTGGTGTGAGTACATGCCTCAAACTTAGTTTTGATCTCTGGCTTTTGTGATTAAGATGTAGTCAGTCTGAACATTATTAAATATATGTCCAAAAGATTACATTTTTTCAATGGTTGCAATTTTCTTTTAAAAGGCATTGATTAAAATCTGTCTACTTCTGTCTTTGTTTTTTCAAAGTGGAGTGTTACAGAGGGAGGTTTCCTCAAGTTGTCCCATTTGCTGAACTGTCAGGTCTAGAGTCCTTCAAAAGGCAACCAAACATGTTAGACGGTCCATGTTGGGAACCCTAGACTAGGATTTTCAACTCAGGTTTTAACATCTAGGTGTTTAATATACCTAAGCTATGTAAGGATCAACGCACAGAGAGGGAACAATTACAATTTTACAAGTAGAAAAAAATTTATTTTGAAATGAAGAGAGATTTTAAAGTCCGGTTTTAGATGTGCACAGTCATCTGGTCTTCTGCGCGATAGTCAAGCCCTGTTTTCTTTTCCATGTAGATTACAAGCACTTGTGTTTAAATCTCATTGCTATATATTGGCAGATAAAACATTTTTGTGATGTTTTATCTAGTGCTCTACATTTATGGTTGGTGGCAGTGTTAGACAAAAAATAATTTGGCCCATTTGTATTCAGTAATGTGTAAGGGCTTGATGGGATCTTGTGCAAAAAGCTCTTGCAATACCGTGACAGTATGGTTCATCAAATTAGTCTCAGGCAGAGCTTTCTCGTTACTACGTTGGCCTTACTTCATCTGATAAAACAGGTGTGAGCTGCAACTACGAGTCTAGTCAAGCTTAAAGGCAAATACTTTAAGTTTGGGGGAAAAAAAAACTGTGACGAGAAGAATCAATTTGCATGAATAAGATAATGTTCACTGCAGCTGCCTCACAAAGTTAGCATGTAATTTAAACAAACATCTCTAGCTAAAATCTAAAATACTTTGTTCAAATCTGTAGTCAATTTTATTCTAAAAAGAGCTTTGTTAAAACACATTCTACTCTCTCGATAAGCATTTTTGGGTTAATGGCATGCACTCTTCATGACGTGAAATATAAACCCCTGTTTTGTTACCGTTGCTAAGATAGCAAAAAAAAAATTTCCGTTACTGGAAGTCATGACTGTGGGTGGTTTGGCTAGTAATATATGAGGTAGAACCTCCTGAGATTTACCGAGCAAAGCTCAGCTGGATCCACTTCAGAAAGTCCAGTCAGCCAAATGAAGGGAGGGAGGTTGACTGTTTTCATGTATCTCAATAGAACAGACTCTACCTTAAAGCAGACATGAACTGTAAGCGTGAACGAATCCATAAAATTTTAAAAGTTTGAGAAAAAGATGTTTGCGAACAGCAAGCGCACTTTGCAATCACAGTCCTAGTTACAGCAGCGTTAGAAATATTAGCAATGTGGGTGTGGAGTCAAGAAAGGAGACAGATTCAAGCACAATCTGGGTTGAGTACTAAACAACAAACAAACTGTAGAGCAGCAAGTCAAATAAAAAAACACAGATTTTACGCAAACAAGGCTGGCAATTCTGAAAAGCATAAATGACACCTCGCAATAAAATCATTTACTACACTAGATGGTGCCACACTGACCCCATTTTATCAGCTCGCTCACTTCGCTGCTGTCTGCGGGCAAAACATCTGAAGACGATACCAAGTTTTCACACAGTCCGTCACCAAGTATCACACACCAATATGCAACTGTTATGAGCACTGCTAAAGTCTGCTAAACAGTGTATTTGAGTTGTTGTACTCTATCAGGATCACTACTTAACTAACTTTTGTTTTTACACTGTCCAGCACATCAGCATAGCCAATGCCATGCTCACAATGACTATTTACTCCCACGGTCAGACACTGAAGAGCATTCAGTCAGGCATAAATCCCAACCTCTATCTGGTTCTGCAGAGGCTGTTGCTTTTGATCAATTTCCAGCCGACCACATTCCCCCGCTGCCTCTGCTTCACATTCACGACACGGGGATTCCCTTTCCTCTTGCTATTGTCCAAAGCAGCCAGTGATTAAACTCTAGAAGGAGCTTCAGGCTCCAGCAAAGGTCATGGTATGACCTAAATGGGCAAGCTAGCATAGACAGGAGGCATTTGTTTTAAAAGTTGGCTTTCTCTTTTTCTTGCCCTCCATTTTAGTCCCCCCCCCCGTCCTTTTGCTAAGTTTGCTAGTGAGCAAATAATTGCAGGTTGGAGCACACCGCCCCAGGCTCAGGCTAAAGAAAGTTTCACCTCATATTTGAGCCACAGTATAAACAACCTGTCAGGCATGCATTGGCAGTGAGTTTTCTTTTTTGTCATTTGCTACAATGAGAAGAAAAACTGCCTAGAACATAAATGTTAAGATGATTGACTTTAATTAAGTTGTAACAGCTCTTGATGTGACATTTTGAAAGGATTTTTGTTTACGTTTTCATGCCGATTGGCTCTTAAAATTCTTTTGAACGGAGTGCGCTCTCATTCCACCTCCAGGCAAAAGTGGCACTTAAGGTAAGATGTGCCGTAAAATACTTGACACCGCCTGGTTTCTCCCTGTCTGGCTTTGTTGACCTGTCCAAAAGCTAACCAGGTCAGCACTAATAAAAAGAATTTGGTAACTGATATGGGTTTTTTATCAGAATATTGTGCCTGCTTTAACTTGCCTTGCTGCTCACTTTGTCAGCCAATAAACAAATTCAGATTTGGAAGTTAGATGTTTTCCCTGGAGCCCAAAGTTGAACTTGAAGCTTCATTTTGCTTTGGACTCTGAAGTTCTTCCCTTGTGTGATTTCCCTTTTAGACTGTATGTTTGCAGTATTTCTTAATATTCATATGTTGGCAGCAGTTGACTGTCTGATGAAGTGAGCTGTAGCTTTTGTCACAGGCCCAGATGTGAAGATGTTTGTTTTAACCCTTCCAGACAGAACAGATCGCCGATGGTCCAGCCAAATTTGCAGTACTGTAATTTCGCCGCACTTGGCGCTATCTGAAAAATTCCAACGGTTGCTGAAAGGGGAGACGTTGCGCTTTCTAGCCAATATCTGTTTATTACGGTAAATCCACTCCCGCCGGAGCAGGGAGTGGATTTAATCTGAGGGGCGCTCTTTTAATAGATGGTATATTGCGAAAATACCTTGCTAGATATTGAAAGTTCCTGTTTTTATGGGTAAATGGGCAAATATATAATATATATAATATATTAGCAGCAAAACATTTTCCACTTTTCATCATGTTTGTGTGGCAGCATTTCATCGCCCTCCTAAAATTATGGCTTAATTCAAAGAGTGATTTTTTTTTGTCTTTATTTTATTTTATTTTTTTTACTTTTTTTTTGCAAAAGTAAAAAAAAAAAAAAGAATTAGGCCATTATTTTAGGAAGGTGGTTATGTGGGGTATTCAGTGGCAAATAGAAACTGACATTATAGAAATGACTTGTGAGAACTGTAAGACATTTGCCACTGGCTAATAGCTACTGTATATCCCATCCACACTGTTGTGATATCATTTAATGTCACACTGTGCTATGTACTCATCAGTGATGACAATTCACTTACATCTGCATGCATAATTCTTAAAACTGAAATACATGGTTTGACCCACTTTTTGACGGATTCATCTTATGTATCTGACATTGTACATTAAACGTCTATCTGAAATTGCCAATTAACCCTTAAGTAACAAAAAAAAGACAAAATAATGGCAAAAGTAATACTTTCCTGAAGCCGCAAGAAACTGAATTCCACGCCTCTGATACCGATACACATGCGCTACCCCAAAAAACATGCATCACATACTTTAAAGATGTGACAGGAGTTGATGTTCAACAAAGTCTTTTTCCAGTGTGCTAGCATACATGGCAAAATAGGAAAAGTGACATCACTTTTCCCATTGATAATGCCAAACCTTTCATCTGGTTTATTGTTTCCTGTAGGTGTTAGACTTAACTGATCTTTGTCTGGGTTTTCTTAGCTGATGATGGATTTTCTTTTTCTTCTTTTTTTTTTGGAATACTGTTTATAAATAAAAAGGAAGGTGGGGGGCGAGAGGGGATTTATGGTTAAAATCTCATTTCATCTTTTGGTGCCAGTAACATTTACCATACCACTTAATGAGGTTGGCGTATCGCTACGGCTGTATTTTGTGGATTTAGCATAAATGACCCCAAGCTCATAAAGTATAAGATGACATAGCTTTCCAGGAAATCGTTTGCATTGCGATGGCAACAACCACAGTCAAGAGGAAATACGTTTCGTACTCAGGTAAAGTGAATGCAGACTTGAAGTGAGTCATTTGGTTCTCCATGTCTGACTCAGCATGATTTTTTACATGTGGCTTAAAAACCCTGCTCTATAACTGGTTTCGCATGCAAACCACATTTGAAATGAGGTTTTGTCTCAGAGCAATTGTGGTCGTAATCAAAACGACAGGATTAGTCATACTCATATAATCAAAAGCATGCGGCCAGTGTCTCTCATCCCTCTTTCACATTAAGTGTCTTCTGCCTAGTAAAGAGACAGCCCTGTCTCCTGCTTAACTCAGCAGAGTCAATTGCCGTCTGAAATCTTTTCAACCGATAAAAATAGTCAATAGAAAAACATGACATTAAATCTCTATTTATTTGGAGGGACTGAATATGTTGTTCATTTTGTTTTTCCAAATCTTTGGGATGTAATGTAAAACTTGTTTATAAGGTGAAAATCCTGTGATATATATATAATATCTAGAAGTTTAAGTGCACGCTAGTTTAGCATGTAGACTGGAAATGTCACGGGTCTGAACAATGCTACAACAGGCAGTCATACTGGAACTGTCTCAAAACAATGAGCTCAATGTGTCAGGATCCAGCTTAAATATCTGCTGTCGTCTCTTTTGAGAAAACAATCTCTGACTCACAGCTGCAATTCAGAACAAGTATGAAGTAAAAAAAAAGTGCTTCAAAAATGCTCCCATTGTGTGCACAGCAGCCAGATGTTATGGAATGCTCAATAAACTACTTTCATATCTTCTGTTGCTCAACTATATGACCTAGAAAATGAAAAAAATACAATGAGCTGGCAAAGGTGTTTGGTGAAAACCAGCAGCATGCCAGAACACACCTTGAGATAAAAGAAAAAGAGTCTGGCAAACACTAAAGATAAACTTTAGATATTTCTCTGTGAATGTATTACGAAAGGATTTGGTAGCCTGTGTGAATTTTAATGGGAAGGAAATGCCAAATAGCTTCGACGTATTTTTCTGTGTTTGATTACTACATGCTGTACACTGACAGCCAGAGTATGAAGATTTTCCCATGAATACGTTGCTCTGCGCTGGTTTTGAAAATATGTGGAAAGCATTTGCTTTGCGGGTTTATCAGTGGTGGGGAAAATGATACGGCGTAACAATCAAGCAAAGAATATGAAAAAAAAAATCTGAGTAGGTTGATTTGACAACCTTAGCATGTAAGTGTAGGTGTATATATATCCGGTGTTGAACCACCGACCGTGTTCATGCAAACACTTATCGATAATCGCAAAATAAACATAGAATCTGTAAACGTAACCCTGTAACAGACTGAATGTTATTTATTATGTTACTGGGAAGAAAATATTTTATACAGTATGTAACAAACTGTGGCTCCTACAGCCGCAATTATGTAAAATTTATTCATTGTCCAATATACAAGAGAAATCACTTGTATCTTGACTTAACTGACAGAAACCAAACTGTTTATAGATTTATTTCCAGGGACAAACAGATTATATGTTTCACAACATCTGCAATTTTCTGACCCTTAATTTTAGCCATATTTTATTTTTTAAAATGGCTAAGAAATAAGACTTATGACTATTTTTGCTGACGGTAAACTTAGCATGGTGCCACTAGCATTACTTAAAAACTAAACTAACATTAATATTAATAAAACTTTTTGTCGCAACAGAGGGGTACAAGCTGCTGGAATAGGGCAAATTACAATAACTAATCAGACAAAAAATTAAAAATTTCAGAATTCCACTAATGCACCATATCTAAGAGCTACCAGGTTGTGATGGAAACAACAGTCTTCGGTGTGGAGGCTGCTACTGATGTTAGCTAAAGTCTGAATCAGTGAGGTGTGAAGATCACAGAAATTGAAGAAGTTATTTAATGTCTACTTGTTTGAGGTTTATTTACACTGAGAGAGACAGAGAGAGCAAAACTTTCTCTAAATACCAGGAAAGATCATGGATGGGTAAATTAATGTTTTTAAAACATTTTCCAGTTTTAAGCTCTTTATGTTGTGGAATATGTTAGATTAAATGTTGGCAACCTTTTGGAAATGTCAGCAGTAAAAATCTACATTCTTACTGTTGACTATGTTAGTAATAATAGCAACACTAACTGTACTGACCACTAATGTAATATAGAATTTAAAATGTAAACTATCTGTCATCAAATTGCTTTTTTTACTCTCTCACACACTTCTTCTTCCTCATAATATAAATAATCATATGAATAATTTGTAGCCACTCAGAGCAGAATAGATTGGTTATTAAAAAGAAATCTGAAATCAGCAAGAGGAAAACCTCAGCTCACAAATAAGCCACACATTTCTGATATAAATATCTTAATTACAAGATTAGCTCATAGTAATAATTTCCATACCTTTTTATTTTTATTTTCTCAGTATGGCTTTGCAAAGTGAATGCAGAGCAAGCAAAGCCAGGGATGATGCTTTCAGAATTAAGGAAGTGAAATGATGTGAAAAGATGTGATGTGACTTGTTTTAGCCAAAGCAGGAATTCACTAATAACTGTGAGAGGATTACAGCTGTGACTGTAGGACGTTGAGTTACAATATAGACCATAAGTCACACTGCATTCTGTGTTTTTTCTTTCTCATGTCAATTGTTAACACAAATAAATAATGAATAATCATGTCTGACTGACCTGACCTGCTCATATATAGCAGGTTTGTACTGCACTTAATCTATATCTCTAGCAGAGAAACGAAACAAAACCAGCTTCTCTTGAGATTTGCTGAAGCAAGTCCTTGACCTTACTAATACTCCGGAATGAAAGACCGCTGCTAATGGATGTCAAACCGTTACCAAGTGCAGGTACAGTGCACGCCAGTGAGAAGGGATCTGGGTTGTGTTCCATTGTTAAGTGTTTACCCAACATAGAAAGCTCTGCTCATACACGGTGCAGTAATCAGATGCTTTAGACTCTTCAGGTTTAAATGACTAAGTCAGGGTGGTCATGAAGGGAAACATCACTCATGGTTTAAGTAAAACAAACAGCCTTGGGCCTGAATGCTGGTTAAACAAGTAAGTATGCAGATGGATACAGATGGAGGCAGGTAAATTACAGTCTAGACTTTTGACTCAATCTTTTGATAAGGAGTCTGACTGAGATTCATCAACTCAGATGTTTCTTTCAGTAAAGGGAGTTAAAGAGGTTACAGTTACAAGACCTTGCAAAATATACTTATATATCTTACACTTTGTTAAATTAAAAGATTTGGTAGGAATTGTGTTGTAAATTAGCTTGAAACAGCACACGACTACGAAGTTGAAGGAAAGTGACGCACGGTTTGCAGGATTCCTTAAAAGTAAAAAAATCTGAAAAGAACAGAATCTTTGTGTTGTCAGCCGTCGTGATTCAATGTGAAACTACTTCAGACTTTAGTCTCATAATCAAAAGTACTTTTGTGTCTCTGAGTGATTTGTACACTTAGATGCAGAACGTTTTGCCCAATTTTCTAGCAAAATATCTTAAGCTCAGTCAGATCGGATGGGGATGGTCCATGAACAACAAATTCATACGTGATTTTATAAAGGTTGAACTTCTGTCCCATTCCTCACTGTTAGTCTTTTGGAGCCTTTGACAGATTTTCCAGCAGGACTTTTCTGCATTTAGCTCCATCAATTTTCCAATCAGTTCTGACCAGCTTCCCTGTCCCTGTTGAAAAAAAAAAAAAAAAACGTATCCCCACAGCATAGCACTGCCATCACTGTGTTTCACTGTGGATGTTAAATGTGACGTGTACTTTTTTTTTGTCTCCACAGTGTTTTGAGCCTTGGCCAGAAAGTGAACGTTTTGTCAAATTGGATTGGAACACCTTCTGCCACATTTTTTTTTGCTGCCTTTGTGACAGTTGTGTAAAACTAAAAAACAAGACTTTTTGTCACTTTCTGTCTCTACTGGACTTTTTGAACCTCTTTTAGAAAGGTCATGTTGGTACAGTCCTTTACTAATAGTTAAACGATTCTCTCACATTAGCTGGGGATCGCTGCAACTCTTCCAGAGCTCCTACGAGTCACCGTACCCCTGCTTTCATTGAGTCACGTTACACACATACACACACACACACACACACACACACACAACACACATGCAGGCTCTGAAGGCAGCCAGTTGCATTGGATTTTTTTTTTTTTAAGGGTATCAAATCCCAAAAGTTTTTGCATGTAGCTTCACAAAATAGGAAAATATTTAAGAGGCATGGATACTTTTGTAAGATACTGCTTTACCACAGGTAAATAAAAACATTCCCATCATGTGGCTAACCTGTTATTGTTAAATTAACAATGCTATAACTGGGATTAAACCACTCATAAAAAAAAACCCAACAACCTAGAAAGGCGTGGATACTTTTTAAAGAGCCACAACTGAACACATGAAAAGGAGTCAAACCAGTTATAAAGCGTGCTCAACATCCTGAGGTTTCTGCATCAATTAAGCCCAAAAGGATTAAAATGTTCAACACAAAAGACAATGAGCTTCTTTCTCTCTTTCCCAGTAGGCAAACACTTGGAAAGCTTCAGATGTCGTGAGCTGTCTCACCAAGTGAGTTCAGAAAACAACAACAAAAAACCTTCACTGAGCGTGGCTACAATAACACTGTGCAGACTTTGTGTGCCGTAAGGATACGTTTTACTACCTAGAGAGCAAGTGAGGTGAAGTTGTACAATCCAGTCGGTGATCCTGGGAGCTCGTCAAAAAAAATGCAAAAGAAAGTAAAGTTATTCATGGTGATTTATTTATTTTGCTGGCGGGGAGGATCTGCGGGTAAGCAATTCACGATTGCTAAACTTCACCCAGAAATGCTTTGCAAAGCCGCAGACTTGTCCAACAAAAACACAAGGTCTGAGTTAATGGGTCAGTGGAGCACTTGCTCGCTTTAACCGCAAAACAACAATGAACAGGAAGGACAAACAGGAGGTAACGTTTCCATGATACTTTACCATGATTGCTGGAGCTTCCCCCTCTATCGGGCAGAAAGTTTCTTCATTTTTGGATCCTGATAATCCTCTTTACCTACAGTAGCTCCACTTGGCTCTGCGTTTGGAGACCTGCCATGTTTAGCATATCCCCGCCGGAGGCTGCCTGAAGAGCATCCACATGACAGTGAGTCGACTTGATTGAAAAAGAAGAAAAGTCAGCCCCATTCTTCACGCACTTTAACTTTGTGGCATAGAGAGACGTGCATTGCTGGGCTGCCTGTTGATCCTCCAGCTCCTCTTTCACTTCTAGTTCACTTCCCCAGCTCCTCTGAGTGTCGGGTGGGGGGGAAGAGAGGAGGAAAGGAGGGAAGGAGTGCAGGGAGGGGGAGGAGAAAAGCGCTCCCTTTTCAGAGGAAAATCCCCCTCCAGGCTTTTCAGAGATTTTCTTTGCTCTCTCTCTCTCTCTCTCCCTCATGCTTTATCACACACCCACAGACGCAATATATCACAATCCCAAACACAAAGCATTCAGAGAAACAGTCGCTGGCTGTTACTGTACTCCACGTCGGAATATCGAAACATTTCCACATCCCATTCTGCCGTGCACTCAAACCTCCCCATGCATGAGCACACTTTGAAGGAAGCGCACCATTTTTTTTTTGTTTTGTTTTTTTGTGGCTCAGATCCGCAGAAATCCAGCCCCTCATTTTTGGCCCCTTTTCTTTTGTGTTTTACTCTCAGACAGCTTTCAGGAGGCTAAGTCAGTCTTTCTTCTCTCTCTTCTAACTCCATAGACTTCCACTGTCTACTTTGAGGCTTTCTCATTTCCTCTCTTCAGCAATTGTCCGCCGGGCAGACTGACCTGCGTTAGCCTAGCGTCAAAAGAAGAGACCACAGAAGGTTCCCTGCTGCGGTCCAAGCCAAGCAGGACTGCCGTCATGCCGCTGCATAAGATCAGAGGAAAGTACTGTATATAGGCCGCAAATTGCATTAGGTTTGAATGAAACCCAGGCAGGACCTGCTGCCATTTGCAGGCAGAAGAATTCACTATAGTGGCTTCCCATGTGTAAAAAGATTGACAGGCCAGCATTTATTTTTTTATTTTTGGGGCTGAAGCCCAGAGAATGATTGTGATTCTGGTGGTTTGCTAACAGCTGGCCTCCACCTCTGAGTGTTTATCCATTCGAATTCCAGAAATTACATGGAAATCCATGAATATTTCCACACACACAAAAAAATAAATAAAAATCTGAGGAAACATAATATTTCTTTTCATCAAAGATTCAGGTAAGGTTTCAGCTGAAAGTATTAAAAGAAAACTTTACCCTTCAGTCTGTGAGTTGTTTCGCACTCTGTAGAAGCTAATTTGTCCTTTACCCTAAGCTGTGAAACTGATGTTCTAGACATGAGTTTTATTTACATGCCACTGAAATTTACTTTTGAATTGTCTTTCTTTCATCATGCCATGCAGAGCTAGAATGAAATAGCGTTGTCATTGAAAGTCACACTGGGACAAACAAATAAAAATGTTCACATTAGCCAAGCCACAAGGCGCAGTGGTGTGACATAATTTATAAGACGTACAGCACACTGGAAGGCATTTTCAAAGTAGGATCACTTCTGTTTTTTGCTTTTTTTGTCACTCTTACACATTTCAGATCATCAAAGTTATGCTAAGTAAAACCAAGAAGTTTTTAAATTATTATTTTTTCCATTTTTAAGAGGAACAAAGTTACCCAAATCAACCTTGCCCTTTGTGAAAAGACAACTGCTTTTCTTAATTCAAGAATTACCATGGACAAGGAACAGTGATTAACGTAGGCATAAGTGTTCAGTGCACCAAAACGTCTTCAATAGCACATTAAAGACTCGTCCAGGTGGTCACAAAGCAACCCAGGACGACACTTAAAGCACTGCGGGCATCCATTTTCCAACTTAATGTCAGTGTTCATGATTTAACTATAAGACAGTGACTCCAGCACTAAGAAACAAAAAGAAGATTGACCACCAGCAACAAACACAAATTGTTGTCTCAGAGTATTGCTCACTGTCTTCTCTTCAGGAAGAGGAGACAGTCTGCCCCCTTTCTCCCCTCAACACACACACACACACACACACGCACACACATGCATGCATACACTTCTGCCCATGAAATCCAGATGTGCTGTCCATCTACGCCAACAAGGGCAGATCTTTGTTTCATGAGTCAGTGTGAGTGTGGGGGATTGGAGACCACATAAATAACTCACACACTGTGCACCAGACAAAACTGAGACAGAGGAACGTACACAAAGATTAAGCGTCAATAGTACCGGAAATATGGCCGGACAGGAAATCTGCCGCACACACCCTTACCGGTTTGTGCATGTTCTGCAATTTATTAAACGCAGACATAAACACACAAGCCCTCCATAAACACTTCTGTGCACAAAAACACAGACAGCTGAGAGCCTGAGTGCTCCAACTCTCCCTCATGCTCCATGTCCAATTCTTTCCTGATGAGCCAGGAATCCCCCTGAGAAAAAAATGTAATTCGGACCCCTTCGAGGATTCACATCAAACCGGCGTTTACCCACACGAGCTCCCATACGGACTGAGACACAGCAATAAATGTCTTGACAGTCTTTAAAGAACGACTCCTACTGCACATACTCATAGCAGCGGCCATTAAAAGTCTGGGAAAACTAACTTGCCTCCTGGCAATATACTCCCAGGATTATTTTATGGATCTATTATCTGACCATAACAAGTCTTTAGGCTTAGGTTAATTCATTTGAGGTGCAACAAGCTGTTTGCATGTCAGAAAGTGTGTGTCCTTGGGGGGTGTATTTAAATCATGAAGTTATGCTAGTTTGGGGGGGTTATGATAGTTTTTCCACTCATGCTACCTATGGAGATTAGCTAACTTGGGGAAAACTAATGGTAGTTTCTAAGTCATGGTTGTTGTGTGAATTGTGGGTTTATGCTTGTTTTGGAGGTTGTGCTAGCTTGTATTAAAGGGAGTCCTCATAATTGTGGAGTTATGCTTGTCTAGGAGTTGTTATTTTTGATAGTTATGCAGTAATACCAGTTTACCCCTTTATGGTGTTATATTAATATTAGAGCGTTGATATGCTAAAGAGTTTTGCTAGTTTTTAGGGCCTTGTTCAAGTAAAGAGTTGTAATCTTGGAATGCCTCACGTAGATTTTTGCATAAGAGCCTCTTTGACGTTGATATGACATTTTTCTTCTATGAAGGCTGTCTGGGTAGCTTTTTACATATCTTGATGGGACAAGATGAAAGGACAAAAGAGGGATCTATCTCTTGCATGTTTCTCTTTCCCAGGAGGAGAAACCTTATCAGTGTCTGGCGATCGGAGCCTGCGACTGTGACATCATTTCCTGCTTAATCTTTTCATGTAAGGATTGCAGGAAACCAAGGCTTGGAATTTGACATGTGCTTTCGCAAAACATAAGCAGTATGTGTCTTGGGCTTCTTATCTGTCCACTTAGCAGGTGTGGGGTGTTTTTATGTTTATTTGGCTCCTTTAAAGGCGAATGAGAAGCATGTTTAGAGTAGAACGTTACATTGAGTTGCTGAAGAAAACGTCAACGTCTCCTGAAAAGAATGCAACATTCCAGATGTCAGCAGGATTCTGGGCATGTTTGTTATTGTCTGTACTTGACTTTCATTTGCCTTTATGTATTCATGTGTGATTGTTATATTTTCAGTCATTCCAGCTAAATGACTTCTTTGTTTGTCTTCTTTCACTTTAAACTGCTGTCATATTTAACACTATTGTTTCCACTGGGATTTCATGATAAAACATCACATTTTCACACTGAAAAGAGAAATTGAGTCATTCTTTTTGAGCTGTAACTGAATAAACATACTAAAACACTGAGGTCCTTGTGTGCATAATTCAGATAATACCATCCTTGTGCTTTTTTAATCCCAAAATTTACATTTGGAAACAGATTGCTTTAGCGCCACCTGTTAGGGCTTAATCTACCTTTGTCACGACTTAACATCAAATTCTGATATAAATGAACTCCAGACACTCAATAGCAGAGAAAAAAAAACCTTCTTGTTGAAATTCCTAACAAGATCTTTGCCTAGAGATGGTTTTAAAATACATACACTGAGGTCATCCCTTTTCTGTGGCGTATTGATGCAAAAGAGGAATGTTTTTCTGACAAAAAAAAAAGAAAATGATGACTGTCACATGTGAAACCCTCTAGGCAGTCAACTAACGCATCAAAGCTAACCAGTTACACATGTTTTTGGTTGAATCCTCGTTGTTACAAAGAGAGTGAGGTTTAGTCTCAGCTGGTCACAGCTGGTAGTTGTTCAGAGTCGAAAGCAAGAGCTAAATTCACAACAGCACTCAGACTAGCCAGCAAAATTGAGGGGAAAAAAAGTAACAAAAAAAAGAGACTCTTTGAATAGAGAAACCATCAGTCCCCAAACCATCAGTCCGAAGCTAAAATGAAAGACTGACGATGAGAGCTGTGTGGACAGGCAGCTAAAATTCAGCAGGCCTCGTGCTTTTATTGTGGCAGGTTCTGATGTGAGAAGCTAACAGAGAAAATGTGTTTTGGAAACTTTAAATCCCTCGCTCTTCTTCCCCCCCTTTCCCTCTCCACCTTGAGTTAACAATTACCTTCTAATTGATGGCTCAAGTTTTTTCTTTAAACTCCACAGTGAGACCAGAGGCTCTCGGAAAATTCACCAAGCAATGTCTTCAAAATCAATATCAAAAGCAAAATTTCTATTTGCAAATACACTCAGTGATATAAATCTCCATTTTTGGAGACATGCAACATTTTACTTTTAATGAAAGTGAAATTCAAATGTTCACGCGTCACGTCATGACCGTTGTTGTATTTGAAGGGAAAAGCGAGAAGCTTGCAGGCTTGAGAACACCATCCCGATCCCCTTCCTTTTTCTCTCCAAGGCAAAACAAATCACAAACTTTTATCCTAAACTAAATCAAGGCCAGTGACTTTCACAAGGTCACTGGACTGAAGCAGTGGCAAGAATGCCCACAAATACTACACTGAGGCGGCATGTAATGGTTAATCCTCGACTTTATATGTTTGGGTCAGTCCCGCTGTTGACACAATGGTGTTTGGGGAAAGCTGTATCTGAAAACACCGCCTGCTGCCACGGGCCATGGGAAACGGAGAGAAGCTCACATGCTTGCTGAGGCAAACTGCTGCATACACACACAGTGTTGTTTTAGGTTAATCTGAGGACAACAGGTGTGTGAGAGAAAGAGGCAGCCTGGAGGGGACGTCTCCATGCTTTCTGTCACACGTGATCAGTCAAGAGTAAACACATTGCAGTTCACCGAGGTTGGGAAAAATGCTACCCGATGCAAAAGAAGGGGAGAAAACCGGCCAGTAGGAGGAAGCTGGACAGTTTATTTCTAAAAGACGCTTTTTTAATAAAGTCTAATGTAACCGGACCCAGCAGCAATGAATTAAACAGCTGATTTAATGAACTTGACATGTGCGTAAACTGTGGTGTTGGGAAACACAGAGACCACGAGACAATATCCGAGTTTTATTAAAAGACCACAGAGTCACCACAAGTGAGAAAATCTAAATCGTCAGCTGTCCACGCCCCTGTTTTTCTCCGTCTTTGCCAGAATCTGTCTCATCAGCTGCCTCATCATCGTCTCTGGGGATTTGTTTTTTCCCTGGGATCGCTTCTAGCATCTCTTCCATCGCCCATCTCTTAGGGCTGTTCTGATTTTGGAGTTCCCCAGCTGTTTTTTTTTTTTTTTTTTTACTTGTCTCATAAATACTGCATTTTGCCTAATTAATTCTTTCTGAAATTGGACTTGGTTTCTCCTTTTTTGCTCAACTTTATATCGTTAGACTTTATTTTTGTCAAACTGTGAATGCAGTAATAATTTTTTACGGCGATTTCTATTGTTGTGCACGAAGTGTTTCCCAGGCAACACATAAAAAAAAACAGACAGAGTAGGCGGTGCAAATGTACGCAACACGAGAATACAATCAACAGAGGCGAGCCTAAATATAAACCTATGGAAGTGCAAACAAATGGATATCTGGGTCAATGTCCAGAAGCAGCTGTTTGAGAGTGGCCTCCAGTAAGCAGAGGTGATTTACAGGATCTAATAGAATTTATCACTTCATAATTGTATCTTTAACTGGATAAAGTTGATAACTCTATCTCTCACTGTTTGTGTGTGTGTGTGTGTGTGCGTGCGTGTGTGTGTGTGTGTGTGTGTGTGTGCGCGCACACATCAAAAATGTTCACCTTCTGAAATCACTTGTCATCTTGAATAAGCAACTCATTCTTTCAGAGTTTGTTTGTTTTTTTTCAGTTTCTGCATTCCTTCTCAGATGTGCTCATGTAAAACTAGACTTAGAGTTACTGCCTTCATTTCGGTTGTCCCTGTGTCTCTGCTTTCATTGGTTTGTGGGAATGAATGCAGGAGATGTTGCAACGAACCGCGAGGCCACAGCAATGGGTTGACAGTGACGAGGATGACGGCTTTGAACAGCTGGAGGAGGATTTATCCCAGGGTGATAAAATTAGAGAGTGAAGCCCAGAATATTATGCAGTGTCTTGCAGGAGTAAACATGTTCCTTTGTCTTTTTCGCAATTTGTCACTTTGCAGCTGCATGTTTATGATATATTTATATTGATTGAGATTCTTTGTGATACATCAACACAAAGAAGTGGTGTAAGTGGGGTGGACTTAAAAATGTCACATCGTTTTCAGCATTTTATGTGTTTGGATTTATGTCGGACTTAGGTCCTGGGCTATCCTTACACACTGATACATGGTTTACTGGGTTTCCACCACACACAGCATTTTGCACGTAGGCTAAATCTTTACATTTTGGTTTTATCAGATGTTTTTATCAAATATATGCATGCTACACTTTTGAGGTTTTTATTATTATTATTATTATTATTATGTGCATAATCTAGAGGAACATTTTAAAAATAGATCAAAGTACACATACACATTAACCTCTGACCTCTTAAAATAAGGTCTTGCAGTTCACACTCACAACCACCAGGTGTCATGTTTCAGTAACTCTTAACAGCCACTCAAGGACAGGATTTCAAGAAGTGAAAAACGCTGCCTCTTAAGACAGAAAGCTGTGTACAGACTTGACACTCTGATTAGCATCGACATTTCTTTTCTTTAAGTTGAAGCATCTCAAGTAAGCAAGAGCTGACTCTGTGTCTGAAACACAAAAGTATCTCCTAAAAGTGATCGACTGGAATAAGTCAGGACCAGACAAGGCGTGATCGTGACGCTGCCAGCTGAAAGTAGTCATTTTAACTGACAAGATGAATTGATCCAGATGGCATCATGACTCAGCTGCAGTAATACCATGACCTTCTTCTCACCTGCCTCCTTCCAGGGTATTATTACCAATGGAGTAGAAACCTGAGCCTGGCTGCACTGGGATGTTCATCCAGGCATAGTTAAGCCACACACAGCTTTTTCTGCAGAAACATGTACCTGGTTTTATAGGGTTAAATGAGGCTATGCAAACATCTGAAGTAAAAGAGAACAAAAGTAAAGCTCAGTTTCCTTCTAGGCAATCATATCTCCATGAAAACATGTTTTTTTTTTTTGTGAACTAGAAGGTAATACTGTTGGGCTACCACCTCAAAAATAAGACTGATAAATTCAGATTCGGTTGTGTAGATAAAACAATACTTTTATTTTCCAAACAGGACTAGGTTGCCAGTATTTCGCACATCTGTGAATCCAAAAGAGAGAAAATGAGGAAGAAAGGGGGAGAGAATGTGTGGGTGTGCATAAACAAGTAAGGAGCTATGCATGCAATTAATCTGACACTCACATCTGCAGCTCCAAGGCTTTAAGCACAGACACACACACACACACGCACACGCACACACACCCACACCCACACCCACACCCACACACACACAGACATCAACATTTACGATCAGATCATCAATTTTTATTTTATCATCCTTTGGGGAAAATTGCATTTTAAAAGGAATTGGTTAAATGACTCAGATAAAAAAATTCTGAAAAAATGCTTTCATGATGGGTGCCATAAAGGTTCTGTTTAGTGGTTTTCTACCCTTGATCTTCCTCTTGGTTGTGATGTTTACGATGTCCAGGCTTATTGTTGACGCTCCCTCAGTTGTTTAGCAGAAATCCCCCACTACCAATCCTGAACATCCAGTTCTGAATCTAAGGGTACTTTCACACCCGTTCTGTTTGGTCCGCTTTAAAAGGACCAAATTTCACTCCTTCAGATCGTCAAATTCATTTAGGCAGAACTGAATCCTCATCCGAACTCTAATGATGACCAAGCAAACTGTGCATCTCTTAAATACATGATTTAATGACGTGCATGAGATATAAAAACCTTCAAATCTTGTTTTCCATAACATGTATAAAGTGGAAGTCTGTTCCTCTCCATTGTTTTTCTGCACTGCTGAATTTGGCTTATGCATAAAAAGCAGCACAATGGTAGCTCACTGTAGCGCTTATAGTAAGATGCTTTATAATTTAATGCCCAGGAAGAAACTTTAAGCCAAGTATTTGTAATGTTTAATTGTCCAAGCAAAGATTAAGATTTGAGGTACAAACTGAGCATCTCAGCCATAATTGGACACATGATATAACAGTTTTCATTCATTTATATCAGATTAGCAGCTCAAACACATTCTCCCCATTCAGAATGAACATTGCACATTAAATTTGTACCCGGAGAAACGTTCATGTCAGATATTCATAATTCCAATAGGAATTAGTGGTAGGTGTGTTTTTATTAAGAGTTAAAATGGTTTTCCACCCTCACTAGCTGCTCATTCTTTTGCTTCTAGTCATTGCACAACAAATAATCAGCTGATGTAACTGCATGAAATTGCCCAGGTCGTTTCTTACAGTGCAGTTTAAAAGGGAACCTAGGTAAATAAAGGTGCAGCATTCCTCACTGAAGTGAAGTAAGTCCCTGGGATTAGTATAATGCTCAGAGATACTGATTTCTTATAACATCACGCTCTTGTCATCCATCACATAGATTATGGTAATGTTCTATATGCCGGTCTTGAACACCCCTTCATTCAGGTCCAATCTAGATCAACAATAAGCTTTCATCAAATACAAGCTGAACATTTTGGACATTCGGCAAACCACACAAAGTATTTACGGTTGCAGCTGGACGTCTACGTGACACACAGGTGTTGATTTGTATTTAGGGACACATACCCGAGACCTCCCAGACTTTTCTTCCAAATTCCAATGAGAAGGACGGAAGCCACTGATTTTAGAGAACTACGTGCATTTCTGTGTCGTTCAGCGTTTCAGAGGGCTTACCGACGCACCTGTCTGTGCCCGTGTTTACTCAGGACTCTGAGGATTTCCTTTCTTGAAGCAGTTAAAAGCATTTTGTTTTGGCAGGGATTTAGTTCAGTGTATCTGCTGGAAGCAAAAAGAGGATATTTAAGAAGGTAAGAGCATGGTGCTCTGTATGTTCATTAAAATAACAAGTAGACGACCATTTGTACATTTCCTGAATGTGGTTTAACTGGTCGAATTGCAAAATCTGCATTCCACAATTAAAAGGAAAAGTGTGAGGGATTTGAAGGCCGGGGTTGTTATAAGTACGTAACAAGAGGCACTGAAAAAACTGGTTTGTTAAAAAGCAGCAATTTCGTTAAACCATCGTCTACTACCTATTACATCAGTTAGCCTGAACGAACAGAAGAAACATCAAATTTTACCCAGAAGAGTTAAACTAAGAGGTAGGTGTCGTAACAAGCAACAGAGGCAGCTGATCCTGGAAGAGGCCACAGGAAACAGAAAGGTCAAGACCTCCGGTCTTCATGACTCAACATATTTTGCAAGTCTAGAAAGAAAACAGGACACCCGTCCGTCAATGTCCCCGACCAACAGGTGGGACTTGCTTACAGGGGACAGACTTTGAACTGAGCAGTCGGGAAGCTGGTAAGGCTTTGGTTTGCCAGGACCCTCCAGGATCATGAGAACCACTTTTATTATCTTCTTGAATGCATAAAACTTTTGTGTTTTCTTTGCTTTGTCTAAAAGTCAAACATGAACAGGTTTCATGTTGCCATTTTATGACGCTATATGGTATCTTGACATTTCGAAATTTATTTATCCATCTCACCATGTGAAAGCACAAGAGTCCCTCGCAGATCAAGAAGAAACAAATAAACGACGATTTAGGAAAATTACAAAACTGAAAGAAATGTGAAAGTATTTGCTTCCTTTGGTTTGGCTTTGACAGCTAACAACAAACTGTTTGTTGTTGCGCCACCATAACTGAGCAAAAACATAGTAATAATTAAAATTGTAATAACTAAAAGGTAAACTTCTCATACGGATATGCTTGTCCTGCAGACGCAAGAAGAGCTTAAAGAACTCTGTCATCCCTGAAGATGTTTCTTTAACCTGAACTGTTGTGCAGTTTCTGTTTCAATTTTTTATCTTTTATCCTTTAGTTGTTTCATTTGACTACAAGTATAGTTTAAAAAATAAAATCTGTGACCTTGAAAACAGTACCACTTTCAAACCATTAGATTTAATGTAATATCTTTTTTTCAAATCCATAAAACATAACTTTTTCAAATATGAGCATCCATAACACAGAAATACAGCCATTACATGTCACGAGAAAGAGCAGTCTGTACACAGACAGCCTCTGCTGTACTCATTTAATGCTCTAAATAAATTTGCTCCAGCTGAGGTGAATTAAACCTGAAAGATCCAGTCACCACCAATTTTCAAAGTTTCACCAAATTAAAGTGACATTTGAGCTGGATTTTGTTATTTGAGTACTATTATTTGCAAAAAAAAAAAAAGACTAAGACTAAAACCAAAGAAAAAAACGAAGAGTAATTTGAACTTACCTTGTGGTGTTTTGTGATCGGTTACCAGAAGAGAATCATCTTTGCTCCTTGTCTTTGGAAATCCCCCGAAATTTGGAGAGTGAGCTGCCATGACCCGAGCGACAGGTGTATCCCTGGAGGAAGGGTGGAGGGGAAAGAAAAGAAGGACGGGCTAACGATGAATGAGAGGGGAGTTCATCTTAGATAGATAAAACCTTTGTGTGAATCTGTGGGCATGCAGCAACAAGCACAGTTTTCCTGAATCCTGTGTTGGCGATGTTTTATTCTTTCTATCGCAGTTTGGGGAAAAAAATAACAAAATAAATAAAAAAACCACAACAATCTTCATTTTAATTCAGCAGAAAACCATTTATCGCCATGTGGGTACATTTCCATTTCCACTAGGAACACACTGACCATCATCACAGATCAGTTTGTAGAGTTATGGAGGTAACCTCTTTTATTAAATGAAGAAGGATGCACACACTATCACCCTGTTCCTGCTTTGCTCACTGTGCCTGTGTGGTACCCTTCACAGGAAAATGGAGCTCTGAATTTGGGTCAAGAAGCCCCAGGAGTTACAAGGTCGCCTCGTTCAGACTGCACCATCATTCAGTGAATCACACTTCAGTGTGCGTATCTGCACATCTATTACAGGAACAAGCTCAGCAGCGACATACTTTGATATATCTGAAATCAGAACCGTGTGAACCACAGAGAGCAGAGGTTGGTTAATGCGCTCGATGGAGTAAAATAAAGTGGGACCAGATGAGAGTTTCTGAAAAATGTTCTCTACATTTCTTTATGTGCAAGTTTTAGTTACAAATCACAAAGTGTAATGGTTATTATTCAGTCCCTGATGAACCCCGTTCGGAAAAAAAGAACTGAATTCAGATTAATCTGATAATAGGATGAATGGATTTAAACAAATCTAAGAATCCTCTTTTTCAAAGAAATGCTAAACCAAGAGCAAACTGTGGTATGAAACATTCATAATCACTGTGGAATATTTCAATCCATGTTTAAAAAGATAGCGCTGGAAATGTTTTCTATGTCTGAGGGTTTATATGCTAAGAATAAAGGTTCCCTAAATTAAAAATTTTATGCAGAATTGTTAATTTGAGGTTTTAACATGTGCCCATATTTATAATGTTGATCTAGAGATGATCAAGTGCAGTTTAGGTTCCTTGAAAAGGATCAAAGTAGCCTTTTACTTCAATGACAAATCAAAAGCTGCATATAAGAGACTGAGTGGATGTATGCCAACATTTCTTCAGTAATTAAACTGGAAACCACAAAATCCCAAAGGGTTTTAGAGAAATGCCATCAAAACCACACTAATGGAGAGGAAGGATAATAACCAATCATTTCTGGCTGGAACAGAAGGAATAAAGAGAGACAAATAAGTAGCAACTGAAATAAGCAGCATTTATTAAACGGCATCATGTGTTACACTTATTAAAACCAAGTCACGTTTACACAGATAAGTTATTATTCCCACGAAGATGCTGTGCACACACATCACCATGCTACGAATAATTTTATGAAACATTCGTTTTGGTCAAGTACATTTTTAAACAGACATGCAGGATATCACAAGTCTCCCCCATCCGTGCTTAGAACAATATCTGATGGCTCACTTTTGGATGTAAAAAACATAATTTCCTTTCTTTGGACAACCTGGCATGCAGGAGCCTTACAGTATGCATACAGAGCAACCACACACTTTTAATGTAGGCAACTTGAAATAAATGCTGAA